>NC_084710.1:9991911-10679911 GCF_033807575.1 Cydia pomonella
GGACACAGCTCTTCACACGATCTCCCGCCATCTCTTCGTGTTGGTAGACTGTCTGGCACAGTCAGATACGCGGTTTCCAACTGCGGATGTTATTTTAGCCAAGGCACTTACCAACAACCTTTGTTTGCCAGGAAATTATAGTTGTTATTTAATATTTTTACCTACTCCAGCGGTGGCAGCATGGTTTCATTTTTATCATTTGTCACTATGATCGTCACTTTTGCGCTTACATACTTGTTAGAACGCGACAGGCATGGTGACAAATGATAAAGAGCTGACAATCTTAGCCGTACAGGTAGGTCAGGACATATATTTCATATACAAAGTATTTTGATTGTTATGGTTCTACTTACCGGCTCTAACAAAAAAGGCTGGGATAGGAAAATATGTTTTCTTCTGTCATGCTCTGAAAGTGGGTCATTGTTATTCTAAAAAGTGTGCAGAAAATGATACGTTTCTGCACTAGAGCGCTGTATTTTTTAAGTATTTACATTTTTTCTTTTTCTTTTACGATAAGCAATTAAAATTTTGGTTTTAAATGGATTTATTGTACAATTTCCATTCTGATAATTAACTCTCCATTCCATAAATAACTATATTTTTACCTACATCGTTAATTGAAAATACCCTCAAGAAATACTACTGAAATTATAACTTTATAGCCATGCCTTTTTAATGCACAAGTATTTTACTTTCTTTGTATTCGAAATGAGAGTGTTTAAATCGGGTGAAAGGCACTATTTCAGGCTCGGATTATTGGTGCTCCCACTGCCTTCAAGCGCCAAACTACCTCGACAGAAATGAGTACCTTTCATCTCTTGGTTAGCAATCTACTATTACAAACTGCTCTCCATTTACTCTGCGTATTTGTGAATGACAAAGAATGTTGACAATAATGAAGTTATTTATATTATATGTTAAATTGCCTCTTTAAAAATAAGAGCCACTGGCGTAAAAGCAAGTCCCGTTAACTTTTAATGCTGAGTGCTCTCGACTTATGTTAAGAGCGCTTTTGTTAAGTGCGACATTCTCCGCAAAGCTATCTACGTATTTGGTTCGGGTTTTAAATAAGTACCCAACGCTTGTTTACGTTACAAGTTAGTGATGACCAGTTACTCTAAATGGAAATTTATAGTAATATCCGAGGAATTATTTGAGTATTTTTTAATTATATTTACCAGCTCTTATTTAACTTGCAATGTACCTATGTAACCATGTTTGAACCGGTCAAATCTTGCAATTTAAATTTGACCCACTTCCCGTCTTCCAGTGAAGCTGAAAATTTGCATACATAGGTATGTAAGTTGGATAACAATTCAATATTATGGTACCCTCGAGCTGATCTGATGATTTAGGCAAGAGGTGGCCATAGGAGTTCTGTGATAAAACAACGCAACCTAACTGTGTTTGTTTTAGTATTAATTGCTTATGGAAAGAAAAATACAGTCAGTGATGAAAGCTTGTATCAAATATGAAATTTTTATCAAAAACTTATTTCGTAAGCAATGTTAAAGAAATAAATGGCAAAAAATTTAAACATGTGAGTTTTGACCCGTTTCTACAAATTTCGGCGACAAGGCCATTTAGTACATGTGTCATTAACAAACATTTATGCCTAGTTTATCTAGTCTAAGGCATTTGATTTGGTGTCTTATGATATACTTTGGGCTAAGTTGAAAGAGATAGGTATTCCGCATGAACTAATAGGTATATTGTCACATTGGTATCAAACTCAAATTAATGTAATTAAGTGGGCCAATGCCTTTTCTGATCCGTATATACTTAATTGTGGTGTAAGACAAGGGGGGTTAACCTCGCCTAGACTTTTTAATTTATATGTAGACCAGCTGATCGGCAGGCTCAGCAGCATGCATGTCGGATGTAGAATAGATAACATAAGTGTTAATAATATCAGTTACGCTGATGACATGGCGTTGTTGAGCCCGTCGGTGGCTGGTTTACGTAAATTATTGGAAGTGTGCCAAGAATATGCGGTACAACATGGTTTAAAGTATAATGAAAAGAAAAGCGAGTTTATGGTAATTAAAGTTAGAAATAAGGGTCCGGCGAATGTGCCTCCTATTATGTTAAATGGAACTGCTTTAAACCGTGTTACCCATTTCAAATACCTAGGTCACGTAGTGACAGAGGATTTAAAAGATGACATGGACATGGAGAGGGAGAGGAGGGCATTATCCGTCCGTGGCGGTATGTTGGCGCACAGGTTCGCTAAGTGTAGCATGGAGGTCAAAATTACTTTATTCCGTGCGTATTGCCAATGTTTTTATACTAGTGGCCTGTGGGCTAATTTTAAGCAGAAATCCTTTGACTCTCTGAGGGTCCAGTATAACAACGTTTTCAGGGCCCTATTGAGGCTTCCGCGATACTGTAGTGCTTCTGGCATGTTTGCGGACGCACATGTAGATGATTTTTATGCTATTATGCGAAAAAAGAATGCATCAGTGGTACACCGTATACGCGGGAGCACCAACGGGATCCTGAAAATGATAGCCGAGCGGTTAGATTCTGGTATTTTGGGACGATTTATCGAATTGCATGTTCACAAACGTGCAGTTCGGTAAATCGGCCAAGATAATCAGCAATCTAAAGTTACCTAATTTAATTTATGTAATTTATTGTGCGGAAGGTAACATAACATAGGTTGTAAGTTGATACTAACAAATATGGACTGTATTAATTGTCTGAGAATAAATAATTTTTATTTTCTTTTATTTACATTTTATTTATAAAATTAAATTAAAATGTTGGATGCAATTAAATAATAATTCATGCATCATCTGCGCAAAACTTCTGTTGAAAGAAGTGCATAAATAATTTACTTTGTGACACAGTTTATTACGACGAAGAAAGAGTGCAAGAAAAGTTACATTTGGAGGCGCTGAAGTATCCTAACAATGCAACTTTTTAAAATTTATCTTGCTATTTCCTTGACTTTGTAGAAAACATTCGAACGTTCAACAGAAAAATAATCGCGGAGTTGGTATTCATGTCGCATTTATAGCTGAATTATGGGAATCATTAAACGATGATTCTTGAAAGTATCAAATTATATTAGCTTTTAATTGAAAAAAAAAAACTTTTTTTTATAATTGCCTATTGTAACCTATTTATTTACTCTATAAGATTAATTTTATAAGTATTTTCTTATGTGGCGAAAATTTTACTTAATATCATAGTCGTTTTGTAACTTAAATACAATTTTTCTCTAGATAAATATTATAATTCCCCTGGGATAGTTTCTTTCTTACGAACTACCTATTGTTTCTTGTTAGTTAAAGGATAATAAATAAATAGTTTAAAAAACACGCTTATGATACGATATTCCGTCATGGCATCCCAGTGCCTATCTTCCGGCTTCATCATCAGACCCTAATCGTGGTCAAAGTTCATTACAAGACTTTTCTAACAAATCCAAACACAGCTATGATACGATGTTCCATCATGAAATTCATGTCTTCCGGCTCCATCATCAGATCAGTTTGACGTACCATATTATTGTATTGTCATCAGAACTACATACAGCTGCCAATTTTCATGACTGAATTGATGAAGATGGCTAAATTAGTTACCTTAGGTTATATAGTTAGTTACATACTCGTACAGGTCGACCTAATAAAAGCGTGTTCATAAAACAATCGAATTGAAACTGTAGTCAGATATACTTACATTAAACTAATAGGGTTGTTTGAAATTTTTTGAAACGCTTGTATTACGTTCTATATTAACTAAAAGTTGCCCTAAAATTCAACTTTTACACTAAAACGGCTTTAAATATGTTAAATTAACAAAATATATTTTGTCAGATGCTTTCGCGCCCAAAACGCTCTTTGAAAATTGTGTGACGTCACAGTTTACGGTTTGACACATAACTACATACACACGTAGAAGATACGAACTATCAACTGACATTTGTCATTTGTTGTTTATCGCCTAACTGTCAACAGTGTCAATCCGAGAGTTGTGACGTCATCAGAATCTTCAATGACGTTTCTTGTTTGGTCACGTGACGTGTGCCAAAAGATATTTTAAATTCAATATTTACAAAAATATGGTCATTACAGGTCCCATAAAAGTAGTTTAACATGTTCTTATAATCCAAAAGAATTTATTAGGATACAATTCTGCCCTAAGATTTGTAGATGGAAACAACCCTATTCTACGGATTTCACTCACGAGTCGTTAACGCTGCTCTCCAAAACATGTTGCGTGAGTGACTAAAAACATGTGAGTGAAATTCGTAGAATTAGTTTACTAATAAAACAATGTAAATAATCTGAAATATAATTCAAATATAGTCTGTGCGGAAAGAGAAGAGTCATATAATATATTAGTTCCCATACATTCCATAACTCTTTTCTTTCCGCACAGTCTAAACCTACAAATATCTTTTCAGCGGCTGTAGCACGGTGGCATTTTTATCACTTTGTCACTATGCATGTCACGTTCTAACAAGTACTTATGTGTCAAAGTGACAGGCATAGTGACAAGTGATAAAAATGCCACCGTACTACAGCCGCAGGTCAGTTTATATTCCACAGCCTGGGAAGGCCCCCAATAAGTTAACGGACAAGATCAAATGATTAAGATATATATTAATCGCTGGATGAGGGCGCACGACGGTGGTTTCGTTTTGGTTACATGAAAATGTTTTTGATGGGATGCTTCTTTACCCTAAATCTTATTATTACTACCTCTATACGTACCTACACCTCACTAAATATACATTGAAACAAACATATACTCGTACGATAAAAAGCATGATCGAACACTTGCCGTTCCTAGATAGTGCTAGAATGCCACTAAATTTACAACGTTGGGGTCTTATAGGATTGGTTGCAGTAAATTTACTATGGCACATGGATTTGCTTAATACCACTAGCCAACGATATAGGCAATAACGTTTGCTTTGGCTAATATCGGGTTACCTAATCTCTCTTGCTTTTGTAGTTATAGCAAAGTTTAAGGCTATAAAGCTTGATTGTAGATATACTTATGCGAATCCATGAAATATTAGGTACTGTATTTTTAAGTTGACCCTTAAGTGTCGTCCCTCTACTTGTCTTTCTGCCTGTCCGCTACTTATCTTAGAAATCCTCCACACTTAAAAAAACGTACCTATTTTAGATTAGGACTAATGAAAGTAGACACTAGAAAATGATGGCAATTTAAAAAAAATAGCGCATTGCAATAGCAGCATTATAAAACGATAAAAAAAATATAGTAGATATTGTTTTTAATACTTTCAGACATATTAAACATGCGAATTTTATTCCAATTTGCTTGCAATGTTTTCATGGCTAACACGATATAACGATTTTGATCAAAGAGATAATTATCTTCGGACTAAAGTGTTTGCTTAACTCTTTTGAGAGATATCAATATCCCTTTACCTACGATTACCTATCGTTTAACATAGTCATAATCGTACGTACACTATACAAACTCCATAGACATGTTGAAAAAGGCAAAATGCATGGGTATTCATTTCATGCGAGCACAGTTACCAGAGCTTCTCAACACGGCCGCGCGTCGCTCGCGCGCTTGAGCCCTATTGGTCCAGGATTCAAAGATGGCTAACCGCGTGGCTTGAATATTGCATCATATACGTAGCTATTGTAGTTTTCTAGGACTTGATTCAATCACTACGCGCTGGTCTTGTTCTTCTTTATATTAATGACTTAATCAGTCATAATAAAAACATTGTCCTTAACATACAAAACAGTCGTAATAGGTATACGTACCTATTAGCCTCGCTAACAATAAAAAAATCTTAAAAATATTTTTTTTCCTTCTTTTTTAGGGGATATCTTACACAGATAAATCTAGCCCCAAACTAAGCAAAGCTTGTATTATGGGTACTAGGTGATGATATACATACATATACTAATATAGATAAATACATACTTATATACATAGAAAACACCCATGACTGGAACAAGTATCGTATATAAATTACCGAAATTCGAACCCAGGTCGGACCATCGGCTTCATAGGCAGGGTCCCTAGGTCAGAACGGTTGTTAAATTATTAGCGTCCTTTCCTTACATATTATACTTTACGATTACTCACATTTTAATGCACAGGAATAGCTGTCAAGGTAGTATCATAACAAAATCAAAACTATAACCAAATGTTAAATCAGAATCGGCCTCAAGAAGTATGTTATTATATCAGAGATTCATTTGCAATGGTATTGGTGTTATAACGGGGTTATAAGAAACTATCACGAATAAATAAAGCTCATTTGTGACGATTAAAGGAAAGTAGCGATAGCTCTATCAAGTTTTGAATAACAAAATGTATGCAGTGCTATATAGAGCTAGACATGCTAGCTCATACTTGGGAGTAACTTGTCACTCATTTGTTACTTAAATACTCCCATTTCCTTTTATTTCCTTTATTGGATGGTACATCATCCTGAAACAAATTTGCAGACTGTTAACGAAGAGCAGCAAGAAAACAAGATTCCTTAAATACGCACAAAAACTAGTTTCACCGGTCGTAACGCAAATGAGAACCTATGTTGCGGGCGACGCGACCACTCGTTACCCGAAACGGAGCGGAGACTAGTGAGCACATTATTCATGAAACAACGTACAGAATGACGAGACGTAAATTAACTACGGAATTATTAAGCGTGAGCCTCCCTACTGCGGAATTAGACGTCGGGTTTCCTTTCCGTTGTGTTGCTGAGATTCACAGCGCGATGTAAAACTTTCCTGAGGTTTTTAACAAGACTTGCAAGCAGGCGATTGGTATTTCAACGAAGCGCTCGCGCTCGTAGCTTACGTTTATTTATGTCTCCTTGCGTTTACAAAGCATTGGTCTTTATAATCCGAATAGACGTTTCTCGACGAACTCCAATAGCAGAAAATCAAGTAATACAGCCATTGAACATCTGAATTTCAACTAGAGGAATATGGAATTCTTCTTCGTTGCGTCTAGTAATTAGAGTAAATGTAAACTCAAAAAACATTTCGTAGTAGTACAAAAACACATAACTAAAGTAAATTTAGACACATTTAGAAACACATAACTAAAGTAATTAAATTTCAATTAGGACAAGCTAAGGGATCTCTTCAAGTTAACCTTTGAGTAAATGAGAGGAGAGAGTGAGAAGAGGGTGCAACATGTACAACAAGATATCAGTAAGCAGAGGATATAAATACACAAAAAAAGTAATAAGGAAATTACGCAAAAAAAAAGGTATTATACACTAGGAACACTTAGGAAAGGAAAGTTATTCAGCAGTCAGATAACCACAGCTTCTTCAACCTCCCTTTGAGCGATGCAGCGTGGTGTTTTGGTTCTGCTAGAATTATATTTATTTTAATTTACTTAGATCACACAGGCCCTCTGAAACACACAGAATAGTCAAAGTTCTTTTAGTTGTCATCTTTTTTGTCCCCAAAAACTGTTACGAAGTGAAGCTTTTTGTATGGGATGAAATTTAAATTTAAAATTTTTCTTATGTTCATTATAATCTACAGCTACATGCAATAGCACTTGGCTTTTTTATTTATTTGATTAAAGACCAAAATCAAGCGTGTCAGAGTGGTCAGAGACAAGAAAACGAAAAGAATTTTGACCCAGGTGTCAATGTACCTGTACTGTTTCTCAAGTGTTTCGTTCAACCCGATGTAAATCTTACGTTTAAAAAGGTTAAGAAGATACGTATATGAGGATAACAACGTAGGTATAGTATTGTTTGCAGACGACACTTCACTTATTTTCAAAGTCAAACGACAGCAACAAGCTTACAATGATGTAAACGATGCTATTTCTAAAGTAGTAAATTGGTTCAATGTTAATAATTTATTGTTAAATGAGAATAAGACTAAATGTATTAAGTTTGTCACTAGTAATGTAAGGCATGTACAAACAAGTGTCATTGTGAAGGATGAGGAATTGGAATTAGTTGATAGTACAGTTTTTCTTGGTATAACTTTAGATTCTAAACTCCAGTGGGGTCCCCATATTGCTACTCTTTCGAATAGACTGAGTTCTGCAGCTTTTGCAGTAAGCAAAATCCGTCAGTTAACTGATGTCAAAACAGCTCGATTAGTATATTTTAGTTACTTCCATAGCATTATGTCATATGGTATTTTACTGTGGGGTGGTGCTTCAGAGATAAATACCATTTTTGTTCTGCAGAAGAGGGCTATTCGAGCAATATATAAAATGAACCATAGAGACTCACTGAGAGGTAAATTTAAGGAAATTGACATCATGACAGTGCACTGTCAATACATTTATGAGAATATTCTGTATGTGCATAAAAATATTGCCGATTTTAAGAAAAATTGTGACATTCATAATATTAATACTAGAAATAAACATAAGCTCGCCGTGCCCTTCACTCGGCTCCATAAAATTAAAAAATCATTCATGGGTAATTGTGTGAGATTTTATAATAAACTTCCAAACCGTATTACTGAGTTACCAATTAATAAATTTAAGAATCATGTAAAGCGTAAACTTATTTCTAAAGCTTATTATACCACACAAGACTACATGAATGATAAAACAACGTGGGATTAATTGTGATTCGAAATTATTAATTATTTATTATATTTGAATAATGATGATGAAATGGATATTCCAATGCATGTATTTCCTTTGTTGTTTTTATTATATTTGTTTGACATTTAGAATTTATTCTAGAAACAATCTAGACTAGTATTTTTTATACATTTTTTTTTTGTATGACTGTATTTTGTGAAACTTTTAGTATTAAATTTGATCTATGAATTATATTCATTAGTATTATATATGGAATAATATTTACAACATCAATAAATTGCTCTGATAATTAGATTAAGATAATTATATGTAATACTGTCTTACTATTCATAAGTGCTTGTTGCTAGGCCTACATGAATAAAAAAAAAAAAAAAAAAAAAAAATATATATACAGTTAGCGAAAGGACCCGTCCTTTCCTAACTATATATATACCTACTCAAATCTTGATTCGAGTGGATACTCTGTTCGTGGGAACCTGCTACATAGAAGATTTATTAAAGTGGAAGTCTTATAGGATTCCCTCTACGAGTGTTTGGTTGAGCTATTGTCGAGCTTTAATATTTAAAATTATTTACGACACCTAAATGGTTGTCCAGTAAAATAATTAAATTATATTTGAAGAGAAAGGGCCTAAACATTGGATTATGATATATATTTAACACAAAGGGTATTAAAAACCCCAGGGTTTATTCAGGGGTTATTGTATATTCGGAGTATATTATAATTATTTAAGTTATTGTTATTTTTTTATTATGTAAGATAAAACTCACTTCAAAAAGTATTTGATTTTTTTTTAACATATCGCAGTAATTCAGTTAACTTACAGGGGCATTTAAAGTTATTTTTATTGTGATAATATATTTTATAATAATATATCAATATATAGACAATAAAACAATGAACATAATGGAGGGTTCCGTACCTTACAAGCAAAACAAGCCATACAAACAAAAGGGCAAACGTATCTTCACGGCACGGTATTTTTAATTAGAAGAGATATGTTTTGGAAAGATTCAATAAGGACTCGATCAATTATATGAAAAATAACATTCATACAATTATTTATAAATCTTTAATGTATTAATTTTTTTCTCTTTTAGTTACATGGAGTGAGTGAGATGGAATATTTTTTAATTTAAATGTAAAGTAATTAGCGGCTTACAAAATACACTTATGTGTTTCATTCAAATCTTCTAGTTTTTGAGAAAAATGGCTGTGACATACAGATAGACAGATAAACGGGCGGACGTACATGACGAAACTATAAAGGTTCCTTTTTTGTCATTTTGGCTACGGAACTCTAAAAACAAGTGTAGTAACAACTTGACCTAACGATTTTAATACAACCGCGTTTTAACAATTGTTTGAAGCACAATTAAACGGACCCTAATCTTCATTATTTTCATTACTTTGTCCAAGTGAGTTCGGAACGAGTTCACTCTAAAAAGACACTAATTTTCCTCTCATTTTGTCACTGCTGAGTACAGAATTATAACACTCGCCAACTTTGCAAATTGTAATAACTTTGTGAAACAAAAAAGAGAATAAAAGAAGTTTTACAGCTGGCTTCAAACTCCGTTACAAGGAGCTGTCGGCAAAGGATTTGATACCGCTCTCAATTACTGAGCTCAACATCCGTTATATGTATTTTATTTTATCTTCTTTTCAACGAAAGCTAAACTTGGTTTAAGTGCACTGGGAACAAAATTTAGTATGAGAAAATTCACATGAGAGAAAGAACGCGCGGAGTGTTCATTCGTACTTTTAATAGTATCGGGCCGAACTAACCTCGCATAGTGCGAAGTTGTTTCCTCAATAGCTGAACCAAGATTCACATTTGTGAACTCGATTACGCAACGAGTAACTGCTAACTTCGAAAGCTTAAAATAAACAGAGACACGGAAAATTATTCGCTAACTTTGCTGTGAGCATGAAATTTATGGTACGGTTACCGCGAAATTTCTCTACAATGAACGACTCGCTTGGGTTTTCAGCTTATAACTTTACCCACTGCGGTGTGGGATAACCTACATATATCTACTAAAACTGTGTGGTGACGAATTAATAACAACCGAAGATGGTCGTGTCTTGTAATATGTTAGTTTGGAACAACAACATTGTCACAGTTTTCTAAGAAATGTTCATTAGAAGCTTAACTAGACAATGTCAGAGAGTAAATGCACTTAAGTAACTTATTTTTGCGAATTAAAATACTTCGTGACTTCGAGAAAAGTTACCTACGCCCCAAAACACATAATTATTCTGGTGAACACTTTTGCAACATGGATCCATAATTCAAAACTGTGGTAATGTAAATGTAATTGAAAACTTAAATAAATCCTCGCAATATCGAACCATAAGGTACGAGTTGAATGACTTACCTATTCTGCCTGTTAATGTTTTTCCGATAGAGCCTGTAATATCACTGGTTGTAAAATATAAGTGCCTATTATGCCTAATAAGAATTTTATGCCGATGCTAAATAATAAGCGCCTGTAATACAGTAAATAACAACCATTTACCGAAACAGAATACAAAAACATGTACAAATTTAGTATATATTCAAATAATTTACCTATTAGTCATATTATTCAATTCACACATTACACAAGGTAATGGTAATATAGAAATACTAGCTGCAAAACCCGGCGTTGCTCGGGTTAAAATAAATCGCATGTTTAATGGTATAAAAAATATTTGAGGATGCATTTTTTAACGTAGATAATATAGATTTCTATCTTAGATATTGAAAGACTTAGTCGACCATTAAATATGCGGTGTATAGAAAGTATATTTAATTAATTAACTAATTAACTAATTGAAATAATCATAAGTTAGAATAAAAAACACCTTAGTAAATGGAAAATTTATGTTTTATTCACACAATTATTTACATATGATATTCTACATACTACATATATGATAAATACATTAACATATTACACGTTATATTATACATTTACATTTTGTTTAATTTTTCTATAATACTTGCTTATAGACTACATTTATTGTTTTATTGCCCGGGCTGTAGATGAACAAATTTCGAGGTGATCCTGCTCGTGAGCATGCAACGTATAATTGACCATGTGCAAAGCATGGTTCCTTTAAGTCAACGCCACAGTATTTGAATGTTTGGCCCTGTGCTTTGTTGATGGTCATACTGTAAGCCAACTTCACCGGGAATTGTAAACGTTTAAACGTAAAGGGCAATCCATTTGATATTAAAGGTATTCGTGGTATAAATACTATTTGTCCTTTTTCTTTACCAGTCATTATACTGGCTTCGATGATGTTATTTTGTAGCTGTTTAATACAGAGTCTCGTACCATTACACAATTTTGGCGAGTTCAGATTTCGTAATAGAATAATTGGTGAACCAACTTTCAATTTAAGGCAGTGCAATGGCATTCCTGGAACATTTAGTGAATTCAAAAATTCAGAAGGAAAATTTACGCTTTCTTGTTCATCAGTCATTGTATCGATTGAGTTGTAGATTTTCTCTTCTCCCGGAATCATTTCCTGGATGATGTTGTTGATGCTATTGACAATGTCGTTTTTCGTGGCTAGAATAATGCGCTCCCGTAACCATTCTGAATTAGTATAATTTTCAGCAATACTTGGATACACTTCATTTATAAGTTGTTCCGGTGTTTCAACAGCATTACATAACTCATTAGTTAGTGTGATTTGGCCAGTATTTTCGTCTATTGGATAAGTGCCCTCTCCTATTTGTAAAAGTTTTTCAGCAAATTCTTGGGCCTTTTCATCTCCTGAAATCTGTGCTCTCATATTTGTTGTTAATTTAATTATTTTTACCTGTTCCCATATGAACGACTTCTTCAGGCAAGCGTTAATTTCATCTGCCGGCGTTGATTTCGGAATGACAGGTAGCGTTTGACGGAAATCGCCTGATAGTATTAACAATACACCTCCCATTATATTCGTGTTGTCGCGTAAATCTTGAAGTGTTCTGTTTAGTGCTTCTAGGGATTTTCTATGAGCCATTGTGCTTTCATCCCATATAATGGCTTTGCACTGTTTTAATATTTGTCCACGTGCCGATGATTTTGTGATGTCACATACCGGGAATTCGTAGTTAGCTACATCTAATGGTAATTTTAAACCAGAATGTGCCGTTCGTCCACCATCCATAAGTGTTGCCGCTATTCCAGATGATGCTAGGGCGAGAACGATTTCTTTATTTGCACGGATTTCAGCTAGAATTAAATTTATCAAAAATGTTTTCCCGGTGCCACCAGGTGCGTCTAAAAATATTATACCACTTCGCTGATTTTTATAATAATCCATTATTATGTCGTAAGCTTGTTTTTCACTCTCAATTAATAAGGGTTTGTTGTGTTGGATGTAAAGCCTCAATTCGTCGATATTATAATTTGTTTCTCTTAAAAATTCACTGTTCATAACATCCAAATGATTTCGTTTAGGAGATTGAACACCTAGTTGTATTAACGTTTGGTTAGAAATTGCTAAACATTTATCTTCTATCAATATCAAAGCTTTGTTAAAAATTTCTTCATTAAAATTAATTTCTAAGTCCGGATTTTGCTGTCGTAAATCAGCCAAGATGTCATCGCTCATATATTCTCGATATTTAAGCCATAGTCGATTTGGATTAGAAGGATTACATGTAGTTAATATGATTGCAAATAGCTCACGAATTTGACTTGCTGTTGCCGTTTGGGCTGCTTCATTCATAGCTAACTCCCAATGATTATCGTTTTCTAGTAGACCCAATCTTTGACATGCTTCACGATATGTCTCACAAATGTAACCATTGACAGTTTTTAGGTCTTCAAAACACGTTGGACCACGAATAGTGTGAAGTAATAAGCGTAGATAGAAACATTCAGCGTTTTTTGGATGCACTGTGTAGACTCGTCCTATTGTGTTACTCTTGAACACTCCATCATGTCCTTCTACTTGCATTCCACGTTTTCGAGGATTAAATTGTTTACTTGTTGTATCCCATGTATAATAGCTGGGTACTTCTGAGTAAAGTAAAGTCTTAGCAAATTGGTCTTTCTGGCATAATTCAAAAAATGCTGTTAAAGTTGTTCGAGTTGGTGGTTCCGTCGCAACTTTTTGTGCTGTTTCTGTTGTAAAAAACACACGTTGTCCATTTTCTAGGTGGACGGATAAATGTTGAACCGGTGGATCTCGATCGTGTATTGGAAAACTTAAAATTCGCCAAATTGCTTCGTTGGTATTAATGTAACGACCCATTTGATACTGTACTATTTCATCATGCTGGTTTTCATTGGTTAACGTAAAAACAGCCATATCACTGCCTTTGTTAATATATTTGCATACATATTTTATAGATTTAACAGAACTGCAGTATTCAACATTGATATGGGCATTGAACATTTTAGATAAAAGTGGATTATATGGTACTACCCATTGATTATTAACTTGAATTTCTGCATTACCTCGTATTTTAATTTTAGCTGTAAATCCGCCTTGTTCTGGTGATCGACGTCTATATTTAGGATATCCGTCTTCGCCTGTAACTGTTTCGTTCAAAAATGGCTTTGGATAACGTTTCGTACATTTTCCATCTTTCATACACGGAGAATTTCTATTTAGCTCACCACACGGGCCATGAACCATGTTTTTTACGATTATACTATAAAGATCAGAATCTTCTTCCGGGTTTGGAAATTCAGCTTTGATGATATCATCTATTTGATTCGGTTGAATTTTATTTTGGAGCCAAATTAAGTTGTGTGAATGTGGCAATCCTCGTTTCTGCCATTCAATTGAAAACATCCAGCAGATAACAACACCAAATATTTGATTTTTCACAATGGCGTCTATAAATTTTATTTGTTTTTGACGGAAAACTCGGGCAACAATATCATGTCGATCGCTGGCCGTCTGACCATATTGTAATTCTTCTTTGATTTCCATCCATGAAGAATTACATGTGAATGTTATAAATAAATCTGGTCTGCCGTGTTTCCTAACATAAGTTATTGCATCTTGAGCATATTCATGCATGTGACGTGGACTTCCAGTGAATGTCGATGGCAAGATGACCAATTTTCCCATGTTATCGACGTTTCCATCATTTATCATTGCATCTTTCAAATGGATGTATTCATCCGAACGCAACTTTCGTTGATTATGGCGAATAAAATCTAATCTTTCCGTTTCAATTTTAGCATACATGTCTACAATAAACTGCTGAAATAGCTGCCGACAGTTTAAAATATGGTTATATTCACCATTTCTAGTCATAATTCGATAAGCATAGAATTGCATAGCTGATACTTTTTTGTTAGTTTCGACACCTGTAGCTGGATTGATTTGTTGAATATTGAAATGATAACCATCCTCACCTTGCCAAAAAATTAGCGGATATTGTAGCGCATCATAACTACGATGTGTTTCAGCAATACGTTGCAATTTATTACTTCGACGTTGAATAATAATATCACGACGACTACATTCGTTATCAACAATGACTACGGCAACTTCGTTCGTTTGAGGTGCATTAAACCTTCGTTCGTGTTGACCGGCTGGTCTTTTATCTGCTCGAATGACGATCTTATAATTATCTGCAGCCATTTGGTCTAGAGAAGTCTTGAACACATTGATTAGTTGATTATGATTATGAAGTAGACGTTGTAATTTTTGAATAATATCTCGTTGCAGTCCCTGAAAGTTAGAGCAACGTTGGTCTGTTTCAAGTTCATCGTTACCAACAAAGTATATTTGAAGAAATTTTGGAGATTCATTAGACATCGGCAAAAGAGAGCCTAATCGGTGATAAATTTGGCCTTGAACCTTAAAAACCGGGCTGAAATTTTCTTCCTGACATATTAATGAAGCTCCAAATGAAGTCATTTGAAAACAACAGTTGTATCGACGTATATTTTGTAGAAAATGATTGGAATCTGGTGTTTCTCCAGTCATATATGCGAGTAATTGAGGTGGTGGTACATCTAGTGCTGGTAAATTGACTTTACCACTCGAGCAGCATATACCAGCAGTTTCGCCTTTAAATTTCCGGGCATGACAATACTCGCATATCGTATCCATTTTTCCGATGACAATATTTGGATGTTCACTGTATTGTTTTTTGCAATCATAATGGAAAGCCTGAAGTTCTAAACTTCCAACTTTACATGAAGCAGCTCGTCGTTGGCGTAAAGTAGCCATTCTTTCTTTTTTTTTGGTATTTTCCAGTTCACGTTGATCAGCAGATTGACGATTTCTGAGTGATCTTACTCGACATCTGGTTTCTTCATTAATACGTGCTCTTTCCTCTTCGGTTAAATTTTCTCTAATTCTTTTTACTCCTTTACGAATGTTTAAAACACGTTTTTCTTTTTGTTCTTCTGTTTCATTTTGACGTGCTATTTTTCTTCTTTTTGAAACCACTTTGGGTTTTGTAAATACTTTTTTTCGCCTTGGCATTGTAAATATAAAAAAAGTAATAAAATTAATCAAAACGAATATCTTGGTTGTTACAATGATAAAACTAACGAAAAGTTACTCACTTTCGGTTTATATACCGTTGAAAATCGAAATTTCTAGTATCAGAACACTCTAGAATAGTCAAATAGTTTTTACTTTTTCATTTGTTCAAATCACTTCAATTTATGTAATCACTGTTCACTCTTGGCTTCAATTGATCTTTTCGCGACTGTAAACACGGTTCAACTGACAAAAAGTCACTGATTTTCGGTTTATATACCGTTGGAAATCGAAATTTCTAGTATCAGAACACTCTAGAATAGTCAAATAGTTTTTACTTTTTCATTTGTTCAAATCACTTCAATTTATGTAATCACTGTTCACTCTTGGCTTCAATTGATCTTTTCGCGACTGTAAACACGGTTCAACTGACAAAAAGTCACTGATTTTCGGTTTATATACCGTTGGAAATCGAAATTTCTAGTATGAGAAAACTCTAGAACATTCCGAGGTACTTAATTACGATCTGGATCGTCAGGATTAATTTCAATAGTTGCACACATTTCGGAACTTTCTAGAAGCTTCTAGATTATTCTAGTCATTTCTAGAACTATCTAGAGCATTCCATATCGATTTTTACACTTGCAAACAATTTTGAATCTTTCTAGATCTTTCCAAACATTTCTAGAACTTTCTAGATCATTCCAGAAATTTTTAGAACTTTCTGGAACATTCTAGATCGATTCTAGCAGTCACACACAATTTTGGAACTTTTTAGATCATTCCAGAAATTTTTAGAACTTTCTGGAACATTCTAGATCGATTTTAGCAGTCACACACAATTTTGGAACTTTTTAGATCATTCTAGAAATTTTTAGAACTTTCTGGAACATTCTAGATCGATTTTAGCAGTCACACATAATTTTGGAACTTTTTAGATCATTCTAGAAATTTTTAGAACTTTTTGGAACATTCTAGATCGATTTTAGCAGTCACACACAATTTGGGAACTTTCTAGATCATTCTAGAAATTTTTAGAACTTTCTGGAACATTCTAGATCGATTTTAGCAGTCACACACAATTTTGGAACTTTTTAGATCATTCTAGAAATTTTTAGAACTTTCTGGAACATTCTAGATCGATTGTTACAGTCACACACAATTTGGGAACTTTCTAGATCATTCTAGAAATTTTTAGAACTTTCTGGAACATTCTAGGTCGATTTTAGCAGTCGCACACAATTTTGGAACTTTCTAGATCATTCCAGAAATTTCTAGAACTTTCTGGAACATTCTAGATCGATTGTTACAGTTGTACACATTCTGGAGTTTTCTAGATTATTCCAGAAATTCCAGAAATTTTTAGAACTTTCCAAAAGTTCCCATGAGTTAGAAAAGGACAGATATATATTTTTTCACATTTTAGCCACCCACAACCACCCACTTCCACCCACCGCGACCAAACTCCCTTACTCCCACCGGGAGACCAAGGGGTATTTACCACCCCAACAGGAAGTTGATTGGAAATAGTGGTGATAGAGAAAACCGTGTCTTTACTTACGCACATTAGCATTTTATATATATATATTAAGATTACCATTACCTCTAGATACGCATTTTTTTTTCTAATTTATCCTTTTCGCAGACAACGAACTGGCGTGGCAGGGTCACACGCAGAAAAATGTATGAAGAATTTTATAAACGAGCACGGAGAAACTTTTCTGTCGACGAAAGCACGTTGTTAAGCAAATCATTATAGTCTGTGTGTCGAGCATATAGATCATAAATAAAATGGTATGAGCAGCTTCATTATAATTATCGGCACGTATAGCGAACAGTGCTGTGTGGAGTCATAAATTAGGTTTTATCCGAGGCGGCGGGTCATTAGCGCGCGTTGCATCGTATCGCGATGCACAGCGGCGACCACGACCAGCCGTGCCGCCCGTCCCTAGCCCCATTTTCAGGGTTGGAAGTCTATTCACCTAACTACCATGATTCAGGCATAAAATATAAAAAAAAACGTGCTCTTCGCAACTAAAGATGTGAAAGGTAGCGAAAAGGACAGTCAATCCAGTAAATAGTTGTGTATCATCTGAGAATGGATCGGAATTTAGCGTGTAGCCAATATTTTTCGTTAAATAACCGTTATAATAGTTAGATATTAGATAATCAAGAAGAAGAAGTGCGAGACTTAGTGGACCGTTACGGTCTAGAATGGCGATATCACTGTGTTTATGTCACGAAAAGGTCACCAAATAACCTAAATATATTTCAGTTAATCTTTGCAATATTGCAACAGAACGTTTGTAAGAGGCGACTGTTCATCGTAAAGAAAATGAAATGAAAAATCTTTATTTTCAGGCAACTATGGGCCCATAGATTACCTTAAAATTGTATTGTATTGTATGGCTGCGATGCATTTCGCAACCCCGCTGTGTCAGGGAGCCGGCCGAGGAACCGCTGAAACTTGACACCCTTCGGCCAAAACTCCACCTTTGTGAAGGTTGCTAGAGAAAGGCTCTCCAACAAGATACACGGATGATTAAAAGGACAGTGGTGAAAACCAGGCCAGCAGTTAAAGCGTCGTATTAGAATTTAAATAAAAAATAGTTTTTACAGTACATATGGTGCTACTTTACCGCACTAGTGCGAAAATTTGCATTTTACGTTACTGTGTCGAACATTTAAAGGGCCATATGTACTGTAAAATGTTGTACGATACATAAGTTGTTCATAAAGTGCTACTTTACGTAGCTGTTTAGCGTGCGGAAAGTTGAATTTCGCGAACTAGTGCTTTTTACTTTTCCACTTGTTCCAATTCATGACTACTTATTGATGAGTGTTAAGAGGAATTCCTAGTAGCGATTTTTCCATACAAACGCTCTCGACTGATTCCTCCCTGGATTTTTAACCTAGAGCAGTGATTTTTTCAAATAAGATCAATATCATCAATATCTGTGCCGCTATGTTTTGCTTTTTTGGATTAGGTTATTTTGAAAAAAGATACAGCGACACGTAAATCGCAAAAACGGCTCAATTGAATTGGCTGTAAAAAAAGGCACAGTATACAAATATGACAAAAAATATCCAAAAAATCAAAACATAGCGGCATAGATTATTTCTTCCTCTTGCAGTTTCCAAAATTTCATAAAGATTGATTGCGTTTTGGAGGAGGAAACAGTCGAGAGCGAAACCTCGATTTTCGAGTTTTTTGCGTGTGAATTTCAGTCCGAGCTGCAGTTGTCCTTATCGCACGAATTGGAGGCGGAGACAGTTTCTAAATATACGTACACAGAAGGAATAGTGAGTGAGTGAGAGGGCATAACATGTTAATGGTTAAAATGAGAAAAAATACACCAATAACCAACAGTCCATCGCCGTAATATAACCAAAATACCACGTAGTTCTAAGAAAAGGGTGCCATGTGTTTTCACACTCTTTAATGTAACAACTATTATGTACCATGGTTTCGCAATAAAGATTTATATTCTATTCTATTCTAAAATGTGCCCGTAATGGCCTGTCACTTCAAACCGTTTTTTTTGTATTTTTTTACATTGTAGGTCATGTAGGTAGTGCTTATGTTTAGTAATGTTTACTATTAAAGGCCTGTAAATAACGCTAAGTAGGATAATAGGTACAACCTGCTTATTTTGATTAAAACATCATAAATACCCATTAACGATTTGATTGTCTTGCATTGCTCACACTTGTGCGTCACAAGTAAACCACTAAATAGCAAATTTACATTACGGCTAGCCGATATCAAATGTTGGGTTAATACCGGATGTGGGTGAAGAACGTATTAAATTTATTTTTCCCAAAATTGGCTTTATTTTTTAATTAATTGTGTAAGATGGCATTTCATTGCCTCGACTGCCAGTGTCCCCGCGCTGCTCAGGGATGTCGAGCTTGTGCTATGCGCAATCACAAAGAGCAAGGTAAATTTCGTGTATCCGATCTTCGCCCTGTAATTTATTTTGTGTATTGTGATGAAAATGTGTTTGTTTTTGTAAATGTGTTAATGTATAATTTCGTTTTAGATGTTTATTTAAAAAACAATCCAATCAAAAACAGACCTAGGATTGCTGTAGACCGATATCCGATTTTGACCCTTCCATGTAAAGATCGGAAAGAAACAATACGATCTTTACCCATTTAAAAAACAGCAGCGATTGTCAAACTTTCAATTTTCTTCAATTTACCTACTTACCTACTTAATTATCACATTTATTGTTTTCTTGATCACACTTTCGTACCGTTATTATTATCCAGTACCAACGCGACGGTAAATCAAAAGGAAAAGATTTTGGCAGTCTATTTTGTATGTATGTGTATGTACACCTACTTACCGACAATGTAATTTTTTTAATTTCCGCTACCCAAAGGTTGCCTGGAGATTGCTTTTTAGCGATTAGACCGCATTTTGTTTACCTGTGCTTATGTTTCTGTTTTCTTTTGTATTGTTTTCTTTTACTGAGGTGTGTAATAAAGAGTATTTGTATTATATAGGGTTGATTATACATGTTGAATTTTATAACAAAAAAAGCAAGACAAAAAATAGAAGTAAGAAGCAAATACGCAATTTTTCGCAATAAAATGAATATTTAAATACTATATGGAAATGATTAAAAATACAGGACCTAAAAGTTTCAAAGTTTAAATTTTTTTTTTTCAACTTTCAAAAAGGAATTAAGTAATAGTAACATACGATCAGGGGGGCGACACTTAGAAATGTAGTTAACATTAGTAAAGATGGCGGTGGCTTCTATTAATGGGATCCGATAACATACTTTTGCGTAAAGCTGACTTCCGATTATGCAAACTACATCACCAGATATCACTATAAGATTGATAAAATTTAAAGTCATGAATACAACATTAAGAAGGTTGCATATACCTCGAATGTCAAGAGCAAGACTTATCTTTATTCATAATGATGTTACCTAGCAACTGTTGTTTACTGTCAAAAAAAAAACAGATATGATTGATATGAACTTATTATTCCTCTATTAATTTTAAAGTGCAGAGCATAGTAAAGTCAGAGCAAGCATTAAACACAAGTCATATTCAAATAGGGAAATTATAATCCCAATAGTTCCAACGTTACAAAACCCGGAGGTTTAAAAATTTTACAGTGTCCAAGACAATGCAGAGAGGTTTATATATTTTCGAAGATAAGAAGAAAATACTATCATCATCATCAGATGAAAACAAGCGATGATTATTTTAATTTTGTTTACGACAAACATGTCCCATGAAACTCTGAAAGGTTTGTGCAATTCGATTCTCGAAGTAAGACGAGATAGAGTGCATCTATGGAAGTACGTGTGTAGACAAGACATACACCCTATGCCTGATGCTCGCGTCTCGCATCTGTGTGCGCGCACTCACACTTAGATAGCTCCCGCTCCCGCCCACCACAGCGCGACAGAAACATAGCTTCAAAAATTCGAGATTTGAAAAGTTGCTCAGCTAGGAATTGCTCTTAATGTTAGTTTCCTTTAAAAGTCGTAATCAACATAAAAACCTACTGTTAATGTAAAAATAATAAATATAAGCATATTTCAATAGTTATTTGTACAACAAGAGAGCAAAGTTTGATATTTCTTCGAGTGCTTGTTTTGAGTCCCGTGCAAGCGAAAGATTCTATAATAGATTCACTCGCTACGCTCGTGAATCTAATTTAGAATCTTGAGCGCAGTAAGGGACTCATAAGCGCACGAGATGTAAATAACGTTGATCTCGTGTAGTACACAAAATTTTTCACGTCAGTCAGCCATCAAAAAATACAACCCGAAAAAATGTAATCCGTCTTCATCACTATTTCACACATGTTTTCTGAAGGTATTCTAACAATTAACTTTAATTACCGCAATAAAACAAAAGGAAAGAAATTTCAATAAAATGATACGAAAATAATGAATTAACGAACATCAATTGACAGTTCAATCGTCAACTTTTTTTTGTTAAAAAAAACTTTGTAAGATACGGTCCGAATTGCGGATACTACTATTTGTCAACTATAGTAGAGATCGTTAAAAATCGTTAAGTAGAATTATTTTCTGCGTAACAATTGCGTAAATTTGTATAAGTATATTGTTTTGATTGTATAATAAAATACGTAAAATATGGGTATTTTTATTAAATTTAAAACTTTTATTTCATTAATTAATTATTTATTACGAATGAAGACTCGTAGGGTGTTTTGGAACGATGCGGTCTGACTTATTTCGGGGGTCTATTATAAACCGTCAATATATCGTTGAATTACGTATGCACTTTTTGTCTCTTTCTTTTTGCTAATGACGTGAAAGGGACAAAGAGAATAGAATCCAAATACTTCGAACTTGTATTAGGCCCCGCACGTTGAAATGACATTCGAATATGAAGGTCACTTGAATGTTAATTTGTCTCACTCAGTGAGCAAAATGCGATTTTGCTCACTGTTTTGAAGCAGCAAATTACCCTTGTTCCAGCTGCTGACGTAAAAATATTATTACTTCATAATTCATCATTATAACACGTTTATTTTTTAATATTGAATATTGAAAAACCACTCTTAATAAGTTGTCTGAATGGAACGGAATAGCTGCCGAAACGCCTGTCAAAGCAGAGGCGTTTTTTCTTACTCGAGAATGTTTTAAGTTTCCAAAGGTTACTTTCGATATTGTTTTCATACAATTTAAATATACGATACACAAATAATCGTAAATAACGATACTTAGGTATAATATTTTATATTTACAATTGTTTCTGTCTTATAAAAAAGTATTTGTTGTTTTTCTTATTTTTTCACAACTGTATTAATAAATGTCGTTCGATACACGTAGCAGAAATGTCATTCTTCACTCGTCCCGAGTCTTTCCTCTCGCCTACAGCTCGTGGCAAGATATCTCGGTACTCGTGAAGTAATGACATACTTTCCGCACTAGCATCGAAATGTACTATTCTTTATCATACAGGACGAAAACGAGCAGACGAATCGCCTATGATAAGCAACTGCCATCGGTTTTTAAACCGGGAGATCTTTACTTGATTGTTTTGTTTTTTGGAAGTTTCTCATATCCCTAGCCAGTAATCGTATTAAATACTAGTAATACGCTCATAGGGCAGATTACGCAATGTGAAGCAAAATTACCGGGGAGTTGCAACAGAAATGTTCATTTTAAATTAGTATTTAAATGAAAATGCTCTGCTATCTGAACCATGGCCGGCACCGCGTCGGTGACCGCGCTATGTACCGACTAAAGCCTGCTTAAATCACAGTAAGCTTTTATAAAATTGATCACTTCCATTTTGCTTATTTAGTTCATATTACAAACGGGTCAAAAATGGCATCTTTTCTGTGGACATTACAAAAGAACGATTAAGATACATTTTTCTAAGACTTATCATTTAAAAAAGTAGATATTTACATAGATTTAACATGCCGATAAGGAAAGGGTACGAGAATTTGTCTTTTAAGTCCGGTTATTTTATGATGTCCACAGAAAAGTCTCGTCCAAAGGGACAACAATATGAGGTAGTTACTGGGAGAGTACTAGTTCTTGAAGAGTCGACAATAAAAAAGCTACGCAAGGTCTACATACTTACTTCTTGACCCAAGGGCCACAGCCAGGCTCCGCTTCCTTTTCGCGGGCCATATTTCGCTGATCGCTGAGCTACCGTACCCAGGGCACCATGACATAGGTTGCTACATGCTTGGTTTCCAACAACGTGATATTAAAAAATATCTTTACAGTACATTTGGTGCTATTTTCTCGCACTAGTGCAGGAATGAGCTCTTTCCGTGCCTATGTCGAAAGTTTAAAGGGCCATTTTATGTGCTATAAAACGTTGTACGATACACGTGCGAATAGGTAATTCTCAACTCGTCTCGATTTAACAGATTCCTTACGGTCGTGTTTTAATTTATCGCCACTGGTTTCAGATTTCCTTAATTAACTCAATTGTATCGTAAATAATTATTAACGGGTCTGTATTTTTGCAAAGTCATCCCATTTCTGAAAGAGTAATTTAACTCCACTTGATTGAACTGGCATTCGTTATATCTTGACTAAGACAAGGTTTAAAGATCAAACTTTAGCTTAGTTAAGAGCTAATTTGAATTGGAATTTTCTTCATAACCTAACTCCCCACTACAAACACTAAGTGAAATTAGAGTTAAAACTTTAAATTAAACCTGAGCCTTTCATGTTTCGTATTATTTAATATTAAAATACTGGACTAGAAAACCCACAAAGTTTTTTTGGCTTGATAAATCAAATGGAAATAATTAAAAGTCTGAGATTTAGTCTTGGTTTGGACTAAATGGTTTGGTCAATGTTTAAATAGAATATTTGTAATTGGAATCAGAAATCTTTCTAGAAATGGAATAATCGGTAGCTAAGCCTTTATTACTTGTGATTGGAAGCACTGAATAAACAATAGTTACTACTTAGTTTTCGATTCTCTCTAAAATTACAGCCTCTGGCCTCTGTAAAATTAATTTAATTTCAATTTTATTATGCTTAGGCAGCTGAGATAACTAAGTCAGCTCGGGTTAGCTCCATTAAAATACTAACATGTTTCACAAAATAATGTTAGGTATGCTGTTGTTTTTTTGTTAAACTTTTGCACAGTTATTGTTTCTGTTTGACACGAGTGGCTGACTGGTAGAGAATGACTTTAAGCATTAAGTCTGTCATTTCTACTTTATACTTATACATACTAGTTTCTGTCCGCGACCGCGTGGAATTATGACTGATAGAAACTATCCAAGGTCCCATACTATTTCCACAATAAAATTCATCTTAAGGGCCACACTCTAATAGCGTCTCCCGAGCGTCGGCATCTAGTCAACTATATGGCTGCTGCTTCACGTAACGTTGGCACAACTGATCAGCGACGCTATTTTCCATAGCGCTGACTAGACGCCGACGCTAATAGTGTGTGTGCTTCAAAAGACGCTAATAGTGTGGGGTGGCCTTAATCGGTTCAGCAGTTTAAGCGTGAAGAGGTAACGGACAAAAAGAGTTACTTTCTCATTTATAATTTTAGTAGGGATACTAGTTTTTGGAATATTTACCAAATGCAGAAATGCATATAAGCCTTAAAAGCCAGTAGCGTCTATGGTGCTTAAGACTACTGTGAGTACACAGTGATAACGACTCGACGAACTAAGTATTTTTCACTTTTACTTTTTCTAAGCTTAACGCGAGGTCTACAGCTCACAGAGCCACTAGTAAAATTGAATAATAAAGTACTGAAGCGTGTGCCATTTCAAGTCAAATCTAAACCTTTGACCTTATTACAAACTTTTGGGGTCCTCGGTTCGTATCGAACCGGTACCGGGTTTTACACTTAGGAGTCGAAACCCCAAAAAATACGTGAAATAACACAAATGATGACCTTTTTCAGAATTGCCAAATCATAAATTCCATTCGTATTTCCCAGCCTAAAAAATCACACATTTGGTGAAATCTCTTTTACGATTGACTTCATTCCTTTCAGCAAAAAGCTATGCAAAAGTGCTCACGAATTTCTTAAAGATTGTATCGGCCATACCCCTAGACTGTAAGGTCTGAATTCCAATGTGCCTGGTCCTGAATAGCAGCAAATGCCGGGCCCACATAATGAAGGCCTCCGGGCGAAGACTTGCTTATACAATTGATTACATACAGGGAGATGTATTTATATTTAAGGAGCGTGCGCCTCGAACTAATTATGCTAATATTTGTGTTCCACTGACGATATAAATGCGGTTAGGTAACCTGTTTAGGGAATCGCCTCTGAGACTCCAGCAAGCACCCTAACCGAACTAGCAGCTGACTGGAATACTGATAAGACGCTCCCCCACTCAAATATTCAATGAAGAGATAGCCTTTTTGGGTTGCTTTATTAACAACACCATTAATCTATACTTCATAAATAATTATGGTAAGGAGATAACTACGAGAATTAAATTGATTTAGGGGGTTAAGTCTACGTTATCAGCCAACATTAAGTGGGTAGTGAAATGGGTAAAGGCTAACGCAGGTGGCGCTGCATTTTCTTGTTTATGACGTTAACAAATTACAGCTAGCGGAAATGATAAACCGCAGACTAACAGACAACTAGCTGCCCGTTAGAATCTTTCAAGAGCCCTCTTCATTTTATTACGAGTAAAACATTATTATGGTTATTAAATTAAAACAAAAGGTACATATCTAGACCATTCCATTAGAGTATTCTTTTATTTTTAAGTACATCCATATTAATACAATCCATATTAATATTATGAATGCGAAAGTAGCTCTGTCTGTCTCTTACCTGCCCGCGTAACCAACATATATGCCAAACGAAACGCAACTGTCACTGTCGCACTAATATGGAAAGTGATAGAGAGAGATGACTACACTACGCTACGGAGCATTAACGATTGGCATTGGCATATTGTCTACGCGGGCTTTTCACGCTTAAACAGCTGAACCGATTTTGTTGAAATTTGGTATCAAGATAATTTGAGGAATGGTTTTATCAATCATTATCATCATCATCCCACGCAGACGACGTCGCGGGCAGAAGGTAGTACCTATTTAATATGTAATATATTTATCTGCCTATTACCTCTTCATGCTTAAACCGCTGAGCCGATTTAGATGAATTTTGGTATACTGATAATTTGAGGCCTAGGCAATGTAGAATATTTATCTTTTATTAATGATCATCATTCATGATAATGATCATCATTCATAAGGCATAAGTGTCAAACTAAAACTCGACTTTCGGGTGACGTGGCTTGATGTGAAAAAGAAACTGGCCACTCTATAGGTATAATGAATGATGTCTACTTTTCTCGAAAAACTTTGCACAAATAAAACACCAAATATTATTGAATTGAATTGAAATAGCCTTTATTCCGGACACATATTTTTTTATACTCATACATTTATTTATCATGTTTTTACTCTTTTTTCTGTGTCTTTCTTTTGTCAGGCTATCTTTGACATATGCCTTCTCCATTCGGCGCCACTCTTCGCGGTTTTTTGAGAAACTTCCAAATATTCTTAAATTAAGGTTTAATATATTTAATATTTTTGAAGTAAAAGTTAAGTAGGTATCTCATATCACAAGCTAATAGAAATTATCATAACAGCAGTTTTGCCCTTTATATCACGTTTCCGTAACTTTTTGCTTCCGAAACACTAATTACTTAACTTTTTGTCAGCGTATAGCCTCCAAATTCCATTACACAAGTTCCTCGCCATTATAATGTAGCTTATGATAATAGCGTGACTCGGTAATTAATGTTAAACTCACCGAATACGTTACAATGTGTCAAGAGGTAGTAACATCATATAATTAGCAAAATATATGTACAATGTATACATCTAATGATTATTTGACTGTATTGGCATATTTCTGCTGCGTTCCCATTCCAGAGTTTGGAAATACGATTATAAATAAAATTCTAAATGGTCGGTCTTATAGCTAGGATTTACAGACAATAATTTTAAAGTAGCTTCATCATCATCATCATCATCATCAGCCTTTTATCGCCCACTGCTGAGCATAGGCCTCTCTTCTAGTACGCCACTTATCCCGGTCCCGAGCCAATCTCATCCAGAAGTAGCTTACTTACAAGTATCTGCGTGCTTTCTGAACAAAGTTAAACTTGAGAACTGGATAATATTTTTATGGACTGGGAAGACTAACAAATGAAATGAAAAGAAAATGCCAAAAAGAGTTGATATCTCTTTTGACGTACTATATTCTTAGTACAGTCACCATAAGATATATCGGAGCAGCCGAGGTCCTCAAAAATATCTAAACACGTACTCTAACGCCTGGACAAAAGAGGCGTGTTCAGATACTTGTGAACACCTAGCCCGCCTCTCACTCTTATGTAGGCGTACGTATGATTTTACAAATTCATAGAAAAAGCTCCTAAAGCCGAGATAAAATGGGTTACTTAAGGACTAAAATATTCTCTGTTTGCTGTGTCATACGAAGTGTTTTACTAGATGGATAGCGTCATTAGGAAGGTCTCATGAGAACTATTACTTCTCACTACGTGCTTTAGTAACCTCTACCTGGTTCACGGAAGCATATTCTTCGTGAATTCCTTGGGGACCACATTGCAGCGTTTGAATTATTTATCAATTCCCTTTTTGTAACTTTCAAAACAATATATTACGGGCGGATTCTTAGGAATCCTCACAACTAACAAATAAATATTTTAGTATCCATGTAATGCGTTTGAAATGTTTGCTGGTTACGATAGTATTTCTGCGTTGCTATGCTTAGTTTTGCGTTAGTGCTCCCCCTTGGCTCATTCGTCATCGAGACAGACTATCAATCACTAGCAATTAATATGATTCTGACACGTCAGCATAGTAGTTACTGCTTCTAGTACTTTAAGGCAGATATCTTACCATGAAAACCTGTTTTTAGTGAAAACGCGATTTCATTAGTTAAAATTAGTTTTCTTTATCGGATCGGTAAAAACGCGTTTTCACTAGTTAAAACTACTTTTCGCTAAGTTCCTTGGTGGTGAAAACTAGTTTTCATTAATACATTTTAGTTAAAACTAGTTTTGACTAGGGAAAACGCGTTGCTAATGCTATAGTTAAAACCAAATTTCACGGCATTTGGCCAGAGTCAAAAGATAGGTGCGACGACGAGCAAAGCAAGGAGGAGCGTGTTAGGTTAACCGTAACCAAATAGCGCCAGCCAGCCAGAACCAGCTAGAACCGACTTTAATTTTTTTTAACTTAAATTGGAAAATGGATACTTATTTTCTTTTATGTGCATCGTCTAGTAACAACTAGTTTTAATGAAATATTTTTTGCACAATTATTCAAATCTAGTTTTCACCAAGGCACGTTGCAAAAACTAGTTATGCCTGAATAAAAACAGTAAAAACTAGTTTTCATCGACGCCTTACGGCAAAACTAGTGATAACGCGTTGTCACTGAGGCGATACGGAAAACTAGTTTTAAATTGGGAAATAAATAGTAATATACAGGGCGTCCCACGACTATGCCACATGGAGGGAAAGTACCTTGAATATTGTAGATGGAACATTTTACTGAAATAAGACATTATTTTAATTTAAAAAACAATTTAAACTGCATTAATAGACTTTTAAATAATTACATGGTTGAACCGGGAATCGAACCCGCTACCGAGACAAAAAAAATACCCTGTAGCTTTATCATACCGATCGAAAGGCTTCATCATAAGGATTATTTTTTGTATAGTGTCAGAAATAAAAGGAAGATCATGAATTTTAACATTTGATGTGAAATTTTGTTCAGAAAAATGAAGAGCTGACATTGCCGTAAGGACATACAACTGACATTTTCATAAGTACCTATTACTAATAAATGTACCCACTTGAGAAGTACGCATCATTTCCCTATTATAATTTAAGTGCATGATAAAATGATAGGGAGATATGTAGGGTTGTTTCCAATTTTTCGAAACGCTTGTATTACGTTCTATATTAACTAAAAAATATGTTAAATTAACAAAATATATTTTGACAGATGCTTTCGCGCCCAAAACGCTCTTTGAAAATTGTGTGACGTCACAGTTTACGGTTTGACACATAGGTAACTACATACACACGTAGAAGATACGAACTGTCAACTGACATTTGTCATTTGTTGTTTATCGCCTAACTGTCAACAGTGTCAATCCGAGAGTTGTGACGTCACCAGAATCTTCAATGACGTTTCGAGTTTGGTCACGTGACGTGTGCCAAAAGATATTGTAAATTCAATATTTACAAAAATATGGTCATTACAGGTCCCCTAAAAGTAGTTTAACATATTCTTATAATCCAATAAATCCAAAAGAATTTATTGGGATACAATTCTGCCCTGAGATTTGTAGATGGAAACAACCCTATTAGTAGGTACCTGGTTGTTTGCAACAAATAAATAAATAGGTAAATCGTCAGGGAGTGAAATAATCAAAAGAGTGCGCCTTTGTTTTTAACAGTATGGGACTCATTTTGAGCATTTTGTTTAATTTTTTTGTCGTGTAGCGGGTTTGATTATCGGATCAACCATGTAATTATTTAAAAATCTATGAATGCAGTTTAAATTGTTGTTTAAATTAATATAATGTCTTCTTTCAGTAAAATGTTCCATCTCCAATATTCAAGGTACTTTCCCTCCATATGGCATAGTCGTGGGACGCCCTGTACCTATATATCGCTAAAACCATGTTATTTATCCCTTTAATCATACGCATACATTAGTACCTTGGAAGTCATAACACTTAGTCCCTAATGCCTAAAACATTTAAAAGATTCAGATTAATTAAGCTTTACAAATAATACGAATTTGACTTCAATTTCTCCTAAAATGCCATGTTTCCCTTTTAAGTCACGCAATAAGTTTGTTAAATGTTCATTAATAAAAATCGTCGTTTATACAAACCGATTAAATGATTACAATATAAACCCAATATGTCTGTCCCTGTCCCCTGAGCTCGAGTACTTAGTCAGCGAAAAATGCAAAGCACATATCGAATTTTAAGCCGTTCTCCATTAGTACCGGTCGGTCTACCTCTGAAATTACAACTCTTTGTTGCGAAATTTGATTTAGTCTCAATACTCGTATATAACTGATGGGACGGCTAATACGGATATTGAATTAAAATCAGCTTTAATTATTTCAGTTTTTCTACATACGTTCGATTCGATTTTACTCTTATTTTCGAATTAACCAAAATGATTTAAATCATCTCGGTTTAACATAGGAGTTACATCCGTATTTTTAAAATTTATAGGTATCAAAAAGTATTTTGTTATCTTTTCTATCCATACTTACGTTATTTTAACTTCAAGCTTCCGGTTCTAGTTGTCACAGTCTCTCATACAATTTTCTCTCCTTGCGCTGTGTAAATACAATTTGATATTTGAACATTGTAATTGTAAGCTCATTTCTCGACGTCTCGGAGACGAGGCTCGATGACGGCGACACAGTAAAAAACGCCTAAGAACGGCATAACAAGAACACGGATGTCTTTATGAAATTGTGTTTTGCCCCGCGTTGAGTGGCTGACGTTGACAAATGACACGCGGGTTGTTTTTCACTGTCAGATCGAAGTGACATGTTTTCCCCTGACTGTGAAGTGTGGAATCAGTAAAGTGAAATAAAAGCCCGAAAAAACGTGGACACGGGCCTAATGGACGCGTAGGATATTAGAGTTTGCGTAGGTATAATCGAGATCTGTCCCCTTTTATAAATCATTTAATCGGGAAACTGAATGATTGTAATTGGGTTATCAAAGACATAACATATTTTTTTTTTAAATCTTTCATGAAATCTATTTTACTGTGTCTTTTGGAATTAGGTAGATTGTTAAGTAGATATTTTATTTCATAGAACAAATGAGATATCTAAAGTGAAATACTAGATAAATTCAATATCAATTACATGAAAAAACATTACGATATAACAAAACGCGTTATATGTATATTAAGGCGAATTCTACGTAGTGTATAGGTACTAAATAGTACATACCTACATTTTGTTGTTATATATTATTAGTTCTTTTTGACACGTACTTACCCAAAAATATTAGAATATACTATACTTATCGTGCCTTTCGTTTTTACGCGCGTATCAAATAGACGAGGACTTTCAAGCTAAAACCACTATCCACTATTTTACTCCCGGCTATAAACTCTGTTCGACGGCTAATATGTAGCGCCATATTTGTCTTTGAACGTGCAGCAGTGCGATGTGTTCTGTCCCCGTCTACAATTTATATACATTTCGATTTAAAAGACATTTCGATACAAAGCTGGAAATAGTCTCTTTCTCGACTTCATAAAACAAGTCTAAACTAAGTCCATTAAATGCTTCATCAATCAAGTATAGATGCTTTTTGTTCTCAGCTTGGATTACCTAGAAACCTTAAATTTGATCGATGTCTTTGGTATTGCTTGACACTAAATCTTATGAAGTTGACATGTTTAAGTAAGTATGGATGTTTCGCCAAATCTTCTATCACTCGTAGAGACAGCTGTGTCTCTACACCCTCTTTTATTTGATGTACGAAATCAATGCATCCTATCGAGTCGGCTATTTAATCAGAAACTCATTTAGTAAGGAAAAACGTTTGATATTAGTTTAGGGAGTTGCTGATGTATCTAGCTGATGGAGTCCTGAATGGACCCCTTCAATCCACCCGGCGCGATGGAGCGGCTGATAACGGACGCACCGCTGCACCCTCTTGCAAAAACTAAATTGAATTATACCCATCTCCCTGCAGAACCACGATCCTCAATGATAAAAAAATATTATTCCTGCTAAGCATCAGAATGTTGCTAGAGGTGAATTTAATTATTTGACTTTAAAATGAAGTCAAAATACCTACATTCAATTGGATAGGTACTAGAATAATTTTACCATAAGAAAATATGTTTAGGTTCTTCTTTAATCCCATTAATGGAGATTAATGTTCAAAAGGGTATGTAAGGATCTTAATGTCGGTGGTTTAAAGACGAAATTCTGCTTGGTGACCATTTTAAAATAGAATTTAGCTTGGATAACATAATATAAAACTAACTAAATCCTGCCATCGAAGAATTCTCCTGAAACGCGAATAAAATAAAATATTTACGTTTCTAGAAGCTTTTACTTTGAAAACGGATAGAATTCACCGTCTATTAATGTCAATACGATATTTAAAGGTGATTGGATTGTGTACATAAATACTTATCAATCATATTACGCACTCAAGTTCGTATTTTTATCTTTCCATTCAAAAATATGGTCAGTTGAAATACTTCTTTATTTTAATCAATATTTTTATGTTAATATCAAGCGGTCTGGCCTAATGGGTAGTGAAGTGTTCGAATCCCGGTTAGGGCATTTATTCGTGTGATGAACATAGATATTTGTTCCATGGGTGTTTTTCTATGTATATAAGTATGTATTTTAAGTACGTATGTATATCGTCGCCTAATAACTCATAAGTGTCTAGTGTCGGTTCGATCTTGGGCGACCCTAGAGCGACCTCATTCTTTGCCCAGAGGCTAGGCTCGGCTATTCAGAGCGGGAATGTCGCTAGATTTTGGGGAGTTTTTCCGGAGGCGGGTGATTTTGAGGACGTTTTTTTTAAATACATATTTAGTTTATTTTTGGTTTATATTTTATTAATTTAATTGTATCTAGTTATTGCTGGTTTGGATTTATAATTAGTTGCAGTTAGTTTTAAGTTTGATTTGTGTTTGTTCTCTTTAAAGTGTTCGGCTGTGAATTGTAATATCTGTATTATGGAATAAATAAATAAGTAACAGTGTCTAAAACTTTTAATTTTCAACGAGTTCAATTATATAAAATAGATAGTATTAAAATTCAAAAAATAAATGCTTCGGGCTACTTTACTTCCTAATTATACTTACCTATCTACTTATACAGAGCTAATATCAACACTATCATGTGAGTTATGTCTCACAAACTGCAATACAAATAACCTTCACACTCCAGATGAATACAAAACACATTGGGCGTACCTAATCTCGAGCACGCTCAAATCACTCGATTGTCAGAAAACAAAGCTTGCGAAATGGATGATAATGATTGCCCGAGATTGTAATAGTGAGGGTGTAGCTAACTCGCTAATATCGCATTAAGCCCGGCACTATCTGCCGGTTCCGGGAGCGACTAATCCCGTCCGGGATTCCGGGAGTCTGGGCCCGGACCCCCGGGATTACGCGCGTCTCCGCGAGCCCGACCTAACAATATTTACAGGAGACCAGGGGTATTGTCCTTGTCATCTGATAGAATTATGAGCTGCTGGAACTTTTTTATGCGAAATTGGCTTTTTAGCTTTATGAACATTATATGGGCTTATATTCTTTTTACGAGATAAAAGGAACCTATTGAGAATGCGTATTGTTAGTGGAAGCTGACTGCTTAAGTCATGTACTTGCGTTGTCGCACGCGTCTCGAATGTCTCCATAAGTCAAGCCCGACAAGCATGGACAAGCGGACAACGCAAGTTATGCTAGGCGAACTGAGGACAGTATTTATGAATAACACTTTTTATGAATTCTCAAAGAAGTAAACAATTTAATTTATGAACATCTACAGAAGGTTTAAAGTAATAAAATAGAAGCCACGGTAAAATTAAATATAACTAACGAGTCTCGGAGGAAGCGCTCAAGTTTTCCATTGAATAACATTAACGCAAACAGCGTTTAACATAAACTAATACGCAGCAGAATACACAGGAATTTCCCACCTATTTTAGTTAAAGCTGCGATTTTCAGATGCACACGCTCGCATCAAGTGAGACCAGCGGGTTATCTTTGCACAAGAATTTCTCATAATGCTTCCTAACTGGTTTCTCAATACTTCCTAACTGGTTAACGCGCACACGGTTGGTCTAATAAAACGAAAATAAGGTCTTTATTCGACACGCTGAATATGTGCTGAAGCTGAACGACTATGACTAATTAAAAATATTGTCTGTTGATTGCATATTTAGCCGATTTGATCTCAAGTTATTACGGGACCGTGAGTTTGTTGTTTTTTAGTTTTTAGTTCCTAAACATGATGTACAAATAAGGTGTCATTTTCATCAGTGAATTTTACCACATGCGTCCAGGTAGGTAAATGAGTTTAGTCACAGACCTATAGATGGTGGGACGATCTGGATGCCCCAACAAGTAGAAACACAACTAGTGAACAGACTCGTGTGAAAAGCCTTTAGCGTGAGACACAGAGTACAGACTGGCGAAAAAATACGCATCAAATATTAGCATCTGTAACATGATTGTGGTGAATTGGTGAGGTATAAAGCATTTTCCCGTATTATCTATAGGTTTTTTTTTAATTCTCTGTATTTTTTGTAACAGCAAACTTTATAAAGCGTATAAACAATCCCTGATAGACACATAAATCACTTAATGCACTCTACACAAGTACAAGTAAATATCTTGCGACTCTTGCGTCATCTTGGTACCGATGTAAGCGGAGCTGAAAAATTGTTGTCAGCTCATTTAACGTCTGCGGGTGAGGTGCAGTCGTTTATCACATTCTGTAAATCGCTTGGAAGCTGACGGTTATTAATCGTACGACTCATAGCCCTATGTCGTATGATGTTTATCACTGATAGATCACTCGCCTACTAGATAAAGCATAAAGGCTTGGAATATTTTGCGGTAAGCGCGGTTACCACATAGTGATGAGCCCATACAATTTTTAATGAGTGCAACCGGTCGTTTTAGTCGCGTCCACATTTTCTGCCCGGGGCATTTTCACAGACGCTTGTAACTTGTAATATTAGCTGTCTCTCCCATTCGACGCTAATCACAACATGTTTTCGTTTCGTGTCTACGAAGCATTTTCTAACAATAAACCGATATTATCAGCTACGTAGTAGCGCTGAGCCCGGCTGCTGTTTAGCAGTCAATGAGTTACTTTTGTTGAAAAAAGGGTTCCACTTGTTTGAAAACGTTACAATTTTAGTTAAATGGGGTCCACTTAGTCGTGTAAATTACAAATATCAACAAAAAATGGGTAGACATTAACCGTTGTTACTTATAATAATTGTATATAAAGTGATTCAGCTTATTGTGTCGTAAGATGAGACTACTAGAAATAAGAAGATGTCCAACGCTTCGTTATGTGAGATTTGTGGGAGGTAGTCTATGTTACCACTAAAGCAGTTTCTTCGTTGCGTCGTCTAATAAGCCTCGAAACAAAATATGGATGATGGCAATAATGAGGGTAATAGGCAGGGTCACTACTGACTAGGCTAAATTCAAACTTAACTGGCAGGCACATCATCCATATATATGTGTGTATATAAGATAAATAAAAAACCTTTATGGATGCTCTACGATATTACAGTCGGTATTTAAAATAAATGTGAAATTTACTTATGAATAAAGTTTATACGTAAAGACAGGGAGCAAAGAGGGCTTTGGGTGAAGGCCTCCTCCAGTATAAATATATACCTACTTGTTTCATTTTTATCACAATATTAGCCGAACAATATTCACTAGTGTAAAGGGCAACGGGTGGCCATGTGTTGCCCTCAACCAATGGGTCCTTTCCACACGGCTTTGTCATCTTTGTCCAGTATTCAGTTCAATAAGTCTTAGAAAATAATACCTACCTAACATTACCGTTTGCTGTCGGTTGCCAATAAGGTTTTATTGTCGTAAAAACGCATATTAAAACATCCTTTCCTTTAAATAGTTATAAGCATAAAATATCTGGCCTTCAAATGCAGGTGAGCAACATGAGCGGTGGTATTTCTTAATTGAGCCAAAGGTAAAAAAGGCCATGTGAAAAAGACAAATACCTACTTGATACTACCGATAGAAAAAAGTAAAACCCAACATTGGTAATACCTACATCTAGTACAACTACAACTTAAAAAAGTTTCATTTTTTGTTTTTCAACCCACACTTTAGAAGTTAAAGGTAGTAGGCCGGAGAGATTTTTTGATAAGCCCTTATTTAAAAAATGAATCTCGTAAGAGCTGTCTTCGGAACCCTAAAAGTGCTTGCTAAATATAACTCAACATAAGATCATGACAAAAATAAGGTCGTCTTACATCATTAGGCGTTCCTTCACTATTAGATTTATGTTCTTGTTTTTTTAATAGTCTTCTAATTTGAGGAATGGAAATCACCTTATTGAAAATTTTGCATTTAGTAATAAAAGCACCCAGTTGGGGTCCATCGGGAAGCCAATTTGGTCGATAACCGTAATTTTGGCCAAATTCGCGTCACGATATTCCACAGTTCGTTTTATATTCAGACCTCGAATCACATAATTCGTGGCGATGATCACGAGAGGCGGTAGTCTCGTTATCTCTTTTCTATTCGTCACAGAACTTGAAATAATTTTATGCCGAATTTAAATTTAAGGATAGGTTACTCATCGTAGAAATTCCTTAATAGAATGGAAACCTGTCATATTTTATTACGAATTTGGACACACGCCATCTCTATACTGCTGAAAGCACTGCAACCTATTTACAGGTTCATGCCTACTAGGTACTCGTATTATCGATATATCCTATTGACGAAAGATATACCAAGCATTAAGTATGTTTACGAAGAGGATATTTTTGTATTATACTTGAGAAAAGTTAAAAGGTTTAACTTGTCATGGGACGCTGCCATAATGTTTGTAAAAGCTTCTGTATTATTAACATACCTACTCTAGATATAAAGACAATTTTTTTGTGACCTACCCCGTACCACGAGTCACTGACAATGTCAATACGCACTGACATATACGCTATCGTCTACGTAACTTATTATCTATACATCTCGCTCTAACTAATATGTCAGTACCAGCGAAATGCATACAAAGTAAGTTACATAGACGTCAGCGTATATGTCAATGTTGACTCTGTCAGTGACTCGTAGTAAGGGTATATACTAACTACCTACCTACTCTGTTATATTGAGTAGGTACATACATATTTTGTGTACGTGTGTTGAGATCGCAACTAGTACATTCTTCTTGATTTCTCTAGAGCTCATAAAAAGATAATATCGGTTTATGCAGGTATTCAATTTATGAAAACTTTATATCGAAAGTAATTTCCCGGAGAGTAATAATAATAAACCAAGATAGGGTATAATGGAGCACTCATGTGTTAAATAGCGAAAGATCTCTGGTATTCTACCTAAATTATGAACTTACATTCTAGCGCCTTCAATATTATATTACATATTCACAAGCATATTAAATATACAATAATTTAAACACGCTTAAAATTTTATTTTTTCTAAAGGTGCTTGGTACTGTTACGAATACAAATAAGTAAGCAAGTCTAAGGATAAAATGTAATCAATATATATGCAGGTTACTAGAAATATTTGTTTGTCGAAGCAGCGATTGAGGGCATCGTGAAATCGAGATGATATTTTCAAAACTCGTAATCGTATATTCAAAAGCGAATGGAGCGGCTCACGGGCTGATTTACGACTCAGGACACGGGGCATTGCAGTGTGAAATTGAAATTTTACACAAATATAAAGTGGCGGGACCTGATTTTCATTTTCATACGCCGTAAATTTGGGCGCGGAGTAAGTTACGCCTTATTTGGAGGACGAATACACTCGAGTCGATGCGGAGTGATACCTCCCCTCGGCAACCCTTCTCGAGCTTCCGTATTCAGTAAATCGAAAGTCGTTACTTACACAAGAACCGAGATACATTTTTTTCTATCGGTTAAAGCCACGTCTTTCCCTTTTAGTAACACACTTTGATGATTTTTCGCCGTTTTACGTCGTCGCTTTAGTTGTAGAAGGTATAAGTGCTCTCGGGTACAGTGGATGCTTAAAATTTTAAGTCAAAAGCAGAATGTCTGGATCTTTAAGATCTTAGCAAAAAACTTATAAGGGCAGCACCGTAGATGTGATAAAATAAATATTCTTAGAAATGTACATATTGACGACCGGTTTGGCCTAGTGGGTAGGTTTAGCCTATGAAGTCCCGGGTTCAAATCCTGGTAAGGGCATTTATTCGTGTGATGAGCACTGATATTGGTTCCTGAGTCATGGGAGTTTTATATGTATTTAAGTATTTATAAATATTTATATATTATATGTATCGTTGTCTCAGTACCCACAACACAAACCTTATTGAGCTTACTGTGGGACTTAGTTGTGAAATGAGAGCCAAGTTCAATATAAAATTAAGATAAGGCGTCGTTGTTGTCTTCGCCTACAAAATAATTGAGATCTATATGGATGCCAAGTCCTGTTTAAAATCCTGAATTTTAGTTACAAGAATATGCAATGTTCTAAAATGAATTTATATAACAATTGCTTGTTTCTTGATATTACCACAATCAGGGATCGGAACCGGTTTTTTGGAAAAACTTTGAAATAAACATATATTTCGGTTTATTTTATACTCCAAATATAGGACTCGGTTGTGTTTTTAGATAACGACTTCGTATTATTAGATTGCCCAATTAGAAATAAAATAATTAACAAAGAACGAAAAAATACCGTTTTCGTTCCCATACAAAAAATACCGGTTTCCGATCCCTGACCACAATGTTTGCTGCTTAATAGGAAATATATATTTAATCTTAAATTTATTTGTTATTACACCCATTCTTACTCGATCCAACATTTCGCCGAAAAGTTAGCGTTTTTTTGCCTCAAATGGCGACAGTTGTCTCACTGGAGGCAGTTGGAGTAGATCGCTAAACAACACTATATGAATTCAAAATATATGTTTTTTTTAATCGAATTTTTTAATAATTTTCTGGTTTCAGATTTTTTCCTTTATAGCCTAGCCTACGTTGTTGCCAAATATCAAGTTTCTAGGTCATCTGGAAGTGGGTTAGGTTTTGGATCTATAGCAAAATATGTTTTTTTTTTCAATCGAGTTTTCAATCATTTTCTGTGTTCAGATTTTTTCCCTTATGTACACCTAATAGCCCACGTTTTTGCCAAATATCAAGTTTCTAGGTCATCTAGAAGTGGGTTAGGTTTTTGATCTATAAGTCAGTCAGTTACAAAAATGCCGGTTTTTAAAGATTAATTTATCAATAACTGTTTGAGCTACTTTTATGAAATTAAATATGAATAACTGTGCCAAATTTCATGTATGTAGGTTAAATAGGTTCCAAGTTGTGAAGGGGTCAAAAGTAGCTCGAAATGGTTCGTGTAATATTACACACGGTTGCGTCGCCAGTTCCTTTTTCTTTGAACTTGGCTGGACACGCTACCGCGTGTATAATATAATAAAATTTAAAAAAAAAACTTATATCTCCATCGTTTCACATGTGCTTAAAATGTACTTTTATTTAATTATCATTTTTTTTTTATTATTAATTCTGCGTCAAACAATGTTTACTTCAAAAATATTTTCTGGTACTAAACAGTATTGTTATTTTAAGCAAAAGAAACTTCTTTGACTCATCTAATCGTAAGTTTTCTTTTATCGTAAGAGACAGGCGTTAAGGAATAGGCAAGGTATTTTCGTAGTTATAATTCAGTACAAGTAGTGAAGGAACGTGCTCTGTTGTTATTAATTATGTCAATATTTGTGTTTCTGAAGACGGGATAAGTAAGGAAAAGTTTGTAATTTATTTATTTACGAGGAAGGGTACCATTACCTAATTGCTAAACGAGTTACCGATCAGACACGGTTTTTGTTTATACTGAATTCATTTGTGAATGAATGATGTATATCACAATATGACGTCTGATTCCAATAAGGCTTAGATCTGATACTAGACTTTCAGGGTTCGTTCAATAAAAATTAGAAAACTTCGAACTAATATAAAAATAATGTGAAATATAAGCCGGCAACGCACTTACAACCCCTCTGGTGTTGCGGGTGTCCATGGGCGGCGGTAATCGCTTACCATCAGGAGATCCGTCTGCTCGTTTGCCTCCTGTATCATAAAAAATATATAAAAAGATTGTTTTTATAGAGGTAGTTTCCCAGTGATAGATACGAGTAGTCGAGTATTATTCCTCTACATATGAGATGCTTCAGATGTAATTTATTCATTCAATTACAAGTTTTTCCCTTGCAAGTTAATTAGTACCTTCATCATTAAAACACAAAAATTATTAAACTGCATGAAAACGGAAATTTTAAAATGACGATTAAACCAGAAAGAGATGAAAAAGTAAAGGAATCAGTGCGAGCGCGAAGAATTTAATTAAAACAGAGCAATAAAAGAGCACATTTTACACCGTTCTGACCGCACCCGTTGTGCTCTCTTGGAGGTTATTATCCGCTTTTTAAACTGCCTTTTACGGGAATTAAAACTGGCAATATGGACACAGCCTTAATTGTGATTGTCTCTTTAGTAATTACGACGCATGACTGTACAGAGTTAGGTGACTTTACTTGTGTAGCTCTGTTTATATTAGAAGCCTACGCTCACTTGGCTATTTTACACTCGGCCGGCAAACCCTTAGGTAAGAAATAACTATTTTCAGATTCAAAGACAGTGCAGTGTACTAATAATGATATACTTAGGGTAGGGGGGGGGGGGGGGTAGGGTAGGGGGGTTAGCTGCTTGGCGCTGCCTATTTAATCCAAAAACTCAAAATACAATATCCACGAGAAAGAAAACATTCTTGTTTGGAGGGAATCGGTCATTCCGTCGTGTTAGGATGTGACATTGATTAATGAGGTATGAGCTTGTATTGTTTTCTTCATAAAGCTGAAAGAACCTTTTTTACGAATTACTCTCAATTTCCCTAAAATGAAGGCTTATTTTTTATAAATATTACGTTCTTAATTTTACTCGGAAAATGTTTTAGCGTGACGTAAATATAAGGAGTAAATACGGTTGTTGAATATATTTAAGAAACAATTTGGACGCAGGATGGCATAAATTGTGTCTGAAAATACTTTGTTGGAAGATAAGATATTTTTTTCTGATATGAAAATATATCGGGATGACGGATGCTACGAAAAGTCATGCGACTATTTCCATACATTACTATGATTGGCGTTTTTCTTTATTTATTGTAAACCAATTGGAATATTAACAAATTATGATGTAAAAGTCGCTAAAATAGTGGATAAATCGGTAGTTTTTTTTTCTTCTTCGACATCTTATTTAGGACTGGGTTTGGAGCGAAAAATTGAGAAATGTTACTTATTGATTGACTATTACCTAGCCTTACCTATTGCTTAGTAAATTAAAAGAATAAGAAAATCCCATAAAAGTATCTTCGTGAAATATTTTTAGCCAATTTGCAAAAGTATACGTTTCAATATTACCAATAATATAAATAAATTAAATTCATTTAATAACATAAAAAAAGCTTGTAACTTTACGCCATTCAATATAGGCCAGGGAAGGTCTCAAGCTTGCTTTTTGTTTCTTTTATTTCTACCTTTCGCGGTCGGTGGTGGTTTTAACCCCTTATTCATAAAAGTTAGCAACCTTTATTATTTTTAATTTTTTTTCATTCTTTCTTTTTTGAGGGGCTACAGTATTGGGTTCATCAAAAAGAGTGTACTTATAGGTTTTTAAAGGGTCGATAACGCTCATGAAATATCTCTGGTACTGCAGGCGTCCATAGGCTACGATGATTGCTTACCATCAGGGTGATGCTTGTGTAACACCGACGGGGAAAAAAATAGAAATGTCAAAATTACAGATAGGGTTAGTTATTTGTGTCCCAAGGGAGGAAAAGTAGGACATTGCGTGCCACATGTAAAATTATCAGTGACAAACACGGGAGATGGAATGTCCTACGATTCCTCCCGTGGTGCGCATACTATTTTTCTGCTCCACGGAGGCGGAAAGCGGCAACTTCGTTTAGCGCAGCGGAAGCAAAGTTGACGCTTTCCGCCCGGAGGGCAGAAAAAAAAACTATTATCAACGGTTTGTTAGATTGGACAGACGTTTATGAATAACGCCATTTTAGACCAAGATAAGTCTGCAACGGCTTTGATAGCACTCTGACTCTACAAGTATTATAGTACTCAAGCATTTCAGGAACAATATTTAAGTCAATATCGTTATGAAATAATAAAATGCTAGAGAAACGAAGAGGAATGTCAGTAAGATTATCCTCAGCACGTGATACCGCGCACGGTTAAGATTGGTTTCATTTACAACCACTCATTACGCCCGTAACGTGAAGTAAAATGTAACGTGTAGGTATCGTAAAGCCGCAGAGACGTGGTAACGATCACAGATAAGCTCTCGCAAGTCGTCAAATTATTAAAATGTGCCGTACCTTTACCATTTTCAATCCACAAAAGAATAACAGTAAATCAATAAAATAATTTATTCTCCAAGTTGTCAAGCGAACGGGAAAAAGTTTGCGAGACCAAAAATCTGCCGCGGCTTCATTTCCCGGAGGGCCAGCGATAACGACCCTACTTGTACCTTTTACCTCTTGTTTTCAATTATTCATACATCTAATTTTACTGGGTTCACTCGCAGGCTAGGATTATATCCTTTTAATTAAGCTTGTTCAATCATTTCCCTCGTAGAGCTTAGTGGTTCACACAGCGTCCCTATAAGGTAACTTAGAACATTGTAAATGAGAGCATTATAACGAGTAAAACGATTTAATTTTCGTTGATAATAATTATATACCCTTCGTTTCTTATTTTAATTAAATAAATAAACGGGTTGCACTCCGGGAGTGCCGGCTGAAGCGAAAACTTGAATATTAACGTTATACGTTATGTATTATTTTTGATATTATGGAATGGTTAGGGAATAATTTTGCACAAATTGCTTACGAATTTTCAATCTGACGAATCTGTCGGTCACGTGACCTGCCGCGAGTTTAAAATTTTCCCCCCATCACAAAAAGTGCACAGCGCCGCTAAAGAAGTTTTCACTTCAAAAATTGGCTAAGTTACATCATTTTATTATTTTCTAGAATAATAATATTATGTTATAAGTATTATTATTATTGTATCTTACACATATTATTAAAAAAATACACAGTTAAGGATTGGCCTTAAGCTACTTAATTGATTCCACTGTGTTCGACAGTTAAGTGGTTTCTAGGTATTTAAGTTACATGTAAATGTGTTGGCGTATGCTAAAAACTTACATGTGAATAAATCAACTGAAATAATTACAATTTACAGACAACGCATAGCTTAAACCGTTAAAGTTAGGACTTTGAAATTTGAAAAACATAATATTCTTCACGTGTTGTATAGTTGCGCTAATAAAAGAATTTTTGAGATTCCTCCCCTAAAGGAGTGAAAGTGGGGTCAAAAGAACAACTTCTATGTGAATTATCTCAGGGACGGAAGGTATCTGAAGATATCTGTTTAAAAAGCACCTTAGCCATACCGATTTCACACGCTGACGCACTTCGTAGTGATCAGTCATTGCTTGGATAAGCTCAAATTGTAAACGTCGGAAGAACAGTGAAAGAAGAACAATTCGCGAAGTTAATTAAATGAACAAAGCGAATTTATTAGATAGGAATCAACTATTGTTCCAAGGGCTGGCAATGGACGTTGTTCCCAAGTTCTTATCTTGACTTGTTTGCATGAGTTATCCCTGTTTATCCTTGTACTCCGCTGCTGCTTAATTGTACTTGGAACATTACCAATAATACATTAAATTTATTAACAAAAGTTGGCTCACTGTGTAATAAAATGGTAAACTCGTATCCATTTCTAATGCTGTTTGTATAGTAAGTTATTTGTACCTTTGGTTTTAACTGTGTATAAATTGTGTCATTCACAAAGACTCGTGCCTTAACTCGTATTGTAATGTTATTAAAGGTTAGATTTGACAATTTGCGCGTCATCGTAGATTAGACGAACTATAATAACTAACTTTGGAGTAACAGTACCTAATATCGATGTAGCTATGTGGACAAGGTGATCACAGTAGTACATTGTGCAACGAGGGGGGTAAGTGATTTTTTGGGTACGAGGGTGGTAATCCGGCGGCCCGACAGCCGCAGGCTGGAGGCAATTAAAGACCCAAGTTTGCAATATTCTTACCCCCGGAGTTACACACAATGTTTTTTCATCACACTTGCAAAGAAAAAACTAAATTTTAAGAGAAATAGATAATTCTTAAATACGGTGATATATCAAACATTAGTCCGCCATTTTGTAATTACTTGGCAGGTGAGGCATAGAAGGCACAGACCTAGTCGGCATTCAGCCACGATTGAAAATTATGTAAAATTATTTTAAACGGCTGTTAAATGAATCAAATTAAATAATTTTATGCTTAAACAAAATATTAAATTATAAACGTCAGTATTTTAAAAGTAAAACTCATTTATGCTACTTGATTTATATGAATAAGTTGGAGTTATAGCTTTTTTTTCACAATCCATAACTCCCGCGGGAACAAAATAGGCCTTTGTCCTTCAGCACACACAGCGTTACTGCTGCAACATTACGCTAATAATATCAAAACTATAAGAACATTTATTAATGTGTGCATTCACGTTTTATTATATTAAAGTAACATAGTTGACATGAACTATCATGTAGGTACGTAATAAATACAATCTGTCATTAAATAAATTACGACATTCAAAATATATATTAATTACGCAATAATTTATTAATTACATCACTAACATATATGTAGTAGACAGGCTATCAAGAACAAATTGTGTCCACCATTTTCGACGTTTGACGTCTGTCACTAAGCAAAAGAATGAGTGTAGCTAGCCAGAGGCGAAACTGTTATGACAACTGTTCATTTTCTGCCTACATACTGCCCGATTCGAAGAATGATTAAGACACGTTTAAGTTCTTGGAAAGATCTTTAAAAGATCGATAACTAAACGACATGTCAAAATTGACGTTTATTTCGATTCCGCTGTGATCCCAATAAGATCTATCTACGATATTTCTAACGTCAAAGTCACATTGGTTGCCTGAATTGAGCTGTTTCTGTCAATTATATGACATATACGAGTAAACGATATCTAAATAAGAACTTATCTAAACCAGAACTTATCGTTATCGTATCTCATTCTTCGAATCGGACCGATACGCATCGTAAAGAATCTATGTGACACTGACGATATTAAAATTTATAAAAATAGTCATAAAACTCTTTCTATTTAACTTTCGTACTCGTAGCAATTTTGATCAAATCGTGCTATACTCTTTACTCTTTAAATATAATAAAACCACTCCAAGAAATTACGGGTTAAGGGTAATATATCATTATTGTATATATATTCTGCAAACAATAAGGTAGGTAATTATTAGAACCTACGTTCTGCGAAATGTAATTTATGCGCCAAAGAAAATGGCGTACCACCTGCACCGTACTACCTACGTGTTTAAAGTGACGTTTAAAAATAATCTAAATGACCTTAAAACAAGATCTTTTTGCAGTGAATTGTTATTGTATTGCTTTTATTATGTTTCTTGATATTATTAGAATACATTTACATAACGCGCAAAGCCATTTTTAAATTGTATTATTATTTTTAATTTTCGTTATATTGCGTGGCATCTCGCCAGTAGTCGGAGACGTACTAAACGCAATGAAGTGCTGGCACTTCATTGAGGTGCGGAACCTATTATAGGTACCGACTGCACGTTAACTGCAACGTCGGCGTGTAGTTCCCATACAAATTGCAGTCGGGTTGCAGTCCGTCTGTATCGGCCCTAATGCCGCAACACTAATATAGCAGCAGTTGCCATCCGAATGTCACCTTTAGAATGCATGTATAATTATTGTATATACATAAAGATATTTTTACAAGTAAGCGGAGTTCTGCTCAACGTTGTTTTGGGCATGTTGCACAGCAACAGGTCACGGAAGGCGATTGAGGCTTTTTGTGAAAAGTTGATGTTACAAAATTAAGCAGCGGACTGCGCGAGGAACTCGTAAACGCGCATCTGCTTCGGCGCAGAAGAAGCGGAAGAAGGAGAGCGCAATATACAGCTGTTGCGCGCCAACTTCCCCAGTAGGGCCAGTGGGTAAAGGCCACACTGCATGGCCTTACTCGAGGGGGGGGGGGGGGGACACAAAGCGTTTCTGACTCTCTGCCCCTCATGCGCGGTAGCCAGCCAGCTCTATCGCAGTGGAAAAAGCCAAAAGAAAAAGGCAAAGAGTGCCCCACGACTACGACTTGTGTATAGAATTGATAGAAAACTTACATAGAAACAAAAATGGCAAATATAGCTTAACGACAACTTGTGCCTAAATAGGTACGGAGACAAATTACGCCTACATAGATTAAAGGCACTTCTTAGGCTTTTGATCTATAATTATAAAGAACATGGCAGTAATTCCAGTTGATTGCTTTGAACAATACCGAACCAGAATCTATAATTGGCAGTTGTGGGCTCACAATCAAAAGTCGATTTAGCTGCGAAGGCGGAAAGCATAGTCGGGCCTTGGTCGTATATTCCAATCACTTAACGAGGCGCGGCAAGCGTTCAGGCAAACCTCTCCAACTCCACTACAATCGAAATTCTGGATCTCCATGTCACCCTAATTTAGCATGAGCGATAGAGATGACAGATGATCTTCGAATTTCGATATTGGCTGTCGACTCCCTGTAATGCGTAATCGATATGCGCGCTGATATTGGTGTTCGATCACCTACGCTCGGAAGCCGATTCGAATAACACCACTGGATAGAATTGATAACACGATTACTACCCTTGTTCTTAATTCATAAACTCAGATACAATTGCGGCAGCAAACATTGATAAAATTAATTATTGTCATTAAAGTGCTGCCGCTTATAGGTGTCAATTCGTACTCGTATCAACGCAACTGTTATCATATTTCAAAACTTTGGTGAATAAACCATTAGACCGATTCAAATTTAACATTTTGATATTATTTTGATTCTTTGATCTCACACGCAAATGAATCACGCCGAAACAAATCAGCGTGAATGATTGTCAAGAAAACCTTAAGAAATTTTTCATTCAGAATCGACCTCCAATATTGTACATTTTGGTAATGTGCTGTACATTTATAATATCTACGAGTAGGTACGTATATATATACGAGTATATATATATATATATATATATATACTAATGATGGAACTACGACAGTCAATTATTACAGACAATTAATTTATTGCAGACATATTTAATATTTATTGTACGTATGTTATTTTACATATAAATAAATCAAAGAAAATTCACACATTCATAAATAGATCTCGCAAGTCATCACATTTTAGTATGATCGAGATTCGGCGAATACCTATTCGTGATGGTCTTTCATTTCCCTTGGATAGCGAGAGACGCCATCACCGCCGGCCGCACCCTTACACAAAGAATACCTTAGGTAGGTAGGTACGTAACCTAAACACAGTACCAAAGTTTATTAGGTCAGTAAATTCCCTAAATTATTTAAAATATCGAGGAATGAGAAATTATTTAAATGTTTTAAACACGGTAGCCTGGAACAATGAACCACGGCAGATGAAGTCAGTTGTACAGTTAAAATTAGCGCCATTTTGTTCTAGACATTCTGAAGCCGGGACCGTCAGACTGGAAACGCGAAGTTTAATTTGTTGCCATATTTAGTTGAATAAACACCTCTTGTTTGCTTTTTGCAATAATTAGGTCACTAGTTTCTAGAATTTAATGGCTTGTTTTCAAAATGATTCGCTGATATATTTATTAAAAAAGTTGTATAATTGGCATAAATAATCACAAACGGCACTCTCTTAAGGACTTCTTCAATGAATTGAAACTTACCTAACAAGTGCAAAATCAATATTATTGCTCGTACAAGAGGGGCAAAGATACCTACTGTGACACTACAAATTTATTCAGAACATTATATAAGAACTTCAAACAAACACTTAGAATATATAAAAAAAAGGTAGGGAACTCAAGGCATAAGAGTATAATAAGTTTTGCTGACTGTATGTACATGGAACAAATACGAGGAGCAAACTATTTTTTTTATACTAGAGAAAACTGTAGTAATTAGGCTGTCACTTATTTTAATGCGTTTGTAAACTCTTTCTGATTAAGCGTATAAATTTTCATTATAATTGGATCACCCTAAATTCCAAAGCTTTCTCCTAAATCCCTTTTTATAAGGCGATTTTGGGTCCTAAATGGTTTTATATGGAATTTGTGAGGTACCCATCTTTATTAAAGTTTTTTACGCATAAATAATTATTTACGCAAGATCTTTTTATTACTATCGTAGGTATACTGAGAGGCGTCAAAATCTGCTAATATGCAACTTTTATGTCAGTCTTTTCAGGGTTCCGTAGCCAAATGGCAAAAAACGGAACCCTTATAGATTCGTCATGTCCGTCTGTCTGTCCGATTCTGTCACAGCCACTTTTTTCCGAAACTATAAAAGCTATACTGTTCAAACTTGGTAAGTAGATGTATTCTATGAACCGCATTATGATGTTCACACAAAAATAGAAAAAAAACAATAAATTTTGGGGGTTCCCCATACTTAGAACTGAAACTCAAAAAATCTTTTTTCATCAAACTCATACGTGTGGGGTATCTATGGATAGGTCTTTAAAAATGATATTGAGGTTTCTAATATCATTTTTTTCTAAACTGAAAAGTTTGCGCGAGAGACACTTCCAAAGTGGTAAAAAGTGTGTCCCCCCCCCCCGTAACTTCTAAAATAACAGAATGAAAAATCTAAAAAAAATATATGATATACATTGCCATGCAAACTTCCACCGAAAATTGGTTCGAACGAGATCTAGTAAGTAGTTTTTTTTTTAATACGTCATAAAAATTAAAAAAAAAAAATTTTTCATCAAACCCATACGTGTGGGGTATCTATGGATAGGTCTTCAAAAATGATATTTAGGTTTCTAATATCATTTTTTTCTAAACTGAATAGTTTGCGCGAGAGACACTACCAAAGTGAAAAAATGTGTGTCCCCCCCCCTGTAACTTCTAAAATAACAGAATGAAAAATCTAAAAAAAATATATGATATACATTGCCATGCAAACTTCCACCGAAAATTGGTTCGAACGAGATCTAGTAAGTAGTTTTTTTTTTAATACGTCATAAAAATTTAAAAAAAAAATTTTATTCATCAAACCCATACGTGTGGGGTATCTATGGATAGGTCTTCAAAAATGATATTTAGGTTTCTAATATCATTTTTTTCTAAACTGAATAGTTTGCGCGAGAGACACTTCCAAAGTGAAAAAATGTGTGTCCCCCCCCCTGTAACTTCTAAAATAACAGAATGAAAAATCTAAAAAAAATATATCATATACATTACCATGCAAACTTCCACCGAAAATTGGTTTGAACGAGATCTAGTGAATAGTTTTTTTTTAATACGTCAATAAATTAAAAAAAAAAATTTTTCATCAAACCCATACGTGTGGGGTATCTATGGATAGGTCTTCAAAAATGATATTTAGGTTCCTAACATCATTTTTTTCTAAACTGAATAGTTTGCGCGAGAGACAGTTCCAAAGTGGTAAAATGTGTGTCCAAAGTGGTAAAATGTTGAACAAGATCTAGCAAGTAGATTTTTTTTTAATACGTCTTAAATGGTACGGAACTCTTCATGCGCGAGTCCGACTCGCACTTGGCCGCTTTTTTATTACACCACTGCGATGTAAACTTCTGACGTTGCCATTTAATGACATGCTTCTCTATGATCATTGATCATCTGTCAAAGAACTACAAAAGCGATTAAATTTGAAACTCAGTGCAAACAGTCGTACGAGAAGTACAATCCGCATCACAAATTACCTGTACTCTTGAAATACAAATGAAAACCGAATAACATATAACTTAAAAAATATATAGATTTATTTTTCCATAAATTATATGCATTTTTTTGATCTGGAAGTGCCCTTTTCTAAGAACTTTCAGTGTTTTCTATTCTAACCTAAATGAAAAAGTAATCAGATCAGTACGAGTATTAGGATGGCAGTCAAGAAGAACACAGAGGACAGACCTGGAAGACAAGGAAACTGCTTCAACGACATTTACGGCCCAATTCGAACAATGCTTATAAGATGTGACACCGATACGATACGTGACGTTTTTGGTTGAAGACACGTCACTTTTGACGCTGTGACATCATATAAGCATTGTTCGAATTAGGCCGTTAGTACGGTCAGCATCAATAGTAACGGATGAAACAACGCGCCAAAAGTATCTGACATTCCGGATGACTTTTCCAAATATAGATAAATTTCTAAAATTCACACTCAAAAGTTTATCTTGTACAGTCTTACTTGTTCTATATTAAAGACTTATGAAGCGTTATTTGATCCGTTACTTCCGATGCTGACTGTACTATGACAATGAAGAACAGTAGATATACAATCTTACTAAAACAGACTCCCGTAAAGTTTATCTTAAGCATCACAAAATGCCAGGCGAAGAACGTAGCATTTACCAAAACTTTAAACGGAATCAGTCGTCCATGTTAACTGCACAAACACTGTTAGGTCCCAGTTTAATGTTTAGTAATAAGTGGGTCAAACTGAAGTACCTATCAACCTAATATAAAGAGTCATTGTAGTTAATATATTAGGAAGTATTGATATTTAATATATATACATATGCCTGAAAATTATTTGTTTTACATTGTTATCCGTTGATTCTTTATTTTTCTGAGTAGATAGATGATCGATGAAACAAAATACTTAAGTCACCTTTAGTCAGGTAGCTATTTACTTAAACATCTTCATTGTGTGCTAACTAGGCCATTTTTTAGAGTTCCGTAGTCAACTAGGAACCCTTAAAGTTTCGCCTTGTACGTCTGCTTGTCCGTCTGCGGCATTGCTCCGCGATAGGTTGTGTTAGAAAGCTGCTAGCATGGATACAAAACAAAATAATAAAATAAAAATTCAAAAAAAAAAAAATGTTTCTTTAGGTATCCACCTCCTCTACAAACATTTATTATTATTTTCACTTTAACCCTATGAGTTGGGCGTCTTTATTGAAAGACCTATAGACAACCATTTAAAAATCATTTTTGACAAAGATAATATTTTCGGAAATATTCGCTCTGAAAGAAAAATTGTTTCCCGCTTATAACTTTTGAACCATAGGTCCAAAATTATGAAAAAAGCATGCAAGTAAAGCTCAGTAAATACTTTAAATGAAAACTATAGTCAAGAGCCGTTTTTGAGTTTATTTAGGAAGTCTTCCCTTCTTAGTAAAAGGTGCTCCCTTTGCTTGTTATAGACAGGATACCACCTAATAACCCTCGTTCAAGGTAGCTTATTGTGACAGGCGGGCAGGGTAACTACGGAACCCTACACTGAGCATGGCCGGACATGTTCTTGGCCGGGTTTATAAATGATTTGTTCTCGATTTTCCTTTCTCGTCAGATTTTAATGATATTCAGTGGATAGAGAGAGTTCTATACTCTGTACAATATAAGCGCAATTTTACCATATTTCCTACTACTCCGATCCCTGATCGATCCCCGATTACTATCCGATTTTTACATCCTTTTTAGGGTTCCGTAGCCAAATGGCTAAAAACGGAACCCTTATAGATTCGTCATGTCCGTCTGTCTGTTCGTTTATTTTGAGAATGAGCTCTTCAAACTTACCAAATTTTATGGATATTTGACGAAAAAAAATTGACAACAAATAGATAAATTGTAGAAGTTAAAATACAGATTGGTTGGATTGGATTTTGGGTTAAAAATATTTTATGTTAGTTAATAAACATCGAGCTTTAAACTCTCTGAAACCCAAATCTCTAGTTAACGGTAATTAGCTTAATGTTGTACAAGAAACTCAGTCGGTAAAGACTTAGCATTTAATTTAACTTTCAAACAAAGACCTGTAGAGGTAACTGTTTTTTAAGCCGCTATTAAGCCAGTTTTTGACTACGTAGCATTTTCCATTTATAAAAACGTAAATTTTCTTGATATATATTTTTTTATTCCCTGTTACTATATTAACGATCAGCTTTATTTTAATAATTAGAAGAGGTATTCCTTACTGCGATCAAAATATAAGTTGGGCACAATCAATATCACAAATATTAATACAATTTGTGCCTTTATGCGTTAGAAATAAGGTGCAAAAATTTAAACACATGTGATTTCGACTGCGCCTAATACAAACCTAATATGAAACGAACCAAGAGCTTAATTAAATTAAATTTTGCCAATTTAGCCTGTTGCTATGCGCAAGTAACTACAGCTGTATACAGAGGACTAAAACGTCCATAACTATCTGAAATGTACAATGTAGGTTGTGTTGTTTGACTACGGGCGAAAAAACTACAAGCTTTACTCTTTCAAATAAATTTGTTATTTTGCAGTATCTATCTATGAATGTCTTCCAAATTAAGTCAAATTGTTCGTTACTACATATAACTGATGATTATGTAAGTATAAGGGCAATGTTTGGGGACTACACCCCAGTGAAAACTAACGCAGTTCCAAGGCTCCAACTGAATGTCTGTCTTTTTTGAACAATAAAGATTTATTTATTTTGCAAGAACCATACTCGTATATGTATACTGAGTTACTGAGGAAAGATCGTATGAGGATAATGTTAATTGTTGATTACTGACTGTTGACACTGCCGGCGAGAACTTTTTCTAAGAGAAAACAGTCACACGTCGCTAGCTTCTCTCGCTAGTCGTTGGTGCTGGAACAGCTACCTAAAACTATAATCCTCGTACAGGGCCGGTAATGATGTACCGTGTCTTTGTGAAGAGACGAAGAATTAAAGTTAGCGAGACACGGACCAGCGAGTAATCCCAAAAGGGAAGTATTTTGAGGAGATTTTGAATTTAATGTCTTGCTAGATTTTCTTTTTCGAATATAGTAAATGGGCTAAAGCTCGGGAAACGTTTTATGTAGTATTTGACCTAGTAAATATTTGTAGGTAAATGATATTTAAGTACCCAGCCGGACTTTATGGTAGTATTATTTTTCTAACAAGTAATTAGTGTCAACGTGCTCGGAACAACCCGCTTTAAAAACTACTGGTTCTTCATAGGTACTCGTACAAAACATACTCTCGTGAACTTTGATAGTACAGGTATACGCAGACATGGATTCATTCTCGCCTCTCAATATTCACGCCAAGACCCGCTATTCAATTTCAGACCTTTCATCACCGTCCCGTAAGTACAATACATTTACTTACGGTCATTTGAGACCCTATTCAAATTGAGTGGAGTAAGTTGGAGACTTGGAAAGCCTCATATGTACAGCAAGCAGGTGCGTATTCTAAGCCGGTGGCTATAGTCGAGTTGACGCGAGCCTCCCTGATTCCTAGCTGCCAATAATACGCACGTGATCGGCATCGTAACCCGACGGTTTCAAACTCGAGCCCGTTATTGAACGAAATATATACATGTTATAACTATGTTCGTCCTTCATTGTACTCGACGTGCCTTCTCCCTAATGCGGCGACAATATGACGTAACATTCGAACGCGAAAATTGCGTTAAAGAGGATAAAGTTTAATAGTTACAATCAGTTTGCGACAGTGCCCTATTGTTTATCCCTATTTTTAATAGGATTTCTTGTACAAATATTCACAATTATGCGGCTTTTATGCGTTTGCTGTGACTTGCTACTTGGTGACATCTGTTAAAAATTACACATTTCGAATGAATGAATTCATGAACATGAATGTGTCAGAATTTAGCTGACCGGATCTAACGTAGACTCGTGGTTATCTTGATAAATGGTCCATCTCGAGATCCCTACACAACCTCGTCTATCTCCAGTCCTAACTGGTATTTAGCGGAATCCTAAAAGTAATCCATCATTGGACTTTACAAGTTCATCGGGACGATGAGTTCGCGGAAGGAAGCAAATTTTAAACGTTTCTGTATTTAGGAAGGAATCCGAAATACATTTCGCGTTGTTTGCAAGTAGAAATAATTTGTATCATCCGGAATTTCACGTTCAGTTAGTTGTCATAAGCAGTAATTAATCATCTTGTCACTGGTGTAACTTCAAAGGCTCGCTTAATCAACTGTGAATGGTTCGAGCGTCTGCGCCATTACTCAACACGCCGTTTACGCATTCTTGTTTGTCGTATACGGAACCAAAACTCCTAACTTAATGTTAATATGAAGTTTGTGCGCGTAACTCTTCTTTTCGATATTAAGGGATCATACAGTATTATATACATTAACTTTGTATATATTCGATTCGGCTATCGGTTGATGGATGTAGGTAACTAGACCCCAGGGCAAAAGTATAGAAACAAGAAAGAAATATTATTAAATAACACTGTTGTATCCTGATGATGAGAAGCGGTGGGTATGATGACGTCCGAATTTCAATCCGAAGGTCGCGGGTTCAAATCCTGGCTCGTACCAATGAGTTTTTCGGAACTTATGTACGGACTATCATTTTATATTCACCACTAGCTTTTAGGTGAAAAAAAAAACATCGTAAGGAAACCTGCATACATCCGCGAAGAAATTCAAAGATATATGTGAAGTCCCCAACCCGCATTGGGCCAGTGTGAGGATTATAGCTCAAACCATCTCGCGCATCGGAGGAGGCCTGTGTCCAGCAGTGGGACGTATATAGGCTAAATTATTATATATATTATTATATGATCCTATAGACAAGCGCCGGCTCGCCCCACTTCCAGTGAAGTTGATTTAGATATCACTGGCAGTCTTTTGATTGACAAATAGAAGTGCTGAAGTAGAAAATACTACATTGCAGGAGAGGCCGGAAGACCGCTCAACGATGGACGAGTGAGTTTGATTCCACGTCAATAATACGAGTCCATCTTTAGCGTTTCCGGCCGAGGCATTACCTATACATAGTGCTTTTCACGACTATTGCGAGGAAATAAAAAAACATTGGCATAACTATAGGTACAAGTTAATAGAAATTAATATTTATATTGGCGTGAGGACAATTGTTGAAAGAAAGCGATGTATTTTTGCCAGGAACATTTATATTTTCTACACTGTAAGAACTCATTTTTATAGCGTAGATACGTGTTTCTTGTATTTTTAGTCAAACACAATTTACCCTATCCAATTAAATAAGTATTTTCCGATCCCGCCTATTTTATTTTATTTTGTACTTTTAAGAGGCTTTTTTTCTGTTGTTTGCTTCAAACCGACTCTAAACTTAGAAGCGTTTTTGCTAAAAAAACACAAACAGCCTACAAAAGTAAAAACAACTTGGTTTTAGACCATCTATTGCCATATTTCCGAACAGTGGCGTCAAGATAATTATTATATGCACAACAAGAATTTCACAAGCTTGTAATGATCGGTTACTATGACTAGTAGCTCTGTGAGCTGTAGACCTCGCGAGCATAGCTTATGGCTCCTCTACACGATGGCCCAGCGTAGGCAAGTCCTAGGGGCGCATTTATGCGTTAGAGCAGCGGTTCCTAACTTGGGGGTAATTACCCCCGTAGTGGTAAATCTGGTATTTTACGGAGGTAATAAGCTCAATTAAATATAACAGAAATTAGACCTGTAAGAAAGAATATTGATTCCCTAGTTAGTCATAGGGGTGGCAGAACTGACAAGGTTAGGAACCACTGCGTTAGAGGGAGCAAGTGATATTGCTATCTCATTTCACCGCATAGCTGCGTCCCTTAGATTGGCCTACGCTGGGCCATCGTGTAGAGGAGCCCTTAAAACTGAATAAATGTACCTATGGCTCCGCTGTTTAGAAGAATTTATAAAAACTAAATTGACAAAAAACATAATTATCGAATAGGATGGTCCAACTTTGTATGTAGAAAAAAGTTGAAAGGATTTTATCTTCACATGGCTCCCTTTATAGAACAGTAATCTATGTGCCTTTGAACTCATTTGCGAATGATTAGGTGGTCGCTATGATTTTGTGATTTGCAATATCCTCATACAAATAAAAAAATGCAATATTACCTAAAACAAAAAAAAAATAACGATCGCCATCTTTTTAAGCATACTTATAAATAATAAATAAAATGAATAAAGAGCCCTTAAAGACATTTCCAAAGCAGATTTATTGATGGGTCAATTTCTTTTCATACTATTTTGTATAGCAGTATTGTTTCATTCATAGCGACCTCTAAATAATGTTAATTGCTCTTAATTTTTTATAGATACTTTTTCGTATATCAGAATTTAAAAAGCCTGCACGGAAAAGGAATTTTCATTAATTATTAACTAAGAAAACTTTGTAGACACGTAAATTTACTGCCATCTTTGGACATATGATTAAAACTTTTGGAACGTTATGGTGCCATCGCTCGAAACGATGCTGTCAAACATTTGGCCTTTTATCTATTAGATGGCGCCACTTTTAGGTCTTTAACAATTTTAACATATATTAGTAAACGAATAAGGATCAAAAAGATCATCAAGGAAAGGAAAGTCAAATGGCGTTCTACAATTTTTATCATGTGTCGAAAGATATAGCAGCAATTTTACTGTAGCAACAAAATTTTGTTTGACAGTCCACCTCCATTTCAAATTTTCTTTGCCAACGCCTACAAAATGGGAAGGAAAGAGAAAATACTCCCTTTCCCGTTTCCAAACTCCCACAGTTAGTCGGTCATCCCCTGAATGGTAAAAGTAGAACCACCTCCATCTTCGTCGGCAGAAGAAGGGCCATCAGAGCTTCACTCTGTAGTGTTTTATCTCTATAGGATTTGGCAATTTAATCCGCTAAAACATCATTTTGCTACATCGAATACCTTGACTAAAATATCAACAGAAGATATGTAATAAATCTTCGGAACATTGTGTTCCTGCAAATTTGTGGTCTGAATTTTTGTAGACAAGATCTTAGCAAGCATCGCTGGCTCTTAGTAATCTATATGCACCAAAATTTTCTAAAAGAATGCCACGCACCGTACCGAAACTTTCTGCGGCGACTGCACGCAGAAAATATGTTAGAAAACCGTTTCCCTCTTTTAGCTATGATATATATTTTTTATTTATTAAAGCAATATAACATACATTTACGTTTAAACTTCTATTCCTAATATAATATCAATATTCCAATCTACACTACGTCTCTATAGCAAAGCCAAAGTTGATAAATTAATCTAAATGCAAAAACTGCTCAGATTTTTTTAAACATGAACCCGTTTTCGCCTGCGCAACTGTCCGTATCCTTGAACTTTAACGGCTGTAAAAAAAGTTCAGACAATAAAACTGAAACGAATACGCTTTGCTCGCGCTTCGTGCTCGCTTGATCAACATTACGAAATTTAAATACTAAATAAAATACAAAATGTTAATATTCAGGGAATAGATCCAGGGTCCTCTTCTCTCTCCCTGTTACAAAGCTTAGTCAGTAAAAAATAGGAAATTAAAGTGCAAAAAAAAACAAAAAAGATTACATTGTTCGGGATTTGAGCCCGGAACCTCATGATTGTAAAGCTAGTGTATTCCAATTGAGCCACGAATAGATATATGTGACACGGTGAAATTAGGCTACTTATTCTCGAGTAAAACCTAAATATCTAAATACCCCCTAAACCAGCGTTCTAAAATATCTGAATTTTTCGCAAATCACTCTGTAACCATGTCTCACAAGGAGGAAACTCTTATGATATCGATACGGCTATTTGTTTAGGCGCGACGTACCATGACTCCGCCATTTTGAAAAAATTCCAAAAACTGGATCGACAAAAAAATTCTATTTGGTCATAGAATATGGTCGCAAAATTTCACGCGAATCGGTTGAGAATTGCGACCTGTAGAGGAGAACATCCGGACATACGAAAGCAGATTGCGCGAGTCAAAACGTAGACCTACGCTACGCTTCGGTCAATAACCTATGTGTAGTTACTATTGCGCGTATAATTGAGTGGCCAGTATTATAATTAAGATGGGGCGAATAGCAACGCGCATTGTGCAGGGCAGTTCAAAGGTGTCGCATGTCAAAGCGCCAATCCCAATTCCATTTAAACACTACCCATATAATTATAACTGGTATTTGAGATATACAATGATACCTACAAACGTCTTAGTACTTCGCGTCGTGACTATGAAGGGTGCCTAATAGATTCTTATATTGAACCTCAACATTTCTTTTGTTCAGCGCAGAAAACGTGCTAAGATTTGGCTTTTGTTATTTTGCATTAAATATTTAGCATATCGCATAAATTCATTTAGAATGCACCTGTTTTTCAAAGGTAAACAACATTAACTTTACGGAATTTTTATCTAAACAACTTATAAAAATAAATAATTTATCCCAAACAGACCAGAAAGGAAATGGTGGCGTCAACTCGAGTGTAGGCACATATAGGTAAGGAATGCTGAATAAAACAGGTGACCTGCCTTAAGGGGCGATGGGTGAATATTGCTTCATAATAATGTGAAACAAGTATAATTTTATCATACGAATTAAATAAAGGTTAGACGACAATTTATTACTTAAAAATAACAATATCTTTTAACTTACATAGAATTATGTCTCATATCCCTGTCTATTGTGTCCCTTATAACGGATTTATAATTCCGCCTTAAACGTAAATAGGTACTAATTTACGACCGGTCTGGCCTAGTGGGTAGTAACTCTGCCTATGAAGCCGATGATCCCGGTTCGAATCCCGGTAAGAGAAATAAATATCCTGTGATGAACACAGATATTTGTTCCTCAGTCATGGGTGTTTTCTATGCACATATATAGGTATGTATTTATCTATATGCCTAGTACCCATAGCACAAGCTTTTTTTAGTTTGGGGCTAGGTCGGTTTGTGTCAGTTTGTCCCCAAATATTTATTTATTTATTGTATATATCGTCGAAATGCCACGGACGTTGAACACTGAACAAGTGAACGTATTTGCTTGACCTAGTTGCTACTGCTAACAAGTAAACCAAACATTGATGCCCATCAGAGGTCTCCGGTAGGTACAAAAATTTGCTACATATACATGCATGATTTCTTAGAGATATCAATCCAGACACGCGGTAGCATGTCCAGCCATCAATCCAGACACGCGGTAGCGTGTCCAGCCAAGTTCAATGAAAAAGGAACTGGCGCCGCAACCGTGTGTAATATTACACGAACCATTTCGAGCTACTTTTGACCCCTTCACAACTTGAAACCTATTTAACCTACACACATGAAATTTGGCACAGTTATTTAAACCCCTTAGCTTGTCTAATAGCGCGGGTAATACCTATTTCAATTAATTTTACTTCGATTAATTATCACTTCTGTACACAACTACATAGACCAAGGGTATTTCTTAAGTTTTTAACCTACATTTTCTATTATTATACATACCTCATTATATGACCTATTTCCGTTAAATGGGGATAAAGCGATACGTGCCTGAGCACGGACGCGTCCCGAGTAGATAAGACACGAGATAGCCAGCTGGTAAAAGTTCTCAACTTTGCCTGGAACACTGTCACTTTACTTATTTTCCGAGCCCACTACTTTGTAAGAGAATGTCCATTTATAAATTTATGGCCTTTCCGACCGGCGGAGCGCTTTTCTTGATTGTAACTTCATAGGACATAGTTAGCTTAAACTTTAAGATAATGAGTATTATAGAGTTCAGTTTTAAGTTTTTTTTTTGTAATTAATTAAATGCTCCTATTTTACCCAATACGAATTTAATGAATAAATGTGTTCTCTTGTTTTATGAAATAAATTATTTATTTAATTAACTATTAGGTTAAGATTCCGCCAGAGTTTTGCGATGATGCGTAGCAAGGGATGTGTTTTTTTAGAAACCAATGGAATCACTTCATTTGTTTTCCTCGCTCAGCTTGTAGTGAGTTCCATTGGTTCTTACGAAACACATCCCTCGCTACGCATCCTCGTTCATCTCTGGTTGAAACGCGGCCTTAAGAACTTTGAAATCGAAAATGCAGCTTGCACAATCTATAGGTACCTATATACAATGTGTACGTCCTACCATTTAGACATGAGATAAATTCTTGTGACACAAGTTACTGAACAAACTTTTTCAGATATAATCTGATTCGATGGTTCAAAATACATTACACATTTATTTAGAAGACGTCACATGTTATGAACAAATAAAACTTTTACGACTAGGTATCGTATAAAAGTTGTACAGCTTGTATGGTTAGAAAAAAACAGATTCATTTAGTAGCTACAGTTTAAGTTACGGGTCAAACTTTTGCTGAGATCAACTTGTAATAAGGCAAAAAATGTAACCCTTGAATGGCGATTTTAGACGGTTCAGGGGTCGGATAGCAGTATTTCCTTTATTTAATTATCGAGTTAAGGTCAATACGGGTAAATATATTAGTTGGTGTTAATGTAACTTATATATAGGTACTTCCGTCGTTGATTATTGTAATATCGAACTCACAAAAACATACTAGTTAACACACACACACAAACAGTAATATATTATAAAATTTATAAAGTTGTGTTATAATGATTATCTAGTCATTTTAGGTAGTTTAAATCCTTTTAAGTAAAATAAACGATTGATTTATTGACAATAACAATATACATAATGGATATATACAGATGATTACTATAACTAGCTTATATCTAAAATAGGCCCTTGAGGCATTGTACCAAGGATGCTGGCGGCATTTCCTCGTTGTATCGCAATACTGATACGTTGTGCGAGGAAGCCGCCAGTAAAATTAAAATTGTAAAAAATAACGATAGTTTATCAATATGTCTTTATCGACATGGCCACAGCACCTGGTTCCGCTTTGATAATCGTACATAAAAATGTGGATATGTGTGTGTGAAGCTACAGTGATCCAGCTGGCTTATACTCCCTCTTTAGGAATATTATATATATGGTAAAGACAGTTTTTCGAGAGACGAGGCACAGCAAAATATCATTTCGCTCGAATCGAACCAAATTCATACCAGTAGTAAATCTCACAATCTTTGCCAAGGTATTTGTTCAACACAATTTATTTCCTTTATCTGCCATACCTAGTTATCGTAGATCAAACGAATATTTCTGCATATCTGGCTAAATGTAAATATATTATTTATTTATTTCTTTTTAGAGTTCCGTAGCCAAATGGCTAAAAACGGAACCCTTACAGATTCATCATGTCTGTCTGTCCGTTTATGTCACTTATTATGCGGAATCTTAACCTAATATAGGGACTTTTTTCCTAAACTATAAGAAGTATACTGTTCAAACTTGGTAAGTAGATGTATTCTATGAACCGCATTAAGATTTTTTCACAAAAATAGAAAAAATAATAATTTTAGAACTGAATCATACTTAGAACTGAATCTCAAAAAAAAATTCATCAAACCCATACGTGTGGGGTGTCTATGGATAGATCTTCAAAAATGATATTGAGGTTTCTAATATATTTTTTTTCTAAACTGAATAGTTTGCGCGAGAGACACTTCCAAAGTGGTAAAATGTGTCCCCCCCCCCCCCCTGTAACTTCTAAAATAAGAGAATGATAAACCTAAAAAAATATATGATGTACATTACCATGCAAACTTTCAACGAAAATTGGTTTGAACGAGATCTAGTAAGTAGTTTTTTTTTAATACGTCATAAATGGTACGGAATCCTTCATGGGCGAGTCCGACTCGCACTTGGCCGCTTTTTTGGATAAATGTATATATATTATTTATTCAATTTTTTCGAACGTTACTAAGAGAAAATCAAGTTGGTCTGGACTATCAGATTTTCTCGTATATTACATACTTGACCAAAAATAAGGGTGTTCGTCACACGGAGTATCAAACTAGGCTTGTAGGTCACGGAAAATTATCACAGCCACGGGACCGGGATATCATAACATTGTCGGATAAATAAGGGCGTATTGCGGCAATGATGCGCCGTTCGCTGAGGGCCTTATTCTCCAATGTGCATTCCAAGGACTAAAATAATATGAAATAAGTCTTTGTTACAAATTACATTTTCTATATTATGTTTTTATTGCCCATTGTCACCTTCTGTAAAATATCTATATATTACTTAATGAGCTGATACATAATGCGGTCGCGTTTTTCTGTAGTTTCAACTGAAAATGAGATCGATTCCATTGGCATAAGTACAGAAAGGCCCAAAAATATGTTGATAAAGATTATTTTTCCTTACTTAAACGTCTTGTACTTAATGACACCTTAAAATTCAAACTACCTTAAAATCATTTAACTAAATAAAAACGAATTCTCTTCAAAATATTCTACTTTAGTTTTGATATACAAACGTGAAAATAATCAACAATATGCAGCAGTAATATTTTTGTCAACGTTTTGGGCCATCCTGTATTTATTGATTTGTCGCAGAAATGTCGCAGGGAACCACACTCAGCTCGATAAAACGTTAAGAGGTTGTACGAAATATTGAATTAAGCCTTTGGCTGTCGCGCGGCCTATACATTTTAGTACCTATGCAAAATTACGGCGCCGCGGCGTTCATCGAGAACATTTTGAACGCCATAATTATTATATTACTAATCAAAATTGAAATGCAATACATATGCACCGTGTTTTTTTTTTCATTTCCATTAATTTCAAGGGTGCATTCTTGAGCTGAAATTAAGTAACTTTCTCAAAGACACCGATACTCTAATTAACTCCATTTCGGAGATAATCAATAATTTATTTTTATCTTATAAGGCCCTCACGAGCGTATACACTTGCCTTAGGGCCTGTTTATATATTGATTAGTGATTAGTAAGAGTGTATACATTTGCTATTAAACGTAAATACTATCTCGGACGATTGATGTTCGAAATGACATTGATATGTCATACTTGTCAATTGTTTGCTTGAATTAAATTTGATTCCCGTGTTACAACGTTATATACAACATTTAATTACTTTTTATAAAAATAAAAAATAATAAACAATTATAAAAAAATGATTTTGAAAATTAACTATGCCATTTAGTTTCCTTAAACGTACTTACCCACACCCCGGAGTTATTCAATAAATACACGGTGTATATGAATTTGAGTGAAAAGTTATCCGGTCATGTGCACTTTTTCTAGCTAATTCTAGTTAATTAACATGTTCACTAGCAGAACGTTCACTAATTGTAATGCTAAGATAAAAAAAAAGATTTTCCATCATTAGCTTAGACTATTGTATTCATGGAAATGAATATATGAAGAAAAACTATCTTGTTTTAATAAAAGAGCTCGTAATAAATAGAACTAGAGAGTGAAAACCAAACGTGACTTCCTGTATCCAACGAAATTAACATTACAATGGCATTAAATTTTCGCTTCAGAATAAGGCCTGTGGATCACGTCTCCCGAGATGAAACGAATGAGACTTACCCTCGCCGAATGTGAACATTCTCTGGACTCGGGGACTCTAACCTAGTTATTACACGCCACTTTTGGGGCGCATTCGGCTATAGGATCGCTTGCTGTGATTATGATTGGCAGGTGTTTATTGTTTCTTGCAGTTAAATTTATTCATATTGATGGTGGGATCTTTACCAATCGATACGCATTATAGTGTGAAACGTTTTTTAAGGTACCGTACCAAAAACGTAAAAGGAATCCTTAGTGTGAATCTGTCCATCCTTCTGTCACATCGCTAAATATCTCGTTTGAAATCACAATGATATATTAAAAAAGTACTATCATAAGCACAAAGCTGAGAAGAAGAGAACATTATTTTCTTAAAGCTGTCCAACTAAATGAACGGGACGCAAACAGAAGAAAACAAAAGTTGTCTCGTTTGATGCCGAAAGTTAAGGATACTGAATGCTTTTCTGGTTCTTACTTACATTTGCTAAACTCGCTTAATATGCTGTTTTTACCTGTAGGTATCGAAATTGTAGGCATGTATTTCATCAATGTTCTTAACTTTCAGAAACCTACAGAAAAGTCATATAACAACATAAACCAAAATCTTCCTAAACATGGAAAGCATGGAATTTAAATGTTCCACACAATGAAGTGACAATGGCTAAGCGCTTGCAGTACCGCAGTGACAGTAGTAGTAGTAAAACACTTTATTGTACTGAAAGAAACATAAAACGGGACAGAAAATACATCATTTGTACAAAGACATCATCATCATCATATCAGCCTTTTATCGCCCACTGCTGAGCATAGGCCTCTCTTCTAGTACGCCAGTTATCCCGGTCCCGAGCCAGTCTCATCCAGAAGTGACCCGCAGTCTTCCGAATGTCGTCCACCCAACGAGCCAACGGACGCCAGGCACTCCTTTCGTCTGAAAGCGGCCACCATTCCGTTAGCATTTTGGCCCACCTGCCATCACTCTGCCTGGCAACATGTCCCGCCCAGCTCCATTTTAATTTGGTAATGACGTGTCCGACGTCTTGCACCTTGGTGCGACGTCGGATCTCGACATTCCTCACTCGGTCTTGAAGTTTGATGCCGAGCATGGCGCGCTCCATGGCTCTCTGTGCCACTCGAATTTTATGCACAGTCTCCTTAGTGAGCGTCCATGTCTCGGCACCGTAGGTCATGGTGGGCAGGACACATTGGTTAAAGAGGCGAGTTTTCAGGCATTGCGGAATGTTAACGGGTTTGAGGATGTCCGCCAGTTTATTGAATGCCGCCCAACCCAGCTGGATCCTCCTGGAGATCTCCTTCCGTTGGTGTGTTTTGTCAAAAGATAGAATATGTCCAAAATACACGTATTGCTCGACCACCTCCAGTACTTCGTTCCCAACCATAATAGTTGGAATCGATTCACTAGAGATGTTCGTCATAACTTTAGTCTTGGACATATTCATCTTCTTGTACAAAGACACACAGTACCTAGTAACTAGTTAGTTTGACAGTAACTAGTGACTCTAGTGAGGCGACTCAATTATGGGCAGAGACATAAATCGCGCGCGGCAATTACTGTCCTCGGTCATCCACAAAACGATGTTAATAGTCCTGAATCTCACAGTTATCTCGGCTACGCTCGTACAATATAATATGCCTTAGTCGAAGGCCGGCGTTTGTATTTGCGTGTGACTGGCATAATGCAGAGTGTGTGCGGTTTGAGAGGAATTTACTCTCTAGCTCTACTAATGAGGTTCTTCAAAAAATACTTGTAATAAAATACAGTTTACTGGGGTCCAAATTCATTTCGTTATCTTGTTTTTTGTCCTCAAAAAATGTGACGGAGTGTAGCTTTTTGTATGATTTTTAGTGTTTTAATTTTTCTCGAGATAAACATAATCTACAGCAAAAGCACTCGTCTTTTTTATTTATTTGATAGAAGCCACCAATACAAGCATTACAAAGTGGTCAGAAACAAGACAACGAAAATAATTTTGACCCACTTTTACGTTTTTAGAAGGTCAGGGACTCGCATTTTACACCCCTGAAGTTGCATTGGTTACTAAACACATGCTTAGGACGGTTACCCGCACCGACGCTGAGTAGGTATATGGTGAAAGGGTGAATATTGTGGATACAAACAGCAATATGTAATCTCCTTGCGCAATAAAGGGTACCTAACGCGATCTGTGCAACCTACCCGCTATTAATGTATATAAATAATGATTCTATTTATAGGTAACTCGTCGGTATCAAACAATCCTACTGATATTACGCAATCATTGGAACCTAAGAATGAACGAAATATGTATTTTAGGTTTCTCAACATATAAAATGATATGCAACATAAAAAATAATAATTAAGTAGGTACCTATATGAAATTAACGCACCGTAACACGTAGTAGTTGTTTGGCAGCTGACCCATGATGGTTTTGTGTTTTTCAACACGCCCATGGTTCGAATGAAGCTCCTACAGCGTCCCGCCCATGTTGGCCGTATCCACACGCTAAGCTTCCAACGAAGGTGGCAGCTCATACTCGTATCTGCGAACAAGTTCTAACACACGATTTTCTTATGATTTGCCACTCACAGTATGTCCTTTAAGACCCGATGCTCGGGAAATGTAGTCCTTTCGGCAGCTGCCCGTGGTAGGCTCACGCAGTTCTTCACACCCATGGTTCAGGTCAATACGACCCGCGTGTCGCCCATTGCAGTCGCTGTTCTTTTTCATATCTCCTGAAGACGGCCGCTAATAAACGTATCTGCAAACAAGCTTAGGCACATGGTTTTCCTTACAACCTAACACTCACAGGATTCCTTCTTAACTCGACGCTCTGCTGAAGGCAAAAGATCACGAATCCACTTTGCAGTTGCTTAAATAACGTCGTTCCCTCATGAGAACCCCTCAACCGCCATGTTAATCCCATTCTTCCTAGGCCCAACCAGAATTCAGAGTTTTGATTGGATAATATTTACTACCCTCGTCTGTGATTGGTCACTTTCATTCCCGCGTATTTAGATTGATCTGCCTTACAACAGATAGCATCTCTAAAGATAACATAAATAAATTAAAAGCTTACGAAGTAGTTTATTGTGTTTAATCGATTATCCAATAAACATTCATTGAAAATTTATATTGAAAAATATATTATAAACAAATATTCTAGTATGTAATATTATTATGAGTAAACTACCTACTAGTTCACTCATTCATAGCCAGATGTATGTCGCCGGATGCCACTGTCACATTACAAGTGCGAATATTACGAGCGAAATTCACTCCAAATAAATTCAGTAATTTCTAAGAGGGTAAATAAATAAATGTAGATGTCAGTCTGTTACAAATACACGCCTAACTGGCGATTATTACACGGTACCTACTTTATATTATTCAGTTTGTACTAAGACCGAGAGCCCGATACAGATTTTAATTTCTGGTCCGTGGAAAGCTCCCTATAACATTGATTGCATTTGACGGTAACTTTAAATATGATTTCAAAAATATCATCTACTGAAAAACTGTTAAAACTCTTCACATCTGTATGCAGTCAACCTTAAGTAAAGACTACAATCAAAATACTATTTTATTTAAAGTTTGAAGTAGGTATGTTTAGTAAATATTAAGAAGCTTGCGAGTTTAATATACTATTTCGAGCAATACGTACATACTGCATACCAACATAAAGTTGGCGCAAGCACGTATGTGTTATTTAGACATTTAGAACACAAACCTTGCCGCTTGCTTCGTAAAAGCACAGACCAATTACACGAATTTATCTGAGACAGGGGCGATAAAGCTTTTTGCGGTCTAGTTCCCGTGCTATTTTCCGTGGCATGTACTCTGGGGAAATATTCCGGCATTAAAATTTAATACCAAAATAATTTGAATATCAGTTGCATTTGTACATAAAAAGCGTTTTTTCAACTTCTGACATACTTTTTCTACGAGGTGAATTAGACAAGTTTTTCTTTAAAAAAATGACACTTTCATTATTTTGTGATATTTCACAAATCTAGTGTTTTTTCTACTCAGAATCACGAGCTCTTTCGATCCTAATGGGATGAAAAAATGTGTCAGAGTTTTTTCAGTGGTAACAAAAATTTTGGGACACTTTTTTTCTCCTATAAGAACGACAAAGGCTTGCGATTTTGACTAGAAATAACACAACAGTGGCAAAAAAGTGGCAAATACAAGAAGAAACGCTCAGGTCATACTACTCATACTGAGTGACTTTTACTTAAGCTTGTAAGGGATTTCTGTCTATTATGGTTCTATGGTGGCTAAAGATTCCAATTAACCGTTCATAAGTATTTACCTTGTAGAATTAGTAACTTTAATGGGAATATTTAGGTGTTAGAATAATACTGAATTTGCTCTTGTAACGTATATGAATGCACCTACATTATTATAAGCAACCATATTTCTAATTTTCTACGACGATTTAATTATTATAATTATTCAAAAATGACGCCCTAAAGTTTAGGAACAATGCATAAGTTGATACAATATTTACATTTACATAAAATACTATGGATATACATATATCACTGTTTATTTCTAACGTTGCTAACTAATGCCCGAGTTGGAAGCTAGGATAAACACAGGCAATAGGCTTGCGGTGTCTTGACACAACACACTATTGTACTACACTATTGTTTACATCTCACAATCACAGGCCCATTCGAACGTACATTAACATCAGAATGATATCTGAATGATGTAATTTAGTTATCGAGCGTCTCGTTCACGCCAATACATGTACGAACAAGTACGAGTGAAATGCACTATTACTGAATAACATCCTTTTGATGTAAATCATCGTTCGAATTGGCCTATACGGGTTTATATACTCGTTTGACAACAGGGTGAAGTCAAAATAATAATAATATTAACTGTAGGTATTTGTGCGAAGTGTGAAGAAAAAGCCAAGCTCGCATTCGAGTTGTTAAGCATGTAATCATGCGTGTATCGGTAAAAAAAAATGTATTCCATAACCACCAAGCGAGCACTAATATTTCCATCCAAATAATTGATTCTGAAAGCTCTAGACAATTTAATTACCCCTTGTGGGTAAAACAGCTAAGTAATACTCGTAAGAGTTTCAAACAGCTAAGTAATAAGAAGATGTACATAAAATTAACTTGTATTCGGTTGAAAATAAAAATAAAAATCCTAATGTGAAAAATGGTGAAATCAGTCTCCCGAAATATCAAAATAGTCAATAGTCATTTATTTGCCCAGCATTTATTCAGAATTGGTTTTTTAATAAAAGAGGACTTTTTTGCATCCCCCGTGGCCTTGGACTAACAATGCGTTATGAGACTGGGCTTAATTTGAGCGTGTAGCGGTCCGATTCCCCTTAAGTCAAACAATATCTGGCGTTGCAAGCGGGCAACAATGCAACGGCGACCACAAAGCCCGCCAAGATAATGGATATTGCTTTTCTTGCGAGTTTCAAAGCAGCCTACTTCGGAACCTCTTATAATCCGCTTACAGCTTCTCGCAAGTACGTTATTGTGCTTTAGTGGAAACATTTCCGGGGGAGTAGGGTTACCAAACACCAGGTTTTTTCTGTGTTTAATGTGGTGGCCACGTCGTAATTTGATGAGATGAGCAGGCCCACCAAAAGCGAATGTCAGTGTTAGAAAAAACATTCATATATATTGAATGTTTTTTCTAACACTTTTATTTAAAACATACCACAAATAGATTAGGTATATGAAGTTCTTCCTTACTGCAACGATCTAAGATCTATCAATGATCCAGTGACGTAAGAATCCATACGATAAAGAAGTAAATGATTTTTCTTCTATTGTTGTTAGTAACACGTCAGGCCTTTACAATTTGACAACCCTACGAGTAACTGAAAATTCGTGCCTCCAGTTACTTACTACTTTGTGATCCGGCTTAGTTGCAAATAGCTCCAATACCCTAATGTACGCCGCTGGGCCTCGTCCACGGGACAATGCACGATTTAGAAAAGCGGTATTTCTTGTTCTAGTAGAAAGCTAGTACTTCAACGCTCTCTATAACTTCTTTTAGCTTGCTGTTATATCTCCTTTATGTTGCGAGTGTTACATTTTTACTTTCATTTTATCTAAACGTTGCTTTGAAATCTTCGAATGTTTTATGCTAAGTAATTAAGTTAGACAAAAAATACAGAGATGAGATGAGTTGACAATTTTATTATTTGTTGAAAGTATTGCCTGGGAAAAATATAAGGTAATTTTAACTATTCATTATATTTCAGAAACGTCAAGCTATATTTTTTTGTATCATAACTAGATCATACAACTCCTATTTAAATGCCATCAGAAAACTCTTGTATTTATATTTTATAGTTAATTTTTTTTAAGTTTTTTTACTGTACAGGGAATTGTTTTGAAACGTTAAGTTTAAGGTTCATTAATTTTTCTTCTGTACCTACACCTTTCTGGGTAAAAACTTCGTCCAGCTGTGTCCATCTGACTTTATCTAGTGCTACGCTTTGCCATTCTTTGCCTGCAGTAGCAACAATTTCATCCTGCCACCTGGCTAGTGGTTGTCCTCAGTTTCTAGGGCCTTGGGGCCTTTCCACTCGGTCACCACTTTATTGTCCACCTCTCGTTGTTAAGCCTTGCCACATGACCAGCCCTTCTCCATTTTATCTTGTTCTTCTTCTTTCAGTTCAAATTTCAAATGAAATAAACTTTATTCATGTAGGCCTAGCAACAAGCACTTATGAATAGTAAGAGAGTTTTACATATAATTATCTTAAACTAATTATCAGAGCAATTTATTGATGTAAATATGATTCCATAATACTAATGAATTATAATACAGATCAAATTTCATACTAAGAATTTCACAAAATATCGTCAAACATAAAAAAAAATTGTTTAAAAAATACTCGTCTAGAGTGTTTCTAGAATAAATTCCAAATGTCAAACGAATAAAAAAAAAACAAAAGAAGTACATACATTGGAATTTGGAATATCTATTTCATCATCATTATTCAAATATAATAAATATATAATCATTTCGAATCACAATTAATCCCACGTTGATTTATCATTCATGTAATCTTGTGTGGTATAATAAGCTTTAGAAATAAGTTTACGCTTTACATGATTCTTAAATTCATTAATTGATAATTCAGTAATATGGCTTGGAAGTTTAAAGTCTCATGATACAGTCTGATGCCTAGGTAATTTCTTTCCAATGTTCTTTGGGTGGCATGTATTTTATTTTCGATTGACTGATTAAAGATCCATATTTGACAGCCTAGGTAAGGCAAAGCGGTAGAGCTGAAGAAAAAGGTAGAGAAGCAAAGGGTATTTATACATATGTACTTAAGGTACATAAAATTAAGAATGACTTATTATCTCCGTATATTACAAGTACATTTTTAAAACTTGTCTTTATTGTCCGAAATAAGTAACTTTACCGCACAACTAGCGAGGCTGTTTTGATACGTTTAAATAACATGCATAAATTGCATAAGTGCTTAGTTGCTTACACAAACTTAGGTTCATGTATTTACACCCTAGATGGAGCATATAAAATGACTCGCTCACCGTGCATAGACGCTCTTGCGACTTTACGTATATTTTTTACTATTCCCCTTTAATGTGCGGTGTCTATGTAAGGTAGTCTATGTTTGTAATGCATAGAATATGTATGCTTAAGATGCTGTGCTTGCAACTCGTCCTAAACCTACGCTAGATACAAACTGGTTCAAACTTGGAATAAGATCATTTTCCGAGAACACGTAGGTACTTTACCTGTAAGAACGTGTAAACACACTGAAATGAAGGGGAAGGCTTTAGAACAAGTTCTGTTAGTGATAACTTTTGAATAACCTTTGTATAGATGTCGAACACACAAAGGAATATTAGTTACAGTCTGTAAATAAGGACTGAAGTTTGTAATGTGTTCAAAGTTTTTTTTTTTACTAATAAAAACTTTATTTAGAATAACAATATACATAATCGATATACACAGATGATTACTATAACTAGCTTATATCTAAAATAGGCCCTCGAGGCATTGTACCAAGGATGCTGGCGGCATTTCCTCGTTGTATCGCAATACTGATACGTTGTGCGAGGAAGCCGCCAGCTCTTCAGTCACCAGTTACGTCAACCAGACGTTTCGCGATTTCTCCAAAAAACTTGTGCGCGCTGGGACCCCATGGACCTAGAGTTTCACATAGTTAGATATACTCTTAACTTAAATCAAAAGTATTAGGTACGTAAAATAAAACGTTAAAAAACCTTTAAATAAACGTAAACTGTAATGTAAGAGTTTAAATAACGTACATTTCTGTACTTAACTAATAACATGCGAGCCAATTAATAACTCAACAACGTAATAACCGGCCAGCGCCAAAAGAAAAACGCAAATAAAGACCTCAACCACAACTACTTTACATGTTTGTTTAACCCTCGTGCCTTGAAACTCTTGAGTTATCGAATAATTAGCTTCACAGAAATAAATGAAGCCAATGGTTCTGGATTAGAGTCCCGGCGAGGGCATGTATTTGTGTGATGAGCACAGATATTTATTCCTAAGTGTTTTTATATTATACATTTGTATATTATGTATATATATATATATATATATATATATATATATATATAGTTGTCTCAGTACCCACAACACAAGCCTGCTTGAGCTTACCGTGGGACTTAGTAAATGGTGTAAGAATGTCCCTATAATATTTATATTATTTTAAATAATACCTGCAGGTATCTCAAAATATTTTAATTTTCTATATATATATTTTAATATACAGCAAAGTATGCAGATAAATCGCTAATTGTTAAATTATTAGAGGATGGCAGATACTTTTGAATCATTGCTCTATGCTTAAATATTGGTGCTGACTATGCAGACTATGGAGGAAAGGATGAATCACGCTAGAACGGCCCGGCCCCGGGCCGGGGCGCCCGACACATATTTCCCTATGACAGATGATCAGTGATTACGTGATCCTTTCTATATAAAACTGAAGGGTCGGGCGCCCCGGCCTGGGCCCTTTGTAGCGTGAGTCATCCTTTAATTGTTACAATGCTTGTAAACATTTAATTCCCATGCATCGGAAATGAGAAAGAATTAAGGCTCATTCAGTACACATCTTTTTTCAATAAAGAGGCCTATATTTAATGTAATTTTCTCCTTCAAGTCGAACAATACGAGGTAATGAAATATCAACAGTGGCTGAGTCGGGAGCGCTTCAAAAATTACTTATTTAACAGCTAAAACATTTTACCCTGGAAACGGCGAACTTTGTGTAAAATGAGATCGCTCAGACTTACAAATTATGAAATGTTACTTTGTAATCCACAGATAATTAGCAGCTATACCTAATCAAGAGGGTGAGCTGTGCTGCTCTGCTCGCCGACCTAAAGTGTGTGTGTAAAAAGAATCAGTGGTTATTCTTCTTCCAGGTGAAAATAGCAAAATAGTGCTTATAACTGAAGTCCACGGTGTATAGTTTCGGTAGGTACGAAGTGCAATATGTATAAAGAATCCACTGAACCTATTATGGTTGCTTATCGCACGATAATAGATTCATTGGGTTCATACCGAATGCCTAACGGCTCGAATAGGTATTACAAGTAGATATAGGCAGCTCTTGTTATACACCAATTCATTGCCTTCTCGGACTTTTCGAGTTTTCTTTCAATTCTAAGATCTATCGAAAACACATTAAATTTTGTTTATGATACTCTTCTACGTTAGGTACCTACTATGTCATAGGTTACTGCAGTTACGACACGGAAACAATTCGATTTTATTTTACAAAGTGACTTTCCATATTTTAAAACGAATGCGAATATCAGCCTAAAACATTCTTACAAGAAATCCCTTTTCTTACCCGTACGCAATAGAATTTCGCGTCGCAATTACCTAACAAAGGTAACTAGAGAGACAGTCTCCTGATCGTATTAGAGTCAGGGCAGGGTTGGATAAGAATCAAAATAAACTAGAGCTCGGAGCTTAGCGCGAGTCCTTTCCCAACTCACTTTGCTCCAGAATACGAAAATTAGTGTGAACTTTAAGCCTCCGTGATACGAGCTGGCATGAGATTATGTAACGTGAATACAGAACGTGAACATAGAATAACCTGTAAGGACTCCGTTAATGAACCAAATACGAAGAGTAGACTACGCCGAGCCACACAACTCGGTTCATTCGATACCTTTTTATTCTACAACACTCCATGCATTCGGATCAGTTAGTTGAAATATTCACTATGCGCATAAATGCGTATGTACCCACAAGTCGTGAACGCAAATAAAATGATTGTCGTTCTTTTACAAATCGCAAATTTTGAAAATAGTCTAGTTATAATAGATAATCCTCTAGACTAACAATGCACGCTAACCGTAGGGTAAAGGCACCAGTAGTCAGCCTTTTTACAAAATTTATATGTTCAAGAACGTCTCATTATGCCACTAATTGACCAATAAGAATTTAGAATGTTTTTACTCTTCAATAATTTAATAAAGTTTATTTCTTATAAAGAATAAAACGTAACTTAATTAAGCTTTTGGAAATATTTCATTAAACATAATGAGAGGGCATTTTTGCCAGTAATCATCCCCTGTCTACCAATACACAGCCTTTAAGTACCCAGTGTCCAGCCATCCCATTTTAACGGCTGACTATTGGGTTCCGAGTTCCGTGATGTCAGTGTCCAGTGGTCAGCCACAGGATGACTACTGGGTATTAGATGTATTTCAATCAAATAAAATCATAAAAATGTAAATATTTAAAGGTGCTTGAATTAACGTCTTCCATTGCATTTGAAAATGAAAAAAATCTTGAAACCTATGGTCAGCCTCCCTCGGCTGACTTCTGGGTTAACGACCTTTTTAAAATTACTGCCCTAAACCCAGTAGTCGGCCAGGGGTGGCTGACTATTGGATTTTGTACAAAAAAGTAGTTCCCAATAGGCAGCTCCCTTAAAAATGTTATTTTAATATGGATTTATATTATTTTTTTACTTTTTCCAGATAAATTAAGTATTAATTTTGTGAAGCAGTGCACATTCTATTAAAAAAATATCACATTTCGGCTGCTAACGTCTGATCAAAATACCATGTGACGCTTCAAAAAAAAAATGGCGCATATCGCATATCCCTTCAGGTCAGTAGACAGCACTTTTTTGAAGTAGTGTTGTGGTTCATGCCAGACAATTCTTTTAAAAATTAAGTTACTTTTCAATTCATACTTTATCAATCTATAATATCACCTACTTTTGGCATGAAAATCTGAAAAACTTTAATATTTACAAGCAAAAATAAGCAAGAAAGGCTGACCACTGGTGCATGGCTGAGCACTGGTGCCTTTACCCTACCTTTGTCATAATGGCTAGCAAAATGTATAATAAGTTGCCAAACTAAATCAAGGACGAAAATGTAGAGACAAACAAATAAACCAATTAAAAATAGTAAATTATTGCAAATACCGGGAAAGGGCAGTTCGTGGATGAGTTTTGATTTTTCGATTCAAAGAAGACGAATTCACGAATTGCAGTTCCTATCGAGGCATATATAGTGCTTTTCTCCAAACATGCGAGGAAATCAGGTAAAATAATCATAATTTAAACATCAACCAGCACTCAAATCGAACCTTCACATGAAAAACGTCAAAAACAATTTTCCTCTTTAATTATTAAAAAAAATTAAAGACACAACTATCCTGCCATTCAGCGGTAGCAGCATGGTTCCATTTTTATCACTTGTCAATATGCCCGTCACTTTCACGCTTACATACTTGTTAGAACGTGACAGGCATGGTGACAAATGATAAAGAGCCAACCATATTAGCCCTACAGTACCATTCAATATTCGCTCATTCAATATAATTTTGCAATATAAGCTGTATTTGCACGCATGGAATCCTTAAAAAATATATAAAAATGATATAGTCTTTATTTATACTAAGCAATATTCGCACGATCTTGCACGACGGTCTTACACGACATGACTCTATCCTATAGCTTGAAATGACGCTGACCGGGTCGTGTAGACGCAGCCCGCGGCTATATTAATTGGCTATTTGCGTTTGTCTTAGTGGATACATGTTTTCAAAAAGTAAAAAACAATACAGCAATAATTTCCCGTCCGCTAAAACACGACAATAATGGTTTGATTTTTTTTTAATTTAGGTTTGACCATAATGAAGAACTTCCCTTACTATTTTTGCTACAATAATGTGAATATTTCCGAGCATATTGGAGAAAAAAAATATTAATATCAAAATGCCACTATAGGTACGGTTAACGATTATTTAAATGAGGTTATTTTATGAAAATAATTTTTACTTAATTTACTTTTCACTGATAATTCAATTATATTCTATTCTATTGACATGTTATGACAATTAGTACTCTTGATTCCATTTATGTAATAGGATCCCCACTCCGAATCGTTTCTGGTGCAAAGGGGTTCCATTTTTTCTGAATGGCGAAGCCATACAGTTATTAAATTTTCAACTATCTAGACAGACTTACGAGGTCTACAGCTCACAAAGCCAATAGATACTAAATTAGTATCTTTAGGTGCGTTAATGCGTGGTTAACGATATGCAATGTCACATTCATGTTTTATCTATTGTGTTAGTGATCTGGACTTGAAATCTACCAACTTAAATAACTCCTGCGACCGCCTCATGTTTATTGCTAAAAGGATTAAAAGGATATCCTGTTCTCTTACTACATTAACCGCGCGGATAAACAACACCTTACTCTCTTAATGTGCCATTCTCCGCGCCCAAGACAGTACCTAAGAATCGCGAAAAGCACTTTTAACACAATTTAAATAGACACTGCCGCTTTGTTGACTTATATTTAACGTGATTTTAATTATACGCAATGAGTTTGCTCATTTGAGTTTTAAGTAATTACAAGTCGCCGTGGAGAAATATTATAATACAATGCTTGTAAGCGTTACTCCCGACTGCGGAGTTTTATTAAAATCATAAATCCCATGTCAAATGCACCCGCTGTGTGCCAGACTGAATAAAGGCTGTATAATTTTGGTATTTTATGTAAATCACTTTCTTACAGATGGAGCGAACGAAACTGAAATAGATTACCTATGCATCTGCTGCCAGGACTCCATGAATTTAGATATTGGAGTACATATAGTCGTAAAAACGTCTTCTCGGTGAGTTCGCTTCCGTGTCAGTCAAATTATCAAATAATTTTACTAATGTATACAGCTGGCTTGAATAAATATATACCTATATATTATTACATAAAAGTTAAATTCGTAATGTTATCTCGATTCTTATCTTAAAGTTTTAAGTTTTAAGTAAGTTTATAAGTATAATGTAAAGTTAATTTTAGTTAATATAAAGAAGATACTCTGAATTACTTTGGACGTAATTTAGGATGCCTACTAACTTTTACAGCCTCTTCAATGTCTTTGTCTAGTATTCAATATTCAAGTTGGGCCCTATACAAAGAAAAATATAAACCGTATATTATGCGCATTAATAAGCTAATAATGAGTACTAACTCATTATTTTCAAGTATCAAATTGAACTAAAATATACATTAAAACGCCTTCTATCTCTCAAAAAAGCAAATAAACTAAGCTTTGCGGCTATTTTGCTAATTTTGCTAAACTAAGCTTAGCTTAGATTAGTCAAAATCTCATTTACCTATTATCATAACTTAAATAACCTCTTTAATTTATTTGATTGGTACCTTTATTAGTAGAAAGCTACTACAAAACCGACGCAGTTGGCAATCTGGTCCAAATTTGGTCCCCGGCGACATCAAGACAGATTATGGTCCGCCCGCCGCAGCCCGCACTTCGATGAGAGTGCCGTACCGTACGCCTGCATTCTGCCATGAGACTAATAAATTAAACCTTCCACTAGCTTAGTTTATTGCTGCAGGGTACACCGTTGATTTTATAGAGATAGGTTTACTTTATCGGCTATACGCACAGTGGCCGTACGAATCCGAGAATGCCAAAATTGGATGACTAATACTGAAAGTACGATTGGCATTCCGATAATATAAATTCCTCTAGTTCTACGCACGATGTGGCTACTGAAGTAGGTGTCGGTTTACGTGAGCGAATAACTCGCGAACGCGAAGCGGCGCGGCGCGGCTCGGTGAATTCAAACCTTTGACACCTATGGAAGTGTCCTACGTGGACGATCTCGTTGTGCCGTTGGGCCGCCGCGCCGCGCCGCGCCGCGTCGCATCGCATCGCATCGCATCGCGAGTTATTCGCTCACGTAAGCCATGCGTAAGGCATTGTGGCATGCGTTACATTAACGACGAATTGAAATTGAATGTTAATGATCACAAGCTCGATTGTAACACCAATAACGCGTATCGAATGTAAAAGAGAAGTATCCTCTTGAGGGTATCCTCTTGAGGTTCATTAACTAGTACAAATTAATGTACCTACCTATACAATGAATCATTATTAAATGGAACCGAGTCGCTTTTGTTCTATTATGTTCTATTTTAAAACAAATTATATTAAATTCTATTTTTAATACCATATATCTAATTTTACTGCCATTTTTTCTCGTGTGGTGTGCGGCTAGAGGGTATAATATGAATTTTCTAAAATGATGCCTCAAATCCTAATCTGTTACACAAAAGCTGCGTTAGGCGCATGCCAAAGCAACCATGTCATTAAGGAGCATTTATCGTGATAGTATTATTGTGCAAATGTATGTAATAGCTGATTCTGAGATAAGGAGTTCGGGTAATGTAGGACGATCGGTCGCCTGTGTGATAATAGAATGAGCTGTTACATGACTTTAAACCATATAAATATCACGGTTTTTTTTTATTTTTAAATGAGTTTGTTCCCGTTCAGTCAGTAGCGGTAGCATTGGGCGCTGCACAAAAGAAACAAAAGCGTTTGTTTAACAGATTAGGGTTTGAGACGTAAAAATAATTTGTGAAAACTCATGCGATACCTTCATGTATAAAATTTGTACATAACAATTTAATTTTACATTTCAGTTTAACCAATTGGCAAATGAAAACGACCAAACATGTTCTGTAATTTATGCCGTTTTACTAAATCGGTTGAATTATTCAATTATTAGTGATAGAAACTGAGTGTTATGTTTGTTGCATCTTCAAATATTTAGCTGGGTTGACAAATCACAAAAGGATAATTAGCGGATAATATTATTCAACAAAGGGACATTATTATTCAACAAACAGATCTGATTGAAATTATACAGATGATTCATAAATTTAATATTGACGTCATACGATTATTCTAACCCACTGCTGTAAGTTTTTTCACCATTTCTTTTGCGCACAGATTTCAAACAATAGACATAACTTTTTCACCTTTGCTATTCTGATTTTAATATTTAACAAATTCGCGTTTTCAACACATTTTAAAACATATTTAAAACACGGTCTATCGCGAATTTATTTAAATTGTAAATGAATTGTAGTTTGTGTTGTGTTTTAAAATGTATTTCAATTTTGTACCGAATCTGCATACATAGGAAAAAAATATTTAAAAAATAATAACAACCAAAGATTTCATTTTCATCGTGCGTTAGTTCCAACACCAGTATGTTTGTGTGCGAAAGTCAACGATGTAAAGTTTGCTCAGTCAATATTTCCACTTTGTAGATGCACACATTCGGGATCGTCCCGAGCTCGCTAACGACGCGACGATAATTATTATGAAGAGCGCGTTCCCATTGCGTTAGTAAAGTAGCAGTGCGACTGCGACGTCAAAGCGAAACTTTACTAATTAGCCAATATTCTGAACCGAATCGTCCGCCAGCCTTTACTTACGTCCTCATTATTGCACGGGTAATTGCTGGAAAATATTCCACAACAGTGATTTAAATTGCTGGTTACATATCATAATACTTTATTCTTACTCTGTTCTCTTGTATGTATGTCTATTGACTGTAAGTGTGTTTACGAAAAAAAATCTATTATATTCTATTCCAATACCGAATATCAATTTATCTAATGTTAAGTCACTGAGGCTCGTTTCACCTATTTCTTTAAATACCCAATGATCAATTAAACTAAGCTCACAAACACCTAATGAACAGTGCCGGATTAAGAAATTTTGATGCCCTAAGCATTTCTAGATCTTGGTGCCCCGTCTGCCTAGGCTCATCCAGATTACATTGACAACATTGATTTTTTTTTGGTAAATTAAATGACGTTCATGGTCGAATTACTGCTGCAATTTGTATTTTCAATCCATTACTTATTTTATCAAGGAAATTGACAGTGCTGCAGCAGTAACGTTGCAACAGTAATGCTGGTGCAGTCGCCATCCTAATGTCACCTTTATCAAAGCATGCGTGAACTTAATGACTGAAATTACCTATATCTATGATTGTGTACTTGCCTTTCCGGCTAACTATGTGATTAAAACCTGCTTTGGTTCACTTCACAATTAAACCCTAGAAGTAACATGACTAAAAGTAACCCGAAAGTTACATAAGGACTAAGGCCCAGAGGCAATTGTAAATTCGTACGTGCGACGGGGAGACAACACGTTGAAAGTGGTTCGCGGTTGACCTTCAGTTGTTTCTACCGTGGCGGGCAATCTTGCAGAACTGCAGGATAGCAGTGCTTGGAATTAAACCAATGGTGGCAATAGTCAAAAAACGATTCCAACGGCCATGCTCTTCATAAGGTTGAAGATCCGGAGTGTCCACTTGGCGCTTCCAAGCAAGACCTAAAGGCGGAGTTCGAGAGAGCTGGGTTTTGTAACTGACTGAAAAAAATACCCAGTGTAAGCGAGGACTAAGGCCGAGCTCCACACAGGGTTGCAAAGAGAGGTTTTTTGAGAAGCGCATTCATGTGAGGCCAAAGGTCGAGCTTCAGCAGGGCCGAGCTCTGGCAAGAATCTATGGCCAAGTGTCTTAAAAAACTAAGTCGAAAGCCGAGCTCTTCATAAGGCTGAAAGTGCGGTCGGATCTGCGCTTTTATGTATGAGGCGAAAGGCCACGCTGCAAGAAAGCAGAACTTGGAATTGACAAATTGTGTGAATGAGGCCGAAGGCTGAGGTCTTCATAAGGTTAGACGCCTGGAGAGTCTGATGGCGGCGCGCTATAAAAAAAAAAAAACAAAAAACAAAAAAAACCAATGGCGAATTGTAAACAAGGCATAATGCCCAGCCGCGAGAGACGAAAGCCTGGATTTGGACAAATGACCAAGTTTATGTGAGGCTTAAAGCCAACTTTTGCATAAAGTAAAAAGCCGAGTATGAATAAGACCTAAGGAAATCGAACCAATGTGATCATGACTCTCCTGCTGCTCGGCATTTGGTCTCGCTCAAACGGGCACTTGATTAGAGTTAGTTGCAGCCGATTAAATAGGCGTTTCGAACCGAGGATTTCCTTAGGCAGGATTCGCCCCTAGGAGTTAGGACCCAAGGGTTGATTTAGTTAAGAAGTGAAGCCACCAAGTTTTGTAGTGTACATCTTTAGAGGAGAGGGGTGGGCTCTCAACTTTATCTTGATATCTACATGAGTTAATCTAGTAGGCTATGTTTGGTATCGTTTTCGTATAAATCGGGAATGCCGAACTCATTTACGAGTATGGTATCACATTGACACCATTTCGAAGTGGAAACATGTAAAATTTTCATTGATTTTTTAATATTCCCCTTCACGCTTCAACCGCTGAACCAATTTAGTTGAAATTTGGTATAGAGATAATTAGTTTAGTCCCCAGAAAGGACATAGGAGAGTTTAATCTAAAAAAATCATCGCTAAGGATGTGTAAAGGAGGGTGGAAGTTTATACGTAACTTAGAACCTAAACTTAAACAGTTATTGACCTCCGACTGACCCACTTCGCCGAAGCTGAAATAAACCTGAATCAAAAATTACATCTTAGGAAAACAAAGATTAATTCTGCTAAAGGAAACCTTTGGTTCAAATAAAACCGTATGCTTTTGGTTTTCGACCTTCGTGGGGCCCCGAACCGGCACTTTAGCCTTTGATTCCGTCATCAGTTTTTTTATCATACAACTTTGACAATTAGTTCGCACGATCGCGGCTCTGCAGCTTGGCCTTGTGCAATACGTCGCAAACCAATTTGGTGTGCAAGAGCTCGGGCAGCATGAGTGACAAATTCCGATCCTCGAAAACCTGTTAAGACTTCGGTGCGAAGCCGAAGGCCGAGTTGCAAGAGAGCGAAATTCGGACAGGACATAATTATAAATTAAGACAAAAGTGTAGATCTACTATTAAATTCGACACTCCGAGAAGGCTGACGAACAAGCTCCACGTAGGGTTGAAGCCAAATAGCTTTCTAAAATTGAGCTCTACTTTGGGTGTCCTAAGCTGTAAGGCCCTTTGGCCCAAAGGCTGACAGATTTACAGAATTCTGGAAATCAAAAATCAACCACGAACCAATGGGTAAAGTATGAGGAAAAAATCAGCATATTGCAAGCTTGATGGAATGGGCCTCCTCGTAGGGGCAAAGGCCTGCGTTGGAGACGCGCTTACGTGCCCTGTACACGACGCACAAAGGTTCATGTACAAACTACCCGTTTTTTTGCCAACGATTTTGGTGCCCCCCTAGACGTGGTGCCCTAAGCAAGTGCTTATTTTGCTTAATGGTTGATCCGGCACTGCTAATGAACGAATTACCTAATGTTCATTGTTAAGTAGAATATTATTAGTACATACAATTAGATATGGAATACATTTCATTTGCCAAATCATTCAACTGGCTAATTATTGTTTGATAGAAAACAAGTTTTACGACTAAAATAAATGACTAGTCATTTAACACAAAAACTTTAATGTTGTAAGTACCTAAACTTAATCATACAATGAAATAAAAGTGTGTTCTGGCACTGCTGCACTGTTTGGTCGCAGTTAACCTAACACGCTCCTCCTCGCTTCACTCCTTGTCGCACCTATCTTGACTCTGTCAAATGACTAGTCATTTATTTTATTCGTACCTTATTCTATTAAAAAGTATTTTATGTAATGCAGGTACCTGGGTAATGCTTAGATGGCGGAATTCGCTGTTTAATACAATTAAGGACAGACGCCAGTTATTTGTGGTTTTCAAAAGCAGAAATATTCTGAAAACGATTCGACAGTTTGACGGTCGGACCGTGATCTTAATCAGCATATTTGATGGTGGAGACCTTACCGGGAGGGTTTTTTAAAATTCGTTTAAATGCAGATTTTTATTGCGAAGTTTAAAAGCGGTATTTGAACTTGCAAATTTGAATCAATCGTTCAATAAAAATGTAACCTCAGCCAGTAGGTACCACGCATAAAGTTAAATTATTCCACTAATCAATTGATTCACATTATACCTACAGTAGAACCTATTACGTATACCGAAATCTGACATAACTTATTCGGCAGATATATGTAAGCTCGACATTACGGACTAGGAGCCACATGACTAAGATTAATTTTATACATATATGCGGTGCAGTGCTCGCGTACATTTGTGCGAGCATGAAACACTGCGAGTAATGTCAATTCATTATTAAATTTGTGAAGTTCATATACACGGCTTGAGGTACCTACCTGTCCCATTGAACTGCAGATCTGTAACAATAACCTACTTAGTGTTTTGAACGCCTTATCAGGCACCTGTCCGCCCAGACCCGCAAGCCCAGCTGGATTATCTTACCCCTGGACCCGCTTGTTCACGCGACACTGAAATTTCAATCAGCTCCAGCGATAACTACCTAAACGCTGAGTTTACATTTTGAAGCATTATCTTTGATATTTTTTATACCGATCTAAGTACCTGCATAGTTTAATGTCCTGGAGAAAAACATATACACATCATATTAGGTATGAATTCCTAGTGACAATTTCACAGTTACAAATGCAAACAATTTTCTTTTAATTTTACAATCATGATTTTATTGTTTTATCATTCCGTTTCAAATGACAATGTTTAGGTAGAATTTGTCAAGCATTTTTCCACGAAAGTTCTTGTAGAGGTAAATAATTATTTTCAAACCAATGTAATAAACAATTTCTTGACAATATTCGTTGTAGATATTGCCTTCTGACACCCAAAAGTTTAACACTTCACCGATATTATAATATTACGTCGTGGAGATTACATTTTAATAATAAAGCTCCTAAATTTCCGACAGCTTCATTGTTACCAAATTGTTAGCAGATAACATTGTTCCCGATCACGCTATTCATTGATAACAATCTTTACATATTCACGTAGGTATACGTAAATCTTCCGAGGAGGGCCGGAATTTCGAGTGGGCAATTTAATATCTGATCAAGACCCTGTAATGCAATAACTCCGTAAATATGAAGGAACAGGACAATTTACTGAACGTAAGTTAGTAGCGAGGGGGACTGAGGCGCCATTGTTTCAGATTTTTCTTTCGATTTATTAGTGAATTGGGCTGGGTGATTGGCGTTCCATCAAATTAAATTTATATTTAGATGTCATCGGTTTTTAGAAATGAAAACCTTACCTAAATTTTAAAACTACGTTTCGGGCCAGATGTAACATATCAACAAAAACGAATATTTAATTGTAGTTATTAAATTTTTTATAAAATTAATAAACAATGAGATACGTAAGTAATACAAGTTGTTATCTACTCTTTTTTTTCTTTTATAATACGTCGGTGGCAAACAAGCATACGGCCCGCCTGATGGTAAGCAGTCTCCGTAGCCTATGTACGCCTGCAACTCCAGAGGAGTTACATGCGCGTTGCCGACCGTAACCCCGCCCCCCCTCGTTGAGCTCTGGCAACCTTACTCACCGACAGGAACACAACACTATGAGTACATTTAATACTTGTTATATAATCACAAAAAAAGCAAAAAGCTACACGACACAGCAATACGTGGGTAGGTATATAGACGAACAGGAACCCTTTTGTGCCTTTTTTCCACTCCCGTAACTTTTGCCACGGTGTCATAACTCAACTCTTCTCTGCCATTTTTGATTTTCCATAGACGCATTAAAAGATCTGATAAATATTTTTTCAAATCTAACTTCCAAATTTAGCCAAGACCTTAATTTCCATTACGTATTATTTGAGCTTATACTGACAGAATAATCTGTCATTATACACCGAATATCGTTAGTAGGAAGGGCCCGGGCTCACTAGCCCACACAAATCGGATGCGAACGGGATTATGAGCCCAGCCAATTCAAAGTTTCGCAACTTCGTTACTCGCACCACTGAAGTTGAAGGTGAAGTTGAAACTATGTTCACTAAAAGATTTACAGTAAAGCAAACATCAAAAGATAGAGGGTTTAAAATACACTGAAAGGACACTATTCAAAAAGACCAACAGTAGTTTTTGATATAATAACTTTATATGATCTTTGGAAAGTGTTCTGTATCTATATTAGTTTATATGTCAATGGTATTTTTTTCTCATTTATTGGTATGTTATGTATCTACACTTAAATGTATTATTCAAGCGCTATAGAATTACCAACACGTCATGTAACATTATACGTACTCTCATCATACCATTGTGTTAACCCATCCGGTGCTGAGAGAGCGATTAATACCCGTAAAGTCATGAACTCATGGTGCAGTAAATTAGATAATAAAGGAGGACGACGAGCGAGCATTTTCACACACCGCACAACTGCATTTAATAGATCCGCTCATCTGTCGCGTCTAGTCAAAAGCAGTTTTTACATAGGTATTTAATGTTTTAATACGTATACCTACGACATTCTTGGCAAACACGCTGAGTATTCTCTAACTGAATATACTCGTAATGACGTTTAATTACAAACGAACGGCTCCACCACTCCTCCATCTTCGAAACTAAACACATACAAAAGCTTAACTCTTAAACGTCGAAGTTGGAAGTTTAGTATTCAGAGTGCTCTTGAGCTCGGCTCTTATATGGATTAAATCCATTGACAAGGTTGTGTCAAGTTGGGTTTATAGTATAATTCAGTCTAATTTGATTAAGTAGTTATAGTCTGGCCAACCGTTATGCTAGTAACCGTATGTCAGTAAGAATTTAAAGCAAGCAAAATGGAAACACTCATGTGAAAAACAGCAATGAACTTTTTTTTAATTCGGAACGAGTATTTTAGGTATCTTCTTAGGCTGTCATTTACTGCGAATGTATGGATATCGATCATCAACTAAAATAGATAATTCTAGGTTTCAAAACAACTGCATTGCAAATTGACTGTACAGAAAAAAAAGGAAAACCTATTTCATTGTGTCAATAACATACTAATCTTCTTTCTTACTGTCGTTTTATAAGATATTTTTTACGAATTGACTATAAGGTAATCACTTCATTTTTCACACATGTATACTTGAACATGAGACTAGGTCTCTTGCTTATTTAAAAGTGTCGCTCCTATTTAACTTGACTAGGTAACGCAACAGACAGATTATTTTATTTCGAATTTCATTAAGGCCACTAAGCACTCATGATCGTTACGCGATGAAAACTATGTACACGTGTATCTAAGTCTATATATTTAAAAAAAATGTTTTTCTAGTGTATTTACTTAGGTGACATTATGAATTTATATTTCGTTTGAACGCTCTACAGGCTTCAGGACTTTTCCATAAAGAAATATTGCTAAAAAAAATTAGTTGTAAAAATAACGTTACCCAGTATATTTCTGTAAGCAGTTTATTTTTCATTAATTTTTCTTATAAAATGTTAATAGACACCTATAAAATGTCATTTTAACGTGTTACCAGCAAAATACGCAATATAAGTAACATAGTAGCATTTCTATATCAGTTTAAACCAGTTTGCAATGCTATTTTAAGTGAATAGTCTAGATACTAAACGAAACTGCTGGCGACGTCCGTAAGACTTTTTGCATCTAATTTCGCCCAGTATGTGATCTCATTTATAATAAACTGCAACCAGAGACAAGTATTGCCCTCATTGCCAGTAACTGTGGTAATACTACTGCATGAAGTACGCAGTTACGGCGGGGCGGCAACGCGGATGCAATTTCATTCCGTTTTATTTGAACTTTCTACCGCGAGAGGCAGTAAGTAGACTGTAACGGGAAGCGTTCTGTAAAATTCTCATTTCAGTGCCCCTTCTCTTGATACATTAATTAGCGTTTGGGTCGTTTAATTACGTGTTTGCTCATCTGCGCTTGAGCTCGTTGCCTTCTTATCTTTCGTCGAAGTGCATGCAACTTAAGCAACTAATTACTTACTAACCGTTATAGCGTTCATTATTTTAGGTATTTGGTAGTCTTAGTGTCATTATAATTCTACAGAGTAAATATTGAATACTCTCGGAAATAGTTAATGGGGTTATTTATTTACGTCTGTCAAATCTAACTAGCCGTAGATAACCGTTTGACATTTGTATTTTTGTATATTTGCTATATAGACCGACAGAATTCAAGAGGTTTCCTAAGAAAACTTAGGAAACCTCTTGAATTCTGTGAAAAATGCATAAGGGGGAAAAGTCTAGGCATTATTATTGCGGTGTTGTGGGCCTTTAAGTGCCACGTCGCCCAAGCAGTGATCAATTGTGACGGCCCTTTAAAGTTCATTACTAATGCCCGTTGAATCAATATAGATATAATATCAATAAAGATTCTTTAAACCGAATCCAGGAAATTCCAGATTTTTTGGGCCGTAATGTTCTGTACCTCGTAGGGTTGCAATACGTGCCGCTCTAAGTAGGTACTTCTTTTTGATATTAATGGTCTACAGGAATAGTCTAGGCATAGTTTGTATGGTAGATTAAGCGTTCAGCTATACACTAACTACTCAGATAGTGTAGTGAATACCCGCATTTGGCGAATAATCTTTGTACAGCGGATCGAATGATCAACTCGTCGAGGATCGGCGCTCAAAGGAATTAGTGCCCCATTTAAATCTAGACGGCTCCCATTATGCTAAGCCTCTTCGCTGATCTCTGCAAAATCCATCATGTTTGCACTGAAATATTTTCAGAGATTGTGCTCTAAGATGATTGATACAAAAATCATAATCCGATATTAAAGACTTGGAAGATCAAAGGATTCATGAAACGAAACGCCATTTCCTTTTTCTTAACACGATGATCTGTATCGGTTAAGCTGATCAATTTTTATTTCATCAGCATTTAGGGATAGGAGCTGGAATTAACTTATCTTTCTTTACCAGTCCTACTTTATGATATAATTATGTATTCGTATAATATGACGTTTGTCAATAAGGATATAATTAGAACTCTTGCCTAATAGAACATCACATCTATAAAAGGTGCTACTAATAGTGAGTATAATAGGAGTTACTGATTGTACACGTATGTACAATCATACAGAGGGGTTCCCGGATAACTCTGCCAACTATATTTAGTAGTAATTTGTAGGTTTGCCTAACTAATTGGAGTAAAAAATATATTTAACGCATACGCAAAATGCAATCTGTTTATGTGAAGTTCTTATTCCTATATATATATTCTAAGTGCCAAAAACTTCCAGGGAAAGTAATCTGGATCCCAGCTCGTTGTCAGATGTTTATTATATGTAAAACTGACAGCAATACTATTAGCTTAGCACCTTTGCATACAAACTTCTATGCAGAGGGGGTAGGGGGTACCTTTTCTCTGCAGCTGAAGTCACAAAAAAGTCGGTTTAAAATGTAATTATTTTGTAAATAACATTTTTGTTATAACAAATGTGTAATATTTATAATTAAAATGCGATATAGTTATATAATATTACTTTATTTTGTAAGAAAATAACAGTAAAAAATACAACTAAACATTAAACCTAAAACCTTACACAAACAAAACGCTCTCCGCCATCCAATTAAAATGCTAAATTGGACCAAACTACGTGTTTTACTCGTAATATCAGGAATATGAGGTAATTTTTTTGAGTTAAGTACATATTTATTAGCCGCATGGCCCACCTTGTATAACAAAGCAACTAAATGATGTTTTATATTTAATTTTCAGTAGGTAATATCAAATCCGTTTACTTCGCTATACATACATATATACACTAACAAAATGAAGTACCGTCCTAACAAGACCTATAAAAATAAATATTACGGCGCATCGTGCCGACGCGACGGCTCGTTATCTCCAGTGTGACTTGAAAATGGCGCTTTATATAGGTCAAGCTCTTCTTGTCCATGTCTATTCTGTACAGGATACCTTTGACCTAAGGGAGTTTAGTCTACAACTTATAAAGCTACATTTACCAATAATTAAATCAGTATAGAAGTTTTCCTATTCAATTCAATTCAATATTTTTATTTCAAATAATACAATCCATATTAGTGTTAGAATATAGCACAGCAAAACTTATAAATCTATTTTAGTGATATCAATAACAACAAACGAAAATGAAAATAAACACAAATTAAAAGCGGTGCGGTGAGGCGAGCGGCGCGGCGGCGCATGCAGCCGTACCCACCCAGCGCACAAACAAAGGCGAGTCCGGCAGCGCTGCGCCAACACGCGTAGACAGTATTCTTTGGGCTATGGCGAAGACGTTTTAGTAATAACGCACACTGCTTTGTCTTAACAAATTTGACTATAGGGCCAACCCAGAAAAGGCAACAAAAATCGGCTGTTTCATACATTTCGGCGAATCATATCATATGTCAGCGTTTTATTTATTTAAACTTTACTGCACGATATAAAAATGTACAAAGGCGGACTTAATGCCTTAAGAGGCTGTCAATACCTAAAGCGCGCACACTGTCTATTTGTATTGGAGTAAATGAGATAGCACTGTCGCATGTTACTGGGCCTGGGCAAGGGAATAATAAGAAAAATATTTAAATAAAAAAAAGTGGATTATTAGTAACTTATGAGTCAGACAAATAAATAACTTATGAGTCAGACGGCAAAGTTTATATCCTTTAACTGTAAAAATATTATGAGGTCTGTTGACTGTGTAAGGAAATTGTGTCGCGTGGCTGAAATCGTGGCTCTACAGGAAACCTGGATTTTCGAAGCAGATTTGGGTTTTTTGGGAACAATTGATGACCGCTTTGCCTTCACTGGAACCTCCGCTATCGACACTTCGGCGGGAGTAGTTCGAGGGCGTCCACATGGCGGCGTTGCGTTGTTATGGAGAAAGGACATATTTACCACCGTAACAGTGATTCCGTGCAATAGTGTTCGTTTGACCGCGATAAAGGTAAACATGCAAGATCGCGCAGTGATAATATTTTCTATTTATATGCCAACTGACTGTAGTGAAAACTTGGTTGAATTCACAGACTGTCTTGCGGAAATTGGAGCTGTCATTGAGAGCCAAGATATTGAAACTGTATTCTTATTAGGCGATTTCAATGCACATCCTGGTACACCTTTTGCAGCTGAACTTAAGCAGTTTTGTATCGAGCAATCGTGGTCGTGTGTTGATCTAGATTTGCTGCCTGCGGACTCATATACTTTTGTAAGCGAGGCGCACGGATCCCGGCGCTGGCTTGACCACTGTGTTGTTACCGCTGCGGCTCGACAAACGGTGGTTAATATGTCAGTGGTGTATGACACGTATTGGTCGGATCATCACCCCATATTAGTAGAATGTAATATGCAGCTGATTAAGCCTAAAATTGTAACATCTTTGGAAATTAATAATCGAGCAGTCATTTGGGGTGACCGTGATCATGCACAAATAGACTTATATAAAAATCTATGTAACACAAAGCTGAAAAATATTGACTTTCAGGCTGAATTCTGCAACTGTAGCAATGGAATTTGTGGTAACAAATATCATATGGAGCTGTTAAAGAAAATGTACTCCGATATTATCTGTGCTCTGATGCTGCAAAAGGATCTAGTTGTATCAAGAAGTCCACTAGAAAGAGACAGATTACGGGTTGGAACCGTCATGTCCGTGAAGCGCACGGTAAGGCTAGACTGTTTTTTCAAAATTGGGTTCTGCACGGAAAACCGTCATCTGGGCATATTTATGAGCAAATGCGCGATTCCCGAAAGGCTTTCAAGGCAAAATTGAAGTGGTGTCAAAACAATGAGCAGCAAATAAAATGTGACATTATTGCTGAACACCACTCAAATAAAAACTTCGGACAGTTTTGGAAAGCTGTGAATAAACATAACCACAAGTTTGGCCTTCCTGTGAGCGTTGCCGGAGCTCATGACCCTCGAGATATTGCTAACCTTTTTCAGCGTCATTTCAGAGTACAATCGCCGTTAGGGCCTCCAACGCGGGTGTTCAATGCTGATACCGGTGTGCCGGAGAAAACCCTTACCATAACGGCTAGTCAAATAGCAGTTGTAATTAAAAATATGGTTAGAGGTAAGTCAACGGGACACGATGGCCTCAGCATTGAACATCTGCAGCATGCGGGTGCGCATTTACCTAGGGTTCTTGCATTATTTTATACACTATGTCTCAAACACTCGTACCTACCGGGTGACCTCATGCGCACCACTGTTGTTCCAGTTATTAAAAATAAAACCGGTGATGCTACGGAGGTTTCAAATTACAGGCCAATATCGTTGGCTACTATTGTGGCCAAGGTATTGGACAGTGTGTTGGATGGTCACCTGGAACAGCACTTCCGTCTTAATGATGCACAGTTTGGTTTTAGGCCGGGGCTGTCGACGGAAAGTGCCATCCTGTGCCTCAAACAGACTGTCCAATATTATACTAAAGGCAGAACACCGGTCTTTGCATGCTACCTTGATTTGTCGAAAGCTTTCGACCTTGTGTCCTACGACGTACTCTGGGACAAGATAAGTAATGAGACGACCTTACCCTATGAAATTACATCTCTTATGAGTTATTGGTATAACCATCAAAAGAACAGTGTCAGGTGGGCAGGGTCTCTGTCGGAAGAGTATGGGTTGGAGTGCGGGGTGAGGCAGGGCGGGTTAACCTCACCTCGGCTCTTTAACCTGTATATGAACGGGTTAATCGAGGAGCTCAGCAGTACCAAAGTCGGATGTCATATTGACGGTGTTTGTGTCAATAACATTAGCTATGCTGATGACATGGTACTGCTGAGTCCTTCGATTGGGGCCCTCAAGCGCCTTCTGGCGATCTGTGAAAGGTATGCGGTGGCCCATGGACTCAAATATAATGCTAACAAAAGTAAACTAATGGTTTTTAAGGCAGGTACTAAAACCTACACGCTACCAGCAATTTCTTTAACAGGTGTGCCTTTAAAGCAAGTTAGCCAATTTAAATATTTGGGTCACTGGGTTACCGAAGACTTAAAAGACAACTTGGACGTTGAACGGGAGCGAAGGTCGCTGGCCGTGCGATGCAATATGTTGGCCCGCAGGTTTGCGCGATGCACAGAAAAAGTCAAGATTACTCTTTTTAAAGCCTTCTGTGTATCTTTCTACTCATGTAGCCTGTGGGTCAATTATACGCAAAGAGCGTACAGCGATCTTCGCGTTCAATACAATAACGCGTTCCGGGTGCTGATGGGGCTGCCGCGACACTGTAGCGCGTCTGGCATGTTTGCCGAAGCCAGGACAGATGGCTTTGCGGCCGTCATGAGGAAAAGGTGTGCCTCGCTCATGTCCCGTCTGCGCGGCAGTCCCAATCACATCTTGAGCATGTTTGCTAACCGCTGGGACAATCCTATGTTAGCCCGGTGGACGTCCATGCATGTTGTCAAACACTGCTGACCCTATGTTGTGCTTATTATGTTTATTTATTTATTTTATTTTATTTTACTTTTTAGTTAGTTAAGAACAGCCATTAATAATTAGTTTTTAAGATTAACTAACAAGATTGTATGGGCTCTGTCTGAAATAAATGTTTTTTATTTATTTATTTATTAGTGTAATATTTTACTCAACAGCGGTTTAGATATAAATGTTTTGAAATTGTGATTTTAATTGCAGACCCATAAGTCAAAACAATAAAGACATAAAACCGTTTAATTGTGATTTTAAGACCAATCTTTGCAATTATTTTCTATCGAGCCGATTTCGTTCAATCATGTATCGAGTACAACCACGGTCTTTGAAATATAATTAATATGAACATATAGTTTTCTTACTTGACTAAAACAAATAGACTTTCTTAAAAAACTGTTTAAGTAACATCAATTTTAAGGACATTGGGTGTTGACAGCCTCTTAAGGCATTCCCTACCAGTCAACCATTGGGTCAAACAGAAACTTGTAGTTAGTGCAGGATTGTAGACAACGAGAGGAAATACGAAACACAAATCAAGTTATTCTAAACAATATAACAATATTTTATTCATACACTTACACATATAAAATAATAGCAATATACATATAATGTTTTCTATGGAACAGCGCTTTATTTCTTCACGTTTTCGGAGCTTGATCCATAGTAGGTAAAAGTTGCTGAGTATGACCTACATATAAAAAGGTATGACCCCCTCATGATGGTCAGATATAACAAAATCACACTATACACAAATAAGTGCTTTTTAATTTAACAGTATATGTCAAAGAATAGGTTACGTACCACGCTTCATATATTGAAAATTGATTGTTATCTCGCGCCAACAGAGAAACAACAGCCTAAAAGAACCAACAAAGTTAGAATAACAGTTGATTAACAGTGCCGTAATATTCTGCTGGCTCAGCTTACATTACAATGTTATCAAACTTCTCTCCCCTTGAGGTTGCAGGGTGGTACAAGTGAGTTTTCAATCCACATTTAATTTCTCCTTGGTGACATACAAGTTTCCATCAACTTTGTTTACAGATACGCGCTGAGCACCCTTCAAACCTAACTGTGTATATTATTCGTAATTCTCTTCGCTCCAGTGAACAATTTACTTCGTCTTATAATTTGCAAAACTCGCTATAATTTCCCTTAATTACCCACGTCGAGCGTACTCACTCTAACCCACTCGGAAAAGTAGTTTTGCCTGGAACTTAAAAGCTAAGTCCTGGATATTTAAACAGGGGAATTCCGCTGTACCGAAAATGAATTATAGAGCGAAATTAAATGGAAAAAGAGTAGTCTTAGTAAAGAGCGGAAAGCTAATAGGGGAAGAAAGAAAAAGTTGCGATGAAGTTTTTCGTCGCTGAGAATATTTTCCTTATGAAAATATTGAGTAAGTAAGCTCAGATTGCGTCGGCTCACTTTAACCGTGTTTATTAATTCATTTAGCTTACTATTCATTTACATCTTTACTATCTGAGATGCGAATTAGGTAGATAAACAATTGTATTAAAATTACATAGACTTTCACACTCTAATGTGGTATAGGTTTACATACCAATCATTCGCGATACTTCTTACATACTCGTACCTTATTTAACATGCTACGGGCTACGGTTGAACATTAATACTCGTACTACGAAATACGCTACGGTGTAGCGCAACACACTTAACTACTTATAGTTTTTAAAGTTTGCCCTTTTCATAACGTTCGGCCCGATTCAAACTAAAGATACGACGTGGATTCGATATGTCAGTGTCAAAAGTGACGTTTCTTCAAACAAAAACGTCTCATTGACACTGGCATATCCGATTCATATCGTATCTTTAAGAAATGTTTGATGTATCTTAAAGTTCGAATCGGGTCGAATCACTAATTAACACATTCACCGCTGAGCTACGGTCGTAGCGCTTTGTCGTAGCCGATAACATGGATTTCCTGGTATGTAGCGGAAATGCTTCGTAGAGGCCAAACGACAACGTATCGTGATTAGTGCTGTATGGGTTAAGACATGTTCTGCCAAGTCGGTATTGTTGAAATTTTATAAACTGACCGTTTACCACTTGAGAGCGGATCTTATGAACAATGACATTGTTATCTTTTGCTTAAGACTACCGCTAATAATAGCAAGTAACAAAAATGCGTTCAAATAGCTACCTTGTACCATCTTCTCTGAGTCACAAGGTTGAAATTGCAATAGCAAAGCACATGTGATAATGCCAGTTGAACATTGAAAGCCGTACTCGGGTAAATCGTTGGCGTTGTACCGCTTTCAATGACAAAACGCATTTCTTAATAAGTTAAGCTATGGCAATTTTTAAACTTCTGACTTTGCTATAATATTATTATTATTATTAATTATATTATTATTAATATTGAATAGCTATTTAGCTATTTTTAACCGACTTCAAGATTTCAAAAGGAGGAGGTTCTCAATTCGGTTTTTTTTTTTGTTTTTTTTTAATGTTTGTTACTTCATAATTCCGTCATTTTTTAACTGATTTTGAAAACTATTTTTTTGATTGAATGTATATGTACAGATTGGTCCCATTTTTGTCAAAATTCAGTTCTGATGATGGATCCCATGACGAATCGAGGGAACTCTTCAAATGTGAAAGGCATACATATAGTGATTTTTGTATTTACATCAACAAATCAAGCATTTACATTTTAAAAAGTGGCATTTGATGAAGTGGAACTGCTGATGCTGATCAAAATGGAACTCTTCAACGACGCATAGTTCCCGCTTGGCGATTTGTCGTCTTCGTTATGTTTGTTAGGCAAATCTTAGACACGAGGTAGCGTGAGGAAAGAAAAAGGAGCTGGCGACGCAACCGTGTGTAATAATACACGAAACATTTCGAGCTACTTTTGACCCCTTCACAATATGAAACCTATTTAACATACACACATGAAATTTAGCACAGTTATTTATGCCCCTTAGCTTGTCTAAATTAGGTTTCCAAGACACATTTTTGTCAAGCTCGAGATCTGAATCGAATCTATGAGGAATCGAGGAAACTTCTCAAATGTTAAAGGCTTACATACTTATAGTGATTTTTGTATTTTCTCTAACAAATCAAGCATTTACCTACATTTAAAAAAGTGACATTTGATGAAGAGGAACTGCTGATGATGATCAGAATGAAACTATACAACGACGCATAGTTCACGTTTGGCGATTTGTCCTCTTCGCTGTGTTTGTTAAGTTTATTTTCTACAATTTCTTGGCGGGCTATAACCACGAACACCGAAGTTCCCAAATAGGGTCATAATAGGGTATTCTCCTACTATCAAATCAGTTTCTTTTTTAGAACTGTCAAAACGATTTATATTAACGATTATATGAAACATTACACAATGACGTCACGGTCAACTCACCTACTTTTTAGGGTTCCGTAGCCAAATGGCAAAAAACGGAACCCTTATAGATTCGTCATGTTTTATATTTCTATCCTATTTAGTTTGTCTGATAATTATCTGGTGCTTTCATGCATGGTCTGAAATAATTTATTTTAAATATAGTCCAATAAGAGTTGAAATGTTATAAACTCCCGTAGCTGATAGTCCTGGGTTCGAGTCCCGGAAAGGTCACTTATATAGGTAATAGGCACAACTATTTATTCCTTAAGAATATTTCCTAAGAATTTTAGTTGTTTATGTATTTTACTTAAGAGGCAAGAATATGTTTACGATCCTAGTGAAATAACGGTACTTTTTCTATGAAATTCCATTTCGGGAGAAAACGTTTTCCACTAACTAAATCTTAACAAATTACTTTGATTTTGATGTCAATCGCTTCAGCATAATATATTCTAGGTTTATAGGTTTTGCTTTAGCAAAAAATATTTGGTAAGTATTCTAAATTTTGAAAAAAAAGAATATTCTATAAACATAGTAATCTATAAACCTAGTCATTATTAACATAACTAAAAAATCATGGAGAATGGAAATTATTTAGAAAAACGTTTTCTCTGTTTGTATGGATGATCATGTATAATTCGCTCTTAACTACTTAACATGGTGTAAGTATCCACGGTTGCAAAGCACGTAACCTTAGAAAACAGTCGACTTGCCATCGACGATGCGAAATACGAAAGATATAGTATACGCAACGCTATCTAATCTAGATCTCAATCTTCGTAAGAACTTCCTTCGAACTATTTCTCAAATCCCAAAATATATTATAGGGAATATTCTCTGTTGCTTTTTTTGTTGGCAAGCTAATATCAGGACAAATTCTATAAATCAAGCAGTGGGTGGACACGGACGGTACTTATCTGCCAAGATCTGTAACTTCACAGCAGGCCGAATGTCGCTTGTTGACTGTTGACTTCAAATCGATGTTTATTGTAAGAGCAAGCAGGGGGAAATAAAACTTATTGTTAACGAGAATTTGGTCGAAACGTGCAGTCAACCAGAAACCGCGGTAAGCACCCCTATACAGAACTTTGTATATAATAGAGGTTTTCAAGGAATCTGGCTGTATTACAGTAATATTATTCTCACGTATTTTTATCCTATAGAGGTCGGCCTATTGTGTGAAATTGTATTGGAGTTACGTAGGTATTCTAAGTTAAATCCTAATCGACGAACAGTCGTATTATACATACCTATAATTTAATGTTCGCGATGTCCCGTGATATGGCGACAAGAGAAGGCTTTTATGAGCAACAAGGCCGTGTTTGTCTCGGTCTGACTACTAAATGTTGAATTGCAGTATTCATCAAGATTAGAGGCATTGCTTAATATTGAGTAATCAATCGTATTGTCACAATGTACGGTCATGAAACTCATGAATAACCAACATATCATGTATCAAAGTTCAAAAATTAAGAGTTTATATTATTGTGAGTTACGTACTTTAACATTATTGAAAGCTACGAGTTAAAAAGTGTCGCGCATAAAGTGACTATCAATAACAATGCGTGAGTTGAACTTTTATTAATATATCCTATATTATATTCGCCTAACGGGTAACATCTTGCAAGGACCGTTGATCTGCCATAAAAAACTTGAGCGCAGCAGAACGTTTCCCGGTAAGACGCTAAGATTATGCAGGTACACAAACTCCTCGTCGCCCATAAAGATTGACGGTAAGTTAAGGCTCGGGGGAACTCGGCACTCACCTGCGTTTCAATAATAACTTTTTATTACCATAGAGCGAGGCACTCAAATTGCCGAAACTGGAAATGTAATGGGATTATCGCTGATCCGAAACGATGAAGGTCTCTCGTGTAGTACTTAATGAAAACGAAATTTTCCGGAAAAACTTGGACAGGTGGAATGTATTTTATTTGAAAAGTTAAATTTACGATATAAACAAAGGAGTGTCTATTTCGTAGAATACGATGAAATTATACTCGTACTCTTTTATAAACTGCACGCTAAGCCGAGTAGCCTAATGCCTCAAAAAATAATTAAAATAAGATGTTTATTTGAGTCCGTCCGTACATACGAGATATATCTAGACTAGAAACCATAATTATAAGGTCTTTACGGGTTTTCATTTACGGAAAGTCGTTACTTAGCGAATGCAATTTACCGGTAGAAGTTTCCTTGTGAAGTGCTTTCTCTACTCGGTCGAAGCCGGCTCGAATGATGCACAGATATCGCCTTGGGCTGGAGCCAAGTCTTGCCAATTGTCATGTTTTGACAAAACAATCCTTGCTTTTTCTACGAGATGGTACTTATAAAACTTTTTATCATCAGAATATTCGTCCAAACGCATTATTGGGTAAATTTTTGAAGAGGTATGTTTTTCTACATTTTTATGGTATTATTGTGTAAGGAGGGGTTTCTAATAATAAAAAATAGTGTATAAGGCACTACTCTTCTTTTTATAGTTAGCTAGATATAGACGCTTAAATATCGGAGTTAATAAAAGGGTAAATTACTTTCTGGGCTTTGCCTTCAATGTGTCTAACTTATGGGTCGAACGGCCAATCCAGACTATATAAAACTTGATTAGGTACGTAAATTCAAATGAATGGGATTCCAAATATTTGAATTCATTATGCATGAGTTGTCTTAAAATGAAAACCTAAAAGGCTCGAAACATTCAAAGAATATTCGAAGTTTTATTTCGCAGTCGGAATATCAAAATGTAATTTATAAAAGACGGGTTCATTTTTTCTAATTTATACATTTTTTGTTATAATTAACTTTGAATATAAAAGTGATCTGAAACCCAATCAACGTCTATACAACAAATTCAACATTGCCTACTTCAACAGACGCAGAAAATCATTAAATAAAATAAATACAATAAATTTCAACTACTAAAAACGACAAATACTTCTCTCTTTCTCGTACAATCCTTTTGGTCGTCAAGATGACAAGCAACGAGACCATAAGGTATGAAATCAAATCAATGGAAAATATTATTTATTCACAGTGTAGAAAAATGTGTATGAAACTCGTATGACCGAACACAGCAACGTTTAATGCGGACGCAAAGGCTTGTTCTTCCTTTGTCAAGTTTTCTGAATTCTGGGGTATGTAGGTAAGTAGAAGTTTGATTCACTCAGTTACTCATAAGTATATCGGTGAAAATCGTTTCCCATATGGTTAATACTGAAATGGAATGCGTAATTTTTTTTTGCAACAGCTTTACTCTCACATTAGTTTTTTTCTGTGAGTACTGATTGAGTCCAAAGGAAGCCAAAGATTATATAACAAAGACTTGAGTATAGCGAGTTACTCTAAAGCATTAAGTAAAAAAAACTTAGTTCTCGTGTGGCAGATATTTTTCACCCCAGCTGTAAATAGGGTAAGGTAAAACATTAACCCATTCACCCAAAGGACCATTTACCCATACGTCCAAAAACTCTTTCACTTACACACCCATTCACCCAAAAACCCATTCACCCAAACACCCATTCATCCAAACACCCATTCGCCCAATACACCCACAATCAAATTTTGTTCAAGCTACTAAAGTGAAAATTGAAAATGTAGTCTTTCACTCGCATTTTTTTTCACCAAATGAGAAAAAGCGAAACACTATTTTTAATTTAATCGGATGCCTTTGAAATATATAAATTTTTATATTAAATCAAAATACAAATAACATTTACTGATTTAAACTTCCAGGATTTTTACACATTATTAAATTATAGAAATACGCGATTAAGTACCGTTTCTATAATTTAACAATGGGAGCATTTTCGCTAGAAACCGAATGTCACATCCAGAAGTTATGTCATGGTCGTGGTTCCTCAGCGTCCCCTCCGATACACTCCCTTACATTAATTGGCACAAGTTTTCCGCGCAGCAGGCACTAAGTCCGCCTAATGCGAGACTGCGGCCAAGTTTCACTCGTTCCTCCGTAATTACTTTTATTGCTTCCTTTCCTCGTTCATTCATAAAATCGCTGTCTTCTTATGAATTTATAGCCAGTGGAAAATATTTTTATTGATGTTCACGGAGTTCAGCGACTAATTAAATTTTAAGATGGGTAATTGAGCACAACCGGAAATGGAGGACCTTTAGATAATTTTGAAATGTTAAAATAACTTACTCATATTTTTCGTCTCCATTAAGATATTTGTTTTGTATGTAAATATGCTAAGTATACTTCATGAAATAAGCTGTGAATAGGATCACAAAAATAGAACAGTAGACATCAAGAAGTAATACGGAACGAGAGCAAGTCGGAAACTAGGACAGTAATTCCAGGAACTTAGATGTAATACGCCAATTTATTCCAGAACATTGGCCACCTTATGCAAAACATGTCAATTCTCCCCTTGACGCTCATTCGGCTCCTATCCGCTATTTGTTGGGAAGCTGACCCGGATAAAGGCGTCAAATTACCGACGTCAAATTCTACTGTCACCTGAGCCAGGGCTGCCGCCATTTTTATCCCATTCCGACTTAATATTCCGTAGCCGTCCGTCGGGAGCGGCCATGTAACGGACACCCGACGGAGCTACGAATTACAACCTGAGCTGCACCGCTTCGCTGCAAAAAAACATTTACGACCTCAGCGCCTCGCATCTTCGTCACGTTCGTCCGTGGGTTACGACTTTGTTAATAATTGATGTGTTCAAACTGAAACTGGACTGCAGAATTTAGTTTTAAAAATCTTTATATATCGGTACTCTGCAATACAAAAAAACTCAACATATCACATATAGAAAATTATAATGAATATACTCATACCCTAACCACCAACCAAACCAATGCTGAATCGCTCCAAGCACTGCCAGAAAGGAAGGAAAATAAAACAAAAGAAAACTCATTTATTATTTTGGGGTTGGTTTTTGATATTGAAGAGCAGACACACTAATTACCAATAATTATCCACGTCCAAGTCCTAGATATAATAATACATGTAGGTATATATTGTTTGATTTTGAATATAAAATTATTATCGCCTCCATTTAAAACTTCTTAGCAAGTACTAAACGAAGATAACGAGTGTTCTAGATTAGTTCTTGAGACTGCTTAGATCCCAAGTGAATTAGGTCAAGGAATATGCAGATAACATTTTCAGCCACTCAATTCGTTGTGATTTAAGGTTAGATTCCGTCATACAAAACTCGGGAAAGACAACTTTATGTATTTTTAGCAAGGTTCCAAATCAAGTAGATGCTTTCCGAATAAAATGTCGTGTGCAGAAGAAAATCTGATTGCAACTATAATATGAATTGCGCGCAATCGGTGCCGCGCCGCCACCGCTGCCGACTTTTGCGATGTCTTGACATTTACAAAACGGCTCCATAACTTCATGGTTGTATATTTCCCAGCTTTACGGGATTATCCAAATAAAAAATATTTCAGTCATCGCTGCAGTAACTTTTAATACGTCTCATTAGTCAAAACGTTTATTTGAAATACAAACTCACGTCTAATTTCAAGCATCAATTAGAATATAATATGATAGAATATCATTTATTTCAGTATAAGTACAGTTATACAACAGTTACATAGAAAAAAATCGACCAATACACTAAGCTTTGTCAAATTCAAGTAACCTGAAGATTTAAATAGACTATCATAAACATGGAACGTTTTAGATTCACAACAGTGTTTGTAACAGCTTGCCTAAAATGTCTAGGCATTTACTGACCATAGCTGACAGTCACAAGTGTCACAACAAACTTTCTGAATGTAATCAAACCACAAACCGTGGTTAGGTACATAGCTTAAAAGTTATCACAATGATAAAGTACCACCACAAATGTAAGAACAAGACATAATTTTATTTATTCTAATAGGTGAATAATGCCGGGGTTTTGCAAAGACGTTGTTACTTTTTACAAGCTTTTATTTAGTTTGACCTGTCCCGTTGTCAGTAGGTCTGTAATCAAATCTTGCAAGAAAAATTTGATCCACTTCCCGGTTTCCGATTAAGCTGAAAATTTGTGAACATATGTATTGTAAGTCGGGTGACAATGCAATATTATGGTACCATCGAGCTGATCTGATGATGGAGACAAGAACATAGGAACTCTATGATAAAACAACGCAACCTAATTGTGTTTGGGGTTTTTAGAATTGGCTCGATGAGTATTAGTTGCCTGTGGAAAGAAAAGTACAGTCAGCGATAAAAGCTTGTACCAAAAATCAAATATTTGCCAAAATCTTATTTGATTATTCCTACTTCTCAGAATCACGAGCGTAGGTATTAAGTTGGTCATTCAAAATGTATGAATAACTAAAGAATAGACACAATTACAAAAACGAAATTGACAAAAAATGGTAACTAATATACACATTCAGATCGTAGGTATTAGGCAATACATTATGTGTAGGTATAATAACCATGTCAATGTACTCAACTTAATTCCTGATAATCCTGGCCCACTATGAAACGTTTCCAAATTTACTGCGTAATTGGCATTTGGTACATTGATTTAAAAAGTAAAATTGTTATGACACTTTCTGTGAAAACGTTAAATGGTGGGTCACAAATCAGTTTATCCGATTGTACACTCAGCATCAAAAGTAGCGGATCAAATAATGTTTCATAAGTGTAGATACTTAGTGAGGGTACTTAGACAACGATATATATAATATATAAATACTTATAAATACTTAAATACATAGAAAACACCCATGACTCAAGAACAAATATCCATGCTCATCACACGAATAAATGCCCTTACCAGGATTTGAACCCGGGACCATCAGCTTCGTAGGCAGGGTCACTACCCACTAGGCCAAACCGGTCGTCTAACTTTTGATGCTGACTGTACCAAAAGATATCCTATAGGTACTGAAATTCAAATTATTTTTCACATTTAAGCGGGAGTGATCATTATGTTTCTCTTCATTTAAATTTTTACTCATATTTCTCTTAGTATGGCCGCGAATGCGAGCATGGCGCTCAGATTTCTAAATTAGATTGGTACCTATAAATGAAGACAAACTGAAATAGCCATTAAGTTTATCGACAGAGCGTTAACAAACAAATGTGAATTATACAATATTGCGACACAGTGATTTTAATATAACGAAAGTTATTGCCACCTATTCGTCGGAATTTTGACGCGTAAAGACATTACGGCAGGGTCAAGCGCATTACGGGGATTTACCCACCATTATCATCCGACCCATTTCCAATGGGCTCAGTACAGAACAACCAAAGGATTTTCCTTTGTTGCCGCCACTTGATGGGATAGGATGATGCATAATAGGAGTTGAAATACTGTTATTAGGTACAACATTGAGTAATAATAATAATGTCCGTATCATATTTTCTATTATTATTATTAAGTAAGATGTTGGTGAATAGAGATAACAGCAGAATTTTAGAATGTGCAATTATAAACTGAAATAGATGTCATGTACTAAAAAAAGTGACCGAGTCCTTCGATGGTCGAGGCCGGAATCGAACTAGGGTTTGGTCAGTTTTTAGGGTTCCGTAGTCAACTAGGAACCCTTACAGTTTCGCCATGTCCGTCTGTCTGTCTGTCTGTCCGAGGCTTTGCTCCGTGGTCGTTAGTGCTAGAAAGCTGAAATTCGACATGGATATATAAATCAATAAAGCCGACAAAGTCGTACAATAAAATCTAAAAATTTAATTTTTTTGAGGGTACCTCCCCTACACGTAAAGTGGGGGTGATTTTTTTTTTCTGCTTCAACCCTACAGTGTGGGGTATCGTTGGAAAGGGCTTTCAAAACTAATAGGGGTCTTCAACAAACATTTTTTGATTATGTGAATATATTCGGAGATAATCGCTCCGAAAGAAAAAAAAAAATGTGCCCCCCCCCCTCTAACTTTTGAACCATAGGTCCAAAAAATATGAAAAAAATCATGGAAGTAGAGCTTAAGAAAGACTTTAAATGAAAACTATAGCGGACATGATCACTTTAGCTGTTTTTGAGTTATCGCAAAAAGTTTCCCCTTCATAGTAAAAAGACTTTAATTAGGTACTGATTATGCAAATTTGCCTATTTGTTTAACTCGCGTTTCATCCCTTGGTTAACAATTTACTATACGTTAAGCTCCAGTTTAGCTTATTGTGACGGAAGAGTAACTACGGAACCCTACACTGAGCGTGGCCCGACATGCTCTTGGCCGGTTTTTTTTAGTAGATATATGACATCTTTTTTGGTTTATAATGTACATATATAACTTAAAAATACAAAACACATTGACGACCGGTTTGGCCTAGTGGGTAGTAACCCTGCCTATGAAGCTGATGGTCCCGGGTTCAAATCCTGGTAAGGGCATTTATTCGTGAGATGATCATGCATATTTTTTCCTGAGTTATGGGTGTTTCCTATGTATTTAAGTATTTATAGATATTTATATATTATATATATCGTTGTCTAAGTACCCTCAACACAAGCCTTATTGCGCTTACTGTGGGACTTAGTCAATTTGTGTAATAATGTCCTATAATATTTATTAATTATTATTTATTTATTAAAACAAAGATATTTATTAAAATTATTTCACTTATACCTAGTTGTGCAGTTTCATGAATTCAACTAGATAGGCTCTAAGTGAAAACATACTTAATACAGTAACCCTAGTGTAAATTTATTCGATAGCGAAACGTGACGTACGCGTTTGCGTGAAGTCTCATTTTGTATGGGATTTAGAAACAGCGCGCCAAGCGGGACGTATTGGAAACTCAAAATCCCATACGCGTTTGCGCTATCGAATAAATTTACACTAGGGGCTCAGATGAAGAATTTTTACTTACCTAATAAATATGCAGGTGCTTTAGCATTTATCTCTGAAATTTCATTAGAACACAATATAAGTAGATACCTGATTTTGGAATTAATTTCGTCACACTGAACATTCTAAAGAAGAGCTTAAGACTGAACCTAAACAGAATATCTAATCAATGTTGAACGTTTCCGGTTTGTGATTGGATCTTGTATGGTGAAGTCTGGATAAACAAGTTCTGTGTAGGTATAGCCCGACCACATGCCAATGTTGTTAAATAACGTTTATTCGCGTAAATATTAGTATGCGACGTGCGAATTACAATCGTCACGAGTTCACAGTTCACACCCCTGCTCATACCAATGTTTTTCGGAACTCATATACAAAATATAACAGTCGCTTTTCGATTAAGGAATCATCGTAAGGAAACTGAAATAATCCCAATAGTTCACCACAGGGTACATTTTGGGATTAGTTCTCAAGTGGACCCCAGGCTCCCATGAGCCATGGTAAAAAAATCCGGGACAACGCGAGGAAATAAAACCAATTTTAATAAAAACTGGCTTTAAACATTACTACCTGTCTGTTTTTTTATGTAATAGGCAGCAAACGAGCAGACGCAATTTTTTATTTTATTTAATCATTTATTTCAAGTAACTTTAGACTCATAAGTATGTTAGTATGCACTTACAGCTATGTTAATATGTACAAACTTATCACTAAATAATTACTAAGACAGTTATGTTTCTAGAAGCACCTACTTAGTGGTTAGACATAATAGATACTTCTAGAAACATGCATGTCATCACAATGCCTCAAATATAGGCAGTCAAATCTCTTGGCAATCGAGCGCAGGATTGGGTTGGGGCTGGCCCGCACCCGGCGCACCAGGGATGTGCATCGTTTGCGCATAGTTGTATAAAAGCAATCGACGCGCGCTTCAGCAAACATCCCTGATGCGCTACAGAAGCGGGGCAGCCCCACCAATACCCGGAACTCGTTGTTGTATTAAACCCGAAGGGCCCCGTAGGCCCGCTGAGTGTAGTACGTCCATAAGCTGCACGTATACAGGGAGGTGCAATATGCTCTAAAAAGAGTTAATTTCACCTCCCTAGTACAGCGCGCAAACTTACGCGCAATCATGTTTGCCCTTACCGACAGGGCCCTCCGTTCGCGCTCGATATCCATGTTATCTTTTAAATCTGAGGTGACAACATGGCCTAAGTATTTAAAAGACATTACCCTTTCTAGAGGACTACCATTCAAATTGATGGGAGGTACCTTATGTATTCGATAGCCGGTAGGCTCAAACACCATGTATTGCAATGAGAAGCAATCATTGCCGCCCATGGACATAAGCAACATAGAAGGAGCCACTTATGCGTTACCAACCTTTGAGAACCCTAAATACCTGTTTCTTGAAGAACCCCAACCCCATGTCATAGCCCAAGGGAAACACCTTAGAAGGTAACTCATTCCATAACTTGCACGTTACAAATTCAAACATTTGAATTTAGTTAAAACCAGTTACAAATGTGGCGGCCACTAGGTTTAAGCGAAACGTGGCAGCTGTCGTCAGCTGAGGCTAAACGTAGTTTCACGTCGCATAGATATTGTTAGCATAACTGCGACGCCCGTCAGCGGACCACTGTACAATTTCATTCCTACCGTCCCACCAGCTTTCAAGATCCTTTACGGCCAAATTAAAATTCAACTGTCTTCGTTTGAATGAAGGTGGTTTTTACAACTAAAGTTAAACAGTAAAATGAGATTGCTAAAGCTACCGGCTCATTTAGACTATGTGCCGCTTATCCTGTGCCTCCCGTGAATATAAAGAGGTAGGTTTTATGACTGCTCCTTTCAGCACGCTTTGAGATATGAATTCTAATGGGTTTTCTCTATTTGCCGCTAACAATGGTCACATATGCACAGGAGCTTTATGTAGGTACCTACTTAAATTGATACGATTTTGACCCACCCTAGTCTGACCCCTTTCACTCGTCACATTTGTCATGTGGATGACATGATCCTGTATCAAACCTGTCAGTCGGGCGGCCGTTTATACTAAAAAAAATGTTTATAATGAACAACACAATTCCAAAGTATAAATGTAAACGTGACAATAAATAGTTAGGTACATATTTGTTTTACAAGGGGGCAAAGTTGTCGTTTAACCTCTCGTGCTAATATTGTAGTGCACGAGGATTAACCAAAATGTGCTCTCGAGTGAAACACAAAATTTTTCACCACGCCAACGCGAGGATAATACTAGCTGTAAATCATTACAAATCGAATTCAAATGAATGTTACTTATTAAATATTCATTCAAAATAATCACTTAATATCAGCTAACGTGAGCAAACAACTCAAACTTTGCATCAGATTAATTTGCCATATGTGGATAAAATGCAATTTTTCTTAACCGTGTTTGAAGTACAAAGAGAGCCTTTACGAGCTGGAGTGATGAGAAATAATTTGTTCAACTTAAATTTGTACATTTTTCATTGTAAAAACATGTAAAATAACTACAGGAATCCCAAAATTTATGTTAAAAAAGTTGAACTACGGGGACAATCGAATACTGATTCAATAGTGGATGAATTCAGTGGAAGCATTGTGCTTACCATGCACCAACTGCATTGAATGGTTATCCTGTCCAATTTAGTTCATTCATTCCCTTGATTTACATTCATCGCCTGACACTAAAGGCTCATTCGATTTAAAAATCACAGAGGTTCAGGAATTTTTAAAGTAGGTAGCTTAGCTTGAAATAGTCATACAACAACGGAAATAAACTAAACAGATAAAATCAACTTCATGTACATACTTACTTCATATTATATTCAGGAATAAATTAACAAGACACATTCAAGGCAATTTTAGAATGAAACATTAATAAAATCGAAGTAGGTAGTTACATAACCGAAGTATTTAACTCTGATCGCACATATGAAACAACCTTAACGATACAATTTTAGGCTTTAAAAATAAAACAAATATAGGCAGCTATCGCAAAAACGTTTTTCAAAGGCAAATTGATCCGAATCGACGTACAACCAATCGGAAGATCCGCCGGAACTGTAACACTATTCTATCGTATCCTCTTTTCACCCGCAACTTAATTGCTTGCTTACAATTCTGTATAAAAACTAAAAAGCTGTGTTTTGTGTTTATAGAAACTTGATATTTTAGTTCACGCCTACGCCTTTCAAACGCGTTGCAGAAACACTTTGCGGCTCAATAACGCGACTCCATTCAGAGCTGAGTGGCGTGCAGTTGTACGTTAAATGTGCTACTCGTGTAACATGCCTACTTGTATGCAAATGCCTACCTATCATACGAGTAAGTGTGCTTAGTACCTATACCGGCTATTCCTTAACTATAATCTTGAAATTTTTGTGAAAAGTTTACGCAATCTCATCCAAATCGTGATCCAAATTTTCACATTAACCAACACTTGGCAACTTTAATGCTTAAAAGTACAAGTTAAAATGGAAACAACCATGAATGACGCAATAGTATATATTATTTATGTTCTCTTGCTAACAGATGCTCCTCTACTCTTATTCTTCAGCTCTTGACCTACTGGTGATCGCAGCCGTCATGTCGAGTTCTGTTTCACAAACGCCACTCTGCACAAATTCCTTAACCTTATGCATTCATGCAGAAGACCGACGACAGCTTTTCTCTATCCACCTTATTAGTGATTTACCTCGCGGTCTCGTTCCTTTGACCTTATCCTGCTCTAGGACCTTATCATACACTAGTACTTATAGGCTAACTTCTTATAGAGTAAATACTGTAATACTAGGTGTACTTTGGCTTTAACAAAAGCTCGACGACAGAGTATTCATGCCCGGTACTGCTACAATGCCAGAAGTTCCATTGCCGCGTATTAATTAGGAGAGTGTCACGGAGGGAAGATTTAAATTTCCGTTCCGTACACAAATCCATGCGGCGGGATAAGCTGATTAGCAAGTTAAAAGGATAGCCCGCAGAAGCGGCGGAGTTGCCCGAATTAAAACAATCTCATCCAGCAGACGTCAGGAACCCCGTCCTTGATATACGACATTCCGCTCCAACCCTTTATCAACTTAATTGCTATTTTTACAACTTCACTTTATTACGAGTAACTTTAACTGTTCAAGTTTGTTCACGCACCAACGCAAGAAAATTTACATAAGATCAAACGTACATGAATAAAATTCAACTTAGATTATACTGAAAAATATCTAATATAACAAATTAAATAAAGGCATCCAAAAATGTACGTACTCTAGATTAATATATTACTGTCATATTTTACCGCTGAACTAAGTAAAATGAATATAAAAAATGGCTAACAGTCATATCCTGAAAGTGCCTGCCAACTAAGAAAATTGGCCAGACCATCTTGACGTCTCTCGAAATGCGGTAAACACGATATAAATTAAACATTTAATATTTCCAGTAGGAAATATGTTTTACGACTCCATATATCTCACCCCTTTTCCTCCTCCGATATTTGGTACGTACTTTTTTGCTTCCCACATTTTTTCCTTCACACTATTATTCGGGAAATTTGTTGCACCCGCTTACCGCAAGCGGTGAGAGCGTTAAAACGTCCCGTCTGAAAATATGAGAACGGCTGGGGTTTAATATAATGAAGATTTATATAAACTATCTTATCTTTATTGCTGCCAGCAGCCGCAGCTTACACGCGCTTTTGTTGTGCTTGCTATTTTTATGAGCCGGCAAGTTTGCAAGCAATTTGTTACCAAGAAAACTCCAAATTAGCTGCCACTTAATCATGTCTAAAAGGCGTAGGAATAATGAGTTGAAAAAAAAATACTTTTGGTAATTTATTTATAAAAAAGGTGAAAAAATATTATTCATACTAATAAAAGTAAACGATGGTATAACCTTACATAATGTTTTATCAACTTAATTTAGATATACCGATTTTCAAGGTTCTATTCATATTCATTTATATTTTCTCTATTTTGGTTTTAAGGTTTGAAAAAATATTATGTTACTACTTACAGCTCTTTCAAATGGTGACCGGCTGGGTAATTAAACTAGTTGGGTTTTTAATGTCTGTGGACTCAAGTGGATATTTTGGAAGTCTAATTGAAGGCACATAAAAGTGATTAACAGAAGTAGGTAATTTAAAGGCGTTGGTAGATATTCCCGTCGCGACAAGCGGAGCGGGCCGCGGCCGCCGCCGCCGCCGCCGCGACCCCGTGGTTATTGTAAAACGCAGCTAGGGTGTAATTTGGCAACGCGCTTCGATGCTATCTCGACGTATTTCCCTACAGATACCACGTTATTTAACGCCGCTGTTTGGCTTGCGTCCTGCGACAAACAAACAACCCTTTTTGCATTTATTTTCCCGTAAATTGAGGCCTGTACCTGCCTCATTCGCAAATTAACTTCTCTGCAGGCAAAACAAAAACAATCGTAACCTTTTGCCGGGCAGGCAAAGAATACTTTTACGCGTTTATCTTGTTTAATTACGAATTTTACATATTTACTATAATCTTCGATTCAGTTCCTATTCTGAACCATGCCACACGGACCCTTACTTTGGATATCGACATGAAACGAATATTTCCATCGCTTTTGCCGCTTCGTTTTGCTTCTACTTTTAAAATATTCGATAAATTAAAATAATAATGAGCCGGGCCGCGTTTAGCACGAAATGTTTCACAATACATATTATTTTTACCACCTTTAGCAGCTGGGACTCCGCTCAGCTTAATCCGGACAATATACTGTCGGGATAAGAAAGAGATTACGAGTAAATTGTGATTATAAAACTTTGTAATAAGAAATCTTTGCGAGTTATTTGTTAAATATTTGAGTGGGTCGGAATAAACTCGTTCACCTGGCACCTGCTTAAAATTCCTCGGCTGCGTAAGGGCAGGCAAGCAAACTTGGCGAAGTTGCCGGCGTCTCGGCAGCCCGCCGCTTGACACCTCCACTCCGAGCAGACAACAACACCCGAACTTTTCAAATACTTACTTTCGTCGACCTCTTGTCTGAAATTACATCTTTGCCTCTAATTCGGGCGAGTAACCCAAATCTATTATGCAAATGAATTTTCAATTTCTGTTTGGTGAATAAATACGTAATTATGTTTCGTTTTTGCGTAAGCTTCATCAAAAAGTAATATGATGATTGGGTAAGTACCCAGATTTTCAGCTATGTATATATTCTGAGGTACATGCATTGCATGGGCATTATTTACGCACTTTATAATTACGCAAATAACCGTACCGCATTGCTTGGTATACACTAAATATTGTGAAAGACAAATAATATGAGCAACAAATAAAGCAACTCCGTAATCATTTTATTTTAAATCCTTTGTAAGCGTCTGGAGTGCACTCGCGGGTATTGCCGTAAGTACCTAATCGATTAAAATTCTCTTGTTTACCTACCTGTTTTTCCCTTTGCGCTCACCTCAATTAATTAAACCTTGGCTTTCATTAACGTAAATTATTTGCGATACGTACCCAAAAAGACATGGAGTTTAATCTTTGTAACACAAATACAGCTTTTGTTTTGTTGTCCCTGAGGAGGCAACTTCAGGTCGGCAGCGGCCAGTATGAACTGTGCGGTAACTGCTAACAACCGCTCAACTTTGTACGTGAGAACTTTTGTACATCATTCAATTAGGTAAGCCACGAGTAATTATGTTTGTGTGGGCGTCAATTATGTTAAAGGTGATAATGAAAGCGGTTTACTTGTTGTGGTGTTTCAGCTTAGCCTGTGTTAAGGTTTCTCAAATTTTGTTTATTGTTTTAAAAAACATACCGATTGTCAGTCTTTTAAGATTCACACAATTTTACCCACACCTTCAAAGGAGAGTTTGATACTATGAATAAACAAAAGGTGTTCTATCAATGATTCCTACGTGGTAAACTGTGCATAGAAACGGCATGTACCAAAGTTATTGTGATAGGACGGCAGTTTGACAAAGTTACACAACTGAACATCTCGGTCAGGTATCAGCAACTTGCGAACTAATCTAATTAACGCGGGCTTACCAGAGGCCCGTGGATTCATCTCCGGCTTTGTTGTTATTGACAATCGATTAGACAGAGATAACGGCGGGCGCGATTGTTTGGGGAAAAATTGAACGTTTCGACTCCTTTGATGCTATGAGTTCGGTTTTTATCAGAATATATTTTGCAGAAAATCTTTGTTAAGGAAAATAAAGCATTGGGTTAATCGATGCTTCCGGTCAAACAAATATTATTACAAGGGGTGGTAATCGAAGTTGACGTCACGGAAGAACGATTGACAGATACGAAGTTCAACTGATATTGTCAATGTTCGTGTGTTCAACCAGTTTGCGCTGATAACAGTCAACAACAACAATCAAGTCCAAAATCCAATAAATTTACCAAGCAGTGGACTCCGTGCCAGCTGAACATCTGGCTAACCTTTTCCTTCTCGATTTCAGACAGGTTTCTAAATTTTAATATCAACTTTTGAACTTCGAATAATAACGAAGTACGCGCATCAATGTGATATACGATTTTCTTATTTTATTTATTATGTATATTTTTTTAAATATAAAAACTAATATCACTTTTAAGAAATCATATTTAAAAGGTATCAAGCAACCGGAATCGTCCCAGCTGAATAAGTAAAGGTCAGGGTTACCACATTGATTGGATTGAGCCTTATATTAACGCGGGTATCAAAATCGACGTCTAACGCCGCGGTGTTTACAAATACGCATTTTGCAAGCAAACAGATCTATTCCCTAAGAAATAAAGCATACACAAAACAAGCTCATTCATTGGTCTATCGTGCCCATTAGTGTGCATTTGTGTGAGTGTAACAAAAAACTCGCGATTCGTCAGTTTGTGCGACGGCGGCGCAAGAACCGGTTGTTCCATACAGACGCGTGACACCACAGGTAAGTGCACTCCAATCTTACTTAGTGTTTTACGTAATAGTTATGGCAAATAAACTAGTGCAATGCCTTTTAAGAGGTTGTGTATTGTTTTCTACACGATTTTTAATTACTTTTAACTTAGTTTTTGACCGGGAAATACGTTTAAAATTGAAAATAAAATACAGCGGTGATAGGCGCCAATTACTTCTGTGGTAAGTAATTCCGTGGTATGCCACGGTAATAGAAAAAGTGGTAGTTTTGTTATTTACTCTTTAGTTTTGGTACAAATTATCAATTTTATAATTTCTTTTATTTATTCCAATCTTGATCTATTCACGCTATTAAAGAGCTATTTCCGTGGTATGGAAAGTATTCAACTAACCCTTAATTTTTAACAAAAACTTCAGCACCGATTTCCTTGTTTCTATGGGAACCCTTAATCTGTCAACTTTTTTTTATTTTGAGTTAAAACCTAAAATTTACTTGCCAGTTATGTGATTTTGTCTTTACAAGAAGCTTGTAATATACGTGTTTGATTTGATTTGAAAAACCATTTGTGTTTTATTCTTTTTATGGGTCGGAATTAGGTTTAATTAAACTCCAAATTAAGCCTATTACCGATGGTATGATCAGATTACCCTCGGTAATAGAATGTATAGAAATCTATTACCGACCCAGAGAAATATCGAATGGGTCGGTAATAGGCTCTTAAAGAGTTATTTATTACCGAGTGACTATTTGGTATTGTATTGAAATATCGCATTTAGGGTACCGCAAGTACAGATTTCGTTGATAAAATTTAGACTTCAGTTATCATTATCAGATTTAAATTCTTCTGTTTTCTGATTCAGTTATTACTCTGACAAGGAAGGGTACCCAACTGCCGATTAGATTTTTATATAATTTTATTTATACAGTAGTCCAAAATCTCAGACATGATTTTTTTTAGCTATAAGAATCAGCAATAAGAAAAGTACTGTGATTTGTTCATTATAAACGGGTAAATTATAACACATAATATGTGAGAGACGTTATTTAACTTAATTACCTTATCAAAAATATTAGAATTAAAAATTTTCATGTTTCTATATATAGGCGAAATTTTATAAGGTGGACGTTTACCATTTCACTGTGGTAAACTTTCACTCAGGTGGTAAACGTCCAACTTATAAAATTTCGACTATAATTTACGCTGTGCCTTATGAGAAAATGTTACTTACTTGTTTTTTTTGTGCAGCTAATTATGTCAGTAAGACAAATTCTTATCAATCTTTATAGCATTTAAAAATTACTTTATTTAATAACAGGCAGGCCATTATTGTTTTAACCCTCGGTATTAGGTTTCAAATTTTGAGTTTGGTTTCTATTAACGAGTGCAGAAAAATCATGCCAATTGTACCCTCGGTAATGAAAGCTCAATTCGCGATAATAGAATCACAGCCTGTCCCTTGCCACGGTAATAGAAGATTTGGTCATTTTGGCTTCAAAAAATATTTTAATACATATAATAACCCAAAATGAATCCAAAAACGTGTGAAACGGAAAGTTCATTAAATGCTCTGATGAAAAAAAAATATTCCTGGCTGTTAGACAGCATTGATACCCTTAATTTTTGGATCTCTTTTGAAAAGTTCCTTAACTACCACGGTAATAGGTGCCTTTACCCTACGCCTATTGGTTTGAATATTGGGTCGACTGAAACTAGTGGAGCTCATTTAGATGATGATTTCTTAAAACTAAACTAAAACTGAAATTATCTCTGTAAAGCGTCGTCATCATATGTGGGGCATCATTGAAGTTGGATTAAGCACCAGTGGCGTAGCTACTAAAAGGCAAGGCGGGGCACTGCCCCGGGGCCCCCAACTTTGGGGGGCTACCATACTTATATGTGTCAAAGTCTAATGAAAAGTCCCTTGTCGCGTACCATAAGGACGAGATTTAATTGCTTGTATCTATATACGAATAACCCGTCAAAGCGTTCTTATGGCATGCGACAAAGTGGGACCTTTTTCTTGGAAACGACACATATTTGTCTAAAACATAAAAAAATAGGGGCCTCATTTTTTTTTGCCCCGTGCTCTTGGTCACCTAGCTACGACACTGATACATACTAGTTTGTCGCCAACGCCATGGTATGTAGTACCCGCTCGTAATCGATAAAATTGTACCAAATCGTTTGCAATCGTACCTGTTAAAAACAAAGTGAGTATTAAAGGAGCCTTGTAATCAACGCTGACGGACGCGACTTCGCTTCAGACAACTATTTGTGACAGCCCTATAAGCATCAGGTCCGCAATGCCCTCTCCTAATTGGATTAGTTTGCAAAACTTTCCTACAGGACTTCTGGATTCTTTCCCCTTGAATTATGGCCAAATAGTTTATCTTGTACCGCATATATTAAGACAATTGGAGTAGGGAAGCAAATAAGTATACTGCTAACATCCAATAGGGATACCTAATAAAATGTAGTAGAATTAGTTCTCCGATGAGTGATGATGAAGACAGAATTAGGCACCGCTAAAAATTAATAGATCTTTTCGATCTAAAACAAACAAATGCCTCCTTTTCAGAAGTTTTGAAAATCTGATGAATGTCAAACCAAGTATACAAAACAGCCATTACCTGGCCATTACATTTTTCACAAGCATATAATTAATTCGTTAGTGTATACTCGTAAACACACTACATAGACGTGTCAATCACACGCATTCCTGCTTTTGCAAGCAGCTTTCACAAAAGCACAACAGAACAAAATAATTTCTCCACACCAGGTCGCGTAAACGACATGCCAATCATTAACGCTCTGTAACTTAGTCATCTCTCTCTATCACTCTTCCATATTAAAGCTATACACTTGTCCCAACGATGCTCCCATGATTTTAACCCGTCTAAGTAGTAGTTGCCCTCTTGCTCTTCATAATTAAACAGGCGTTTACGCTAGCAATAGTAGCAATGACCTCTTCGTTACTTGAAAATCTTTGTCCACCGAGACAAGTTTTGAGTCTAGGAAATAGGAAAAAGTCGCTGGGAGCCAAATCTGGAGAATATTACACATTACACCGCGGCTATCCCAAATCACGGTGGCCATCACTTTTCCGGTCGATGAAACTGTCTTTGTCTTCTTCGGAGCAGGTTCATTCTTTGCGGTCCACTTTGGACTGTGATTTTGTCTCAGGCGTGAAGTGATGAATCCACGTTTTATCGACAGTTCGCAAAATCGGACTTATTTTGCTTAAATCGTTTCAAGAGATCTTCAGAAATGTTCTTTCGAACTTGTTTATGATCCGAGTTTAACAGACGCCGCACCCAACGTGCGGATAGCTTACTCATGTTCAATTTTTCAGTCAATACAGCAAACTCGTTCTTTTGAAATGCCTACGGTTTCTGCTAACTCTCTATCCTTGATTCTGCGATCGTCGAGCACCAATCGGTGCACTTTTTCGACTAACTATATCGTGGTTGGTTGCAGTTTTTGGCCATCCCGGGCGTTCTTCGTCATTCAAGCTAGTACGACCGCGTTGAAATTCAGCTACCCAAAATTTTACGCTAGAAAATGATGGAGCTGGCTCGCCGAAAATCCATCTCATTTTTAATTTAGGTTGGCGTATTGTTTTTCAAATACAAATACTTAATCACAGCTCGACACTAAGGTTTTAAAAAAAAGTTACAAGCGCTAGGTTAGCGCTAAGTTAGTTAGATTGTGACGTCAGGAATTATTCAGACGACCTTCGTATACGTAATTGTTTTTTTATTTTTTATTTATATATTTTAAGCAATGTAAGTTCTAGCTTTGAGTCCATATTAATTGAATAAGATTCCTTCGTTTCTTTGATTAATTCTACTAAAATCTTGCTCTTGAAACTTTATATACCTTTAGAAAAGAAACTATTCAGGCATTTCAGGAATTTGAACCTGCTTCGAAGAAATGTGAAGTAGAGAGCTTATTTTTTTATTTTTTGCCCTAGCAAAAAATCTGGTTTTTTTAAATATTTAATATCAATTAGTCAGCGAAATTAAATTTCATTCGAACTGAAGATATCAACACGTGGCACAACCGCTGGAATTCATCCAGATTGGAGGTAGGAAAGCATTATAGCCACATTCAACTGAAGATTAACCAAAAGCCACGGTTTTTCAGATTCCGCATTCAAAAACCGAAGACAAGGTGTATAAAACGGCAGAAGACCTGCCTTAAAATATGGTGCTGAGTGCTGGGCGCTCAAAAATGGGCACGAACAGAAAGTTATAACTAGACTTGATAAAGTGCGTAATGAACACATCAGAGGAAGTTTTAAAATAACGCCCATCGTTGAGGAACTCACCGAACAGAGGCTGAGGTGGTATGGACATACTAATTATGAGATGCGACGATGACCATGTCCTGAAAAAGGCGCTGGCCCTCCAGGAGACTAACGACCCCAAACACTGTGATAATGGAATAAAGGCAAAGGAAAAGAAGAAGAAGACTTCACTGTGCGGATGTGGGTTCGACGAAAATACCATAGATCACATTTTCTTCTCTTATCCGAGATTTATTTACTCTTTGTACGATGTATTACCATTTAGCCATTAATATTCCTCGGTCTGTTAATTTCTACATAATTCTTTCTCTTACGGACTCTCCCTTTACTATTATTCTTATCTTATATATATATATATATATATTTATATTTATGAGTACATAATATAGAACTTCTAACCTTACTTCTTGTCTTACTATATTTCTATCCATTGCATCCGCTATGTTGCTAGCCTTAACAATCACAATATCATCCGCTTTCTACTCTTTATCACTAATAAATAAATAATATTTGTTTGCAGGTTCCAAGCTTATCCTTCCATAAAAATCAAAATCGAACGTTCTCGCCTCACAAGTCCAACGGTCACCTCGACATTGGCAGAATCTACCTTAGCAAAGAATAAAAGCCATTTATGGAAAAAAGACATTAAAGGATTTGTTTGGTATTCTGTACATTTTGCAGAAATCATCATATCAGTTTTTATTTATATATTAATGGCAAGTTTACCATTTTAGTGCCCTACAAGCAAGATTGACATATTATGTATGTGGGGATTTGCATTTGTAAGATATATACTGGTCTCTAAAAATAAACAGACAGTCATTGCTCAATCTTCTCGTTTGATTGAAGTGTTATCTATACTTTTACATGGATCCTACCAACTGCGCCATATAAAAGTCCAATTCCAATTCTCCAAGACTCCAATTCTCCCTCAATTGCTCAAAGGTTAACTGGAAAAGATCCCTTAAAGGGATAAGTTCGCCTTCGTAGTAATGATGAGTGTTTTATTTCCCGTCCGTCCGTCCGTCACATTGCTAAATATCTCGAGAAGTACTTAAGCTATCGATTTGAAATTTGGAATAGTAATGAATAACGCTAACCCAAACATAGTGGATGTGTCATTTTGTTATTTTATTTGTATTAATTATGGAAAATTCCCAACATAAAGAGGGGGCAAAATTTCAAAGTCTAGTTACTAGGTCGAGTGGGGTATCATTTGAAAGAGCTCAAATTGAACATTACAAAACAATTTTTTTTTCATAGTGCAAAAAAAAGACTTATGAAGGAAAATGTGAAAAAAAATACCATAACCCCCCATTCCCCCCTTATCTCCGAAGTTTACGAATGAAAAATTATGAAATTTTTACATAATAATAACTTTGTCATAAAGATTACAGGAAAAATAAAATCAGACCTCTATCGTGATAACTTTTTTTTTTTAATTAACAAAAAACATTTTGTAATTTAATTTGCAATATAATCCCGTTTGCGGGTGTTTATTATAGTTGAAATACCTATGAGATTACACTAAAGGCACCATCTTTCAAATAAAATAAAAATTCTTGAAATCGGTTCACATGATAAAGAATTATCCCTGAAAAACCAACATACATACAGATCGCACAAATTAGTTAACCAATTCGCCCATAGGTGGCGCTGTACACAATTATACTAATAGTATACTTCTGCTCAAGTCTTTCATGAGAAAATTGAAAGTTTGTACGGAACCCTCGGTGCGCGAGGTAAACGAACTCGCACTTGACCGGTTTTGTACAATAAAGAGTTTTACTACTACTACTAAAAGTATAGGGAACACTTCAATTAAACGAAAAGATCGAGCAATGACTGTCTGTTTATTTTAAGAGACTGGTAGACTTTACAACTGCAAATCCGCTGCATATCCACATACACAGTATTACAAAGATAACATTTACATAAGTTTGATTTAAATCTACTTTAAAAGCAGCCATTAGATAAATATTGAAATGTCAAGTAAGTGTTCGCTGTCGTCGGACGACTTAACCTCGTTTTTATGGCATCTAGCCTCGGAGAGCAACCGACAAGTGGACTTAACTACATTGTCTGGTCGACGAGACACAGACTACATACCAGATATTAACAGATACTCTATTTAGATACGAAAAAAACTAAATAAAATTATTACTACGCAATAGCCATTGTTTTCATTTTACCTTGAACATTCATTTTCAATATTTTGTTGCATAGAAAATTTATATAAACAAGATGTAAATATTTACAGCCAAGATCCAAAAACTATATTCCTTCAATCGTCCCATAAATAAGGCAAAAGCATAAGAATGTTGTGGTTTTAAAATCGTAAAAATTGCTCGCATTATCTCTTTCTCTCTCTCTCTCTCTCTCTCTCTCTCTGTTTCATAAAGTCACTCTTACTTAGCATTTAACAAAACTTAAAAAAACTGTAAGTCCGCTTATTTTAGTTAGTGTGTGTTCCATGACCGAGCACGATAATAATCTCAATAAACTCGAGCTCTACTCGGAACCATCGCAATGAAAGCAAACCTTGCTAGAGGAAGTAGTGGTAATAAGCCCCATTACACGGCCAGCCAGTCGAGATTAAAGCTGCAATTTATTAGAATGAGTGAAAACAAATGGTGTGGTTAAGCCTATCGTCATCGTCAATCAGTATTTGTCAATGATACAGGATTAAATTTTAAAAAGAGTTGCCGATCTATCAATAACATTGGCCGCCCTTTGACTCGCGAAAATGGCAGGTGAAATAGGTCCAATAATTTTGGCTATCATATCGCTACTTTTGTGTTTTGTTGGTGATTATCTCAAATTCATCAAATCAAATTTGCCAATGTATTATAACTCTATTTTAATTCCTATTTTATTTTACGTAAAATTTACGGTTAACATTTTTGGTCTTATAAAATGGTCAGCTTGTACAGAAACTCGGGTAAACGAAGCTTTAGCTAATATCGTAAAGATTTAATTTAACACTCGTTATCGCCAACGCCAACACTTTTTGAAACGAGGCCTTTTTGTAGTTGCGGGAACTTCTAGTGCCGATTAACTGAGTAAACAGCTGTTGGAACCAAATTAGTTGTTTTTGGTGTTATCTAGACATGTTTCGGGACATTTATAGGATACAATAGTGTGGGATTAAAGTGACTGTGAATCATTTTAGGTATATTATGTTTTTCACACATTTAGTTAGTTACTCAAATACGACAAAGCCAACAGGGTGAGTTATGATTTTAGTAGCAATAATGCAAAGTATGTAGCGCGGTTATTTTTAATATGATGCATTAAAACTGTTGAGTCGATTTCGTTGAAGCAGGTGTCTTTTTACTTACTTCCAAAAAGACTACAGTTTTAGAACTTTTGACTTGTTTAAATATCATTTATCGAGCATAATGCGACGATGCAAGCGTATGGAGTCCAATCCTGATTTAACTATTTGTTACGATTCTGATCTAGTTTTGATAAGACCTTGAAGATCGTTAACACTGATTGGTGCATGGAGGATGTAAAGAAGGACGTGTCATTAGGCATCTCGTTAATACTTATTGGTGACAATAATTATGCCATTGAGTCGTAGCATAAAAATTAAATTACTAATAATAGATAAATATTTCATTTCGTGAAAACATAAAACGAACCTAAAAAACCTCCTTTACAAATTGATATTTACTAGAAGCCCTCCCGATCCCCAATCCCGTAACGCATAAAACAATTTGCCGACAAAAATCTATTCATACGTCAAAAAGAATATTCAAGCGCCTCCCTTATCTGGGAAGTTCCGGAGTTGGACAAAAGACATCAACAAGTTCTGTCGTTGAGTTAAAGGGACGTAAAATTACGAGGGCAGTAATGCTCGTCGTAAACTCACCACTCGCTAATAACGGACCAGATAACGAGCCAACCCCGACCGACCTACTTACATGACATTCATTACGCTAATTTGTGAGATTATTTTTGAGCCAATTTCATGTAAACCCTGTTTTAGTTTTCGGGACACTGTTTTATGAAGCTACAAGTTGTGATTAGGCTGAGATACGCGTCATACTCGTGAACGGGTGCTGTTTGTGGAGGTCGTTATGTGAGTGGAATTGACGTGAGATACCTCATTCGGTTCTTGTTTGTTTACTTGATGATTGTTTCTTTTTTGATGAATATTTTAATTATACAGGACTTATACATGTCTAAGGATAATGTAATACCTATACTAAATTTATTTTTAGTTCTGACACTCTCATATACATTTACACTTCTAATAAGAACTATACTTCATTGAATAAATATTTGCAATTATATTTTTTTGTTGATGATTTATATTTATTGATTGTATGTAAATATTTGAGTTTTGATTATTTAGTCTATAGACAACATTGTTGTATTGATACTGGCTTGACTTAGGCGACAGACCTATAAATATATCTGAGCTAAGAATAAAATATGATAATTTTTGGTAACATTGTTATTAGCTGGTTGTTAGTTACAGAATAAAACACCGTTGTGGTAGACAAATAATGACGTAAAATAAGCTGCACTTCAAACTTAATCTTCCATATGTACATAAAACACTCTCAAGTTTTGGCAGTAAAAATTCGGCCCATCCTAAACGTCGCGGCACTTATGTTCGTTCTCAATAGAAATTTGGGATCTTTTATTTCTGGCATCAAAAGCAATTACCTCAGATCCCGCCGTCAAGTAGATAAAAGTTTCCGTTTTAACTTTTTTTTCTTAGCATTGGCAATGACACGAAATAAGCCTAAAGCGGCGCATTCACTGTAGGTAGCCGCTAGCCTCACTCCGAGACGACACATCCACTTAAAAACATACTACGTACAACTGCCACTCCTAAAATTACGCGCAAAACCCAACAAAGTTGCGATATTGAGTCCTAACGCTGCTTCAGCAGCAGAAATGCACGAGCGACTCATACCTACTTCAAAATTGTGTGTATTAAAAAAATCAGCAAGCAATACTGTTTGGAAATAAAAAGGGACACTTGTCGGTAAAAGACGTGCCTGTGTGCTGCTAACCGCAATAGGTCACCGCATAAACAAACATGGTTTTTACCGACCTGTCTGGAGTGGCCGCTGGACGACTCACTCCATGCCAGCCACAAAATTTTCCGTTTCGGTAAAAACGTGTAGGTTCAGGATTAATCGGAAAAAATGACTTTAGGTTAGGTATACGGCGACCCCTTGTCCGCGTATTTTTCTCCAGCGATAAATCCGGCAAACGGATCGCCTGTGAATGCTGAGCTTTAACAGGAAGAGAGGAGCGGCTAATCTTGCAACTTTCGCCCTTTGATTCCTATAATAACGACGTTTTATCTCTGCTTGTGCACATCAAAGGGACTGACGAACTTATATACCCCTTTCATATTTGTCGATTTTTAGACCAATACATATTTACTTTATTGTAACCCGGATCAAAGAGTTTTCATTTCCCATTGACAGGTTCATGTTGATTATTTTTTGCTGATAAACATGTTGGGTTGGAGATTATACAACGATTCGTGACAATTTTGCCTTTTTGCATTGTGCGTGATTCACAATTAATATTCAATGATATGCTTTAGAGAATTATCTGCAGCATTATAATCATTGGGCTTACATGATTATGGAGAGTGGATTATATGTATGTATTTATGAATATACATAAATGTAAGTACCTGTTATTTACAAGAATTGGAGGACATTACGTATATAAGTACCTACTTATTTACTTATAGCATATTGTATAGAAAATAAAAGCTTTCTGTGTGAATGAATATTGAGTGTCTGAATAATGCAAAGTGTTTTTGGACTGACCCTTTCGTAGAGAAATATTTTCCTTATTGGCGACGGACACAATGAGAGTAAATTTGTATTTTAACGTTTAGCGCGTGAGTAGTGAGAGTTTTAGCATGATAGTAAATCGTTTAATTAAAGTAGGTACAGCATTTTGATACTTTACGGCAAAACAAAATCGTGAACATGATATAACACATTATATGGCACCCATAATAATTTTATCTAAGTGGACACTTATTTTACCAATAAGTACATATACCAACGCTACTTCGATGTATAGATACACATAGATGTACTGAGACAGTATGACTGAGAGAATAAAAACCGGGCAAGTGCGAGTCGGATTCGCGCGCGAAGGGTTCCGTACCATTATTTATAAAAACGGCAAAAAAAATATGTTTGTTGTATGGGAGCCCCCCTTAAATATTTATTTTATTAAATTTTTAGTATTTGTTGTTATAGCGGCAACAGAAATACATCATCTGTGAAAATTAAAATCTAAAAATTTAATTTTTTTTAGGGTACCTCCCCTACACGTAAAGTGGGGGTGAAATTTTTTTTCGCTTCAACCCTAGAGTGTGGGGTATCGTTGGAAAGGTCTTTCAAAACTAATAGGGGTTTTCAAGAAACATTTTTTGATAAAGTGAATATATTTGGAGATAACCGCTCCGACAGAAAAAAAATGTGTAAAAAATATGAAAAAAATCGTGGAAGTAGAGCTTAAGAAAGACATTAAATGAAAACTATAGCAGACATGATCAGTTTAGCTGTTTTTGAGTTATCGCAAAAAGTTTTCCCTTCATAGTAAAAAGACTTACTTTAATTAGGTACTGATTATGCAAATTTGCCTATTTGTTTAACTCGGGTGAAAGGTACCGTTTCATCCCTTGGTTAACAATTTACTATACTTTAAGCTCCAGTTTAGCTTATTGTGACGGAAGAGTAACTACGGAACCCTACACGAGCGTGGCCCGACATGCTCTTGGCCGGTTTTTAGGGTTCCGTAGCCAAATGGCAAAAAACGGAACCCTTATAGATTCGTCATGTCCGTCTGTCTGTCCGATTCTGTCACAGCCACTTTTTTCCGAAACTATAAGAGCTGTACTGTTCCAACTTAGTAAGTGGATGTATTCTATGAACCGCATTAAGATTTTCACACAAAAATAGAAAAAAAACAATAAATTTTGGGGGTTCCCCATACTTAGAACTGAAACTCAAAAAATTATTTTTCATCAAACCCATACGTGTGGGGTATCTATGGATAGGTCTTCAAAAATGATATTGAGGTTTCTAATATCATTTTTTTCTAAAATGAATATTTTGCGCGAGAGACACTTCCAAAGTGGTAAAATGTGTCCCCCCCCCCCCCCCCCCCCGTAACTTCTAAAATAACAGAATGAAAAATCTAAAAAAAATATATGATATACATTGCTATGTAAACTTCCACCGAAAATTGGTTTGAACGAGATCTAGTAAGTAGTTTTTTTTTAATGCGTCATGAAATTTAAATTTTTTTTTTTTTTTTCATCATACCCATACATGTGGGGTATCTATGGGATAGGTCTTCAAAAATGATATTAAGGTTTCTAATATCATTTTTTTCTAAACTGAATAGTTTGAGCGAGAGAACCTTCCAAAGTGAAAAAAAGTGTGTCCCCCCCCCCCTGTAACTTCTAAAATAACAGAATGAAAAATCTAAAAAAAATATATGATATACATTACGATGCAAACTTCCACCGAAAATTGGTTTGAACGAGATCTAGTGAGTAGTTTTTTTTTAATACGTCATAAAATTAAAAAAAATTTTTTTTTCGTCAAACCCATACTTGTGGGGTATCTATGGATAGGTCTTCAAAAATGATATTTAGGTTCCTAATATAATTTTTTTCTAAAGTGAATAGTTTGCGCGAGAGACACTTCCAAAGTGAAAAAATGTGTGTCCCCCCCTGTAACTTCTAAAATAATAGAATGAAAAATCTAAAAAAAAATATAATTTACATTACGATGCAAACTTCCACCGAAAATTGATTTGAACGAGATCTAGTAAGTAGTTTTTTAATAAGTCATAAAATAAAAATATATTTTTTTTTTCATCAATACCATACGTGTGGGGTATCTATGGATAGGTCTTCAAAAATGATATTTAGGTTTCTAATATCATTTTTTTCTTAACTGAATAGTTTGCGCGAGAGACACTACCAAAGTGGTAAAATGTGTGTCCAAAGTGGTAAAATGTTGAACGAGATCTAGTAAGTAGTTTTTTTTAATACGTGATAAAGGAACCCTTCATGGGCGAGTCCGACTCGCACTTGGCCGCTTTTTATTTATTTATTTATGATTAAAATGACCCTTGGGTACTAAGACTAAAGTGTCCAAGGAGAATGTCACTCATAGGGTAAATACGCTTTTACTACAATTTCAAGACGATGGATGAATGAAATTTCACCACAAACTAGATCAAATTTAGCCCACCCTACTGTCAAAAGTTGGCCAAACCAACAAACTACCTTTACACTTACCTGACTTAGCTACCATTTTGTTTCTAATTCTATGAAAGCGCATTTTTCCCATGACTGCCTCAAATAATTTATAAAATAAGCGTTAATATCCGGAAAGCGGAAAGCCATGTAAATTAAATAAATAATATTGCTTTGCCAATGCGCGATACGATTAACGTGCTATTCTTTGACCCGGGTACGTCCTTAAACTACGTCCAAAAGAGAGGTATGGGCATTGTGAATATCATCTCGCTTTGTGTGGAAGGGCACAGCCAGTGGATGTCATTCCAGATCTAGAGCAGAGCCCAACTGGGGAAGCACCTCCACCTTACAGAAAACAGCAGCCAAATTACACTAGACCCTACTCATAGTGTTGTGTTCCTGCCGGTGAGTAAGGTTGCCAGAGCTCAACGAGGGTGGGCGGGTTTAGGGTCGGCAACGCGCATGTAACTCCTCTGGAGTTGCAGGTATACATAGGCTACGGAGACTGCTTACCATCAGGCGGGCCGTATGCTTGTTTGCCACCGACGTAGTATAAAAAAAAATAGTCGATTGCTAACCCGTTACCCGTATTAATTGCATAAAAAGATACGCTAGTGTATAACGGGGTATAACGGGGTGCCTATCCAAGATGCCAATCGGTTAGCCCCGTAGCGAACGAAACGCTAATGTCTCTGTAGCACTAATATGCAAGAACGATAGAGACGGGTTACCGTTTCGTTCCCTACGGCGCAAATTATTGGCATCTTGGCTTGGCATCCTGGTTAGCACTCATTGACTAGTACGTTATTTTATCGCGGATTGGCAAAGCTATTGCAATTACCACGGTTGATCTCATTTTTATGTTAAATCCCGGAAGGAGGGAAACAAAAACAACCATAGACTTACTTGTCCTAAATCTACCTTCTTGTTTCATTTTCATCGCCTTTGGAAATTTTAATATTCCTTAAGAATTCAAACTATTTCAGGTCACATTGCACATCATCTAACAACAAGAATCATCTTCAAGCTTAGAAAAGTACGTAAGTAGTATTATCAAGCGTTATCTTAGAACGGGTAATGATGTCATAGAAAGTAACGAGTCTCCAAGGCCTTGCCCTAAACGCCTTCCATGTTGTCGTCAAGTGTGTGTTCTTAGAAACATTATTGTATTCCAATCGCTCTCCCTGAGACCTTTAAGTTTGACGACTTCTCAGCAAAACAAAAATAATTGACAGTCAGATGAATCAACAGATAATTAATTTAACAGTAAATAACATTGTGTAACAAAAGAAATCTGATTTATTAACACAATTAAGTACGATAGGGCGGGCCCTTACCATTGTCTGATCAAAACACAATTCACCGAATCATAAATAAGACGAACAATAGTCAATAAAATTAGATAACGATGGGATGAGAATTGGCAAAGAAAATAAATAAGGTTTTCCGAAGAGGATATGAGCTTCCACTTCATCGGGGTAAGCGGATAATAAATGAGTACCTATCCTGTATCTCAGTAATAGATTACTTATCGACTAGATTGACCATATAATATTACCTACTGTGGTCACCATAATTGACGCTTCAATACTAAGACAAATGTACTGACGGAATTTACAAATATCGTCAACAGGGTGCACATTACAAAAAAGTCTCAGATCTCGGATTATAGGTGACCGCATGACATTATATTCAATTGTTGGGTTATATGAATTGTAATGCCTGTTTTACAATAGTTAGAGGTAGGTAGACTAGGTAAATGGAGCATTTAAGAAGGAAGTATACCAACCCAAGTATACCAAGTCCATACAAAAAAAACGTTTTTTCACTTCTAAATATTTTCCATTTCCATGATTTTTTAGTATGTTATTAATACAATGATTTTTTTTATCTGTAATAAATTGTAATAAGCGATACCTATAAACCTAGCATATATTATGGTATGCTGAAGCGAACGACATCAAAATCAAAGCGGTTTGTTAAAATTTAGTTAATGGGAAACGTATTCTCCCGAAATGGAATTTCATAGAAAAAGTAGGTACCGTTATTTCGCTAGGATCGCAAAGCTATTATTCCCGCTGAATTAGGTAATTTGTATGAAAAATTAAAATATCTGAATTTTATGAAAACTAACTAGGCCATTTATTTGTCTAGAATGGACGCCGAAGTAACCGGATTTAAAAACAACACCCTGTACTACAAGAGGTATATAATACAAGCGATAGTATTTGTCCAACCCAGCGCTACTAGCCTGGAAACCCTACCAGTAGGCATTGATTGGGAACCCTATCTTTTATTATGTTTCATTTCATTTCAATTATTTATTGCATTCCATGGTATATACAGATGTTATCTTAATTAAATTGTCACAACATGGACCCTAAGTCTCCTAAGTTTGTAAGTATGGGTCTTATGTTAATTTAGTATTACTTAAATTATTTACTATACTTTCTGTAGGAACAGTCAGCAAAGTTATTAACAGGCATCGGAGTTTTTATTGCACGGTAAGACTAATAGCGAGCTATGGAGTTAGACATTAGCAAAAAAATTCAACTCATATTCATACTCATACTCATTCATCTATTTAATAAGAGATTTTAAATTTTTATAATCAAGTACTAGAACGTAGATGAGTTACATACTATCCTTTAATTTTGTCTTTGAACATATAAATATTACAAATAAGTATAATTACCCTTTTTTGTATTGATTATATTACGAAATTTAATAAAAAAAAACGATATGTATATTAAAAGAGGTAAAAATTATATGAATAAAAATTAATCAATACAAAAAATTGTCATTACTCTTATTTGTAATATTTACTTTACTATGTATTTTTACTTTTTACTTATTTGTATTATTTTACTATGGGGTAGTGCTTCAGAGATAAATACCATTTTTGTTCTGCAGAAGAGGGCTATTCGTGCAATATATAAAATGTACCATAGAGACACACTTAGAGATAAGTTTAAGGACATTAACATAATGACAGTGCACTGTCAATATATTTATGAGAATATTCTGTATGTACATAAAAACATTGCCAGTTTTAAGAAAAACTGTGAAATACATAATATTAATACTAGAAATAAGCATAAGCTCGCAGTGCCCTTCACTAGGCTCCATAAAATTAAGAAATCATTCATGGGTAATTGTGTAAGATTTTACAATAAACTTCCTAATATTATAACTGAATTGTCTGTTAGTAAATATTTATTATCTCTAAAGCCTATTATAGCACACAAGACTACATGAATGATGAAACACCGTGGGATTAAGTGTGATTGTAAAGAATTAATTATTTATTGTTATGTTATTAATGATGAAATTGATAATTCAATGTATATATATATACCGTATTTTTTGACATTTAGATTTTATTCTAGAAAGGTTCTAGACTAGTATTTTTATACAATTTTGATGTTTGACGATCTTTTTGTGAAATTCTTATTATTAAGTTTACCATATCTATAATAGTTCAATGTTTTTTTTAGAACAATAATAACTGCATCAATAAATTGCTCTGATATTTAGATTAAGATGATATTTGTAAAATTTGACGATTTAAAAGTGCTTGTTGCTAGGCCTATTTGAATAAAGAATATTTTGACTTTTGACTTGACTTTTGACTTTATGTCCTGAAAGTCAAAATTAAAGGATCGTTTACAAACATCCTTGTCCTTGTAAAATTAAAATCACTGATTAAATAGATGAATGAGTATGAGTATGAATATGAGTTGAATATTATTGCTAATTTCGACTCCATAGCTCACTATTCGTCTTACCGTGCGATAAAAACTCCGATGCCTGATTATTAATTTAGCAACCCCGCATAAACATTTGTATGCAGGGGTGGTACGCTAATAGTTTTGCTGGCTGTACATATTTATAAGTAAAATATTAGCATTTTTGCAGAATAGGTACTCCAATTTTTAATTAATTCCAATAGCTTTTGTGTCGGCATATTTAAGGCTAACTTGACCATATGATCTTCTGGGCGACGAAGAATATGCCCGTACCACGTTTCTCAGATATAGGTGCGACCTTGAAACTACCTTTTATATATTCGTTACGGATTTTATCCAACAGTGTGTCTCCTCCCGACCAATGCAACATGCACATTTCTGTAACATGCATTTTATTTATGTGTTGTTTACATGTTGCCCAGCATGCAACATTGTCCGCGTAAAGAATGTTCCAAGATACGGGTTTTTGGCAACTTTTCGTGAGGTAGTCCATTGTTACATCGAAAAGTAACGGGCTGAGTGTAGAGCCCTGGTGGACACCGGCTGTTAAGGAGAAACTATCACTTTTACCTGCTGGGCTCACAACTCGCGTCTTGACATCAGTATACATTATCTTTTATGAGCGAGATGCCGCTTTCCAGCACTAGCTGGCTTCTAAAAGCTTCCCAGATAAGGTCACGAGGGACATGATCGAAGGCTTTTTCCAAATCAATGAAGACCATATGTAAGTTCTTTTAGTTGGTTCTTGTCTTTTCTAGTACTATGCGTATAGTTTGTACAGCATCCGAGGTTACTTTTTCAACTACAAAGTCACATTGACTTGGAGTTAATGATATTAGTTGGATTAATCTGTTACTCACAACTCTTTCCCAGATTTTTAGAGAGAGGGACATAAATTTGATAGCGCGGTAGTTACTACAGTCTCTCACATCTCCCTTCCCTTTGTAAACTGGTATAAGAAGACTGTTTCTCCAGGTTTCAGATATTGGTTGACCTATAAGTTTGTTAAGCATTTCATATAGCCAGAGCATACCTTCTTCGCCTAAGTGCTTCCAGACTTCTGACGGGATTTCATCTGGTCCTGTCGCTTTGTTATTTTTCGTTTGACATAAAGCTTTCTTAAGTTCCATGGGTGTTACCGATGGAACCGGGCCATAAATTGGATTTGTTTGAGACGTGTTTGAGTTTCTCGGATGCGATATATTTAAAAGGTCTTGGTAGTACTGTAACCATCTATCCCGAATATCGCCATCCTGAGTTAGAAGTTTACCGGATGCGTCATTTATGTATTTGACCCGACTTAAAATACTTGAGTGACCCTTTTTATTATATTTAATAATTTTAATGTGGTATTAAATACTGTTATTGCGGTTTAAAAGCAAGGCAACCTTTTGAGCAAAACCAAATGTACAAGGGTGTGACACATTGGTAATCATTTTTAATTGTGATTTAATTATTTTAAATAGACACAATGCAGAACCCAACTCATCTATTACCTACGAAAGTTTTTAAAGGCCGCAAGCGTTGTTAAAATATTAAAAAGTACCTGAAAAAACTATAGTAAGAGATAAATTAATATAATAGATAAAAAGGATGACTTTTTAACGTATGTTGATAGATGTTGCTATACTTATCATTACCCTTTTACAAAACTTGTAACTAAACTTTACATAAATATATATTTGTAAATTTGGTTGTTCCTAAAAAGTAAATGATATATACATAAGAGTGACGACAACTTAATAATAAGGAGTTGCAGGCGTCCATAGGCTACGGTGATTGCTTACCATCAGGCGGGCCGTATGCTTGTTTGCCACCGACATGGTATTAAAAAAAGCTGCAATAAGCTACAGACCGTCATGTACAATGTACCTATGTTTATTCGAAACTAGTAAAGTAGAGGCGAAACTATTGTACTTTGAAATAAAATCAGATCTAAAAATTATATATTCTTAAGCGCAATTATAAGATGCCGAGGTAAACTATGATAGAAAGTTCTTAAGTTCTTCCAGCTTTGGTTAGTAACCATCAGACTAATCAGTGTTCAAGGTAACAGAAAATGCAATCTAAAGCCTGTATATTCAAGACGTGTTCACTATTGAGACCAGTAACTTGGCAAATCCGATATATCTGATAGCGACCGGACAATACCTACAGTTCGCGGAGGAGGTCTGAGAAATTTCTACCTGAGAAAACTGGAGTATAACGCACAATGTACTGATCGCTGGGTCGTGAGCAGCAAAATTTGGCTGCTCTATAGACCGCGAGCCAGGAACAGATTTCCATGACCAATCGCCTCCCGAGCGAAAACTCGAATAGTAATTAACGGCTATATATGATGAACTCTCGTGGACGTCAGCTGCCGCTCCATTGGTGGGTTGAGCAATGGCCGCCACCGAAACAGGCAAAAAAAATAGTCGTAGTTACTAGTTAGTAATAGTAGATGCTATTGTGAATTTAAAAAAACGTCAGCCGGCTGTATCGCTGTGGAAAGAACATCAGCTGGTCGCATGAACATGTAAAAAATAAGCGCTGTACCTTTTTATGATGGTAATAACAAAATCATGAAACTTTGCATGAAGCACTCAGGCATTTCAATAAATGGATTACGCATTATGCATACTTTATTTTTATTTTTATCTTATTTATTAAGGTTTGCCAACAGGTGTAATACAAATACAATTGGACTTAAATAATAACCACAAAAATCAATTTGCGGACATAAGTGGTAAGGCGCGTATTTTTTTACATGTTCATGTGACCAGCTGACAGTCTTTCCACCGTGATACAAAGGGCTGACGATTTTTTTTATTTAAGCACTATATTCATCGGGAAGCGATGATTAAAAACATATTTTTTATACATGTTCATGTCATCAACTGACGGTCTTTCCACCGCGATACAACCGGCTGACTATTTTTTTTAATTTATGAGAGCATCTTAACTATTATCTGACAAAGTATCAGCCGGGAGGCGATGACTGGCGATATATTTATGCTCCTGCTCCTGGTCCGCGGTCTACTATGATTCCTCAGTTTTTTTTTGCGTAAACTGTAGTTGACACATTTTATTTGTAACATACAAAGTAGAAGTAGTAGTAGGTAGATACATCTATCAAACCACAAACTATTTTACCTTTCGGCTGCAATATTCCAATTTAAACGCATTGTTTAACTGTAGCAAAGAGGAAATGCAAGCTTCGTTAAATTCGAGCTGGACCCTCGTTACGTTCGACGCGATTTCCCGTGCGATGCACGTATTTCTAACCGATCTGTTTATTTCTAAAGTACATTCAAATGGCTGTTAAGTAACGTTAATATCTAGAATACAGCTAAAACGTAACAAGCACTAACGAGATAAATTATACGTTAAGTAACTATAATAAATGCGTTGTTCTATATTAAGACACCCAATAGCGATTATCGTTTACACAATTATTCGGAAGTTTTAGCTATCCTGTTATGCTATTAGCGGAAACTGGCGCTAGGCCGGGAAAACGCTAGGTTGAAGAAGAAGAAGAGACTGTAAGAGTTTTGATAACAGTACTGTAAACTGGGGTTACCTTGAATTGCGAGGAAACATTGATCATCGATTTTTGAAAAATAAGGAGTTGATTTCTGAATACAAGATTTAAAATCTTATGATGTGGTTGGCAACTTTAACAAAAATAGGTACATGAAAGCGTTCAGAAACCAAATCCTTACGGTTTGAAAATCAGTAATCAATGTTTCGCGCGATACAGACGTAACCCCAGTTTACCGGTATTTATGTTTGTGACTTGACACAAACACGACATGAATAGTAACGTTATAGAGCCGATTATGCTATATCACGTGTCAATCTATGCGTGTTAATGGCATAAGTGACATGGACCTCATTTTAAAAGGATTTTTTACGAAAGAAAACGTTGTCGAATAACGTTAAAATAGAACGTTACATAAAACTAAGAATGTCTAAAAGCGTCACAAGAACCAGGCGACTCTACATATTTTGGAGGTACTTATAAATGACTTGGAAATTACCAGTATTCTAGTTTCGGCATTCCAGTTACACGCGCAGTTTAATTGTGCAGAGCAGATGCGAGCTTCCTTTGCCTCGCACTCCCCACCGGTATCTTACGAGTACGTTTAGTAGGGTTATATTGCTAATGACCTCTGTTTTCCTTTGTGTCAATTAATTTGCAAAAGGGTTTAATTGTAAAATTTGGAACGTTTTATATCATCCTTTTTTAAACATTTTAAACAACCTTCTGTTCATCGAACCGTGTTAAAATGTGGAAAAAAAATTAGAGGTTTAAAAAAAACCATTTCAAAACAAGACACACCTACACGTATTATTTTTGTTTGGCTTAACCTAACTATTACCAACCCGTATATATTTAGGTACCTAACTCTCAGATCCTATGATTTACTTCGACAGCAAAAACATGTATCACGCTTTTCCCAGAGCTATAAATTTTGAAGTGTCAATTTTGGCTGAGGCATGAGTTTGGAGTCAAAATTAAGTGCGGATCAAACAGCTAAATCACACAGCAAAATACCTACCCCTGATTTTATGACGAGCAATTCTGCCAGCCCTGAAACTGCGGGATTTCCATGGCGCCCGTAATAGGGCTCTTAAAAAATAAAACCCTCAACCGACCGCAATCATTAATTCCTTCATCTTAATATCTTTGACGGCCTTGACGCCTTCGCTTATTTTACCAGCTTTAAAGTTTTCTTCGTTCTTTCATTTTGCATAAATTATTAGGGGTAAATTTTAATTAGCCACTGTAATGTCTGTTCACTCTTGCAATTTGATGCGTCCAAGATTTTTTGGTGATATTTTCTTATCAATATATTCTTATGGACTTTTGACGGTTTGGCCTAGTGGGTAGTGACCCTGCCTACGAAGCTGATGGTCCCGGGTTCAAATCTTGGTAAGGGCATTTATTCGTGTGATGAGCATGGATATTTGTTCCTGAGTCAATAAATAAATGTAAAAATGTATACATAGAAAACACCCATGGGTGTTTTCTATGTATTTAAGTATTTATAAATATTTACATATATCACTGTTTAAGTGCCCTCAACACAAGCCTTATTGAGCTTACTGTGGGACTTAGTCAATTTGTGTAATAATGTCCTATAATATTTATTTTATTTATTTATTATTAATCTACTAACTTCAAACTACCAATAAACATGCTCTGTCGCCAAAGCACAAAGCATCGTCAGGGTCTTCAGGCGGGTTGCTATCGTCGGGATAGTGCAAATCCGCGTAACTATCACTGTTAAATACTGCGTATCTACACAATTGCAAACTTAACAGGAGAACTTAAAATGAATGAATGAATAATTGAAATGAACTTTATTTATGATGAAGACTACGTTTTCCTTTTTACATGACCTGTAAACCACATGATTCCACTTTCTGGGTAAAAAAGGAAAAAGTAGCCATCAAAATAAAAAAGTTATGAATCGTGTCATTCACGAAGGCGCGTGCCTTGACTCCTAATATCACGTTATTAAAGGTTGGATTTGATAAATCTGCGCGTCATTGTGGATGACACGAACTATACAACGTTTTAAAGTTTGTCCGTTAAAGTTTGCTGTTGTATAGATATGGCCGAATTAGATAGGACATTTGATATGGCCGAAGGGCAAGAGAGGGGGAGGGGCATACATTTAGTTGAAAAAAAATCTCTAGGCGAATAATTTTGTCCTTGACTTTATAGCGCCCAAACGGATTTATATTAAGTATCTTTTGTATTTCAAAATTTAATCAACTCAAAAGGATAAACTCAAATTATTAATAATTCTTATAACAAGCATTCTATTTACAAGTACAAAATCCGTACGAATAGTCTAGAAACAGCTTTCTAAGAAAGTGGCAAATGGATGGTAATTTTTTTTTCATAAGTAGGTAATGGATGTGCAATTTTTCAAGTCTCATCACTCATGAATCTGCTCAATGGAATTATTTACCGAGTGCTCTTGTACCCCTGCTACCTTCACGTCGTTCAATTAAAAACACGAGACGACACTTCGAAGATTTGCAATGTTCATATTAAAATGGAGATTTAAGTAGGTAAGCGTTGGGGAGGAGGTTGATATAATGAGAAATGACTCTGAAATAAATAACCTTTTTAAGAACCTCGTAAACTTTCTATGCCTTAAGTTTTATGTATTTGTGGTATTTTGATTCAATATTCTATCAATTAACCTTTGTCTTTGTCAATTAGTCTATAAACTTTAGACTAAGTAGACTGTCGGGTAGTTGGTATGTATGCCCGTGCCCGGAGTAGGTATATTTTCTAGATAATACCTAAGTTCTAATTTTTATAGTCCAATATACTTATTATAAGATATTTCATTGATCATAATAACTGCAGTTGCTGTTTGCTACTCAATATGTATAAAATAGATTGTTAGGTATTAATTTATTATACAATTTATAAAATAGAAATTGTGTCTGAAAATAACTTCTGTCTACGTTTTCCTAGTAATATTCTGGTGCTTTATTTCATTTGAAACATGGTGTGAAATAACTTATTTTAAATACAGTGAACGTCCCTGTACATAACGTTGTTAACATATGATTGCATGTGCCTAATATGTATAATAGTGCGTGTTATTTAACTTAATGTGAAATATTAAGATGTTGCTATATGTGAGATCCTATAATTGGCTCTGTGTCACTATTTATGTTGTTATTAGCATAGTTATAGCTGTTGGTTCTCCATGTAAAATAAATAAATAAATAAGTAGTAATAAATAATAAGTAATACTAATCGTTACAATCGTTAACTCTTAGCAAGACTGTATTTATGTAAATAAAGAGTTTCTTTAGTACTTTTTTGGTACGGAACCATAAAAACCAATGACCTCAAGGACATTTTATAACTTTCAGCAACGGATAGATACACATATGTACGCATCGTCCATCAACTTCAAAGCTTAACTAACAGCAGCCTTTGTCCTGTTTGGACTTACGTACTCACTAGAAAGGATTGCTTGGATGGATTGATGGCTGCGGAACGGTGTACTTGAAGAATCATCGTGACAACACCTCGGGTCGTACCTCTGTCTCATCACGCATAACAACAGTAAGTGATATTAGAAAATCGGTTTGAAAGAAAACGGTAAAGGATAAAAGAAATGTTCAAATGGCACAGTTTTTATGCGACCTACTATCCCACGACTATGCAAGAGTACCTAATTTCATTTTTGCATGTTCACAGGAGGCCATCTGCTGGACATACACCGCTAGTCCGCTACAATAGGTAACTTACTTACCAGTGATAATACTTAGAAGTTCCTTCACTGGCGAAGTGTCGGGCTATCTACAAAATTCATTATATGCATTTATTTGTGGCTTTTCGCAGGGTAAAATAATGCAGATTTTGAGCCACAATAACTACTAATGCATGCAGTCATTATAAGTTTATATATTAACTACAAGCTTTATATAAGCTTTTTTTAAGGTCTTGTCGTAAGCAAGATTCGAGAAAAGAACTCACTCTCAAACGCAGTGCCAGTACTAACTTCAGGTTTGCAAGGCAGACGACCGGTTGTATTTCTGCAACCCCGCATAAAATAAAACGGACGAGCTGGCCTATAAAGGTCTCTGTGCTTAGTTTACTCTTAAAACAGTGTAGGTCAGTTGCTGATATAAATCTGACACAACATAAAAGTTGTTCGGCGGTTGGCCCTTCTCCCTCTGAATTATTCATCGTCCTTAAATATAGTTGCGATTCATTCGGTTTTTGTGAATGTTTACTGAGTACGTTCTGTCAACTTTTGAAACCTATATAAATACTTATTGACAGGATTTTAGTTTTTGGTAGCTGTTGTTTGCGGTTGCACATTTAATTTGGTTAAAATTGGATTCATTATAGAATATTTGCATTATTTTAAGAAATTTGAAGAAATAAATATTGGTGAATGAGAGTATGCCACTCCCACGGCTGAGACAAAAATAGACTATAGAGAAAGCGCGTGAAATTATATTCACTCAAAAAACATTCCATTTCCTAAGTATTTCCTCCCTCAGATCAGTGTTAATAGGTACACATGAAAGCACGGATAACTACAAAAACAGAGAATTTGAATTCAGAAAATGATAGAAGATGACATCGCTACCCTATCGTTACGGACAGCACGGCTGAATTATCATTGTTTAACGCAAATAGACTTTTAGGCAACATATTTATTACAAAATTTTACTGTTAGGAGGTGATAAGACACAAAACAAGCGATATTCAAGTCATCATTTGTGACTTCCTTGGAACAAGCCCCTCCTCCTTGTCCCCAGAATGAAGTAACCGTAACGAACAATAAACATTCTTCCGGACCGTCCTTGTAAGCTATTAAGTTTAGTGCATTGTAGTCGTAGGTGCGGTTTTGTGACCGTAATGCAGAGGCCGGCCTCGGCTGAATAATTCATTCTAGCTCTGCCTGTCACGGCCAAGCCTGCTTCTAGCAAGTTTGCTGCTGACTGTATAATGAGCCCAAGTTTTGGGCTCACCTGTAGTTTGTGATCTAACTATAAAAATAAGATGCTAAAGTTTTTCAGTTAAGGAGTTTTCAACATGTTTCTTGAAATATGGAGCTGGGGAATATAGTTGAAGATTTTCATAATAAAGTATAAAATATATCGAGTGATCTTCTTTTGGAAGTAGTTTCTAGGTTTTGAATATTTCATATTTCATATTATATTTCATATTTCATATTTATTTATTTATAATATCATTCATATTACATGTCAATTTATTATTAGGTACAGTATTATATTATAATTATTTATCCACGTTGTACGTGATAAATAATTATAATATAATACTGTGAATACCGTAATGTTACGACCGCTGGTGGCTTAGAATGTTAACTGTGAATTAATTTTAGATACCACTTGATATTTACCAGCTCTTTGGTGAAAAAAAAAATACATCCTAAGGAAGTATCAAGAGAAGATCCTAAAAACACCTAGTTTCCCTCAGAGCTCAGTCAGATGGCAGTGGCTTACATAAACACCGCTTAATTGCGCTACATTCGATACACTTTACAAAGAGTGGACCTCGGGCACAAGGACCTCCTCCTGGCAACCAAACCTGAGTTCATTTGATTACCTTTTTTCAGAGACATAAGATATTGTGTTCAATTGTTTCAAAACAAGCAACACTAATATTTAACAGTCTAAAAATAACTAATATTAAAATATTCGCGACGTTGACGAGCGTAGGATTTAGTGAATGTTCCAAATATAGCGGCCTGAAAGGGTCACCTTAAGTGCGATTGATATTCATGCAGATCAGAGTACGCTTGTGTGTAATCCGCCGCTGACGAGGTGCTGAGATCGATTACCCGCGCCGAGACAGCTCCTCAAAATGATTTTCCGGCAGCTGTCTCTTATTTTTAGGGTTCTACTTAGTTAGTAAGGATATCAGCTTAAAATTTATAGCAAATAAAGGATATTTACTGAAACTAATACCGTTTCATTTTCTTAGAATAGTAATTAGGTATACCTAGTTTTACTTGGTATTAACTTAAATAAGATCACGGGCATTAGTAATTAACTTTAAAGGGCCGTCACAATAGATCACTGCTTGATCGACGTGGCACTCAAAGGCCCGCAACCCCCCAATAATAAATAAATAATAGTAACTTATTCCAACATAAATAAGCCTGTATAGACTAATTATTCTGAAACATAATTTAAAAGTTAAATATTTATGTGCCCTAAAGATGTACTGTGTGAATAAGTACATGTTTGCTTTCTGTAAATTCCAGCTTAATTATTAATTTCGAAAAATCCGAAAACGTCTGTTTAAACAGATTGACAAAGAAAATCATTCCAGTAAGTTATCCATTTGTATAACCGTCGCTCGGGGCGGCTCCGGCACGTAAAGCAGGTGATCGCGAGGCGGCGGCGGGGGCACGACAATGTTAACAAGGTTATTCCTATTCCATAGTGGAATGTAAACAGCCCTTCAGCCATTATGAGTCGCGGTGCACAAGACAAACAGCCGAGGAGCGCGAGACTGTGCCCCGCTTAAATATTGATATTGGGCCCCGACAGTGATACCTCTACCTACCCTACCGATTTCGACTAAATTTATTTGTTAATTCAACGAGCCATATCCACTTGTAGCTACCGACCCTTCGGTTTCCTAATTGGACTATTGTGTTTGTGATTAGTAATCGAGAAAAATAGTAAGCGGGACTGGGATTAAATTAAAGGAATAAATAGGCGCGTGCGCGTGGTGCCGCTGAGGCGTGTCAATATTTGCTCAAGCACGCGCCGGTAAATAGTGCCTTGTTAGGTAAACGTTAAACAAAGCCTCCTCCGAATTTATACTCCAAATAACACTTCTTTGTAATAACAATTGTACAGTAAAATACACCAGTAATTTAATTAAAATGTAGTGTCTATTAATAAGTATTAAGCAACAAAACTCGGGACTTAATAAATCAAAGAGTATACCTGCAGACAAAGGTCATTAATCCTGGCCGGGTTTAATTACCAACCCAGCTTAATCCTAAGGTTCGATAAAAGCATTTAATTAAAATTGTATTTCAGAGAGTATAATATCGTTGACAGTTGCTATGTACGATTTAAAATTCAACTGAGCGATAGTAACATACTTTACTCCAATATACTCGGAAATGTTCACCTTATTGTAGCAAACATAGTACGGGAAGTTCTTCGTTATGGTCAAACACAAATTAAAAAAATTCAAACCATTATTGTCGTGTTTTAGCGGACGGGAAAGTTATTACTGTATTGTTTTTTACTTTTAAAAAACATGTATTCACTAAGAAAAACGCAAACAGCCAATTAATATAGCTGCGGGCCGCGTCTACACGACCCGGTCAGCATCATTTCAAGCCATAGGATAGAGTCGTGTAAGACCGACTTGTATCATCGTGTGAATACTGCTTAGTAAAATCAAAGACTAAATATTTTTTATATTTTTTTAAGGATCTCATACGTGCAAATGCAGCTCATATTGCACAATTATATTGAATGAGCGAATATTTAATGGTACTGAATGGCAATAGTTGTGCCTTTAACTTTTAAAAAATAATTAAAGAGGGAAATTTATTTTGTCGTTTTTGATGTGATTTGAGTGATGGTTCATGTTTAAATTATGATTATTTTACCTGATTTCCTCGCATGTTTGGAGAAAAGCACTATATAGGCCTCGGCAGGAAAAGCAATTCGTAGATTAGTCTTCTTCGAAATCGAAACTCATCCACGAATTGCCATTTCCCGGCCTCTGCAATAATGTACTATTTCCTATTTAATAGTGTATGTCGTAGTAAAGAGGCCATTGTCCAATGTCCATTAAATTTTATGATATGTTATCCTTGATATTAACTGTAGCAAATAGAGTTTTTAGCATAAATTTACTAAAAAGTGTCTTAAGTAGGTATTTCTTGTTATTTTAATAATATTAAATAACGAACAAAGGGATGGTTTTATTAACTTCTAATGCTGCTACTAATATGATACAAAATCATGAATTTTAAATTTAACTTGAATGCATTTTTCTTATTTGACTTGTTAGTTGACGACATGTTTTTTCATATTAAATTATCTTAGCCATAATTAAAGATTGGAATTTTACCTACTTGTCTTTTGTTATTAGGGTTTCGTAGCCACCTAGAAACCCTTATATTTAGGCCATGGCCGTCTGTCCTCGGCTTTGCTCCGTGATCGTTAGTGCTAGAAAGCTGCAATTTGGCATGGATACATAAATCATACACAGTGACAGAATGGTAAAAAACAATAACTTCAGTTCTCATTGCAAATCAGATTGGTATCATCATATTTTACGTTTATCTATACGAGTACATCACCAAGAGTAAAACTTGAAAATCTTATACCTTACAACACATTCGTCTACCTGTTTCCGATATATTCCAGGAACAGTAATCAGAACATATATTTGTCAAATTTATTTAAAGCGCGCCGAAACCGCCAGGAAGTGTAATAATCACATTTCGCCTGACTGCGCGCGTTGTGTTGTAAAAAATGTGTGTTTGAAATCTATTGAAGCACCCGGAGGCACGAAGAGCGCACGCGGCCCCTTATTTTCTCTGTCAATACAAATATTGAAAAATCATTACGTACGCTCACTTCTTTTCTTCTCTCTTTATAAATTCTCAGGGAAAGTATTTCTATTTGGTTCCCTCGTCATTCGTTCGGGACGTGGAAGTGACACAATTGGAAACAAAACCATAATAACAAGACAAGATCTGTCTTGTCATTATGGTGGTATGGTCCAAAGAGCATATAATCACTACGTTTTAAGAGACGGGACTTCCATACTAGCGAGTGGAATCCCTTTGTTTCGCAAATCATTACCAAAATGTACGACAAAGAACTGTCAAAGAACCATAGTACCAACATAAGCAATTTAAATAGTGTAGTACGCTACACGCTTGCGTTTCTTATCGATATCGATAAAATGGGGAGGGTTGAAATATAGACTCTTGTCTACAAATTTTGTACTCGAAATCAAGTTAGGATCGAGTCCACATTTAAGTTTTATGTTATATAGTGGATAGTTCTATGAATAGACTAATACGTGGTCGAGCTTAATGTGGACTCGATTTTTTTAGAACACCTTGTTGTTCTTCACCACTAGGAAGGATCAAAGTAGCACTTTTTTTCCCTACTAGGAGGGATCACTTTTTTCCTCTTTTTGCATACTTCTTAGGTTAAATTATTTAATTTAATTACCATTAATTAAATTTATTTATTTATTTGTACCATAATAATTTCCTCATAGGTGATGTGAAAAGCAGTATGTAAATTTATCACGTGGTAGCAAAAATATTTCCACCTTAGGGTGGTATTCCACCTATCCAATTTCTTGGTCCAATGTCATTGCGTCTCTCTCTGTCATTAATCAAAATGTGAGACGCAATACACATTGGACAAAAATTGCATAGGTGGAATACCACCCATAGGCGTTAACACTTGAATCCCTCACTACGCTAGCATTCTATTTTAGAATACCTCGTTACACTCAGATTGTAATTATAAAATCCTTCACTATTTTTTTTCTTAATTTTTTTTTTATCAAAAGCACTATTTTCATCATTTTGAAAATAGCTGCAGATACATGTTTCAATAAATGTAACTTTTTTATGGGAAGATGTATCAAGTCTTCGTTCCCAACAAATTTAACCCACTGCCTGCATCTGAAAACATACAGCCTTGGTTATGTACAGTTTATATTCCAAGTGTTTGCTAATGAGATGATCAACTGATTATTTAGCGCTAATATGCATCTATAAATCAAATCAAATATGTTAAATAATGACCATTAATGCATAGATGATAGATAATTTTCCACTGAAAATCTTCGACGAATTAATTTTGTGTCATATTGCATGCAAGTTCTCAGGAAATTTCACATATTTTATTTAATTACTTACACTGATATACAAATAAACATACAATTATCGATAGTTTTAGTACATCCCTAGTTCACAACTAAGAATAATATAAAATATCATATTTTCGATGTGTTTTAAGCCTGCTGCACCAAAATAAGGTCAAAAGTATCTAAAGCAATACGTACCGGTCTTTATCCAAGGGAAATTTTGCCATAAAATCCCTTTTTTCGTGATTTTCTCGAGTGGCTCACTTGCCACATATTTCACACTTAGTAAACCGTTTTCTCGGTGGCATTGTAACAAACTCGTTGTTTATTCTGATCACGGTTCACTATTTTCGATATTTTCACTAAATAATAAAGATATTGCACGAAATACCCGAACAAAACATTGAAGCCTTCATAACAAACAAAACAATTAGGCTGACAGTTGACTTGATGTAAACTTGACAGAATAAATAGCACTGACGTTTTATTTTTCTTCGTTGGCAAAGATTTGCGAAACAAGTTCCATACAAAACTTTTGTTCCTAGTTGCGTCAGCCTGGTATGGTCTGTGTATCTGTTTGTACATGACAAGAGTGTTAAGGCTTCACTTCACTACTTCCATTGACATTTTATAGTTCGGACGCATTTGTTTCTTAGGGTCGACCATGTCTTATTTTTTTATAAGGGGTTGGGAGGGGTAGTTTTTACGTAAGATCACATACATAGATGCGAAACTTTTCAAATTTCTATGAATTGATGACGTTTAAAATCCACTCTATACACAGAAACAACCAAACGCGTTTTTTAAATTGTAAATTAGCTTTTCCTTTAGATTTTTTATGTAACACGGGGGGGTACCTCCCCCCCCCATACTTACATAGGGGAGGAAGGGGGTCAAAAACAGGCAAAAATCGTCTTCGTAATAAATGTATGGCGCTTTATAATATGTTCATGATATCTTTATCTGTTTGGTCATATGGTTTGCAGAAAAATAATGTCACCCATTTGAAGGTACACATCCGATTCAAATCAAACACACAAGACAATTCGAACGTACACTATCAGAATGATATTTGAATGATGTTAGCTAGTTATCGCGCGACTCGCTCGCGTCAATATACATCTGTACGGACATGTACGAGCGAAATGATTGACATCATTTAGATGCCATTCTGATATCAGTATGCGTTCGAATTGGCCCGTAAGTAGGAGGACATGTCTGGCTTTTTATGAGATTTCAGTAGATAAAACTGTAATATAATTATATATGTATACATATAACACAACTTCTACGGACAGGTTTCAAAGGCAGTATTCGACTTAATTTTTTATCAGTTCGTAACATCGACCTTGCAAAAATTACAATATTATCGGTAAAACGCTACAATTTGCTATTCAAAATACCTACGTTATTAGGGTTCCGTACCCAAAGGGTAAAACGGGACCCTATTACTGAGACTCCGCTGTCCATTCGTCCGTCCGTCCGTCTGTCTGTCACCAGGCTGTATCTCATGTCATGAACCGTGATAGTTAGCCAGTTGAAATTTCTAGAGATTATGTATTTCTGTTGCCGCTATAACAACAAATAAGATCGTGCGATTTCCAAAATCGCTGGTTCAGTCCACCAAAGGCCGCAGCAGCTTTGGAAATCCTAGAGGAGACTTCGGACTCGAGACGATTGTCACTCCGCAACAGAGTCCCTAGGTATCGGAATGTACCCACTTCGTCCAGTGCCGAAAAAAAGCCGCCGCCGCCTATAGAGCAATTATCATGCCTGTGCTGCTCTATGCCTCGGAGACATGGTGTTTGTACAAAGGGGACATTAAACATCTAGACACATTTCATCTACGTCTCCGGGCAATATTACGGTTGAAGTGGCAGGATCGTGTTCCAAACTCGGAGGTTCTACGTCGAACAGGCATACCGGGTATGGAGTGTCTGCTCATAAAAGGTCAATTGCGTTGGTGTGGGCACCTTGTGCGTATGGCGCCATCAAGACTGCCAAAAAAAGTATTTTACTCTGAGCTAGCCTCAGGTAAACGTAAGGCTGGCGGGCAATACCTACGCTACAAGGATGTCGTAAAACGCCATCTGTTGGCCACCGGCATATCTTGCGAGTCGTGGGAGGAGCTTGCGACTCGGAGATCGGACTGGCGAGCTGCTGTCAGTACGGGTCTTGACAACTTTGAACGCACCCGGCTTGACGCCAAACGTCAGCTCCGAAAAACTCGGCCCAAGCCCTCCTACAACTATACATACAACTCATCTGGACAGCTCTACTGTGCTCCGTGCCGCCGAACTTTCAAAACTAAATTTGGATTTGCAAGTCACGCTCGCGCCCATGCGCGTAATAGTTAATAAATAATATTTAAAAACAATATTAATAAAAATAAAAATAACTTGTCATGATGTCGCCGTCGACGGATACGTCTGGGTGGACATCATCATAACAACAAATACTAAAAACAGAATAAAATATATATTTAAGGGGGCTCCCATACAAAAAAGTGATTTTTAGATAATGGTACGGAACCCTTCGTGCGGGAGTCTGACTCGCACTTGGCCGTTTTTTTTTTGTTATATCAGTATAGCACCACATAAGCAATGTCGCGAGCTGCTAAGTCGAATACCACTTTAGGGCATAAAATTGTAGGCCAACAAAACGCCCAACTTTGTCACTTGCCATAAGGGCGCCTTGACAGGTTATTTTTATAAAGATACAAGTAAATCTCGTCCTTATAGTAAGCGACAAAGTAGGACGTTTTGCCGGCCGCAGTCACAAATAACGAAACACTGTTAAATGCGATTCTATTTATTTCGTAAATCTTTAGCTATCTGTTTGTACATCATAAACTACAACTTTACGTAAAAACATATAAGTATCTATATCTACACATGATTGCCTTCAAACTTTAAATATAGAGTTACAACCTTAGTTCCAGAGTGGTAAGTGATGCTGATGAACTATTGCATTAAATTTAGTCTATATGAACGATGGTGTGACGGGACTACGCATTAAGGTACAAGTTGGAACCCGGCGACGTAAGGCGACTGCAAACCACGATCAACGAGACGAAGTCAGCTACACGTCGCCGAGCCCGAGCGCAGACCACCGGCCTACCGCGAAAATCAGAATTCGCAAATTGGGATCTTTCTCTTTTACTCTCACTAAGACGTAATTAGAGTGACAGAGAAAAATGCCCGCAATTGATGAACCTCGATTTTTGCGATTATAGTCCTGGGCTATGGTCGAAATGGTAAGATCCCCGCAATTGGCGAATTTCTGTTTTCGCCGTAGGCCCCCAGTGGTGCCGCTGACGTCACGAAACAATTGGAACCAACTAAATACGGCGCTGCGGTAAGCAGTCAGATTCGAAATTAACACAGCGATATGTCCATGATCATATTACGACAGGCCGCCACACGAAGTCTGTACGTAGTTGTCGTCTACGGTCTCTACACGTCGCCGGGTTCTAATTTGTACCTATACGGGACTTAATCACGTAAACTTAGAATTATTTAATCATACTGATGTTTTAAACTTTGCTTTGTTCTTTGTTGCAGAAAGACTGACTGACAAAACGGTTACGTAGCTATTCTACCTGCGCGTTCTTCGGACTATCCGCACTTGATCCGGAGGCGTAAGCCGGTTACACATTTGTCTGACATGTCATGTTGTGTTGTGTCATGACGCATCAGAGTGGCAATCGGTTCCATACATTTAATATGGTTGCCTGCACATTTGTCTGAGGCAGCGTGCATCACATTAAACTGTTAACCCAGTGTCAAATTGTACTGGTAATTCTGGTAACTCCAGGTTTAACCGGTTAAACCGTTAACTTAGTGTCAAATTGTACTGGTAACACTGGTAACTCCAGGTTTAACCGGTTAAACCGTTAACTTAGTGTCAAATTGTACTGGTAACACTGGTAACTCCAGGTTTAACCGGTTAAACCGTTAACTGAGTGTTAAATTGTACTGGTAACACTGGTAACTCCAGGTGTAACTGGTTAAACCGCTAACTCAGTGTCAAATTGTACTGGTAACACTGGTGATGGTGCAAGTGGCCCTTAGTGTCAAAGATGTTAAAACGCGCGCTTATCAGTCTTTCTGTGATCTTGAACGTCAGTATGTTCAAAAAGTATATCTACATAAATTAAATACTCGTAATTCACTAATTAAGTCCCGTTTATGAAAATATAGTAACAAACTAGGTAGGGACATAATTTATGTTAGTCACATTTTAGTCACCTTGCGATCTCGCCAACTTTTATGATTTCGCATTTGGAATAGTTACTGTCAGAGATCAAGATACTTGGTAGTGTTGGGTAGTGCTATTTGAAACCACGGAGCTTGGAACTTTGAAGTAAACATTTCATAACAAAACAATTGCTAAAACAAATCCTATATTTTTAATAAATCAGTACTTCTGAAATAAATTCATCTTAATATGTAAAATGCATGTTAATGAAGAACAACTTTGTATCGCCTTATTTTCTCAATTATTAGGGCATTCATTTAGAAGAAGATCCAAGATGGTAGCTGCATGTAGTGCACTGCAGATTACATATCGTTAAATGTAGTTCACTAAAAACGCCTATCATTACTGTATTAGGTATATGTTCTCCATATTAACTGAACGTATTTATATAACTCATCGTCATTATAGCCTCCGGTCGCCCACTGTTGAGCATAGGCCTCTCTTCGTGTACGCGGCTTATCCCGGTCCTGGGCTAGTCTCATCCAGAAGTCTGCGTTCTGTTAATATAGATGACATGTTGACATCAAACATCGTGAGGCTATTTAAAAGTAGTTTTACTTCAGATATATCATTTACATATGTGTTATGCTAAATAAAACTTTTATCCTCGTTTGTAACACTGTCAAATTTTCCAGTGGTTGTAATTATTTCATCGAGACGGTAAACTGTAACCCTTTTCTATATAGGTAAGTACTGCACAAATGTAGAAAGTTTTCCCAAAAAATCCAAATATATATCTTTGATTATTCATTTCGCGAAAGTGCAATTTAAATGCTAAATTTGAAATTCTATTAGCGTGTGGTGGTCGATAACTCGTACCATGCCTAGAAAAAATAGAAAAGGGTTATATTACCATTCATAGCTATATTTGAAAAACGTAATAAGTTTGAAATATTCATATTTACGCTCACATAATATAAAAGCTAAATGAAGTCGTCAGATGTAAGACAACGTACATGAAATATGGCACTGTCTGCAGAAAATACATCATATTTTGTCTTAACTAAACATACCAACGAGAGCTTTCAGTAAAATGGCATTTTTATTGATTAAGTAAGTACTGGAAATCTGATGGTTATTGACTGTACCTATGTATATTACTTATTTTTATCTGACATCAGATAAAAATAATTAAGTTTTTATATTGCATAAAAAAATAGGGAATATAAAAGTTAGGATAAATCTAGTTAAACGGCACTGACACAACTGCTCGCATCCTATTGTTCCCGTAAAAGCTATTAAACTATATAAAAATGTAAATTAGAGTCGAGTACCCAATATTACACACGCTGCAGAAATCTGGCAATGTAAACTTTAACAGGTGAATTATTCATAATTAAATATACTGTTGCATTTGCAGCTGCTGGGGATTTTCGGAACTATAAGAAATGATGGCAATGCTCTTGGGCCTTTTTACCATCAAACTACGTTCAGGTTTTTCATTTTTAGGGTTCCGTAGTCAACTAGGAACCCTTATAGTTTCGCCATGTCCGTCTGTCTGTCTGTCTGTCTGTCTGTCCGTCCGAGGCTTCGCTCCGTGGTTGTTAGTGCTAGAAAGCTGAAATTTGGCATGGATATATAAATCAATAAAGCCGACAAAGTCGTACAATAAAATCTAGAAATTTAATTTTTTTTAGGGTACCTCCCCTACACGTAAAGTGGGGGTGAATTTTTTTTTTTCGCTTCAACCCTAGAGTGTGGGGTATCGTTGGAAAGGTCTTTTAAAAGTAATAGGGGTTTTCAGGAAACATTTTTTGATAAAGTGAATATATTCGGAGATAATCGCTCCGAAAGAAATAAAAATGTGTCCCCCCCTCTAACTTTTGAACCATAGGTCCAAAAAATATGAATAAAATCGTGGAAGTAGAGCTTAAGAAAGACATTAAATGAAAACTATTGCGGACATGATCAGTTTAGCTGTTTTTGAGTTATCGCAAAAAGTTTTCCCTTCATAGTAAAAAGACTTACTTTAATTAGGTACTGATTATACAAATTAGCCTATTTGTTTAACACGGGTGAAAGGTACCGTTTCATCCCTTGGTTAACAATTTACTATACTTTAAGCTCCAGTTTAGCTTATTGTGACGGAAGAGTAACTACGGAACCCTACACTGAGCGTGGCCCGACATGCTCTTGGCCGGTTTTTTTTTTGTTTTTTTTTTTCAACCGTGTTAATGGATGAAAACTCTGCTTCTAGTTTTACTATTTGTAGTTAGAACTAGTGGTTAGAAATTGTTGTTTTCTTTGTTTGTCAACTCAGTACCCTGCAAAACATTGCATATATACAGAGCACTAAGAAAACTGAAAAGTGTTGATTCATTCTTGGACCAAGCACAAAGAAGATTGAAGTGTTCATACTTTCTTAATAAATAGGTATAGCTTACAAATAAGAGTTATCATATCAAATTATGAGAAATTTGACAATCTGGGTTTTTCTTTTAACAGTATGCAAAGGTCAGGTGATGTAAACATCTAAAAATGACATCTGGTTTTCATGGAGCGATGGATATTTTTATATGTGGACCTGTATACATATATGAATTTTGAGAATGGGAAAACGTACATAAACTTACAAATCATAGATTCCAGGATTAGAAATTTACGTACAGTCGAGTACTCAGGTCGTAAATTACGTACATATTTTTCAGCACCCAATGACAAATACGAGTAACTAGAAAATATCGACAAAAACCGCGCACTGTTTTAGTACAATGGGTTCGTGTGTCGTACAACGTTTTACAGTACATATGGCCCTTTAAATTTTCGACATAGGCATGTAAAGCACTACTAGAGTAATGTAAAGTAGCACCATAATAGGTACTGTAAAATGTTTTACCGCCCTCTACATACATATAGGTACATGGGTTAGATTTTTTGGGTATTTAGAAGGTCGCACACAAAAATTAGCCTTAAGAGGATACGGGAGCTGAGATTAAAAAAAATAGGTGAATATATCCGTCTCGCAAATCAAAGCGGCTTTTAAAATTAGTGCGATAAGAACAACGTCAGGTTAGGCGGAAAATCCTTCGTGAAAATCTCAAAAAACGGTGTTTCGTACTCGACTGTTTCCTCCTCCAAAACTTAACCAAATGTAACGGAATTTTGAGATTTAAATGGTAAATTACCTAAGTCGGACTTTTTTGCTTTTTAGGCTAATTGAACCATGCTTCTCTTTGCGGCCTAGGAAATTAGGCCGTTTTTGCGAATATTCGAAGTGCACTAGCGCCTTAAGAAACAAAAATATCAAAAAAGCAAAACAGTCTAACACAGATATTAAAAATAATAATCTGTTTTGAAAAAATCATTGCTCTAGCTTCAAGAACCACGGAGGAAACAGTCGAGTACGTTTGTATGGAGAAATGACCACTCCCGTTGCCTCATAATTGTATGACTACGATTTAAGCTTCCGCAATCTTCGTCTAACTATAACTATACTCACATATAAAATTATCTGTGCCAAAGAAAGAGACGTAGGTAACCTCAAATGTTTGCGAGAGACCAAGATTGCCGAAGCGCGTTACTTTATACCTAATCAAAGAGTACGCAATTAATTAAAGCACAAATCAGGAAAACGAAAACGTGCTTAATTACATTTTACATTGGCATACGAGATTGCTAGTACTCTTCTTAATTTACTTTTGCTAAAATAAATATCTCGACAACAATTTTTGTATAAGTACAGGGACCATAAATGTACGATTTCAAACGTTTTGGCACTACATGACCTGCGGCTGTACCATGGTCGCATGTTTATCACCTATCACACACGCCTGTCTCGTTCTAACAAGTAGGTAACTGCGAAAGTGACAGGCATAGTGACAAGTAATAAAAATGCAACCATGCTGCCACAGCTGACCGCGGTAAGATCGTTTACAAGATAGCTTATGTTATTTATTACGATGAAAGGGTTAACAAGGAAGACGAGATCTGCTCTATGTAAATGTTTTATAGCAACATTTATTATTAATAATACGTATTTCTTAAAAAATATAGGTCATAGGTACACTTACCTATACTCAAACAAACCTTAATGATCACAATAATGCTACGACTTTACACAAAAATACGTATCTCTATGTCCTAAGTTAGTTAACAAAGGTTATTTACACTTTAGACACAAACAAGTATAAGCATCGCTGCCCATCCAACTTTGTACTTATTCCATAGAAAAATATGTACGTCCAATTATATCACATAACAGCTCCCGTACAGCGTGCAGCCGACCGCTCCGCACTGCAACAAAGAACGCCGTTATCTATAAGCCCTCGCGTCGCGTCACTCCCTACGTTAAACGTAATGCTGAAACAACAACCTATTGTTCCAATTTGCATTTCTGTTTGCCGAAATTAAGGCTTAATTATCCAGTTATATATACGTATTCATAAAATCAAATATAGTTTACAAAGAAAATGAAAAACATTATGTAAATAAAACAGTAGGTATATCTTTAGCTATCGAATAAATTTATTTAGCGTGTATTTTTGATACTACCACATATTCCTAGGGCAGTCCATAGGTACAGGTCCTAAATGTCCTAATGAATGAACTTATATGTTTTATTATAAAATGTTTGACTTTTAATTTTTCTTTTAAAATATTTAAGTACGCAATGTATCATTACTTTTTTTACTCAAATCGTAACATTTACTGACGCGACTTCAGTTGTCCGTAATGTACTCGTATTACGGCTACAGCTAGAAAAAACTTAACAAAGATGCCCTAAAACGGATCCCCACTATTATGGTTACACCTACACCTTAAATCTTGAGTTAAATTATTTTTGAAAAATAGTTTTACAAGACTGTTAAATCGCCACAAGCGGCAGCATATTTTTGCAATCAAACACTCTTTGTAAACAAATACCGATGCAACTACCAACTGCCCAGCCGCATAAATGCACAGTAAAACCGAGCCGCATGTGGCCGTCAAAGGGTAAGTGGAATGAACATGTAGATGTAGATACTCACACTGGTGCTACGTCAGAAGCGAGTCGTATTCGAAGGGCGTGGGGTCGGCTGCGCGCAGGTGTCACCACAGCACTCCACCGGATATATTCGACACCTCTATTTGGTCCTCAGTTTCCACCTCTACGAATGGCACCCGCCTTCTCCTATATCTCAGACGAAAACTGATCCAAAGGATCAAAGACATTACTATCAGTAGGGACACGGCAACTGTGCCTATGTATTGCGCGTAGTTTGTGTGAGGCGACTGATACGGCGAAAACTGTGATTTTTCGTTCTCATCCGCAGTCTGATTGCCGCCCGCGACGGCGAGCCCTATTTCATTATGAGTTACATTTAAAAGGGTCGCTGGGTGAGATTCATTTTTTACTAAGTTCATTTGTAAAAGTTTTTTAGCTTCCACTGGTGTATTCAAGCGCTTACCAGATTTATTATTTTGCCGAATTTCTGGAATGTCATCTTCATTCCCTTTTTTCGAGTCCCGCCATGATGGAGATAAATTAGGTTCTGTATCTAAAAACCTTTGATCTATATTTAATTGATCGTGTAAAAGTTTGTTTTGCTCTAATATTTTTGAGGACTCTCGTGATTTCATGGCCATAGTTTCGTTCAAGTAGTCATAATATGGGAACTTTAACGTATTTTTCATCTTTAGCGCATCTTTCTTTTCACCAGGGATTGAACTATTAGCATATTTCGTATATTTGGCAATGGTCCTGTTTAATTTCGACTCGTAATCGTAGCTAACAGAGTTATGTTTAATCTTGTCACGTTTTGCATAGTCGGAACTTTTCTCTGTTTTATTATTGAGATACCCATAGTACCTCAACAATTTATTTATCATTTCTGTGCTATATAAATTCACCGGCGGTAAGCTTTCGCTTATGGTGAACGTTTCTGGAAAAGTGCAGTTGTATTTGATTATATCCTCTTTGGCTTCTGAAGTAGAGTAATAACAGCTTTCGCCGTTTGATGCGGACTGGTTCCAATTCATCCAATCTTTTAGCCACATTTTGGCACTACAATTAAGGCTATTGCCGTGTAATCTCAAGGTTTTTAACTGACTGAGATAGAAAAGTAAGTCGTTTCTTATTTCTGATAGATTGTTCATCCTTAAGTCGAGATATTGCAGATGTGAGAAGGCAGCCAGCGCAGCGGAGTCGGCGAGCAGCTGGCGCGCGAGGCCCGGGCTGGCCTGCAGGTGCAGCATCTGCACGGTCTCCGGGGACGGAACGGGGAACGAGCCGTCCTGCGCCGGCACCGACACGTTCAGGTAGCACAGTCTTAAGTCACGAAGGGACAGAGGTCCGTCAAAGGTATTCGACGATAGAACTTGAATCGGATTATTCGACAAATCCAACATTTCGAGAGACAGTAAATCGTCAAAAACATGGTCTTCAATGTACCGTATTTGATTGTTTTTTAATAGCAAAATTCGCAAATTGGGTAAGTTTTTGAAGTCGTGTCGGGATAAGTTCTTCACAACATTACTATTAACGGATAAATATTTCAACTCATCAGGTAGAGATTTAGGTATGGTTGTTAAAATATTCTTATTGATATTTAGTAATAAGAGCATTTCCAATCTACCCAAAGAATCATCCTCGACGGAAACAATTTTGTTGTCAGAGAAGTCGAGAGACTGCAATAACGGGTAGCTGTCGAGATCGCCACATCTGACGGATGAGATCTGGTTGCCGACGAGCGACAGGAAGCGTACAGAGTGGGTGAAGGCCTCGGGCACCTGGTAGAGGCCGGTACGCGACGCATCTATCTGCTGCAGCCGGCGCCCCGTGCCCACCAGCAGCTGCCGATCTAGTTGCGTGATTCCTAAATGAGGATTGTCAGTCAGTAGCAGCCGTGCAAGGTTCGGCAACAACTGCAGCGCGCCAGGCTCCATTTTCTTCAAATTGTTATGCGATACATCCAAGTGTTGCAACAACCAATTATTAAAGTAGTTCTCATGGATAAACTCGATGTTATTTCTACTTAGATTAAGATGTTGAAGGTTTTTAAGCGGCGTAAAAACGTTCGCTAAAATAGTAAGGTTGTTTTCTGATAAATCCAGCAATTCTAGTTTTGAAAGTCCATTAAAACTTCCCGGAAATATGCTTATTATTTCATTTCTACTTAAAATTAGTTTTTGAAGAGAAGAAAAATTATTGAATAGCCCTTTTGTGATGGATTTCAGTCTATTATCAGATAAGTCTATATGTCGTAAGTTTCGGTTGTTAACGTTGATTGCAATTTTGGAAAGGTTGTTATTTGTGATGGCTAGCGAGTAGGTGTCGAGGGCCGGCGAGGCGAGGTCGACGCTGCCACACGCGCTGCAATAACGGACCATCACTTCTGATAGCGTTTTGTTTGCGAACTTCTGCCTCCATGTTTGCTCTTCGTCGTCACAACACACCGACACGTGATGCGCAATCTGATTTTCTTTCAACGTTACGTTGTAGGAGCAATTTAGAGATAATGTTAAATTGTTATGGCACGTACATTTTCCTGGACATGTCGATGCTAGATTGCTAACTTGCCAAAATGATAAAAATACAAAAAGCAAATATTTTATTGGTGTTAGAGTCATTGTTTTATGCTTTCCTGAGTCTATGCTGGATTAAGAACCAGGATCGGTTGAGTTAGCGGAGATATACAATCGTAGTTCACAACAGCACTGATGTCATGTGTTCTACTTGTTTGGAACATGTTGTTTTCACTCCGGCACAGACACTTCAAGTAGGCGCGTTAGGTGCTCGGAAGCTGTCAGTCATGCTCGCGCTCACCTAGCGGAGCAAGGAACTTAGACGTGAGTCGCGCGAGAGGCGAGTGCTCGCGGGAAGCGTCGCGGGCGAGTGTTGTCGTGTCGCGAGACGGAGCGGACGGCCAGCGACACAGCGGGCGCCGACGGGTCTGCCTGCGAACTGCGAGAGCAAGGGCGAGAGCCCCGGCGCCGGCGCCCTGCCGCCGCCGTAATATCCCTCACAACCTCATTTTTATATAGTCGACTGACTTCCACACCGCCACTATTTATGTCATACTCGGCGCTCCCTAATACGTTATTTTTAGGGGCCAAGTATTTGTAAATGTACGTTATATTTTTCGGTCGTTCTAACTGAGATTGGTCCCAGTTGGGCTGTCTCAGAGGAGAACATGATTTAGACAGATATTTATTACGGCTAAAGTTTATGGCAACTTTTATTCAGAGCCACATACCAAGTTTCCATTTAAAATATACATTTCCACGATATCAGTCTATTTAAATGCATATTTTTTTTAGTTTACATAATTACCTTCCTAACTAGTAAAATATATGTCTCTTATGTAACTTATTCCACAGTAAAATAAGATTAGAAATAGTGTTTTTTTTTTGTACATCGCAACAAAGCCACTGTTTTATTTCCTCGCAGCAAATGGATAGCAGTTTTCTTTATTTGCACGAGAAGGAAAACCGATTAAACCGAGGTTGGTGGCAGTACAAAGCCGTAATACCTTTATTGTGGATGTTCTCTTTAACTTGCAAAAAGTCTCCGAGTGCAAAGTAAAAGAAAGGCGCGACGAAGCCTACCTGTTTATTCAACCCTTTATGCTGCTTCGAACATCTTTACTGGAACGTTCGACTGGCATTTTCATGAATTGCTCCCACAAGGCTCTCTGAAGGGTCTCTTTATTGCGCTCCTTAATTTGGGTTATTTGAACTTTTCTTGTCCTCTCCTGAATGTTTTGAGGGCGCATCGTTTTTCAGGCGGCCAGCGTTGGCTGTGTAACCTAATACGTCCGACAGTGTAGATTCCATCACCATTAATACCGCAGGGTTGTTTAACTTCTTGCTATTTTGAACAGCAAAATGAGCTATTTAGCTTTTTTGTGGTAAGATGCCGCATTGTTTTATGCAAGTTCAAAGCTTATAAAATATCAATAACATTGCCGCTTTTGCGGCTTTTTGAATTTAGGTACAATACGTTTACGGTTTATGTTTCAAAATTTTTGGATTTTTGTCTGGCGCGCGTATACGCGTATTATAAAATATAGTGTATACATATAACTTTAAGTTTAAACAAAATGATGAAAGCGCAATCTGTTAACAATTCTATCTAAACGTCAAAAAAACAGCTTCTCACACTAAAAGTCTATACAATACCGTCTCCATACCTTAGGGAGTAAAAATACTAGAAGAGGCTTTAATACCTTTGGTACAGAACCCTAAAAATTAAGTAACCAAATGTTACAACCTGTAACTAACTATTCCTTGTCAATTTACTAATACACTAAATAAATTGTTCATACGTTTTACCATTTTAGTAATTTCCCAAGTAGGTAAAGTGACTATGTAGCGCACTCTTGAAATATCTACATTTTTAGGCGGTAATCAATTATTTCCATTGCACACAAAGTAGAATAAAATTATGATTTTATTTCAAAGTTAAACATTAATTTAATGCTTATTTCGCAGTGTGACAACGAACGCCGCTTGGCGCGGTTTACGCGGATGCACTCGCTCAAACAACTCATTTATAAATGACATACTGAAACTTTCCCCGGAAATTAAGCTATTTATTGTTGAAAACTGGCACAAAATTCAACATAGATACACTGCCCGATTTCCAGAATGAGATACGATAACGATAAGTTCTGGTATAGATAAGTTCTCATTTAGATATCGTTTGTATGTCGTATTATTGACTGAAGCAGCTCGATTCGGGCAACCAATGTCACTTTGACGTTAGAAATATCGAAGATAGATCTTATTGGGGTCACAGCGGAATCGAAATAAACGTCAATTTTGTCGTTTAGTTATCGATCTTTTAAAGATCTTTCAAATCTTAAACGTGTCTTAATCATTCTTCGAATCGGGCCGACAGTACGTACCAACTCTTATATAGTTGCTTTTAAAGATTAAGATACGTGATCACTATTTTGTAATGTATAATGCCCTTAATATGTTCAGTTTATGTCTATAGTTTCTTATTTTCCGATTACATATTACCAAGACAAATAAATGTAGATTTTAGACTAAGTAGTAAGCAGCAAAGTGCGCCTCCATTGAGCGAATACATTTATAAAAGTGACCCAGAGCTTAGAGACCGAGAGATAAATCATAGTGAGGAAATAGCGGGTTTTCTCATAGGCGCGCAACCGGACAGAAAAGGTAAACCCGAGGCTTTGCAGGAGTAACGACGTGTACTAAAATAACGAAAGATCTCGGACAAACCATGAATGACCTCAAGATACGGCAGGCAGCATATAAAAGTAAGGAAATTGTTCTCGGAGTCGAGCGCGTTCATTACCTAGGAAAAGGAAGCCTTGCCTGAGGCAATTACCTGGCTCAACTATCCGTTGGCCATATGTTTGTTTCAGGATAAAGACTAAGAAGGATTCATGCATACTACCTACGTATTTGTGTGGACTCTCTTACTTCAACTGCCACAATTGCTAGTGGTCGTTACTCGGGAGCATTTGCGTGGCGGCGTATTCAGTTGAGTTTAAGTAAACACATTGACAAGGTTTACATACCTTATTTGAAAATGTTTGTACCGATGCTACCATGAAAGTACAGTCAGATTAACAATCACTTACTGTAGGTATTAGTGATCGTCAATTGGTTAGTTTTAATATACACTCCAACGGACGAGTTTACATTATAAACTTATCCTCTCTTTTGTTGTAAACAGAGCTCAACGAGGGGGGGGGGGGGGGGTATAGGGTCGGCAACGCGCATGTAACTCCTCTGGAGTTGCAGGCGTACATAGGCTACGGAGACTGCTTACCATCAGGCGGGCCGTATGCTTGTTTGCCACCGACGTAGTATTAAAAAATAATAATAATAATAATAAAAAACAGATAATACCTTATTTATTAACTTATTAATGTTATTATAATAAGTAAAACATTTTAATTTTACATTAATTTTTTTATAATGTTGAATCAATACGGGAACAAAAATGTATACTTCAGTATACAAGTATCATAGAATAAGTTTATAAAACAATCTTCCTGTCGAGGCGCCAGTAGAGGCACTCGCCGCGAGGCAGAGTTAAACGGTCCATTACTATCGCTAGATAAAAGCGATTAAGTAACAAAATAAACGCGGCACAAACCGAAGCATTAGGCCATTAGCGACGGGTACAGTAAACTGTTCCGGGAACTAAAAGTAAGGCTACGGGGGAACGAAATCGCTGTCATTAGGGTAACGAGCCAGGCCGCTGCGTCAGCCTGGGTCCGAGCAACTCTTTAGTTGCAAGACCTAATGAACCGGCATCCTCTTGGCAGCCTGCCTGCCTTGGACTGCCATTGATTGCTATTGCCTTGTTACCTTTTTTACTAGAATTAAAAGCTAATTGTTTGACCGGTACAAATGAATTGCATTCGCCGGCTCGCCTTGCGAGCAATTAGAAGTCATTTCAACCGTCCTTGAGGTAAGAGGTTACTCGAGCTTATTACGCTCCCAGCTTTATTTTTCTGGACCGACTTAACTTTATATGGTCACCCGAAGTTTGGTCATGAATTTGAAACTGATTTTGTTTGTAAGTTTTCAACAAAAACTTGCTTTCCTCTCTGTAGGACGGTACTTAAATGGAAAAATACTTTACGTTCGAGCTAGATGGAGTTCTTAGCGAACACACATAATGTATTGACCAATATTATAATTTTACAGATGTTCCATTTAAAAATAACATTATTAACTAAAACTAAAATGCTACAGGTAAATAGAGGGATGCAAAGTTAATTAGCTGTTGCGAATCTGTGTGCAAGTAAATCTGTTTAGCCATTGTTAATCGTTCTGTCCGGCGGAGACTAACGGGTGAGCCGTGGGAACTGCGAGCCGTAATAAGGGTCGTGGCGTAAAACTTTATTACACGCTCCACCTCGGCCCATGAGGCGGATGCGAAATGACGGCCATTCTCATTAACCTCGCCGCCTCGCTTTGTATCAACGTTGCTGGTTACACTTTTTCTCTCGTAAATAATAACAGCGGCACATTATTGCCGTACTATTGCCTGGAATAACGCGCTGGGTTGAGCATACGGATTTAATGTGTGCCGTACGTCCGCAGTTACTACGTAACGTGTGCCTTTCCGCATTATGTCCTACCTGTTTGGCTGGCCTGTGCTTTGGTGCTTTGATGCTGAACATTGGCAATAATTATTATTCTTTGTTCTTGGCTTAGGTATTGTTGTTTCATTTGGGTAGGTTAGATGTTCTTATAAATAAAATCATTAAATAAATAGTCAATAACTGAGAAATAAAACTTTAACATGATTATTTTCTGAACTATTGTTAATTATTTATTAATAAAATGAAACATTTGTGTATTTGTGTGTTCTGTTTAGTGTGTTAAAGTTAAAGTGTTAAAATATTTTGTTTTTGTCGAGTTTTGTAAATACAAAATTACCTAACTACCACCACTAAAATAACCATTGTAATAATAGAGCGCTCTGTACAAGTTTAGACAGCAACATAACAGTAGTAATCATTGTTTGGAGCTACCCCGACCACAAACCGACGTTTGGGATAGAAACAAGCCCAACTCAACCCAACAGGCGGTCACTAGAATTCCAAGGTCGACACTTTAATCAATCTCACTACTGCGGCTCAAAATGCACGGTAGGTCCGTCTTGAAATATGAGAGCTCGCCCAAGGGAACTAATGTTTTATATTCTGTCGTTGTATTGACAGTCATGACTTATTGCCCGACAGATTGCGAGGCTCGTCTCCAACTAGCACTGCGCAAACATTATTCTGCGGACCTTTTTCAGACGGGCATCGGTATTCCTTTCGTGCAGGGGAGAAAATTCTATAAAAAAGCTTTGTTTGTAAATTTTTGGTTTCACCAGACTGTAAATCATGTATTGTGTGTGCTGTGAGATAAAAATGCGAGCCATGTTATGTTGGTAACTTTTTAGCGCAATGACTTCAATTCATTGTAATACTGATACTTTTGTAATTATCCTATGTTATTTATAGTCAGGTACTATAGGTAATACAGAAGATAAAAATTAAAAATATATGAGACTGCAAATAGATCACAAGGGCAATATTATACGTCAAGTTAAATTACCAGCGGTTCGCAAAGTTTTAATGTCTTTTGTAACCAAAGTTAACCATAATTGATCAAAGTGAAAGTGTGTATTAAATTTAAATGAATAACTTGGACTAATTATAATATGCAGACAGAACGACCTTGCTGGACAGGTAAGCTAAATTAATGCGGTGAAGTAGTTTAACGACAATAAAACAACAAAGTATGCACCTATTGACAAACAAAGTAATCCGCATAGATTACACTGTGTCAAACGTATTACATAAAACATTTTCCGTACCCGGCCCGTTATATAATTTAATCACTTTTAAACCTCTCAACGGCTAACTCAATTTACCGAGCGTTGCGGGAAAACACACGCTGGGGCCATGTAGTAAAAATGCACGTGACATCTCTTCAAAGCTTTTCATTATTAAGAGCACTATTAAAGGCGCCGTAAAAACGCCACAGCACTTTCTTTTTCTATATTTTTTACGGCTCTGGATACCACCTACATCATAAAAAGTGAAATATTGTGTCTCGGCGCGGATGCCGCGTCCCTTTATGAGATTAGATTGAACTGAAATCCGATAGAAACGTGAACGTTTCATATCACGCGACGTAGGTACCTATTTGATCCGTATAAAGTCGAGCCTTAAGGAGACATTCGGGTGCCTACTCCAGCTGCAATACTGTTGCGACATTACTGCTGCGGTATTAATAGCTGCATCAGCCGTCCGTCCGTCCGTCCGTCTGTCCGCCTGCCTGCCTGCCTGCCTGCCTGCCTGCCTGCCTGCCTGCCTGCCTGCCTGCCTGCCTGCCTGCCTGCCTGCCTGCCTGCCTGCCTGCCTGCCTGCCTGCCTTCCTGCCTGCCTGCCTGCCTGCCTGCCTGCCTGTCTGCCTGCCTGCCTGTCTGCCTGCCTGCCTGTCTGTCTGTCTACACACATACACACAGACATACAGACAGACGGACGGACGGACGAACGGACAGCGAAGTCTCAGTAATAGAGTCCCGTTTGACCCTTTGGGTACGGAACCCTAAAAATGACCAAAAAACTGAGTGCTATAAAAAGAGATCTTTCTATGCAAAGCTTATATGTAAAACCTTTGCAAGCACATTTAACGAATTAAGATAAGGATACGCTGAGCAACTAATGGGGCGAAAACCGGGACTATCGCGACTGCCGTTTAAATCCCTTCGCCTGAACAAAGAACTAGGACGCCAAAAAACTTGTACCTACCAACAGGGATACTGGGCGTAAAAACGCAGATTCCGCCAAATGACTAACTTACATAATAATTTAGTGGGTCATAAATTAATATAGAAAAGTTTTACCCATTTGAATATAATATTTTTTTACTTTCATTGATATTGGTTTATTTGGTACAGCGACGTTCTAGGTGCGTATACCTTACAGCATAAATTCACGGTTATTAGGGGATTGTAAATATAGTTCTAAGCAGTAGCCATGCATAATATGCATATAGCCTCCTTTGGAGACGCCTTGTCTGTAATGTTCTGCTGATTTTTGCGAGGAAGGGGCACATGAAATGTATGTATGCAGATAAAAGTCTGTCCATACAATAAATATGGCAATTGGCCGAGGTTTTCGACAGAGGGGTAAGCTTTTAAAGGCGACTCCAGTCTATATTACAGTAAGCTCAATAAGGCTTGTGTTGAGGGTACTTAGGTAACTATATATATAATATAAATATATACATATTTATAAATACTTAAATACATAGAAAACACCGATGACTCTGGAACAAATATGTATCACACGAATTAATGCCCTTACCAGGATTTGAACCCGGGACCATCGGCTTCATAGGCAGGGTCACTACCCACAAGGCCAGACCGGTCGTCAAAACAACGCGCCAAAACTATCTGTCATACTGGAATACTTTTCCACATAGAGATAAATATATACAGTGTATTTGTTCCAGTCTAATTATTCTACATAAATACAGAGGCAATTCTTTTTGTTAAGATGTTAGAAAATGTAGACACACTTGTGACGCGTAGCGTGTACCCCTAGTATAATAAATTTACACTAGGGGTTCTGGTCCGTTACTTTTGCAGACCGTGCCTACTCGTACTTACAGCAAAAAGCTCAAAGCAAAGCAACGGAGAAAACTATGGAAGGTAGAGGCAAGTTGCAAAAGTATCCAGCTGTCAGCTATACATAATAGTTCCAAATCTCTCCAGAGTAGCGCTAGAGTAACTAAGAACCTAGGCGTGATTGATGGAGTGAAGTGCGCTGTCTATGATTAGATTTTTTTCTGAAGTATTCTAGGTAGCGCCACCTATTTATGGTTTTTTGTCACACACTTTTTGGTATATGGAAATTCTATTCCTTAACTCTACCTTCCATAGAGAAAACGTCGCTCACTACATTTGGTGACAAGCACCGCGGACGGAGCTCCCGTCCTTTTACTCCATTTACTCTCTTGTCATACTAATAACTATTCTTTAAAAGTCTATATATTAATCCATTTATTAGGTACCAATTCAATCCAACCCAATTTGCGATTTTTTGTTGAATTAATAGCCCAACTAATACCGCAATTGCAACTTTGTTGAATTAATTAATGTTTTCTTACTTGGGAAAAGTTTACCGCAGGTTTATAAAGCTAAGGTTTCTGCTTGCCGCTACACAATTTCTCCTAACGATGTCTACTTTGCCTACAAAATTTCCTCTTCAAACGAATGACGCTAAAAAATCTTATTTTATACCGATATAACAACAAACTTGTTTCAGCAAAGTACGGTCACTGATATCAAATATGCTTAAATATATTCGAAAACCTTTTTCAGATAGCCCGTAGTTTTCAGATCTAGAAACTTTTGGAAAATCAAATTACCAGTTTACCTACATCGACTTATTACGAAGAGGTTGGAGATAAATACTTAAAAAAATATTTTGATTTAATGTTATAATTATGCTTTGTAAAATTTAATATTACAACTATATAAAAGAAACATGAAAATATGTGTCCGCGGCCGGTAAAACGTCCCACTTTGTCGCTTGCTATAAGGACGCCTTGACAGGTTATTCGTATAAAGATACAAGCAAATCTCGTCCTTATGGTAAGAGACAATGTGGGACATTTGACTAGACTTTGACACATATACCCTATAGTTTCCGATGGAAATGGCTGTGACATACGGAGAGACAGACGGACGGACATGACGAAACTATATGGGGTCCGTTTTTGTCATTTTTACTACGGAACCCTAAGAATTGTTCCGTTACGTAAATACTGACAGACCCCGCACCGCAGAAACCGTTGAAGGTAGGATCTTAAAATTCAAAAATATACTTTAATGTTGCCGTTATAATCATTGTTGAGAATCACAAAGATATTTTTTTAAACTGAGGTTGAAAGTTTTTAACGGCTTCTACGCGTACGAAACCGCGGGCGTAGTACCTAGCACTACGACAATAGAAATAATAAATGTTAAGTAATTCCAAATAATATTTCAAATATAATACCCAATTTATATGAAGGATAGAAACGCACCTCCGTAAAAATATTAGCTCATTTCAACTCAGAGAGGAAGATAAAAAACAGAAAAAAACAGAGTAATTTATCAAAAATTAACAGCCTTGATTTGTGCTGCCATTTGTCTGAGACCGTTAGATCGGCCGTGAGCTAGGTATATCTGTCGGTATTAGGAGACCAGCATAAGTAGGGCAATAACATTATCATAACAACCCAATTCTCGGGCTAAGGGATCCGATATCAGATAATAAAAAATATTGGCTCACATCATTAATACATATTCAATGGCCGACCACGGACTGCTACGATCAGGTAAGTCAATTTAAAAACAATGTTAAGGTGCATTGGGGTAACTTCGGTGAAGAGATAATTTAGAAAAATGTCAATATCTACTAAACTAGAAGCATATTCCATGTTCTATTTGTATGCATTAAGTCTTTTTTACGCGGTGGTGGCCGATTGGATATGATGTCCGACTTGCAATCCGGAGGTCGCGGGTTCAAATCCTGGCTCGTACCAATGAGTTTTTCGGAACTTATGTACGAAATATCATTTGATATTTACCACTAGCTTTTCGGTGAAGGAAAACATCGTGAGGAAACCTGTATACATCTGCGAAGAAATTCAAAGGTGTATGTGAAGTCCCTAATCCGCATTGGGCTAGCGTGGGGACTATAGCCCGAGCCCTCTCGCACATGAGAGGAGGCCTGTGCCCAGCAGTGGGACGTGTATAGGCTGAATTATTATTATTTTATTATTAAGTCTTTACAAGTGAGCTTAGGTTAGGTGCCTTGGAAGGACACGCCGTTTAAAAGTGGCTTATACTTTAAAGATATGTACTTGCTTGCAATTCTGGAAGTTACCCTGTTTCCGAAGTTACCCTAATGCACCCACTTAATATATTTGTTACATGGAAAATGAAAATTTTGTGTTCGCCTATAAAAATACCAATTCATACTCAACCGTTTTACGGCCATATTAACGAATTTCCTTATACTTTATGCGCAGGAATTTACAAAGAAAAACATGAAACCGCTCATAAAACTGCCGATGAAAACTTAGGAACGAGAGCATGAAAAATATAAGGGTAAAAAGAACGGCGCAAAGAGTTAATAAAATAAATATTGTAGGACAAAAAGAGAAACGATGTTAGAGAACAGAACAAACATTTAAAAATGCCTTAGGGCTCATGCACACCGCGTGTTTTTAACGCGCCGTCGACGCGCCTTTGTAACGATACACACGCGAGTCAGATGCAGCTTGTGGACATAGGGCCAATTACATCCACACTCGCTATCGCCCAATGTCAGACGTCGGGCCCGACCAAGAGATTTTTTCCGTTTCACCAAATATCAGCACATCTTTTACAATATTTGACATGTAAAAAGTACTTTGTCTCTATAATTGCCAAAAATTATCAATGTTTGAAAAGTCATAAGTCATTTGTTCACATATAAACAAAATCAATTTGACATAAATATAACATCACATTATTTCTAATAATATAAAAATAAGAATTACTTGACATCGTTTTTGGGAAAATTTAGGTACTTGTCATAATCATAAAACGGGTGCTCAACAAGCCAGCGTTTGAGGCGACATTTAAAACTGCCCAAGCTCTGGGCGCTGGTGATGCTGTCGGGCTGGTTATTGTACACGGTGGATCCATGATGTGGGTGAGCTTGGCGAACTTGGCCATTTTACAGCCTACGCCGACGAGCTTGTGGGCGTTACGTGTATTGTACTTGTGTACCATGCGATGCGTTTTGTAGGCTATTAGGTTTGACTTCACATACTCAGCCACCTGCAAGATGACTATTGCTGGTAAAGTCATAATCCCCTGTTTTTTTTTTTAATAGGGTCGGGCAGAAGTGTTCTATTGTGCTGAACGCGGGTGATTATTCTAACCGCGCGGAATATCCTTTCCCACTCGGCACAGCGTCTCCATAGCTCCGCACCGTACTGGATCAGCGAGTGCACCACCGTGGCAAAATAGCACGATCGCGCGAACTCATCCGACACCAACTACTCGTCCCAATACAAAGCACGCGCTGCCGATTCTTCCGCTGAGTCTTTACGATGGTCCCTTTATAGACAGGTGTCTTTTCGAATTTCAAACCCTAGGAAACCGGTGCTACTTAATTGGTATAAAGCAGTGCCATTTACAGAAATAGCCAACGATGTCGTGCTGCCGCCTGGTAGATTGAACACTGACATTTTTTTACATCTCAAACATTGTTAACGATATGCTGATATTCCGTGAAACGGAAAACGCTTATCATGCCCGACTTCGGAACTGATTTCGGCCCCGATATCGGGAAGTGTGGCTGTAATTGGCACTTGACTTCTGGCCCGATATGGGGAAGTCTTAAGGGTTCGCTCACAAGTCGGTTAAACTGTTAACCTTCTATGGCGGCTACTTGGTTATATTGGGTGCAAATTTGATCAACCAAAAATCAATCGGACAGTTCCCAGTTTGAATCAGTGCCTTGCCGCAAACTAAATCCGATCAGCTGACGCTTCGGCGCCATCTTGCCGCGAACCAAACTGCGAAATCGCCGTGAAGTTGTGCGAGTGTGGAGTCTACGTCAACGTCGCGGTTTGTTCGCTCCGCGAAGTCGCGCCGCGATTTTATGTAATTGGCCCTTATGCACCGTAAAAAGACGCACAGGTGACGCGCGCGTGTATAGATGCAAACACGCATTTCATTCATTTATTCACTTAAATACAATGTAAGTTTACAGTATGTCATCACACCAAAGCACTTACACGCTAAATTATTAATTATACATAAAGAGAAAATATGTCAGAGAGAGAAATAGTCAAATAAGAATTTACAATTATTTATCGTTCACAAAAAAAAATACTAAATAAAGTTAAATAAAGAAAAACTAATAAAACAAATCATGATTCATTCAAATTATTTAGGAACTGTCGAACATAATTGGGCAAATTTTCCGGCAAACATGTCAGCCTCCTCGTACTGAATGAGCATTAAGTGCAGTAAAGATATTGCGCGCGCGGTAGGAGCGTGTCGAGCGTGGCACGCGCTGTAACAGGCCCGGTCGGCGGCGCGGCGCCACCGCCACGCAGTTCATAGTGACAGGTGATAAAATGCAACCATGCTGCTGCTGACATATAAACCATAGACCATAAGACCATAGATCAAAATATACAGGATGATTCATGAGACGTGAGCAGGACCAAGCCTACACAATCAGTAAATGTTAATGAATCGTTCGAATGGGAACGTTCTTAATTCCTAAATTGCTAACTACACCAAGTAATTAATAGCAATCAAAATGAGCATCACTCATGATTTGAACTTGAAACCACCTGGGGTTTAATAGCAGATACCATATACAAGATATTTAATAACAATAGTTGAAATCTTCAACTAAAAAAAATCCATGCTTACATCTATGATAATGTATCATAAAAATTATTATATAAGTTGAAAATATTTCTTTCGATTAATTGTGACCACATGTGCATAGCTTCCGAATCTTACAGTTGCTTAGGCACGCGAAGGCCTCTTTATGTTTATGTTAAACATACTCATGGTTTTTTGTGCCATTAGATATACCTATCCCACTCTCTCTAATTACCTGCCGCTCCCAATTTTCCACACTCTCCCCTATACCGTAACCATTTAACTAATTCAAAACGATAGCGTCGCTACTAAAATATGATAAATGTTTTAAAACGGGTCACTCACGTTTATACATCGAAAATTGCTCAATATAAATAATTAACAAATAAATAAATATTTACACAGATTGTCTAAGTCCCACGGTGAGCTCAAGGAGGCTTGTGTTGTGGGTACTCAGACAACGATATGTATATATAATATATATATACTTAAACACGTAGAAATGACTCAGGAACAAATATCTGTGCTCATCATAAAAATAAATGCCCTTACCGAGATTCGAACCCAGGACCATCGGCTTCATAGAGTCAAAAAATAGATGCGGTGTTAGGTTAATCATGACCAAACCACGAAACCGAGCGAGCTAAGCGAGCATGCCGCTGTAGCAGCCAGCAGCCAGCAAGCGCCAGGACCAACTTTATACTAATTAATATTTTATATTATGTCAACATAAAAAATAAAAATAAACTTTTTTTGTGTTATGTGTATCGTCTACTCAGAACTAGTTTTCACTGAAATAAATATTAGAACAGTAAGTCAAAACTAGTTTTATCCAAGGCACTTTGCGAAAACTAGATTTGACTAGAAAATCCCGGCTAAAACTATTTTCGCCTAGGCCTTGCAGAAAACTAATTTAAACTAGGGAAACGCGTTTTCACTAAAACGAGTTTTTATGGTAATATATAAACGTTACACTGCGCAGAAAAAAAACTTCAGGGTGCCTATTTAGCTATTCTGTTTCATAGTTCGTTAAGCATGTAGCTGCATTAACATTTAAAATTCAAGAGGTATATTAAATGGCACCCCTTTATTACAAATAATCCGGGCTTCAGATTCGTCTAAATTTGATTTCTTCGAATAAAATTAAAATTACATGCAAGAAAACGTTCGCAGACGAGACGAAGTTCCGCCACTTTTGAATGCGGCGTAAGCCATATGCTTCGAGCGATACCTGGTAGGTGCCTGCTCAGTAGGTATTTATAAAATTACAATGAGTACCAGTGTGGCCTAGTGGCCTAAGGGTTATGGCGTCAGCCGTAAAATCTAACAAAACCGGCCAAGTGCGAGTCGGACTCGCACAGGAAGGGTTCCGTACCATTATCTATAAAAATCGGTCACCCATCCAAGTACTGACCCCGCCCGACGACGTTGCTTAACTTCGGTGATTGGATGAGAACCTCAAGATTGGAGAGAAATATTTATTTTATTGTTTTTAGTATTTGTTGTTATAGCGGCAACAGAAATACATTAGAAATTTCAACTGGCTAACTATCACGGTTCATGAGATAAAGCCTGGTGACAGGCCCTTTGGGTACGGAACCCTAAAAATGCGGGTTCGAATCTAATACAAGATGATGAAGATCTTAATACAAGAGGCATCTCTTTCTTTTGCATATGATATTTATATTGGTAGAAATGAATATGTTATAGTCTGTCAAGCCATTTCCATCAGTAGAAAAAAGCGGCAAATTAAAAAAGCGCGAAAGGTTATCATCCCATATGAATATTAAAATTCGCGCTTTTTTCTTATGACAAACCATGTTTGACCGGCTATAAATTATTCTCAATCAAACTCGGTAAACTGTTTAAGAGATCAAAGAACCCCGAGGAAATGCCCAGCCCGCGTAGCCGACATGCCTTAACGCTCCATAGCGTAGCGAAATCATCACTGTCAATCACCCTTGTACAACAGTGACAGTTGCGTTTCATTCGCTACGGAGCGTTAACGATTGGCATGTTGGCTACGCGGGCATGCGGGTAGGACTAAGATGGTCGCCGTTTTATCGTTTGTCACCATACCTGTCACGTTCTAAGAAGTGGGCAAGTGCAAAAGTGACGCAGTTCTTAAAAGGGAATAAAAACGCGACCAAGTCATGGTCCTAAAATCACAACCACCAAACAATAAAAAGTTAAAGATGGATTCATTGTAACAAGTTGCATTTGCCTACTAACTTCACAGTAGCAAATAGTGTAGACGTTTTATTAAGAGTAGGCGATTTGACTGGTTAGGAACTATAGCCTATTGCGCCACTGCCTCGCCTACGTCGCACATCTGCGACGCCCGTTCATTTGAAGCTAGAGCGACTACGAAATACTCCATTAGAGCGCAGCTGTCGTACGAATTCGTAATTGGCAGGCCCTATAAATATTTCCCGGCTATGTTTTGGGTTACGATTAACTCGCAAATCACTACGCCATTAGATGCAGCATGTAAGATGCATGCACGTGGCACACCCTCTTAATTTTTTTAATATATTTCAATGTTATTGTTTTACGTTTGCATGTATTAGATTAGCTGATGACTTTTGTGATATTTATAAGACCTATATACAAAATAATACTAAGCTTTGACAATAAAGAAATCTTATATTATCTTACTTATACCAAATTAGGGTTTTGGTATAAGATAAATGCACCACGAGGCTTACGGTTTAATTCCATCTCACACCCTTAGCCTGTCCTTAGATCTCATAATTAGGGTATCACACCCGATGGCTGCCAACGACGCCCTATTCCTAAGCCTCCGCCGTCCGTCTTTGCCCTTCAGGGCGCTCATAAACCAATAGGTAGACAATTAAAACATTCACAGAATAATGTTTCTATATAACAAAAAATGCGTGAGTTTCGTGGAACACTTGGTTGAAAGTTGAAACGAATATAAGAAAGGGTCGTGACGGAATTCAAGCACAATTCAAGTGTTAACGCCAAAGGTGGAAATAACTTTGCTAGCATTTGACACTTACTGCTTTACACAATCACCAACCTCAGTAAGGCTATCTACAAGAATTACTCTTGTGAGTGACGCACAATGGTCTCGTCTCGGAGGATATTCCAGTGAATGCGGGTGTGCGACAAGGGTGTCTTCTTTCTCCTCTCCTCTTCCTTGTTGTTCTCGATGGCATCATGCATCACACGATCAACAATAAGCGCCGCGGCATAGAGTGGGGACTCTCCAACGTCTTAGAAGATCTGGACTATGCCGATTACCTATGCCTGCTGAGCCACACACGCGCTGATATGCAAGCCAAGCTGGACGACCTTCGAAGTGAGGCAATGAAGACGGGACTCAAAGTTAACATCCGGAAGACCCAGGAGATGAGGTGCAGGGCGGCAAGTACCGTGCCGCTCCTTATTGGCACAGAGGCTGTGGAGCAAGTCCACAAATTTACTTACCTCGGGAGCGTCGTGTCAGAAACTGGAGGGACCGAAGAAGACATCGCTTCGAGAATAGCCAAAGCAAGAGCAACCTTCGCACTGCTCCGACCCGTATGGCAATCAAGTAAACTGACTCGGAGAGTCAAGCTCAGAATATTCCGATCAAACGTAAAAACCGTATTTCTGTATGGATGCGAGACGTGGAAGGTTACATAAGACATCTCGCGCCAGCTACAACTCTGTGTTAACCGCTGCCTCCGCCGCATTCTCGGTGTATACTGGTCCGAGAAAATCTCTAATGCCAGCCTCTGGAGATGCTGCAATGAGACCCCGATCGACCAGCAGATCAAGCGCCGGAAATGGAGTTGGATTGGGCATACACTCCGAAGGGATCCTAAACACATACCGAGGCAAGCCCTAGACTGGAATCCCCAAGGAAAAAAGAAACGTTGCCGTCCAAAGCAGACCTGGCGCCGGACTATAATTGCAGAGGCGAAGGCTATTGGGAAGACTTGGAGCGAACTCAAGCAAGAAGCTCAAGACCGATCCAGATGGCGGCGCACTGTGGACGCCCTCTGCCCCATCTAGGGGACATAGGACAATAAGTGAAAGGAAGTGCTTTACACATTATTTAGAGGACATAATTTTCATGTTCATGCTCATGCTCATGCTGTTTTTCGTGTTCGTGTTCATACAGACACGTATCCGTGTCCGTGTTCGTCTTCCTCATCGTCATTCTTTCTCAATCGTCTGGGTTATGACGGAAAAATCTTACACTTCTTTTCGCATAGCCTCCATCTGCCAAGTCCGTGCCGTCCGATAAGGAACTTCGTTCTAATAAAATAGATGAACTTCATACATTAGACCAATGAATGTATATATTGGAAATTAGGTACGTGTATTTTCATGCGCATGTATGTACACATTATACACCTGCTTATCGCCAACAAATAATCTAAAACTGAATCTGAATTCGCATCTGATATAGTTGTGTTTTGTTAATCCAGCTATTTGTTATTACAAATAAATAAATAAATAAAAATTAAACATTATTAAAGAAATCCTCGATCCCATAACACATGTTTTTTGCGGCGTCTTTTAGACTTCACAGTTTATGTCTCTCTAAAGAGGTAAATATAATATAAAATATTATATTACATAAACGCGGTGATTTAAAAATATAATCGTGTTCGAATCCCAGGAAGGGCAGTCGATTGTGTGATAAGTACGGATATTTATTCGTGAGTTATGGGTGTTTTCTGTGTATATCGTTAAATATGTATTAATCTATTTAAGTATGTGTATCGTCGCCTAGTACCCATTGTACAAGGTTTGCTTAGTTTGGGACTAGAACGATCTGTGTAAGATTGTCCACAAGTATTTATTTATTTATAACGATAGTCAGTCCTAAGTGAAACGTTATAATTTATAATTATAATAAAAATAGTGCTGTGATGGTACAAATAGCGATAAAAACATTATAAAATAATATCAGTAAAAATATCGATACGGAAATAGTATTTTATGCAACAGTGGTATAAGAAGGGTCAAAAAAGGCGAGTGGCGTGAGTTACAATGTGAGCCGGAGCCGAAGGCGTAGGCGAACATTGTAAAGGAATACGCCACGAGAATTTTTTGACCTACTTATACAACGTTGCATACCATATTTTTCCTACGAGTCAACAAAAATAAATCTTAATTTAGGTAAACAAATTACAGCAAAAGTATATAGCCAAGACGCGCGAGCATACCTTGTTACGCGCCCGACCCGCCCCGGGCCGCGGCCGGCCGGTCGGCGACACCTCCTCGTAACTCATGAGGCCCTGGTACTTGCTACTTGCTAAATTAATTTTTTGGACAGTTTTTTCTCAATTTTGGCCACCGTAGCCTACGGAGACTAACAAGCAACGCTAAGCGGTCTTCGTAGTCTATGGGTGTTGCTATATTACGGGTGTCACATGCGTGTTTCTGACTTACGAAGTAATTATTTTTACTATGCAACCAAATGAATATTTTGTACGTTGGCAGCAATACACTTAGTTTAAAACTGTATTCGTTTTGGTTTTGTTAGGTTGGTAGCCATTAATCGCAGTAACATTATAGCTTATAAAAGCACAAGAGCTTTTATGAGGAATAGACAATATAGACTTTTCTTGAAATCTTTTATGTATGTTCTTATATTCGTGTTAATGAATGCATAAATGACAGATAACAGTAGAGGAGTAGGAAAAAGTATCAACAATATCCTATACACGACCTTATTGAGTCGAACTCGCACTTGACCGGTTTTTATTGTTTTTTTTTAGCGCTTGGTGATAAACGTCGTGGACGCAAATAAAACGTGCGAAGTACGTTGTGCTGCTGATGAGTGGTTTGCGTGTCATCATACACACTTCATAAATACAGAATCCAGTGAGAGCTAATCCATGCATTTGGGTTACGATTAACTATAACAAACCTTTGAACCGAATCCTAGGTTTATTTCAACGATGTACTTAACACATGCGCACCCAAATATTTTATAGGAGCGGCCACATCGTTACAAAACTTTAACTCAGGGTGTATTTCACTATTCTTCTTCATTTGCCATGCCGTAACGGACGTCAGCGACCATCTTTGACATCTCTCTCCTGCTCTAAGCTATTTTTGCCAATATGACTGCATTTTTTAATGTTTTCAAGCCAGTCAATCCTTCAAAGTTCAAAGTAGATTTATACTTTATTCATGTAGGCCTAGCAACAAGCACTTATCAATAGTAAGACAGTATTACATATAATTATCTTAAGCTAATTATCAGAGCAATTTATTGATGTAAATATTATTCCATAATACTATTGAATTATTATACAGATCAAATTTAATACTAAGAATTTCACAAAATATCGTCAAACATAAAATAAAAATAAAACAATTTTATTAGAAATACTAATCTAGAATATTTCTAGAATAAACAAATAAAAAAAACAACAAAGGAAGAAATATATACATACATTGGAATATCCATTTCATTATCATTATTCAAATATAATAAATAATTAATAATTTCGAATCACAATTAATCCCACGTTGTTTTATCATTCATGTAGTCTTGTGTGCTATAATAAGCTTTAAAAATAAGTTTACGCTTTACATGGTTCTTATATTTATTAATTGAAAATTCTTTTTCTTCCCCTTCCCCTCTTGCCATCAATTTTTCCTTCCAATATTAATTGTAGTTTTTTTTTTTTATACTACGTCGATGGCAAACAAGCATACGGCCTGCCTGATGGTAAGCAGTCTCCGTAGCCTATGTACACCTGCAACTCCAGAGGAGTTACGTGCGCGTTGCCGACCCTAACCCCACCCCCCTCGTTGAGCTCTGGCAACCTTACTCACCGGCAGGAACACAACACTATGAGTAGGGTCAAGTGTTAGTATATTATATTTCCGCATTAAGATTGGGACTTGGGTTATAGATGTTAAGATCAAGTTATTAATATTTCGACATTGAATTCTGCTATGATAAAATGCTAATCTTAAACTTTACTATATATTGTCTACGTAAACATCAAAATCCAATTCAATGTGCTTAAATTCGTATCAAATCCATGCGTCGCGATAGCCCTGGGTTACACTTTTAGCGAACGAATCAATATGATACCAATCCGTAATCAGATTTAATTTAAATAGAATTCAAATTCAATTTTGTTGTCGTTGGATGTAGCCTTCATTATATTTGTAACGTGCATTGAAACAAACAATCCGCATATAGATATGTTGACAAAGAGTTTTGCGACCATTTCTGCTGCGAAATGGGAAAGTAAATGGAACGCGGCGGTATTCACGGATCAAATACTTCTATGCCGGAACGCAAGCCACCGCTCAACGTACCGCTATATTGTAAAAAAATATTTTGAGCTGGGCTTCTCTTTACCACGACAAAATTTATAGGCAAAGTAAATTGTCAGTAGAAAAAGGCGCGAATTCGGGATATCGACCCCTCATGACTAAAATTGAGTTGCCAGACGATTTATATAGAATAGTTTTAGCATTGGTATAGGAAGGTTAGACTTATAAATTACGATTAATGCATAAGTATAATTTGAATTTAGACACACACATATCGTTTTAATAGTCAATTTAAATTCTTTTGATAATAAAAATTATTAAGTACCTACCAACAGTCGCCATACAGTACAGTGCCTCAAAAAATGCCTTGACAGTAGAGGTGTTAGTTTGTTAGTGCTTCTGGGCATTTTCCGCAAGTCGACAACCATTGTGCCTATTTTGCGTGAAACGACGTAGCACTACTGTAACCACCCCAGCTCCAACACGAAGCCTAGCAATGTTTTCAAGTTGCTAACTGCCTCTTTTAGTGTGCACGGAGTCCCTAGGTATTTGCTCCTGTATACTTCTACCTGTTTGTACACTAGAGGTGTGTTCAGATAATTGTTGGCTGCCTTGATATATCTCATTGCGACTGTACCTAACAGGCTAACATAAATTAATTATGTTCATAGGTATTATTATTATACCTCCATTTTTATCGTGCAGTTTTAAATAAAAATTTACTTAATGAGAGAATAAACGCAGTAAATGACATTAAGCTTAAGTTGTTTATATCCATAAAACAATCTAAACTTAAATTTATTACGTGTTTTTTTTAGTTTAACAAAAATACTCTAAAAGTATTTCATTTCGTAGTCATCTTATTTTACATTTTATTTATGAAATTTAAAGAAGTTTTATAATAGTTATTTCAAAAGATCATATCGTATTACGTCCCCTTATACTATAGTAAATTATAGTAAGATAGGGTAAAAGCTAATAACACTTGCTATTTTCCAAACTCGCCCCTTACAATAAGAAGTTTAAAATCAAAATAATGAAGTAAGTTCGTAAAGCTAATAATTTCGTATAAGTTACGGCATTGCTTACCCATTCCCTTGAGAGGTATTAATTAACTGATTTCATAATAAACTCCAGTATTTAATCATAACGCGAACAAGTTTTTCATATGTTAGTATATTTGAGTACGTACCTCTGTCAATAAAGATTAAGTTATGTTACGCAATGTAATTATGTATTTAATGTTTTGCAAATATTATAATTATTATAAGATACGATGGGTTAGAGTAAGATGGAATGTATTAATGATAAAATGAACAAAGTTGCAAAATACAAGGGTTCCTGTTGAAAAATTGTACATTATGTAATACAATACCAATGAGTAAAAAACCTTATTAAAATATTTTTTTATATTACGTCGGTGGCAAACAAGCATACGGCCCGCCTGATGGTAAGCAGTCTCCGTAGCTTATGTACGCCTGCAACTCCAGAGGAGTTACATGCGCGTTGCCGACCCTAACACCCCTCCCTCCCGTCGTTGAGCTCAGTTTTCAACAAAAAAGACTGCGTAAAGTTGGAATGGTGGCTGGATAAGATCGACATATGTAGTTTCTAAAACCACTGGACGTTATTGATGATCAGCAATAGATAGGTTTTCGAACGTTAAAAACTCGACATTTGTTCTCGTGTCTCGACATTCCTTTGGATAAAGGAGATTTTTTTTTTTTTTTGTTGTCATTTTTTTGATTTCAAAAATAAAGGTGAAGTGCGTGTTGGGCTACGCATAATGGAGGGTTCCGTACCTTTATACAATATGGAAAAGCCATACAATCGTTACAATCAAAAGGGGATACCTACCTTCGCGGCCCTTACTTCCTTATTATAAAAATGGGAGTTTTTCAGGAAAAAAATCGGTAATGGCTCAAAATAATTTTCGCGGAAAGTATTTATTACGCCATATTTTCTTGATCTTTTGTACGTTTAAATTTTTTTTATATATTTGGTTCAAAGTTAGAGAGGGGGGGGACATGTTCCTGGACTTTCGAGGCGATTATTTTCAAAAATCGATATTCACCTAATCAAAACTAATATATTTGTTTTTAAAAACCTATCGATTAAAATGTATGTTGTTTTCTTTGTCAACTTTAAGGAAATCTTACTCAACTTCCAATCGGTGCCGATGGCAACAAGTAAGTATAATTTGCTCTATCTTACGCAGCGTCTTACGTAAGTGAGCAACTTGCGAATGCGAAGAGAAGCGGCGCGGGGCGGCGGCCCACGCTAAGCTAATTTACCGCGAATGCGAAGCGGCGCGAGACGGCGAGGGAGAAACAAATCGTTGTTACGTATGCAAGTGCCTGTGAGCGTTCTCGGTGCCAACGCGAAGCGATGCGGCGCGCCGCGCGATGCGATGTCCTTGCCTGACGTGGGCGCGTCTGTAAGACACGTGCGCTGGTTTGACGCTAGAAAGAAATCTTATTTAATAATAGATAGATAGAATGCTCTTTATTAGCACACCTCAGTAAAAGATACAGCTTAAAGAAAAACAATTGATTAATAATAGAGGCAGACAACAGGCGGTCTTATCGCTAAAGAGCAATCTCTTCCAGACAACCTTTGGGTAGCGGAAACAAAACAATTAATCAAAAAGACTAGGTATTGCAAAAACTCTAGAAATCAAACGGATAATCCCGTCAAGATGGCTCACCTAGGACACTTCCATATATGCAACAACGATTTGCTTTTTCCGCGCCGCGTCTCGCCGCGCCGCGCTGCTCGATGTTCGCATGTAAACCGCGCCACGTAGGACACTTCGATAGGTATTTTGATACCTATCGAAGTGTCCTCTGAATTGATTCACCCTCGCCGCATCGCTTCGCTTCGTGTTGTTCGCATACGTATGACGCTGCGTTATACAACACACACCGATAACCGCGGTCATCATAGACCCGGCGGGGCCTATTTGACTTGTATAAGCGAGGGATCCTGCTGTTTTACCAAAATATTTTTTTAGCCAAAATTCTTTTCCAACAAATCATTTCTAACTGCACATTAAATTTGTGTTATCCAATTTTTAGGGTTCCGTAGTTAACTAGGAACCCTTATAGTTTCGCCATGTCCGTCTGTCTGTCCGAGGCTTTGCTCCGTGGTCGTTAGTGGTAGAAAGCTGAAATTTGACATGATAATATAAATCAATAAAGCCAACAAAATCGTAGAATAAAATAAAATTTTTTTTTAGGGTACCTCCCCTACACGTAAAGTGGGAAGCGAATTTTTTTTTTTTTTGCTTCAACCCTACAATGTGGGATATCGTTTGTATTTCAAAACCAATAGGGGTCTTCAACAAACATTTTTTGATAAAGTGAATATATTCGGAGATAATCGCTCCGAAAGAAAAAAAATGTGTGCCCCCCCCCCCCCCCCCCCCCCCCCCTCTAACTTTTGAATCATAGGTCAAAAAAGTATGAAAAAAAATCGTGGAAGTAAAGCTTAAAAAAGACATTAAATGAAAACTATAGCGGACATGATCAGTTTACCTGTTTTTGAGTTATCGCAAAAAGTTTCCCCTTCGTAGTAAAAAGACGTACTATCCACAGTTCATCCCTTGGTTAATAATCTACTATACTTTAAGCTCCAGTTTAGCTTATTGTGACGGAAGAGTAACTACGGAACCCTACTCTGAGCATGGCCCGATATGCTCTTGGCCGATTTTTTCTCACACTTATATTTGCTATGTAATCAACAGATTTTTCGCCAGAAGCTTTACTTGGACTAAAAATGCTAAATATTTTTTTGGATTTTTATCCAAAATATACCTTACAGTTTCAAAAATGATTTTATTTCTATACATATATTAGAAACAAAATCATTCGGACATAGCGGATCAATCATCGTACTGCTTTAGACAAACATGTCAAGAAGTAAATTTTTAATGCATATGAATTTTTTACCTTAAGTAGCTTGCCCTAACTGTTTTCTCTTAATAGATATTAACCCTAATGCTCCATAGCAGATTAGGTAAAGCGAAGTAGCTACCCAATTTATGCCTTCCTTAGGAAAGTTAACCCCATAAAACAATACTATATATATAGTCCCCTAAAACTAAACTAGTAGTTCGCCCCGAACTGGGAACTCGCGGTTCGCCAAAAAGATAGATCAATTGAACACACCTACTTAGTCAACAAAGGACCAAAAATCACGTGCGATTTATTGCAATGTCTGTGAAACCCTTAACTGATAGATGTAGGTCACCATAGATATTAAAATAAACTGTATCTGTGGTAAGCCGTAATCTTTCTTGTCAAATGTCGATTACCTATATTATGTTTATTTTATTTCCTTTTTTGCTTGATAATTATTTTGAATCGTAAATTTAAAAACAATATCATAAATTTGTAAGCCCAGCACTTTCATTTGGTACCAAACTCATCATAGGTAGTACTTTCTTGCAAAGAAGATGACCAGCTTCTAGAATCCTCTAGCTCAATATTTTCTCCATCGATCATAATTTAATGACTAAAATATAATGCCCTCAACTATTACCCACGTTTACCCACTTTCATTTAAATTAGAACAAACTTACATAAGATATCGTCCATCAAACTATCCTGTGATAGTTCAGCTTAAAAACATCGAAATGCCGGGACGTGCCCCTAGCCAGCCGTGTGTTTGAATGTAAGAACTTCATTTCGCTTCGCTCGCTCGTTCGTCTATACCTACAGTTAACTATCAACATTATTTCGATTGATAATTTCGCTCACGTCGATTACTAAACAACACGAGTTCCTTATCTTCATTCATTTGGTAAATGTCTTGCTGAATTTATACTTAAACTCGCACAATTTGTTTCCATTCCCCGTCCCTCCACAATTAAATTTAAAGTGAGCGGCCGCGACTTGGAGCGTCGTTGTTTTGATTTAAGGGAATTAATTAATGCTAGTACCCAGTTCCGTGTCAATGGCGGGCTTTTATACGCTATAATGTTGATGGAAGTGCTAGGAGAGTTTTAGGCGCGGTATTTAATTGTAATAATACCTAATAATGTTGGAACGATTGAAGCGCTAACGGGCTTGCGGAGAAACGCCTCGGGGCTGATTCCGTTTTAATGATTTGAAATGGTGTTCATCTTATTTTGATACGACCTTGAGTTTTTGCTTATCCGCTTACGCGAATTGGTGTGCGTGAGATGCCCGATGAGAACGCTAACGCTGATTGGTGCTTCTCATTAACGCTGATTCCCATTGATTGCTTTTTCAGAAGTGTACAATACCAGTGCATCTTCCTAGCGTGACACGCCCAAATCTATGTTTCGATGATTCGACGCTTACCAAGACAACTTAGGTACATAAAATGCTAGATTTTCGACATTACCACGTTTTGGAAGTTACTTAAGTTACCCACTTCAGAGTTGAGTTTGTATATTGCATTTTAAAGGTCCAAAGGACCCTATTCAAGCATTATAGTTATTCTAAGATCATAAAAGCTAAGAATTCAATATGACGTGCCGCTGGACCCTCTTCGCCAAGCATTCCGTCCGGACCCTAACCCATAATAAGGCCTCAAATGCCAATCATGCCCCAATATTCTGTCACGGATAATTAACGTGCTATTGGACAATTATTTGCTGTCAATATTAATTTAATGATGTAAACCTATACTAGGTACATTATGAAGCGGGTCTATTAAATTTGTTATTCCGTTTGGACATAAAATTTAACTAGTTATTCGAAAAGCGACTTGTATTTTTATTACTAGGGCCTATTGCTGTACTCGTGAATGGGTTCCAGCAGGCGTTCTACATGACTTCAAACTGGTCTTAAAGGGTCTCTGCGATGTGGGCTTCGGACTCATGCACACCTGCCAAAGGTCCAGGCCCCATGGTCCCGAGATATGGTAAGTAGGTACCTGTACTCGTACCTTCAGGAACTCTGTCTTACTCATATTGGTAAACCGCTATAAACAGATAACATCATCTTTATTAAACAATTTTCCTGGTCTTATATAAACTAGATATAAACATCCGTAAAAGCTTACTTCTGTATCTAGAACTCCTTTCATCATCGAACGTAAGTAGGTATTTGCGAAATCTATTTTATTGGGAAATATTTTATTCCGTGCCAAACAACTTTTGTGTGTCGTAATTCTGTTTCACGACAGAGGTTTGGGAAATTCAATTTATTTCTGCGAAAAAACGCTGACTATATTTTTTTCGCATAGATGTCCATTTAAATTATTCACGGAGCGACTTGTGTAGTGCTTAGAAACGTCGTCACTGTTACTATAACAGTTACCGACTAATTTAGCTTATTGGAAATAATATTATTTTCCGTTAGTTCTAATAATATACTTACTGTTAGTTCTAAAAGACAATTCAGTCGTATGGAAGTGCTATGTCAATGTCGCAAATAAACGAGTTTCCATAATCGGAGTCCCGGTATACCAGCAGAACTGTTTTATATTTTACTAACGGTGAAATAATTACGAACATGAAATACAAAAGTTAAAAAAACCATTTAGCCTGCCCGTGCCCGCCCACGTCCACATTTAGATTTTCTCGATGAAAAAACTGTATGAATTACTTTCCAAAAGGGTCATAAGGGAGCTGAAATAGAAGCTTCGTCGAGATGAATATCGAACCTGTAATTTATTACCTATAAATTTTAATTAGTACAGTGGTGCACGTAGTTAGATAAACCCTATTAATCATGTAGGCGCGACTAAATCACTAGAGTAGAAATCACCGTTGATTTAAAGGTTTTTATTATATTCTACTTATAATATCTACTTATATAAGACAAATTGTTAAATATAGTCGTTTTATCTTTCTAAACGTCTATATACTTACTTTGTAGGATAATGAGTTCAATAAGGGAAGATTTATTTAGCGAATCTGATAATAGTTGGTGGATTGCAATGCAATTAAATATATCGTCGGTACCGTGGAATCTTAAGCTAGAAACGATTTTGCTACCGTGTAATACACTCTACATTTCCTCATATAAACGAGGTCCGGGTTCAGGATCCGGCTTCGAATTCGTAACCAAAATCTAAACCTACGTATCAAGCAAACCACGTTTTAACTGAATTATCGAATATTTATATTCATATATTAGTGTTGGTCAAGGCTTGAATCCTTTAAGTCCTCAGCTTTTAGACTCTTATACCTAATAAAGTAATGAAGGCGAAGCTCGCGTCCTTTTTATTTATTTAATATTTATTGTACATAGGAAAACACATTTTACAAAAGGCGAACTTAAAACCTTTAGGCAAAGCAGATAACAGTGTAGGCGGTGCAAAAACATGTCACTTTGAAAAGTGTGTGTAACTTCTTTGAGTCCCGAGTTTTTTGTAGAGACTTGAGTCCTTTTCAGACAACTACGAATGCTACAACTATTTTTATTTAGGTACATAAAAGCAAGATAAATCTTCATCAGAGGCTCAAATCTAAGTTGCGCTTAAAAAAGACAACAAAGGACTCGACTCTGGACTTAAAAGACTCGGAAGTATTTTAAGCGCTGAGCTTCGTAAAAATGAGTCGAGATCTTAAAATTTAGACTCAAAAGAGTTTAGTTCGTACTAAAACTACATACACACACATTTTTACTATTCACATATATATACATACTCATAAATTTTTGCGTTTTTTTTATTTGTAATCATACGCTTTTATGTTTAGTTACCAATTAACTACACTAAAGTTAAGCCAAAACTGATCGACAACTGGGGCTTATAGGATTATAGTGACCGCACGTCCGGCCCAATCTGGGGCAGGGCTTCACTTATTACCTAACTTGCACGTGGCCTGTCGAACGTATACACATACACACCTAATTACGTATACATAGGCAGTATAGGTACATGATTACATATATGTACACGATGTAATATTCAGTGCTATCGAAGGTAATAACAGTTATAAGATTACAGTAGGACACCGGGTGTTTTTTAACTCGGTCATTTCCGAAACTACATTCTAATAATATTACTTGCGTGTTGTCAAAAATTACTTTTGATTTGAATGAACTAATGCAATTATTAGTCTAAAACCGTCCTAAAAATGGGTCCTAGGGACTGTCTTAGAAAATCATTCTCATTACTCATTATCCTTATTTTGTGAATACCATTAATCAATTAATAAAGTGTTACGTTTTCTTCGTAAGTGTTGCTTCCATCTTTTGTCGCGTGCGGTCAATATTAATTAGCGAAGCTGGCTGTCGCGCACGCATGGCTCTAGCTGCCAATCGCACGCGGCTCGTCCTCGACCGGTAATTAGTCGCAGTCTCTCTTGCCCGGTTTGAAAATGTACAAGATGCCCATATGCAGGACTGGAAAAACAGAGAGGTATTGCGTAAGGATATCGGCTTTTGCTTGGAAAAATGTAACGATTTTGATCAAATATGCGAACATTTTAGGGTTGCGTAACAAAAAGGTACAAAAGGAACACTTAAGCTATCGATTTGAAATTTGGAATAGTTACGATATGAACAACGCTAACCCAGACACATTGAAAGTTTGAAAGTAGAATAAATTTAAAAGTGGAAAAAATACTGCCTTGGGTGAGACTTGAACTCACGGCCTCTGGATCCAGAGGCCATTAGTTCAAGTGTCACCCAAGTTAGTATTTTTTTTCACTGTTTAAGGTGGTTCGATTTTCATACAAAAAACAATCGCTATTTATTAATTAATTACACAATATTATTACATAAATAGTTGCGCATCTATCTACTTTCGAATATTCATTTGCGCTAAATTAATAGAAAAACTTTGTTTCATACAGAAATCATGCAATAATCAACGTTATATTTTTATAAATTTTACTCATGTGTGTGTGACAAATGTCGTGTACAAATACATTGCGGCGTTGCCACTCCATGCTTCGGACGGCCATCGGCGCGACGTTGCGATGTTTGACGCGTTTTTAGCTGACTCTGTCGACACTGACACTCAGTGTGACCAGGCGTACGATAATTGTCGTACATGTACGATAATTTGGGCCCCGGTATGACGTAATGTTCCAAAGAGCATTATCGTACACTAAAGTACTATAATTTCAGGCCTTGGATGATGCCACCTTAAAGGTCTAGTAATTTGAAGCAAAATATGACACTTTCTCTCAGAAATAGGCTAAAATTAGTATCTTTTGGGTGTTCGGCACCTTGGTGTAAGTTTAAAGTTTAAAGTGTCTCAATTTCCTGCATACCGTTTGAGTCTATCCCAAAAACACACAAACATAAACAGATTTTTTGCGCAATTTAGACGAAAATTGTCTTTTTTTTATTATTAATTGGAAATTTAAGCTTATTTTGCTAGACATTTTTAGGGGCTGCCTTTTTGATTGGCGTACGATATTTTTTTCAACGGTACAATAATATTGACACTCAAGTACGATAATTCTCTTCCGCTCACCTGGCAACACTGCTGAAACTTGACAGGACCGGGGGCCTACCGCGAAAACCTAAATTCGCAAATTGCGGGGATCTTTCTCTTTTACTCTCACTAAGACGTAATTAGAGTGACAGAGAAAAATGCCCGAAATTGACGAATTTCGATTTTCCCGGTAGCCGCCGTGGTGCTTGAGGTACTTGATAGAAAACAACGCTGCCGCATGTTCTGAATTGTGATTTTATGTGTTTTTGGATTGAAAATGATAGCAACGTCTAAATCAAGTTACAAAAATCATCGATATTCTGGTCCGCGAAAAACCAGGAAAAGTGTAACTGTAATTTGGAGTCTACAAAAATGACCAATTCATAGAAAATATGACCTAGAAACTAGTTCACTTTTATAAAACTCAATTTTGCTCGAGATTGTACTTAGGCGAATACCTAAGGGAGCTAAGTGTATTGATCTTGAATAATTAGTTGGCTAAAATATGACTCCAACATGATATGGACATTTACATCATAACTATTATACCTAGTTGGTTACTAAGTTCTGTTACTCGATTTCTTTCTTTCTTCCTAGCGTTGTCCCAGCATATTGCCACGGCTCAATGGAGCCTGGGGTCCGCTTTGACAACTAATCCCAAGATTTGGCGTAGGCACTAGTTTTTACGAAAGCCACTGCCATCTGACCTTCCAACCCAGAGGGTAAAACTAAGCCTTGTTGGGATTAGTCCAGTTTCCTCACGATGTTTTCCTTCACCGAAAAGCGACTGATAAATATCAAATGATATCTGTTCTGAAGTTCTGTTACTCGATTTGCAACCTCTTTATTTCCGTTAAAACAAATGCTACCGAAAAAATAAAAAATGACATAATGTGGTGGATTTGTGACCTATAATTATATACCACACATAACGCTTATCTCGTCGTATCTATAATGAATTGGGGCCTAAAAGAGAATCGTATTCCAATTTTATGAAACGCTTGTATTACTTTCTATATTAACTAAAAGTTGCCTTAAAATTCAGCTTTTATACTAAAAACGGTTTTAAATATGTTAAATTAACAAAATATATTTTGACAGATGCTTTCGCGCCCAAAACACTCGTTGAAAATTGTGTGACTTCACAGTTTATGGTTTGACACATAACTACATACACACGTAGAAGATACGAACTGTCAACTGATATTTGTCATTTGTTGTTAATCGCCTAACTGTCAACAGTGTCAATCCGAGAGTTGTGACGTCATCAGAATACTTTATTAAACTTTCGTTGGTATATTTTATGTAGATAAAGATTATTGCAGTAACAGAATTTAATAACCAACTAGGTAGAAGACAATGCAATACATAAACACATAAATTGGATATGATGTGATCCGTTGAATGAAATTGACAATAAATAAAATAAATAAATAATTTTCTATCTCTAGGCATTGTGTGAAACTTCTAGTTGTGTCAAAATATCGGGAAATCAATAATATAAACAAACATGGTACTTAAATATCTCATTTTTTTTTATAATGGTTATAAATAGAAGGCCATGCAATTTTGTAACTCACTGTAATTTAATTAAATGTATCGTAAAAAAATGTTTTAATTCATTCTACTTAGAATCTTCTCCACTCTAGCATTAAAAAAAGATATCCTAAAATATCCATACCATTACGTCACATTTTAGTGTGAAAGAAATTTCAGTGTAAAACTAAAATTTCAATACAAATTTTCGGGTTTTTATAGCACGAGGATTGATTATGCTAGTGATTTTGACTTGGAAGAACCCAAAAATATCATGATGTGTGAGAATCAGATTTTTAATATTTTTATGGAAAAACGCTCACATTTCTCATAAAATAATTTATTAATAATAGGTACTTGATAATACTGATAACAAAAAAAAATTAATGAGTCTCGAACCCACATCCTCTTGCATGTATTTCCACGTACATACTGCAACGCTATTGAAGCCTACTCACGCTGTGCCAAATTGTCTACTACAAGGATCCCAGTACGACTGTTTGAATGTGTGAGTGATACCTAGAAATAGAGTCAAGAAACATTGTGTCGACATTAAGGGGTAGTTTTTGTACAATGAAGTGTTCAATGTTTATTTTAATAGTTCAATATTTATTTAAAGAGTGCGCTAAACATAATTTACAGTATAGAAATACCAAGACTACTCCACAAAAAAATTAAAACTCAAAATTTGCAATTGTGGCGCCATCTAGTGAGGTTTAAGCTTTGGGTAACCTAGTCGAACCACCTTAATTTATTCTCAGCTTAATAGCATCGTTCGCAGACGTTTCTGCTTATAAAAATTTACATTGATCTTTTTAGGGTTCCGTAGTCAACTAGGAACCCTTATAGTTTCGCCATGTCCGTCTGTCTGTCTGTCTGTCCGAGGCTTTGCTCCGTGGTCGTTAGTGCTAGAAAGCTGAAATTTGGAATGGATATATAAATCAATAAAGCCGACAAAGTCGTATAATAAAATCTAAAAATTTAATTTTTTTTAGGGTACAGGGGAGGTACCCTAAAAAAAATTAAATTAACACCTAAAGTGGGGGTGAAATTTTTTTTTCGCTTCAACCCTAGAGCGTGGGGTATCGTTGGAAAGGTGTTTCAAAACTAATAGGGGTTTTCAAGAAACATTTTTTGATAAAGTGAATATATTCGGAGATAATCGCTCCGAAAGAAAAAAAAATGTGTCCCCCCCTCTAACTTTTGAACCATAGGTCCAAAAATATGAAAAAAATCGTGGAAGTAGAGCTTAAGAAAGACATTAAATGAAAACTATAGCGAACATGATCAGTTTAGCTGTTTTTGAGTTATCGCAAAAAGTTTTCCCTTCATAGTAAAAAGACTTACTTTAATTAGGTACTGATTATGCAAATTTGCCTATTTGTTTAAATAGCTCGGGTGAAAGGTACCGTTTCATCCCTTGGTTAACAATTTACTATACTTTAAGCTCCAGTTTAGCTTATTGTGACGGAAGAGTAACTACGGAATCCTACACTGAGCGTGGCCCGACATGCTCTTGGCCGGTTATTTTTTATTAACTATGGAATGCTCCATATTAAGCGGGGCAATAATTAAAAAAATTAAATAAAAAATACTTTCAATGTATCTTTCAAATTTTTAATAAGCATAAACGTCTGCGATCAATGCTACTAAGCTTAGAATAGATTAAAATTGAAAAAAAAATCTTGCCTTAAATTAATTTTATAGAAAAAACATAACCAGACCTCTAGATCTTTGTAAATATTTTTAATTAACAAAAAACTTTTCCGAATTTAGTTTGCAATATAACCAACTTTACGTAAACTTTCTAAAAGATATCATTAAAGACACCTCTTTTCAAATAAAAGAACAATTTTAGAAATCGGTTCATTTGATAGAGAGTTTTCCTCGAAAAACCAACATGCGTGCGCGTGCATTAAATCGCACTAATTACTTAGACAATTTGCCGATAGATGGCGCTGTACACAATTATACTTAGTATAGGTATAGGTAGATTATTCGATTCCGAAACGTGACATACGCGTTTGCGTTTAGTCTGATTTTGTATTGGATTTAGAAAGAGCGCGCCAAGCGGGACGTTTTGGAAACTCAAAATCCTATACAAAATGAGACTTAACGCAAACGCGTTCGTCACGTTATGATGTCGATCAAATTTACACTAGGGGTACTGATCAAAAAGTATTTCGCCTTTATAGCTACACGAGATAATTCAAAGTTTTTTACGGAACCCTCGGTGCGCGAGTAAAACGAACTAGCACTTGACTAGTTTATTTTTTATTTTTAAGCAAACATTCATCCAAAAAAAATGTCTGATGTTTAATTAGTAATTGTAATCCTTAAACTACAATACAAAACGCCTAAACTTATGGCATGTATCTAAATAAAAAGTAGCAAATACTATTTATTTGTTGTTACAATCGCATTCAGCCCTAAATCACGTGATGGCGTACTCCACCGGATATTATCTGCAAATGCTGTAAATTGTCACCGCACGATGTAAAATATCAGAACATAACGAACGGAAATAAACAGAGCTAGCACCTAGCTGGGTAACGCCTCGGAAAGAGGATGCGGTTTGAAGGAATTAATTATTATCGGGCCAATTTTCCAATCGAACGCCCCGGCGACGCAGGCGGCATCGGCAGCGGAAATTTATTTCAAACGTCATTTCAAAATGCAAACCTCCATCTAGCGCGGGCCGCGGGAAAAATGACAATTTCCTCCCTGCGACCCCGCTTCCTCGCTTCTCACCTTTTATATCGCCGCGCCGTGGCGATAACATCTGAACCTAACCGATGATGATTTTTCAGAATTCTACCCCATTTTACGACCCCGTGCGACTAAGTCGCGCCATTTCTCATTTTTGTGTCATCAAACCGAAATCATGATTTTCTTCTTATTATATTTTCTGGTTAATCCATTGAGTAGGATCTTATTTATTCACCATCTGCATAAACTTAAATAAGTGGTTATACTTAAGTAAGTAAGCGAACGTTACACGTAACACGGAAATGGTTTATAGCTAATTCATAGCTGGGCATTAACTTGTTAATCCGTTAATCGTAATTAATTATGGTTAATATTTAAGTTAACTTCAAAAAGTGTTAACGAACTCGTTACCTTCCATTAAATTTCTCTAAGTCCGTTAATCGCACCGCGCCGCGACGCGCCAAACTAGTTAATGAAGTACGACAAGTACGTTCGGGCCGGTCGACAAGTCCGGCGTGTGGTGTGTGCCGTGAGTGAAACGAAATTATATAGATGTATGTCTTGCCGGCGCGTGTTAGTGGGAAAACTGCGAAGAAATTTGATTCATATGATCGTTAGATTGTTTCATTACTCAGCGCCGGCCTATAATAAAAAGTTTATTTGCAGAAAAGTGTACATGTCTTAGTGTAAATACAATAGTTTCACCTTTCCCAGCTGTATTCAAACAGCATGCAAATACATTGTGGAGTTAATATTATTAAATAAGCACATTCTTAATTTACCTTAATTTAACATTAAATAATACATAACAATGGACAATTTGACAACTAGAGAAATTAATTACATATATGTATACAAAATTTGAGTAGTAAACATTAAAAGAAAATAATAATAATTTTGAGATTTCTGGACATTGTAGTCTGCTCGTTAAATAAGATCTAAGCCAATAATTTGCTTGACCTCTGACTCCACAGCAATCTAATTTTTTGAGCAGTTTTGAGTGGCCTAGGGGCGAGAGACGACTGTTTTTCTTAAGTATACAAATTATAAATACTGGGAACGTACACGCACGAGTCGGACGAGTTGGAGATTGCTCCACCGACAAGAGCACAGCTCTTAAATATGAAGAAGAAGAAGAAGTACTCGTACTATTTGGATTTTGTGTACTTTTCGTGATAGTTTGCGCCTATGCAGTGTGTGTATTTATTTATACATAAGAGTGCAATAGTGACAAAGTACATAGGTTACTAGATAAGTTTTGTAATAGCCAAATATGTAACAAAGAGGTGGCCTATCACATACACTTTTTAAGACTATATTTCCATAGACAATGATTGGCCGGAAAACATTTACATAATTTTTAAATTTACTCTTGAAATGATCTAAACTTTGTATGAAATAAAAATGTTGTATAAAATACGCGAAAATCGTCCTTAGCCCGCGCCGACGTTTTCAAAGTTTAAATCTATTTTTTTATAAGTTCATTTAAAAATTAAGTAAATGTTTTCCGGCAAATCGTTGTTTATGGGAATATAGTTTTTAAAAGTATACGTGATAGGCCACCTCTTTGTTTCATATTTGTCTATTGCAAAACTTATCTAGATGTGTACTGTGCAAATTAAAACCATAATTACATTCCAATATCGCTATAGGTATGGACGAAAATCCATGGCTGTATTTGAGGGACTAGGTAATTAGGTATTAATTTTTTATCCAGATCAAGAAATATAATATTCATGTTGGGGAATATTTACATCATAGTCATCATGGTCTAGTCGGTAGGGTCAGCCCTACCGAGAAAATCTAAATTTCGTTATTTGTTCGTTATGTGTTGGGTACCTGAGGTGTAGGGAAGGGACACGACAAGTGGGGATTAAATTTTTCGCTTTAACCACATGGTGCGAGGTGTGGGTTTCGCTTCAACATCATAGGGTCTTTGAATAATATCCCCCTCTATTAGCCCCCGTTTAAGGCAGGTTGTGACGGAAACCAAATCAGCAACTACAGAACCCTACACTGAGTATGGTCCGACACGCTATTGGCCGGTTTTTTGTTTCTAACCTGTTAACTTCCAGAACCCAAACTAACAATTTATATAAGTCGATCATTATCGGAAGTATCAGTATAAAAATAGCAATTTTTTGTTACGGTTTAAGGATAATGATTAACCGTTAACTTTCACTAAATCTTCCCAAATGTAACGGATTAACGTTCAACGAAATTAGCTTTTTTTTAATGGATTAGCGGTTAACGAAGTTAACTATTTAATTGATAAAAACGGAACCAATCTGTATATATATAAATTCAAACAAAAAAAAAACCGGTTCAGAAGTGACAGAGTTATGAAGTAACAAACATTAAAATCCTCCTTTATAAATCATGAAGTCGGTTAAAAAAAACATGACATTTAGATTGAGTTCCTTTAGAAAATCGTTTTTAAACATATCTTTCTATTTGGACAGTACTAAGCACTGACGAACGGTTTCAAAAGAGGAAAGTATCACAGATCAGTCCCGGCCATTCAAATAGGATATGCCGCTCGTGGAGGACCGGAATTGAAAGTCATTTGAAAAATGGACTCTGTGAATTTTAGGTAAGTACTCAGGTACGTCGTTTTGATTTATCACTACCAAAGAGAGATTGTAGAAGAGGGTGAAGTCTAGAAACCTAGTGTCTACGAGTTTTAACAGCAGAATTACACAACGACAGTCGACGATGCCACACGCTTCATTGTATGTTCCATAAGTAAGACAGCCTACCAATAATCTCACCTGTACAGTGTGTAAATCCTATAGGTGATAAATTAAGCCAGATATAGAATTTATCCGTATAATCATTAAGAAGTTTTTTTGAGTTATGCTTAATTATGACACCGTAATTATTTTAAAAAAAAAAATCCAGCAGTATTGTACTGCAAACATTACGAAACATAACATGACATGACATTACGAGATTACGAGCTTTTTAATACTCGTACATAACCAACCAACAACAAGTGTTGACAGTTACTTACTTCAAAAAGCTCGTATCTCGTAACTTATGTGGTGCTTTATATTACAGGCCGAGTTATTTTGTATAACAGTCAATATTTGCATTGTATTTTTAAGCAAAATTTATCTCAATATACTAATTAGTTCGTAATTCGTATATGCTAACCATCGTTTCAATATTCGTTCGTATCGAAATAACCCACCCTTATAGGTAATTTATATTCACCCGACAAGCAAATGTTCAATTTCTACAAAGAATTATAGCAATATACATAGTAAACTACGCCTATTATAAAATGTATTTGCTGTAAGTATTTAACACTGTTGCGACCCTTTTGGGACTATATTCAAAAGATTTACTATCAGCAGATATGCAAATGTAAAAATAGTTTATAAAAAGTATTTAAATACAAAATACAAATACTTCCTTTACATACTATTGGAAATCAAAGAGTTTGGAAATGGAAAATATAAAATAGTTGTAAATTTTCTATTTAAATAAAATATTCCACTTTTTAGGGTTCCGTAGCCAAATGGCATAAAACGGAACCCTTATAGTTTCGCCATGTCCGTCTGTCTGTCTGTCCGAGGCTTTGCTCCGTGGTCGTTAGTGCTAGAAAGCTGAAATTTGGCATGGATATATAAATCAATAAAGCCGACAAAGTCGTACAATAAAATCTAAAAATTTAATTTTTTTTAGGGTACCTCCCCTACACGTAAAGTGGGGCTGATTTTTTTTTTCGCTTCAACCCTAAAGTGTGGGGTATCGTTGGAAAGGTCTTTCAAAACTAATAGGGGTTTTCAAGAAACATTTTTTGATAAAGTGAATATATTCGGACATAATCGCTCCGAAAGAAAAAAAATGTGTCCCCCCCCCCTCTAACTTTTGAACCATAGGTCCAAAAAATATGAAAAAAATCGTGGAAGTAGAGCTTAAGAAAGACATTAAATGAAAACTATAGCGGACATGATCAGTTTAGCTGTTTTTGAGTTATCGCAAAAAGTTTTCCCTTCATAGTAAAAAGACTTACTTTAATTACGTACTGATTATGCAAATTTGCCTATTTGTTTAACTCGGGTGAAAGGTACCATTTACTACACTTTAAGCTCCAGTTTAGCTTATTGTGACGGAAGAGTAACTACGGAACCCTACACTGAGCGTGGCCCGACATGCTCTTGGCCGGTTTTTTTAACAACTCGCTACGCTCGTGGTCATGTGCGACGATACTGATCACATTAAAAATGGTTTTCTTAAAAAGGTATTTAAATACAAAATAGATATTTTGTATTTGTATTTTAAATAAAAGTATTCCAAATAAGTCACATCTCTGAATCAGAGCATCTAGAAGTGGTCAGGTGAGACCACTTATGTTATTCGTGAAAACGATATATCTAGCGGATATAGCTATAAAGGATATATATATACTACTAGCTGTTGCCCGCGACTTCGTACGCGTGGATTTGTATGTTGGTGTTTATATACATGAGCATAGAACATTATGCAGCAAAAGGTAGCAGTAGGGACGGTTAATCACTTGTTAAAATAATTATACAACACATGAGATTTGTCTGACACAACCTACGAAGTTTCAAGCCCCTAAGTGATAAAATTGTTCTAGATATAATCCCTCTCAATCCCGAAGATTTTCAAGTCCACTATTCCAATTGAATGCAAACTTTAAACCCTTTTTTCACCAATTTAGGGGATTAATACAAACTTCCAATGAACGCCATTTTTACTCTCTTGGAATTAATTTCTAAAAACGCTGAAATCACTTTTCTTGTTTCCTATTATTGTGTTTTATACGATATTTCAAGATCCCTATTTACAAAATTTTCGTTCCCGGTGCAAACTTACAACCCTTTTTTCACTTAGGGAATGAATTTGTCTGTGAATTTGTGTGTGTTGTGTATCAGTTTTCGTCTATAGGAATATAGAGGTAATGCCCATTTACCAAGTTTCAAGTTCCTAGCTTAAAAGAAAACTCGTACTTCATATAAACTTCTATCCCCTTTTTCTAGGGGTTGAATTATCAAAAACGTTAAAATAACCTTTTTTTTAAATAATGTAATGTTTATCATTTGTAATGGATTCATAATTTCAACCCCTATAATTTAACCCTTTTAAGAGAAGAATTATTAAAAACGCTGAAATATTTTTTGTTTTATTCTAATAATATGTCCATATACAAAGTTTCAAGTCCCGCACTCAAAATAATGTTTAACCTCCATACAAACTTTCAACCCCTTTTTCACAGCCTTGGGGGATGAATTTTCAAAAACGCTTAAAATTGTTTTCTTCTCTTTTTATGAAGTACCAATTTACGAAGTTTCTAGTTCCTAGCTTAAGTTAAATTTTAAACCTCATACAAATTATCAATCCCTTTTTAACCCATTTTGGGGATACATTTTTAAAAACGGTGAAATAACTTTTCTTGCATTCTAATAATATGCCGTGGTACAACGATTGAAGTCCCGAACTCACAAAAATGTTTGATCTCCGTACAAACTTTCAACCCCTTTTTCACCATCTTGTAGGATGAATTTTCAAAATAAATTTTGAATCCCATAAAAACATTTAACCCCTATTTAACCCCTTTAGGGGATGAATTAAAAAAACTCTGAAATTAGTTTTCTTGCGTTTTAATAATATGCTTACTTGCAAAGTTTCGAATCCCGCCCTCAAAAAAAAGTTTGATCTCCATACAAACTTTCAACCCCTTTTTCTTCGCCTGTAGGGATGAATTTTCAAAAACGCTGAAATTAGTTTTCTTCTATTTTAATAAAATACCTTTTTACAAAGTTTTAATTTCCTAGCTCAAAATAAAGCTTGAACCCCATACAAACCTTCATCCTCTTTTTAACCCCTTTAGATGAATTTTTAAAAACGCTGAATTTACTTTTCTTGTGTTTTAATAATATGCCTACGTACAAAGTTTTATATCCCGCATTCAAATAATATTTGATCTCCATACAATATTTCATCCCCATTTTCATCACCTTAGGGAATGAATTTTCAAAAACGTTAGTTTTCTTGTATTTAAATAAAATAACTTTTTACAAAGTATCAAATTCCTAGCTTAAAATAAAATTTGAACCCCATACAAACTTTCTTCCTCTTTTTAACCCCCTTAATGGTTGAATTTCTCAAAATCGCTTCTTAGCTCTTGTACACTTTATAAATGCAACCTAGTGTGTAAATTTCAACTTTCTAGCATTTGTAGTTTGGGCTCTGCGTTAATGAGTCAGTCAGGACACGTGCATTTATATATATAGAAGATAAAATTAAATTTTGTCGTATCACATCATGTCGTAATACATATATGCGTTTTAGGTATTTGCGGTTTTAAAATGTCGTGAGTAACAACCTCACACCTATTTAAGTAAGTAATTACCTTTTTTTACACTACGTCGGGGGCAAACAAGCATAAGGCCCGCCTGATGGTTAAGCAGATTCCGTAGCCTATTAAGCAGCCGGTTAAGCAGATATGTACGCATGCAACTCCAGAGGACCTTCACGCCCGCCCCCCAGATGTTCGCTGGTCACAAGCCCAACCACGTGAGCTCGTACCCCGTGAATAGCCCCGAAGCCCTCAAAGCGCAGGTTGGCCACCATGACGACCAAGCCATGACGGCCAACCAAATCCGAAGGGGCAAGCAAGAAGGAGAAGAACGCCAGCAGCTTATTGCTGGAAACATAGACCATGCCGTCGTTACGGCACGCGACATATGCAGCCAAAAAGGGCCTCGCCCTGATATGGCCCCCCACACCTCTAGAAAGGGGGAGTGTCAGAAGACCACGCGACGAACTCCAGAGGACTTACATGCGCGGTGCCCATCCTTATCCGCCGCACCCTCGTTGAGTTCTGGTAACCTTACTCACCGGCAGGGACACAACCCTAGGATCTAAACCCTAAACACTAGTGTGTTATTTAGCTGCGGTTTTCTGTAAGGTGGAGGTGCTTCCCCAGTTGGGCTCTGCTCTAGATCTGGAATGATATCCACTGTGCTGTGCCCTACCACACAAAGCGAGATGACATTCCCAATGCCCATGCCTCTCTTTTCATGGGCGTCGCCAAGGGTGGGGGGGTAGGGGGCAGAGAAAAAAAAATCTAACTAAATGTATGCCCTTCCCCCTCCCCTTGGCCATCAGCCATATGAACTGCCCGTCCTTAGATATACGTCAATGTTAATAGTGTTTTGTTATTGAGAAAAAACTTATTGCACTCAATCACAGGGCAAGTGAAACTTAGTATTAAGTTTTTTAATTATTATTTACCTAGCCAGTAAGTAAAATTAATATTTCACCAACAACCAAGTACATAATCCACATTCCTTCCTCTGACATTTTTTAAAGTCCGTTATCTTTGGGGTATGACTAAGTACATTTAAGGAAAGTATTGTTGTAAAACGGACATTATATTTAAATCCATCAAACAATTTACAACTACGACATATCAATGACATTTCGAATTTTGATCGTCCGAAATAGTACGTATAATAACTAAGTAGTACTAGTATATTGCGTGTATGCAAGTGTGTGTGCAAATGTATAAGCTCCTACTAAAAACTAAGCAATATGTAAATAGGCCCTAAAGCAAGTGCTACGTTTGTAGGGGTCTTGTCAGATAAAAATAAATCATTGATTATCTCCAAAATAAAGTTAATTATAATACCGGTTTATTTGAGCAAGTTACTTAATTTAAGCTCAAGAATGCACCCTTAAAATTAACGGAATTGAAAAAAAACCGTGTATAACATGAAAAAATATCCGGTTAAGTGCGAGTTCGTTTTACTCGCGCACCGAGGGTTCCGTAGAAACTTTGAATTATCTCGTATAACTTTATAGGCTAAAGACTTTTGATCAGAAGTAGATACCTATACTAAGTATAATTGTGTACAGCGCCATCTATCGGCAAATTGCCTAATTTGCGCGATGTGCACGTATGTTGGTTTTTCGAGGATAATTCTCTATCATGTGAACCAATTTCAAAGATTGTTCTTTTATTTGAAAAAAGGTATATTTAATGTACGGAACCATAAAAACACTCAAAGCAGCAAGTTCAAAACGATAGCCTATTTTATTATCAGGTATTATGTTAGTAGGTACCTACACATGTTTGCGTAAACCTAATTCAGCCACCAAGCTATAAAATGCGCGCGTTAACATCCATACGTTGGATAACAAGTTTTGTTAGTTCCTTTCCTTTGTCAAAACGCAAATAATGACGGCTACACGTTTGAAGTATACTTTTTGTATATTTACTATGTTAAATTTCTTCCCTGGTTCAATGATGGCGGAGATTGAGAACGCAACCGAGAAGTATTATTTTGATACACATTTTTTTTCTATCCGTAGTTAAAATGCCGCATTCACATGTCATCACTACTTTGAATAAATCTCGTATCTCACTGCTGCTCAAAGTTGAAACATTTTTCTTTACGCTGACGGAACGAAAGGACGGACGGACGGAAAGATACAACATTTTTCAAAGTGGTGACGCTATGCTATGACTCGCGAGGCGAATAGCGAATGTGAATATGAGCGTTTCTTTTTTTGCAATTTTTTTTGTGACTTTTTTGCCACTCTAGTGTTATTTTTAGTAGAGATGCACCGAATATTCGGTTACTATCCGGTATCCGGCCTATCTGGCCCTTATTTTAATATCCGGTCGGATACCAGATAGTAGATAGATAGATAGAATACTCTTTATTGGCACGCCTCAGTAAAAATATACAAGAAGTAATTTTATTCTGAGGTAAACAAATTGAATCTAAAAACGGTCACGGTAACCATAATACTCGTTTATATTAGCTTAAAACAACATATTATATAATGTATTGTGCCATGGACGTACAAAAGAAATTTAATAATTTTTGCACGTATTATTTCAGAGTTTTTCGGCAACAACTAACAAACGATTCTTCTTATTTTCGTATAACCCTACCTCTTAAAAGAGTCCCTCGCTGTAAAGTACTATAAATTAAGTTGCTTCGTGTTCGTAATGATATATTAAAACTCGTTTTGAACCTAGAAATAAATCGGCGCGATCATTCCTATTGAAACAGGTCAAACCCAGTCGGATAGTCAGGCCGAATATCCGCTATGCGGCCAAACAACTATCCTTTGCATCTCTAATTTCTAGTCATATCGCGGGCCCTTTTCATCCGTATAGGATAAAAAGTGTCCCAAAAATTCCATACATTTTTCAAACTTTCCTTTTTGTTACCGCCATACAAAATATATGGGGAAACGGTAACAGAATAGGCAAAAATCTACGGGACATTTTTTATCCCACTAGTATGTGACATAATTAACATACTAATGGGATAAATGGGATTGAGTGGGAGCCCATACATAAAAAGTACGCAATTATAGTTTGGTATACGAAATGTTGATTCAACCATTACAGTCGACGAGTAGACAAAAGATAATTTTAAAGCGACTGCATATCATTTTAACACATTTAGGTCCCCCGCTTTTTCATACAGTAAAACGGGCCGTTCCATCATTCATCTATCACACACAATGTAAGTATACTTAGTCAGGTCATAAATTCTGTCACAAAGATAAAAAAGTTATAGGAACAGATCCCGTATTACTCATATATATATATATAGGTTGAAAGCTTATTACTTATAATATAATTCAACATAATTTGCGGTCTTAGTTTTGCATAATTCTATGTAATATTCGCAAAAAAGTTATAAAAAACATACAAAAAATACGCGATCTCTTTAAGGTGATTTTGATCCCTATTTATTTCTTTTTCTTTTTTACATGGTTGAATCTTACATAAAACAAAATCTGGATCTTTTATCTTTCTAAAAATATATTATTCATGCATATTGGACTGCATCTGTATTGACTGTACATGTTTTACCAAACCTACTCGTTGGAGGGTAGTCAATAATAAGCGTGGTAGCTGAAAAGTACCCTAAGTTTGAAGGGCTTAGTTAGCTGAAGTACAGACCTATCGGATAATTAAATGCTGGTGATAAAATAACGTTCTAACAGTCGGTTGATACAAATAAACAATTATACCTATTTTCTTTTTATTAATTTGACACTGATTTTCACTACCTCATGTAAAGTATTTTTCTTACAATCCAGCCACGTATTTGCATCTAACGACAATCCAAAGTAAACAAGTAGTAAATAAATTTAAACTAATTATATTACGTTTTCATTACAATAAAACAAGCTTTCAAATCAGGGTTTTTTCAATTTTTTATTAAAAGCTTTGTATTACATTTATTATAACCCCTTCCGGGAGGTTGACCCTCTGTTGCCTCCCAAGTCCATCCATTCGCTCGTCCCGATCCAAAGTGATCTCGCAGCTAATCTCCCTTCCAGGTTTCGCTTACCCCTTCCTCGCCAATCGAGTTTTTTTTATCCAACCCCACGGCCCCTAATCACCAGGTTAGGGGCCGTGGGGTTGGATAAACGATCGGTAGCGAAGAGCTGGCCCACACCAGCAACCCACACCGTCCCCAAAATGACGGCCACTCGACCACCCCACCAGTCGGTGGGGAAGCGACCCGCGACAGCCGCCGCAGCCATTGTGCGGTAGCGGCCCCTCATACCCCCCTGACGGGGGGTATCGACAGATTACTCGACTCGAGTTTTTTTTTATAGTGTTGCCATACAATAATGAATATTTACCCTAAAACCTGTCATTAATCACCAATTTTAATTAATTTTGCTAAATATTATTGATCAAATCATGACACATTTTATCAGTTAAACTTTGTGACAGAACCTATGACCTGACTAAGTACAGGTTAAAAAAGTACGATGTACCTATGTAATTTTTCAGATTTAATGAAGCGTATGTTATTGCAAAGGACGTACTCTCGGATTTTTTCGAGCTATTCCAGGCGTGTATGGAGTCGACAATGGCTAATCAAAAGTAAGTAACTTTCTAGTTTTTGGGTTTCTACACCGTGTTTTTTATTTTTATTTCCGTTAATTTCAAGGGTGCATTCCTGAGCTCAAATTAAGTAACTTACTCAAAGACACGGGTATTCTAATTATCTCCATTTCGGAGATGATCAATAAGTTATTTTCATCTTATAAGGCCCCTCCGAACGTATACACTTGCCTTAGGGCCTGTTGATTAGTGTTTGGCGACAAATTTAACCTATCCGGCGCTCTTCGCGGTCTAGCCGACCTCCTTGAAGTTGGGCTAGCTGTTTCCTCCACATTCAAGTCCTTTCCCTCTTCCTCTTTTCTAGCAGCTGGACTACACTCACTTCTAACGTTTTCGCCATTGGATTCGAAATCTAGAGGTCTATTTTTAAAATCTCTTCTCCAATCTCAAAATCTTTTCGCAATCTTTTTTTTTAGGATCTCTCTATTTTTAAAATTCTCTTCGATAAAAGGCTGAACTGGTGGCTCCTCACTCAAGGTTTTAGGTTTAGTTTCATTTTCAACATGTATGTCTGATTCGTATTCTACGTTAGGGCTAGAACAAAGCCTCAAGGAGGACGCATAGTAATACTTATGAATACCCTCAACATGAACCACATACCTCACAGATCTCAATTGGTTTAAAACAATTATTTTAACCCAACCCGTTCCTTTACTCAACTCCTTACCGTCCTTCCGTTAAAGTTATTTAATACTAGATCCCTATTTTCTTTATGAGTTTTTCTAGAAATGACTGGTTTTAGGTTTTTGTTTGAATAAAATTTCATTAGGTGACATTCCATTTGCATTAGGTGAGTTCAGAGTAAGTAAAACGGAAATCCTGCAAATGTACGTATCTAGATTTACTAATAGTACGTATTTAGGATTAAGGTAAGTCCTACTACAAGTACTACAACTACTACTACTACTAAATATAGAATACATATGTATATGTGTGTGTGTATGTGTGCACTAGGTAAGGATTAGGGGTAAGGTAAGGTAAGTTCTAATCTAGCTAAGAATGTTTTAACAGTATAAACGCTCCGTTCCACTAATCTTTTAGATTTTACGGAGGAATCTTGAGTGCTTCACATCCATTAGCTTTTAAAAACGTACAAATTGCCAAGAGTTAAAAGGTGGACTAATATCACTAACTAATTGGGCTGGTATAAAAGCAAATTTCTTACATAATTTTTCAATAATGGTTGGAATGGCTGTGGTAACCTGCATAAAATGTACATCTAACCATTTTGATCTAGAATCCACAATCAATAGATATATAGTCATTTTACATAAAATAATCAATATGAACCCTTTCAAAATTACTCTCTGTAGGGTTCCAGGAACCTAGTGATCATGCATAAGTAAAACTTCCAGAAGTTTGTCCACTAACAGAATTCTTTCATAAACATTTTAGATTGTTTGTTTTGAGTTCTGGTGCTTTCAAGATCAGTGGCGGGGCAAGACCAAAATTTTATGTGGGGAAGGTACATTTTGCGAGGCCCTCTGGTGGCACTGGCATTTTTACCTTACCCAGATATAGGTACTACTGTACTGCGAGGCCGGAGGCGGGGGGGCCCACGTCGCCCACGCCTAACGCCGCCTCTGTTCAAGATAGCCTCCACTTACTTTGGTAAAGATTTCATCCCAGCTTTGCTAATATAATATGGCCTAGAACTAAAACTAACTTTATATTTATTCTTACATTGTAGAATAGTAAGCGTTTCAACACGTTTCCAAATTCTGATCACAATTCAAAAGACCCTTGCCTTTTACCACAATATCATCAAAATAAAACACTTGACATTCCCTAATCCCTCTAAAATTTTGTCCATATCACACTGAAGTACGGAGGGTCCACTTGAAGCCTAAGATTGCAAATTGCAACCTGGTTGGTCGAAATAAGCCTAATTGAGTGTTGATTCACGAGAGATCTCTTCTAATAACTGTTGATATGCACCCGATAAGTCTAAAACACAGAAAACACTACCCCCAGACAACTCAGTAAAAATGTCCTCGGGTATTGGAAGAGGATATTGTGTTCACTGACGAGTCCAGTACTAGTAGTCCTTTAATGTCACTTTATAATCAATACGAACACGTATTTTCTTGTTAGGTCTTTGTGCAACTACAATTGGACTAGCCCATTTACTATGCCCTACTTTTTCCTGTTAAAGAATGATTAAGTTAACAAAACAAAGTGTTTTTTTTACTTTATTCATATATAATTATTTTTCTACTTCCAATTTATTTGAATAGCAGACGTCACCGTTGATCGTAGAGCTGGCAGCTTCCTCGCACAGAGAATAAGTATTGCGATACAGCGAGGAAATGCTGCCAGCATCTACGGCACCGTGCTTCAGAAGGATAGTTTTTAATTATTAGTTTTAAGATTATTTTATTTATTATTAGATTTCGTAAATTAAATATTAAAGTTTGTTGAAACAGATAGTATATGGTTATACGAAATTTTTCCTTGAACTTACACGGAATTGTAGCACATACTTAGATTACTTCCTGTGATTATTAAAAGTATTAGAACAAATTAAATATTATAATTGAATAAAGCATAGTATAAGCTTACAGTACGAATATAAGTATATAGTAATCTATGGTATAAGCTTTGTGAAAGTATTCTGCTCCTAGGAGCTTAAGTTTTAAACTTGCTTTCAATTTCAGAATATGAGAGGATCTAGAGTCAAACAAAGCTATGTTGGCAACGATTTTGATAGCCCAGCCTGTGCAAGTGTTAAGTAAACGTCATAATTTCATAGAAGTATGACGTTTAAAATAACATCTTCATTGTCTAGGCTGTTCAAATCGCTGCCAACTTATCTTGGTATGACTCTATCTTTCTCATAAACTTTTGCATCTTATTTCTTTCTAATTTCTTGAATAAGTTTTTCTCCTCCATACCTTCCAGAGATTGATAATAAACATAGATGACGAACTCGCTCCACAAAATTACCCCACTCATATTTTGCCGCGGAGCTGTTTAATTCGCAAATGGCGGCCGTTGTCACAGTCGTAGCAAGAAATATTCTAATTATATCTTTAACAAAAACTGTAGTGTTGAAGCAAAAAAAAAAACCCCCCACTTTACGTAAAGGGGAGGTACCCTAAATTAAAAATATTTTTTTAGATTTTATTGTACGACTTTGTCGGCTTTATTGATTTATATATCCATGCTAAATTTCAGCTTTCTAGCACTAACGGCCACGGAGCAATGCTTCGGACAGACAGACAAACAGACAGACGCACATGGCGAAACTATAAGGGTTCCTAGTTGACTACAGAACCCTAAAAAGGAAGGGGGGGGGTGTCGATCTATGAACTCAAAACAAAAACGGCCGTTTTAACTTTGGCCGCCTAGATTGACGAATCCAGCAACGTAAAAACTGTTATGATGTATTTAAAAGGTACTTAAATACAAAATACAGTACGTAGCGGCCCCCTTTTTTTAAATATCTATCATTAAATTTAAATAAACACAATTATTTAGCAGTGGCACTAGTGGGCACGTTAATGGGCTCTTAACCGCACAATAAGGCACATTAACACGCTTTTATCAGGTCGATCTGTATGTAACTATAACTATGTAGTGGAATCTAAGGTAACTAATTTAACCATCTTCCAAGGATCGTAGCGTCATGAAAAAAAAGCTGTATGTAGTTCTGATGCCAATACAATAATATGGTTCTGTCGAACTGATCTGATGATGGAGCCGGAAGATATGAACATTATGAACTGAAACTTCTTGATGGAACAAAAGTTTACGCTTCACAGTAAAAAGACGTACATCCACAGTTCATCCCTTGGTTAACAATCTACTATACTTTAAGCTCCATTTTAGCTTATTGTGACGGAAAAGTAACTACGGAACCCTACTCTGAGCATGGCCCGACATGCTCTTGGCCGGTATATTCTAAATATCTATCGCTAAATTTAAACAATCAAAATTATTTTCCAGTGGCGCTAGTGAGCACGTTGATGGGCTCTTAAATGATGTGCTATTCGTTCCAACAAACGTTGGAAAAAAAATGGAATTGCCTTTCACATATAATTTAGCTAGGATCATATTATTCTGATTACTCTTGATTAATACAGGTTTTATATGGGGATGATGTTCTGCAATTTTTTAAGCAATCAATGATATTTAAAAAAATCATTTTTTTGTTCAAGTAATTGTATTGGTTAGTTAAATGTGTGGTAGTAATAGTTAATACTAATCGTCTTTGTAGTTGGCGCTTCTTTTATGTGTACAATTATTAAATTGTTAAAATTGCAAGGAAAATAGAGATAAAAACAATAAAGTTATTTTTCCATACAAACTGTTACATTGACAACGTGTCAAATACGAATTTCTGCAAATCGAAAATCGATATCTGAGAAACCAAGATGAAAATCGATATCTGAGAAACCAAGAGGACCTTTATAAGGAATCTGAGGTCAAAAATTAAAAATGCCCGCCATCTTGGATGTCTGCATTTGTGCTCTGGTCAAGATGAAAATCGATATCTGAGGATCCGAGCGGAATTTTTGATTAACAAAAGCTATGTTTTATTTGTTGAACCTGTTAAAATATTTTTTATAGTTTAAAAATAATTTTAATGAGCAATTCCTAGTGAGCAACTTTTCAAATCTCAAATTTTTGAAGCTATGTTACTGTCGCGCTGCGGTGTGCGGGAGTGCGGGCGTGCGATAAAGACAACTGCAGCTCGGACTAAAGTTCCGACGCAAAAATCTCAAAAATCGAGGTTTCGCCCTCAACTGTTTCCTCCTCCAAAACGCAACCAATTATTATGACATTTTTGAAACTGCAAAAAGAAGAAATAATCTATGTTTTGATTTTTTGGATATTTTTTGTCATATTTCTATACTGCGCCTTTTTTGCAGCCAATTTAATTGAGCCGTTTTTGCGATTTTCGAGGCGCTGTAAGTTTCTTCAAAATAATATAATCGAAAAAAGAAAAACATAGCGGCACAGATATTGATGATATTGATCTTATTTGAAAAAATCATTGCTCTAGGTTAAAAATCCAGGGAGGAAACAGTCGAGAGCGTTTATTAGGAAAAATCTCAACTAGGAATTCCAGTTAGCCGCAAAATGGCCTGTCGTATTATTATTTTTTACGGTGAAACTATAAATTATAGGAAAAAAGTCAAATTTTGCGATTATTGTATATAAAACGAGCATTCATATATAATTTTTTGTTGCCCTATTTCGAAGAAATAGCCTCTCTTTTGAGTTTTTCGACAAAATCGGCGCGTAGCGCCTTAACATCATTTTGATGTGAGAATGCCCATACCGTTTTGGCGGGCCCGTATCCAATTCAAACTATACTGTCCATGTCCAGCTCCTATAATTGGGTCGAGGTAGGTAGCGTTTAGTAACCACTTTCCAAATTTTATTATTTCTTACAGTTTCATAATAGATGACCTACAAAGTTACCTGTTTTACCCGGCGAAAACTACAGTGGGTTATGCTCCAAAATTCACAAGCAACCGTCGATTTTTTGCTAATCTGATAGGCACGCCTGAATTTCATCATATGATGGACAAAGACCTCGTGAAATTGAAGGAAAACTATATTAGGAAACTTAAGGCCTGTGATGTTATCGTGATGGACGAACATCTACTAGATGACATGTTGGACAGAGCGTACGAAACTTCTATGATCTAAATATGTTTAAATAAAGTAAAGTGATATAATTGACTCCGTATTTTTATACCTTAGCCTATCAATGCTTGCAACTCCAAAGACACAGATTAATAATTATATTTACACTACATATGGTGCTACTTTTCCGCACCCGTGCGGGAATTGGCACTTTCCGTGCATATTATGTCGAAACTTAGAGCCATATGTACTGTAAAACGTTGTACGATACACGTGCGCATAGGTAATTCGCAACTCGTGTCGATTTAAAACACTCCCTTCGATTGTGTTTTAATTTATCACCACTCGTTGCGAATTTCCTATGTTCTGCACTTGTATCGTAAATAACTATTCATATACAGTGTGTAAATCCAATACGGGCGATAAGTTAAACCAGATATATAATTTCGGATCCCTTTCTTTCGCATAATGATGCTTTGATTAGGTTATGCGCTGATGAACTGACTTAACCATATTTTATACTAATTAATCAGTCTTTTTAGAAGGAATATTTCCCGACAGATTAAAAATTTCCGTCATAAAACCGATATATAAAAAAGACGCCCAATCAATCCCTAGCAATTATCGACCTATTTCTCTTTTGCCCGCGTCCTCAAAGGTGTTTGAAACGGCAATGTTTCAAATATCTTTACTCATTCTGCGAAAAACACGATGTTTTTGACGACTGTCAGAACGGCTTTCGTAAGAACCGATCCACTGTCCTTGCTACTTACAAATTTATACAGGAGGTGCTAAATACCCTAAATAACAAAAAAAATATGCAGTTGGAATCCTTCTAGACATGACTAAAGCATACGACCGCGTACAATGTAACTTACAATTAGATAAATTATACGACATAGGAGTGAGAGGAATAACACATACTCGTAAATGGTTTTCTTCCTACCTAACAAATCGTAAGCAATACGTTGAAGTCCAATACCACGATCATAACATGGGCTTAATAACAAATGTTAAATCAGACGAGCAAACCATCAACCACTCTATACCACAGGGAAGTGTAATTAGCTGTTAGTTATTTATAATTTACATAAACGAACTCCCCAAAGTCATAGACAAATCATGCGTGTTATTTGTGGATGACGTTTCAATCCTGACATCATGTTCAAATAACGACACTCTGGACACGCCTTAATGACACAATGAATAAAGTAGTAAATTGGCTCAATGACCACAACCTGGAAATAAATCTAAACAAAACAAAAATCATGCAATTTAAACCAGCACAAAAGCGCGCTTTAGAAATTGATTATTCGTTTAACGGTTACAAACTGGACTGTGTAGATACCTTCACCCTATTAGGCTTTTATATCGACACAGGCGTAAACTGGAAAGCACATGTTCAGAAAATCAAGAATAAAATGCTCAAATTCATCTATGCCCTGCGAGAATTAAAAAAATCGACTAGTCTACACTAGGCAAAAATAGCCTAAAATGCATATGCCTATTCTTGGCTCAAGTACGGTATCATCCTTTGGGGAAATAGTGCTATTTAATAGATTGAGTTTGGGCAGCTAAAAAAAAATACGTGATATTATATATATAATTTTAGACTACTCTATAACATATATAAATATAAATCAAATCGGAACCGGACAGTTGGGTACCTTTCCTTGTTAATTATGACCCTGTATAAGGGGTATTACTGCAATGTTCTGCCGCCAGAGTGCAGCACTAGCACCTATAGTAAGCCATACATGTTGTGCCTTAAACTGTTATTGTCAAGTTTTCAAAGATAATAAAATATGTCATTGATGCATCAAGGCGGTTTGTTTACAAAGGACCTACCGGAAAACGCGAAAATCGAAATTTTGTTATCTGCCTCTTTATCGCTCGAATATGCAAGAGTGATGGAGAGGATAATGAAATTTCGATTTTCTTATTTCGCGGTAGACCCCCAGATTGTGATGGATTGTGGTAATGGCGCCCCCCTACGCAGAGCTTATAATATTTCCGTAATATTCCCTATTATTTTTTGGAAATTTTCCGAACAGCAATTTACTGCAAACTAGTAGTGCTAGTAACTGCCGTGTTGCTTTACACTGTGGGCCGAATTATTTTGTATGGTTAATATTTCATTGTATGTATTTCTAAGCAATATATCAATGTCAATGCCTCCCATGCAGTGTTGTAAAACTTGTAAAAAAAATGCTCCGAATAATCTAACTAATCGTGTTTTGGTTGGTGGTTGGTGAGTGGTCAAACAGTGTTTAAAATACTTTATATTTAAGCCTTTCTTGTAATGACTGTTTGTTTACCTAAATAAATTAAATATATATATATATATATATATATATACTTCATAAGTAGTTCCTATGTTAACCACCGTTAAAATATTCGCCTGTATCACCCCGTATTAAGAATAAGAATAATAATTGTTTATTTAAAAGAAAAAACCTTATTCACATTTATAAGATATCCTGCGGCCCCACACTAGGCTATGCCTGTCACGTGGCAGCCAGATTCAATTTGAAAAAAGTAGTTATATAAAGAAGCTAGTTACTCCGGTAACATACAGCCAAAGATAAGGTTAATCAAGAAATTAATTATAATAATTGTATTGAATTTACACACTGTAGAATGAGCACGCTCCTCCCCACCACGAATTTAATTACTTCACTCAGGGGCGGCAGATGGACTAGATGACCATCAGCCCGATTCGAAGAATGATTAAGACACGTTTAAGATCTTGGAAGGATCTTTAAAAGATCGATAACTAAACGACATGTCAAAATTGACATTGGTTGCCCGAATCAAGCTGCTACTATCAATTATACGACATACAAACGATATCTAAATGAGAACTTATCTAAACCAAAACTTGTCGTTATCGTATTTCATTCTTCGAATCGGGCCGCATATCTCTTAACAACGGGATGACGAAATGTTTAAAATGGCGAACCAGCGTTGCCGATGTATGTACAGTCAGGAACAGAAGTAACTAAGCGGGAGAGGTGATCAAAATGACCTTCACATCACACAACTTAATAAAAACTAGAGTATGAAAGCTGTTTTAAGGTCATTTTATACGCCTCTGTCGCTGTCGCTTAACAACTTCTGCTGCTGACTGTACAATGAAATAGATGTTGTTAATTTCAGGAAATACAATTCTATTAATACGGTAAGTTGGCACTTGGCTTCCCGTGTACCTACGTGGTGATTTGCGTTTTACAACTCCTTAAATCTCTGAATACGTCAAAATATGTTGATATGCACGCAAAAGCATATAAAGTCAGACCAAGATAACTCTGCAGCGATCGACACTTAACTGTGTCTGTGTCTGTGCTATAGACGTGCAAGTGTTATTTTTGAAGTTAAACTTCTATGAAATTATGAATACTTTAAATAATACTTCCACGTCTGTGCTATAAAAATCACTGCAAAGTAATCTTGGTCTTAATCTAAAAAAATCCGCAATATGGTGTGTCCACCTAATTCCGAAGGTGACACAAGCGCATTGCCAATGTCAATACTTATAAGTAAATATAAAGTCTACCCCACATCATAGAAAAATGTACCTACAAATGGCTGCCTAATAGCATTTCCTACAAATCGACCACGTAGTTATAGTTAATCTAACTGTATTGTACTCGTATGACATCATTACTGAGTTTTGCAACAGTTATACAAAACTTGCCAAAGCAAGGCGAGATCTGGGAGAGGTCTCACTTGTTCCATGCAGATTATCCTTATTAACCATTACGGTACCGGGACCGACGTAGAATCAGGCCTTTGCGTCTTATTTATAATCTTATTACAAAGGACCTCAGCGACCTTCATAGTCTAAATGGGTCTCAAGGATCTTCATACACTAAGTGAACAACTAATTTACTTTAGGTATCGGTACCTACATACGATTCAAGTGGGAACTTAGTACGGTACCTACAGACTTGGAATTGGCCATTGCAGAATGAAACTTAGCAAGTGGATTTAAGTAAACATTTAAGCCGACAACATATTTGTTTGTAAGTATAAACCTCCTCCTCATTCAAAGTCGGTTAAAAGTGCAATCACACGCGTCATGAAGATGAATCGATCGTATTATCGATTTTAGTGAAGGGCACTCCATGGTTTGTATTGTAATTATAGCTCAAGTAAATGAAAATAAGTAAGACTGAGTTATTCCTAAATAAGATAAATTAATTTCGTTTTACATTTAGTACTAAAGGAAAAAGATCAGTTTTAAAAATCCTCAGCCCAACACTTAATTGGGCGGCAACCATCGCGTAAATCGAAGCTGACAAGGTAAAATATCGTCATATTCAAATTCATCATTAGCAACATCATCTGTTGTAGATGTTTGTTGCGGCGCTAGTGGGTTTATGGGACCCCATCGCCGTTGATGGCTATAAAGTCCTATGGCAGCGCGGCATTTCTTCCCACATCGATCACACATAAATCGCGAGTCCGCAGGAGGTGGTGAAGACTTTTCTGCTTAAGGTTCTCCAGCCAGTCATAAAAAAGCTCAAAAATATAACATGCACTTTAACATCGATAATAGACGTTTTAACCAGATATTTGTGAACACCTTGGTCGCTCCGATATATCTGATGGTGACTGAACACTGCAATAGTTATTTACGATACAAGTGCAGAAAATAGGAAATTCGCAACGAGTGGTGATAAATTAAAATACCACCGAAGGGAGTGTTTTAAATCGACACGATTTGCGAATTACTTATTTGCACGTGTATCGTACAACTAATGAGGAAATTGCATTTTATCCACATGTGTTGTGAGGCAAAGTAATCTGATGCAAATTTTGACTTGTATCCTTATGTTGGCAGGCAGTTGACTTTTAAGTTTTAAATGATGATTTTGATTATTAAATATACCCTCCAATATATAACGTTATTATATAACGTTCATTTGGATTTGATTTGGGTTCATTTTGTTTAATATTTTACAGTTAGTATTTTCCTCTCGTTGGTGTGGTCAAAAATTTTGTTTCACTCGTTGGGAACATTAGTTTAACCTTCGTGCCTTGAAACCCTCGCAACGCTCAAGATTCCACTTTTTGAACCACTCGCTACGCCCGTAGTTCAGTTTTGGAATCATTCGCTTGCTCGGATATCTAGTGGCACAGTAGTGCCCCCGCTAAGGCGAGCAAAGTGAAGCGGAAGGGCACTACCTACCTTTTCTCGAAGCGCTTCGTCGTTTTTTGAACCCTCATAACTTGGGTTTCTTAATTCTCGGGATATGATGTCAATAGTGGACTTTGATGCGAGAGGTCTGAAAAAGCCAAATATTTTGACTAACGTGTAGAGTTTGCGAAGTTAAGGCTTGTAGAGTTAGAAGCTTGGCTCTACATGAGACCTGATAACTTTTTGACAGTGCGTGCCTTATGGTTTCGTCATGGCAACAGTTTACTTTAAAATATTTTTGATGTCAATATTAGCACGAGCGGTTAAACAACAACTTTGCTCCCTTGTGAAACAAATAACTATTATCGTCAATCATTAAGCTAAGTAAAAAATATGTCAAACAGCTAATTCGGTTAACCGATTTTTACGCGTGCCCATTTTATTGATATGTGAGGTAAAATAATGGTCTGTATGATTCCGCAGTAAGGTTCGCCTCGCCCACACACCGCCATATGCGCAAACAAATGAAGGGGAAGCCGCAAATGTACCGACCTCAATGTAGGACCGTTACCTTCACACCCGTTTGTAAAACCCTCAAATATATTGCTTTTGGGAGCTAATCCCTAACGCAAGCTCTATCTCTCTTAATATCGCCGGAATTTGAATGTGTGGGCCAATTCTCGGGGTCGATCAAGATAAATTTGACATCTCACAGAAGTAACGATGGCTTTGCCGTCAGTGTCACTATTGCTCAAAGATGAACTTCAATCCTAGAACGATAAGATTCATAACTATACTTACATAGATAGGTATCAATAAAATCTTTCTGACTCACTACGTGTATCATCTTGTTTGTGTTCTCCTTGTTTATTAAGTTAAGTAAGTTGAGAGGGGTACCCGCGGCCGCTCTAGCCCTTGTGGCTTGTCATCTCGCGCCCCCTTGGTGCGCCGTTGACCCCGAAATAAACGGGTTCAGTGACTGGAGCAAGTACCAAGTCCCACGCTAGTAACCCACGCAATTAGCGCAGTAAAAACGCAGCCGAAATCAATCTGGTCGCCGGCCACTTTCTGCTGAGAGAGACTTTGCAGAAGCTGTGCCGCGACTGTCTGGCAAAATCATCATTAGAGAAAGCCAAAGATCAAACTTTCGTGCATCCATTTTTCAAATTGCCACTAACAATGTTGGCTTGCCAGACTATAATATGGCCTCGGCATAGCCCCCACCGCACGCACAGTACTTGTTACAGCTAGAGCATGACAATAGTACACAAGGTCGATCAAACTCGAAATAGATACCTATTAATTTCGGCATCATATTCTGGCTAATGAAACCAGAGACTACAGTGGCGGAAAATTTAAAAGCTTAGCTACTATAACGCTACTTTGGAGAAATTTGGAACTATTATTTATAGCTGACAGCTGGACACTTTTGCAATAGTTCTACCATAGGGAGCGTGCATGAACTATAGGAGTCAGCACAGGAGCCGTCAGATTTTTGGCGCGAGGCGTATATGTGATGTTTATGGTTCCGATTCAGGCCACAAGATGGCAGACCCTCCAACGTGCACGGTCCCTATAACAGATGTCACTCCTCTTAATTCCACACTCCATACTGTGACTTAAGTAAACAGCTACAATGACACTGACAACAGCGACAACCTATCATTAAAATTATTGCCAGTGTAAGAAATTAGTTCCAATGAAATTCCGCAACATGGCGCATGATCATACCTCGACTCGATCATACATTCCTGGTCAGGCTTTACAACACCTAGTCTATTACTATTTGTCCAAGACGAGCCGCGAATGTAAAGCGGTTTCAATGTACTATACCTAAATGGTTTCAATGCGCCTGTGAACAATTTTAGAACATCCATTAGCTATCAGCATTGATATTGACAGATTTGACAGTTAAGTTAGTGCCCGATATCAACAATCATAATTCATATGAGATTGTGTCGAGTTATAGTTAATTATTCTTTAATTAACTGACAGATAGGTACCACGTCCTCATGCTTGTAAACATCTGAGCTTTAGTAAAACCGGATTTGAGATTAAATATGATAAAAATGATGAACTAATTTTGATATACCCTCAACTATTCGGTGGAAAAAATTGAACTACGGACATTTAATTACTGTCGGAGAATTCGTACATATCGTAAAATTAAATAATAAGGTAAGAAAATATAATACACTAACCTTGGAAACAGAAACGACGAGAAAAACACATTTTATGATGGAACATCTACATGTCGGCAGCCTATTGTAAGATCAGGCAGATCGTAATGTTCCTGTCTTCCAATGTTTTTACGATAATTTAAAATAATAGATAGGTCATGTAGGTTGCTACAGATGTATCCAGAAATAGGAGCCCCGAAGTAAACTAGGCAAAGATTTTCACAATATGCCTAGGAATTTCACGATATGCCTGATCTTATGATCGGCCGCCAAAATATAGATATTTTACATGTATTGTTACTTAATATTATCTTTAAAATCCTAGGCGACTATTGTATGATCGCAACAGCCAATTATTGATTGCACCATTCTATAGATTTGGAATCATGCATCCTGCCTCAGAAGACACACAATCCGAACAGTCCACCTGTGTAGTACAAACAATAGAGGGGCCTATACGCGGTTATATTGAAAGAAATGATGAGGGAACTTACTACAAGTTCAAGAGCATACCTTTTGCTAAGCCTCCTATTGGCCCATTAAGATTTATGGTATGTACATATTTCATAAATATTCATCACTTTATTTTTAATTGATATTCACGAACTACATTTACCCAGTCATAAAGGTATAAGAGCTTATGTGAAATGTTTAAAACAATATAGGTACACATCATCTTATCTTTGTACTAGATTGTTATTTAGTTATAAGACTGCTGCGCCCTTGCAGGGTACATATTATGTAATTTTGTGTACTTAATATGATTGCAATAAATGCTTTGTCTTGTCTTGTCTTGTCTAGTATTAAATTACCTTCAAGATGAAGTTAAAGATAGTAATAGCCTTTATTTCATGCTTTTCTTTTTAGTACATTTCATTGTAATATTATATATTTATTTGCATGTTGCATATGCAGTAAAGGCCTCCCCCAATTTTTTCCCCTCCTTCCTATTCTGTGCTGTTCTCTACCAGTATCTGTTGCAAAGTTAAAGACAGATTGTTTATTTTATAATTTATGTTTGCCAATTTGAAGTTGTTCTTATATTTCATTAATTTTAGCCACCTCTACCCATTGCTCCATGGGCTGAAGAACTAGACTGCACCATGAATTCACCTATGCCGTTATGTGTTAGCCGGGAACGAAAAATTATTGGTACAGAGGACTGTCTATATCTCGAGGTCATCAGTCCCAACATCAAACCTAACAAGCCCATGCCTGTTATGTTTTTCATGCCTAGTTATGGATTTGGATTTCGTCTAGAAGAGATTTATGATGCATCTTTAATAGCCAATCAGGATGTTGTCTATGTGATTTGCAATGGAAGGTTGGGGCCATTTGGCTTCTTGTCTATTAATGACATATCTGCACCGGGTAACAATGGACTGAAAGACTTAGTATTAGGTTTGAAATGGGTTCAGAGAAATATACATACCTTTGGGGGAGATCCAAAGAATGTCACTATATTTGGTTCAAGTTCAGGTGGCTCTATGGTGCATTTTATGATGCTTTCACCAATGGCTACTGGGTTATTCCACAAAGCTATTATTCAAAGCGCCACCGCATTAAATAATTGGTCTATAGATAGGAACCCAACCGCTGTAGTAACTGAACTGGCCATGAAGTTGGGCATACAAACATGCTGCATGGTTACAACCATAGAAAAAATAAAAAATTGCTCAAAAGATGATATCACATCTGCTTGGTTGAACATGTTCCAAGAACAAATAGCGCGATTTGGTAATTTAGTGGATTCAGTCTTTAAGCCCTGCATTGAACAAGAGTTTGAGGGCCAACCCGCATTTCTTACAAGAAGCCCAACATTAATTGTTAAATCTGGAAATTTCAATAAAGTGCCATTTATAATTGGAAGCAATAATAAAGAAGGCGAGTTGGTACGTTTTATTGGTATCAATTATTATGACTACAAAAAGATAAATGAAAATGTGAGACTTATGGTTCCAAAACCAATAGCAGTAGAAGACAACTTGGACCAGGTGATAGGGCAAAAGATTTTGAAGTTTTATTCAGGTGGTGAAGATTTAATGAATGAGGATAGTAAAGACCAGTATATACAACTTATCAGTGACTTCTTTTTTATATACCATGTAACCAAAACTGTCCAGCTGCACACAACCGTTGCGCCAGAATGTCCAATATACTATTATATCTTAACCCATGCAGGGGAATGGAAATTGCCAAAGGATTTGGAACTATTTAACTGTGCTGGACATCATGCAGAGATACCTTTTATATTCCGTATTGCAATCCCGGGATCGCCACCGTGCAAGGGCAGTCGCGACTCTGTTACAACTAGAAGCAGAGTTATCAAAATGTGGACAAACTTTGCCAAATATGGGTATGTAATTCGTGATTTTATTGACGTAATAGTATCTACGATTGACGAAGGAATATTTTTAAGGGATTAGAGTTAAACCAAGCTAAGTTAGCAGCGATCTTGATAGCATAGACTGCAAATGTTATTTTAAGCCATTGACTTACACACCTTGTTATTTTTTATTACCGTTAATTTCAAGAGTGCAGTTTGAATAACTTTCTCAAAGACACCGGTATTTTAATTAACTCCATTTCGGAGATCCGTATCCGTATAGTGGCTGAGCCAGCCAGCAGTACTGTTGGAAGGATGCAGAAGCGTTGGTTACACAAGAGAGGGAGGGACGGAGAGCCTCGTCGAGCTTGCTCAGATGCAGGTGCTGGTACGATCCAGGGCGTTGGTCGGAGGCGTATACTACGGTATGCTAACAACCTCTGTCTAGACAAATCCGTTCCGAGTCAGGGCCTATATCTGAGCCTACTTGTGTACCTTCCATTACTGCCGCCCCAGTATGCTCAACTGACCCTCCTGCCCGCGACAGCGGTGAGCTAATAATACATGTGGGGAGTGTGGGGCTGGTGCAGTCGAGGATAGGAGTTGACGGAAGTAGAAGAACCAAACCGAATACCAGCATCGTGCCCAGTCTAAGGAAGTGTAAATTTATACGAAGGGATGGTGACTGCGAGCTGCGTTAGTTGCTCTGAAGTTTGTAGAATAGGTGGTTGTAATTTTCACGTGGATAGTTCAATCACTAGTCCCTCGTTCTCGTCAGGCTCGGAGTCAGCATCAATCGGTGTCCTTTCATAGTTTTCGTTAGTGACTTTTCTTCAAGGAGTTACTGTAATTTTCGGGGGATTTTTGGAAAAAACACAGTCACTACTCTAAAGATCATGTAATTATAAGACTTTCACTTATGAGACCCATAACTTTGAGGGTGCAACAACAATTTTGAGGCTTTTCCACGCACACTTTTACCACGTTCTCCATCTTGGAATTACGAATCATCTTTGCTTACCTCGTACTAAACATTAATACAAGATATTTACTCAGTCTATGACTATCTTTTCTCGCGACTACTCTATGAATGTATTTGCTGATCGTTGCTTGGCTGATTACTTTGTTATTGTTGTGAAATCTTCTTAGGATATTGCTGTTGTCTAGAGTATCTACCATGCACGCCTAGGTTGATTGAGAGTAGTCTCGCTAATAGCGGCTCTATAGCACGTTGGTTGTCATAAGCGAGGTTTAGACTAGCAAGAACTTGCATGCAATTTTCATTACATTGCAGTATCTGATCAAGTTTACCTTATTAGTCGGCAACCAACGTAAATTGCATAAAAGTTCTTGCTAGTCTAAGCTTCGCTATACACTAGACTTTTCTAGGATTCCAGTGAGAAACATTATAATCAGCAACCAAAACCTCAATCACCTCATTGTTTCTTAACGTCATCCTTTTCTTTTTTTTCCAGAAACCCAACACCCGACGAAAATGATCCGCTTCTACAGATTAAATGGGACCCAGTCGAAAATGCTAATAAGTTGAATTATTTAAATATCGGATCTGAACTTACCAAAGGAAGGAATCCGTTCAGGGAGAGAATGGCGTTCTGGGACGATCTGCTCCACCAACATAAGTTCCTGAAAATACTGAGTTTTTTCCAGGATTTTGGAATGGCTTGCTGATATGAATATACAGTAACACCCGCTTAGAAAATTCTCACCATGAATAAATGTATGACAAAAACGTGACCGTACAAGCGAGTTCTACAGTTCTACTGTGTCATTATTTCATGATTTGACCTTGTCCAAGTTTCGATATGACAATCCCGTAAGATTTGTGTACCGTCAATTTATAATTTAACTAGCGAGATTGTAAACTAACGAGTGTTTACAATTTTACGGTGATATATTTTTACACATATTCATTCATTTTCATTGACATATATCTAAGGACACGCCTTGCTAGTTCCTAGTTCAGTGGTCACTCACGAATTCGAGCCAATCCTGCAGTCTAACGCAACTAGTTGCGACCAATCGCGCGCTTGATGCGAATTCATCATCATCATCAACCAATCGCGTTAGACTGTACGATTGGCTCGAATTCGTGTGCGTAACACCGCTGTACTGACCCCTTTCTTATTGCCCGTAAGGCCCGTCCTTAGATATATGTCAATTGTCAATGTTCAATTTACATTTATTTGTGCACATACCTATTCGTTGGTGCGCATGTTCGCTCGGCATTATGTCAATCCTATCGCGATCCTATCAACATCTACTCATATACCTACAACAAATTATAAGACGCACCAACCAGATCAACACAACATGGGTGTTTTTACTAGCTAAACTAGATGGCGTTGTATGGCGCCATACGTTTAGCGGTAACAGGAAATCTATAGTCAAACACACTCAACTAGTCAGTAGATAAAGGCACAAAATTCAATGTTTTTATATGAGATCAAAGCTTCGCGCCTACATTTCTTAAATGTGCCGCCTTTTTCTACGGACATAGTGACTTTTCCAGCATATAATTTATGTACGGCATTAATGTATCTACACACATATCATAAACCCTCTGTGATGCATTCAAAAACTGCAAATTACGGCCAGGATACAGATTAACTCTTTTATTACGAAAAAAATCTAATTTGTGAAAATTAGTTCTACGGATAAAGGTACCTTATGGTGGTTGGCGCTTACGTCACGTAGCACCGCATTGCGTCTGTAATGACAACGTAAGCGCCGACCCATACCTATTCCGTGGAACGTGACGACTAACGTAATAATTAAAGATGCAACGAATATTCGGCCACAATCTCACTATTCGGCCGAATACCGATTAGTGGCATAGTGTTCAGCCGGATACCGAAAAAAAAAGTAACAAACTACAAGTAATCAATTATTTAGATCAGTATAATCTTTCAGACTACCTTTAGGTACATTCATAGATAGTACAAAAACATGAGAAAAATAATACTAACATTTTTTTTACACACATGCTTAACGCATATACTTCAAAAAGGATAATATTTTATTTATTTCTTTCTTAAGACAGTTTTTTTGTAAAGACTTTAATTTCGAAAATAACGAACGATGTATAAAATGTGAAACGTTATTCGACTAAACTTTCCGTAAACGAAAAGATTACTCTGCCAAATGAAAATCGTCCAATAATAGTTCTACTAATTTACACAGAAGCGAACTGAACTTTATGTGGGCCAAGAGTCTGCGTAACGTTAGTAGACCAAAAGTTATATCTACAAATGAATCACTCTGCGAAACGTTGTTCGGCGAATTGATTGTCGGAGAATCATTAGGTACACCAATTAGGCATTAGTGCCTCCGCTGTCTTGCGTAGATCTACCTATTTTGCCTGCGTTCTACCTATCTACCTCCCTCGGCCTGAAATCTACCTATTATTCAAAATGGTACAGTAATTCTCAATACATGTGACGGAACATTACTTAATTTCTACCCAATTTAGATTCGATGTAATGAAAACTGGCCAAAGAAACAGATTATACTAGCAGATTCATTACCTACAAGCAATGGAAATCCTCATTTTTGTTTCGATTTCTTTAATAAACACGTGTACTAACATCACAATATTAAATACTTACTCATAATTTGAAAATTTCTATACACATTTTTAATCATAAAAACGTACTTGCTATTGAGTGGTACATACATCTACCTGTTTTTCATTTTAAAACCACCCATTTCTACCTATTTTTGCACCCTGTTCTACCACTTCGGCAAAATTGTATGTGACAACACTGCATCCGCGGTACCATCGCGGGTAAAATCCGTGGCACGCGTCCGCGCCCGTTATGTCATACTATTTTTCGTTCACCCGCTCCGAGCGCAAAACAACGGAGGCACTTACACCACTCGGGTGATGTTTTTGTGAAACTCATTTTCAGCTCGTTTCAATCACTCACTTATTTTAATGCCTTTTATTATTATGTATGTAGCATATAAACTATTATTAAATGCATTGGGCCTTAGACCGCCATTTAGTTCAGATATCAAGATACGTTCAAATGAGATACGTATGTACATCTCGATCTAACGCATAACGTAGTTCTGGAGGTTTGCCTTGGATCGCCAAGCGTGCAAACTCGGCAAATAGACTACGCCTACTATATTTTTCACCACTAAGTGCGTATTATTATTTGCATCACACTTGCCTTAGTATAAGGCCTATATTGTTCCCGGGGGAGTTATGGATTATGAAAAAGAAAGCTATAACTCCCTTCGATGCCTAACCAGTCAAGAAATTACAAAATGATGGAAGAATATTTGATATGTCACCGTATTTAAGAATTATTTCGCTTAAAATTTAGTTTTTTCTTCGCAAGTGTGATGAAAATGCAAACTCGGGCCTGCGGCTGTCGCGAATTACCACCCTCGTATCCAAAATTCCCTTACCCCCCCTCGTTGCACAATGTACTAAGAACTTACCCCCCCCCCCCTCGTACTAAGAACTACAAAATAATATATACGATAAATAGATCTAATAAGGCTAAGGAATAAAAAAAAAAAAATAAGGTGTTACCAATTTTGTTATAATACATACATAGTCAATTAAAACGTTACTTTCCACATAACAATATACAGGTATGTATATTTAATATTAACAAATATCAGCCACTATTGTTGCCAACAAAATATATTTATTTTTCTAAAAAATATATGATCTAGATATGCAATTATCTACACAGCAAACAATAAAGAAGCGCGTTTATTGTTAACAATTATCATACATATAAATTAATTAAATCACATGTAGTACCTACATTGGTGCAAAATATAATTTCACTCTGGTGTTGATTTGGTCAGCAAACCACACTTAGGACTGCATAGATATTCCCTTGTTTCGCTTCATACTTCATTAATATGTTATCACTAGTTTTATTTTGATACATCTGCAATAGAAATAAGCAGATTAGTAAAAAAATAATATGATGACTAGTCCAATAAAATTTTCGAGCATTCAGACCGTACTACATGTGCATGAACGTATTGAACATGTTACAACAAGTTATTATGCTTTCAAAATATATATACAACAATTTATTGTCAACATTTTAAAATAAAAGCTTGATTTGTGATTCCTATATTTCAATATTTTAGTGCATCAAATTGGATGACGTGACATATTATCATCAATAATAGCTAAGGATAGAGAACAATTAAGAAAGCAGAAAAGGAGAGCAGACTTAGACAAAGATATCAGAAGACAGTTTGATTCATTAAAAAAAGGCAACTGTTTTTATATCGATTTTGTTCGTTACTTCATTTCTTTTTTCTATTACAAAAAATGTTGTTTATCTCCTCCAAAAAATGTTGTTTATGCCTTGTGATGTAACTCGAGTTTTTACGGATTTAAAAGCAAATCCTAAATAAAAGCCACAAGGATTGAGACGGCACATATCAAGCCTTTGAACGCCACAGTCGGCAATAGCCGACAACAAGTTTAAAATAAACCATCATCCACACTATACACAAACACTACAATAACACATTCACTGCCAGAAACCCGCGTGGTGGGCGCTCGCAACTTTTGCACAGATGCCAGACAACCCACTAGGCGGGTTATTACTATAGGTAGCCGTAGATAACAACAGGTTATGCCAAATGCCAAAGAGTACACCTAGCGAGCGCACATCGCCACGGTTAGCAGGGTTGACACCAGCAAAGAAGTTTTAAGTATCATATTATTTAGACATGCATCAAATATTTTAAATTTTCGTAAATAACGAAATCCATTCGGGATTGTGTATGTATGTTTTACCGTTCATAACCATGGATGACTAGAAATCTTATTATAATCTAAAAAGTTAAAAAAAAAAAATTATTACATTAAATTTGCTTTTTAAATGCGTCAGGTAAGGGCGAGACTAAGAACAAACAAAATAAAAGTAATAGGACGGTTGATTATGAAACTTGACAAGCTAGACAGTGGCCGCGCGGCGTATACTTCTGTGTTGATCGTTATGTGGCCTCGCCAACCCGCCTACCGGGCGCTTATGGATTTTGCATGGTTTTAGAAGTACTGTTTAATTTTGTGTCTAGCAATAAATGTGTTAACTGACAATCAATCTCGTTTCAAAGACAAGGGCTAATTAAAAGTGTTGCTAATTTCGTGTATTAAGGTATTCCTGAAATAAAAAGGACTAAAAGATATCTCTCTCCGTGAAATAGAAAGGAATACTAACTGCACAATAAGCGTGTATAGCGGCGGCATCGGCAGCGGCTCGGGCCGGTTAGAAGTGGAAGCCGGCGGCGGGCAGGCCCCCGGCGCCGAACTGGTACGAGTCCGTGCTGGACGACACGGCCGGCGCCAGCCGCCCGTCCTCCTCCTCCGACCCGAAGTAGTTCTCGATTATTTCGAACGACTTCTTGTAGATCTCGAGGTTTTCGTGCGATTGCAGGAACTCGATTTTGTCGAGGCCTGGAAAAGAGAGCTTCACTTTTGAACATGCAATAATGTATGAAACTTCAGTTTTATAAAAGTTAAATTTTATAGAAACCGAAGAGAAAGGGTTATCCAACCCTAATAGTTTAGACAGACACTTTTGTTTACATAATGACTATTTTGTTTAGATAGAAATGCAATATCGATTTCCAATGCACGTGATTATCTGCAAACAAAATAAAATAAAGCCACTGTAAAAGCGAAAAATAATAATTACGTATATACAATTCTAATCTACTTGTCTTGACAGTAAGACCAATTTAAAAACAGATTATAATCTGTATTAACGCTTCAGAAATGTATTGTTGCAAACTTCACTTTCTGGTCTTTGGAACCTAACATTTCTATATCCGAAATGTCAGTGATGTTATCATTGTAAATAAGTTCTAGCAAAAAAAAATATTTTTGGTACAAGCTTTTATCGCTGACTGTACTTTTGTTCCACAGGCAACTAATTCTCATTGAGACAATTCTAAAAACCCCAAAAACAATTAGGTTGCGTTGTTTTATCACAGAGTTCCTATAGCTACCTCCTGTCTCCATCAACAGATCAGCTTGACGGTACCATAATATTTCTCACTCGACTTACATATGTATGCAAATTTTCAGCTTCATCAGAAACCGGGAAGTGGTTAAAATTTAACTTGCAAGATTTGTCCCATACATACTAACAGGGCAAGTTAAATAAAAGCTTGTAAAAACAGATAGTATTTCTTACCGAAGCATTCTTCAATAAGCACCGCATACGGATTGTCTTGGTGGTCAGACTGCTGGCCGGCCTTCAGTATATTGTCAATGCCATTGAGTGCTACTTGCACTGTCTTCGGGTCCGCTAATGTTAATAAATCACATAGTGGTGGTATGCAGCCTTGTTCTACTAAATACCTGGAAGTAAAATCGCAAATTAGTAAAAAAAAAATACGCTAAGTATTGTACTGTGCTGTTGATCTTGATAGATAATAAAAACGCAAAGTCACATACACGATGGAAAATCTTTCTTTTTATTGCAGAACTATCAATTCCATTTATTCTTGTTGTTTGGTGATGCCATTGAGATCACCGAACGGAGCCGAGATGGGATACCATCCTAAGGAACCCTTTCATTAGAAAAGGGTCCATGTGCATAAGGACCCTTCTCTGATGGAAACGTCCCATGTAGATTATGGAATGGAAAATGGAAAGCCACATATAGATCAAATCCTGGTACCAACCTGATCTGGGCGTGACTACCGCCGCTGGTAGCGTTTGTTATCGCCCACGCCGCTTCTTTCCTAGTTTTGAACTCGGCTTGTCTTAAAATTTCTATTAGTGTTGGGAAGATATTTGCGTCTATAACAGCCTGAAATATAAAATATGCTATTACAATTGAGCTTAGGTAGTTTCAGTTTATTCGAGTTTCTGTTATTAGCAGACATTTTTATATATTTTTTATAACTTATAAATCGGTCGGTTAGATTTAGGATTTAGTTCAGTTTAGGTTAAGATTTTTGTGTTTTTGTGTTTGTATAACTTTGTATTTTTCGTACTTTATTTATATGTTGTATTTATAATATTAAGTTTTTAGAACATGTGTAAGTGTATTATCTAACTCTCAAAATAGGCAATTAAAAGATAACTGTACTTAAACTTATAAATAAATGGTAGTAAATTCAAGTTAGTAGCTGCAGTTGTGTGATAATTTCCATTACTATTCTACAAAATTATAAAGTGATTATAAATAATTTGCATTAACAGCAACATTTCGGACGGTAGACTTTATTTCATTGATATAAAATAAATAAGTACCTACATGCTCTATGGTAGGAGGTATCGGAAGCTCGAAAAGCAACATTACAAACAAGAAAATTAAAAGATAAAAAACAGGTTACCAGCAGCTGAGGGCGTCGCGAATTTCTTTTCTCACGTCAAGGAAAAATGTTGAAAACACTGCTCTTTGCATCTCTTTCAATTAAATTTCATTACACATCACCCCTGTATCTACGACGCGTTAATCGTAGTGATGTGAGGCAGGGTTCGCAGGAGGCCCCCTTGCGGGTTTTGCCCCCGACTATAGGAGCGCGTGTACCGAGAGGGTCGCAATTATGTGTGTATGTCACACACCTGTTTCAGCGCCGCGATAACTGCAGTGATGTGGACCCTGGTCCAGCAGGCCTCCTTGCGGGTTCGCCCCGACCATAGGAGCGCGTGTACCGAAAGGGTCGCAGTTCACTGTGTATGTCACACACCTGTATCTGCCCCGCGTTGCCCGCAGTGATGTTAGAAAGGGTTCAGCAGGCCTCCTTGCGGCCTCGGCACCCGGCCGTAGGAGCGCGTGTACCGAAAGGGTCGCAATTCACTGTGTATGTCACACACCTGTATCTGCGCCGCGTTGCCCGCAGTGATGTTAGAAAGGGTTCAGCAGGCCTCCTTGCGGCCTCGGCACCCGGCCGTAGGAGCGCGTGTACCGAAAGGGTCGCAATTCACTGTGTATGTCACACACCTATATCTGCGCCGCGTTGCCCGCAGTGATGTTAGAAAGGGTTCAGCAGGCCTCCTTGCGGCTTTGGCACCCGACCGTAGGAGCGCATGTAACGAGAGTGTGGCAGTTCACTGTGTGATATAACACAACTGTATCAACGCCGCGTTAACTGCAGTGATGTGGACCCTGGTCCAGCAGGCCTCCTTGCGGGTTCGCCCCGACCGTAGGAGCGCGTGTACCGGAAGGGTCGCAGTTCACTATGTATGTCACTCACCTGTATCTGCGCCGCGTTGCCCGCAGTGATGTTAGACAGGGTCCAGCAGGCCTCCTTGCGGAGCGCCTCGGCCCCGGACCGGAGGAGCGCGTGTAGGGAGCCGAGAGGGTTGCAGTTCAGGACTGTTTGCGTTTGGGAGTCGTCGCCGGTCACTATGTTGCCGACTGCGCGGAGGGCCGCCGAGACCACAGTTGATTTGTTGTGCCTGAAATTTATCTTTTTAAATATTGTAAAAAATCCTTTGATAATACGGTGTATTGGGGTAATTACGGAAATCGGAAAATCCCGAAGAACATGTAGTTTTTTTTCGTTATCACCTGAATACACCCTTATTTTACTTTTTGAACCGACGTTAATATTTAGTAGTCGAGATACCGAGTAACAAGTTAAACCTACCTAAAGAAAGTCAGGTTTCGAGCTGAACTATGACTGAATGAAAACGGAATGAGGCTTAACCCTTTATCGCCAAAGACGTCAACTGATCAAACTGATGTCTTGGGCTTCAGCCCAATATCAACTATCGTGCATTCCGATAAGGTTCACGATGACGCGCCGCACACGATAGGCGTGACGTCCAAAGGGTTAAACCCGTTTGGTTTGATTTTTCACTACTTATGGTGTAAAAATGTAGTCGTTTTATGATCAATTTATAAATGGCGAGAATCGACATCAAAAATATGAGTCTGACGGCAAAAAGACTCAGTAACCGTAGTTAAGAACAGACACGTATAGTTTATCCGCCTTCCTTATAGCAAACAGAAATAAAACTTGTTACAATAGCATTTTTATTTCGAAACCTAAACACAGTTTTTATTACTTAAAGCTTAAAATGATTGTTATGTTTCTTAAACAAAACATATCTTCACACTTGTATAGGGTTGTCAAAACTGTAATAAGTGAGTATAGTTTACTCATAATCACTGCTGTCCTTAAACAAACTGACGACCGTCGACTGGAGTCATAAAACTTCTCATTCAAGCTTGCGTGGTCATGGCAAGAGTGAGAGAGATAGTGATATGACCTCGGTCCTCAGTTTGGTTTGCGGACAGTATAAATCAATTTCAGCGGAATCCTAGTTGGAAATCCCCGATTGTTGCAACCCTACCCCCAACATTTTTATTACGTTTGCAATTCTAAGTGATGTCATTTGACATTGAAACTTACTACGTATTATTACATTAGCTTTTTATATATGTATAAAAAATCATTTACACTCTTTTTACAATCTTCTTCTTCTTCACTGGCTCAGTGACCCAAACAGGATCTTGGCCTCTGATACAAGAGAGCGCCACTCTGCCCTATCCTGCGCCACTTCACGCCAGTTGGGTATTCCGAGGGCGAACAGGTCTTTTAGGACTTCGTCGCTCCAGCGGTATCTGGGACGCCCAGACGGACGTTTTCCACCCGGGTGCCCCACATACGCTCTTCTCACGGCACGATCCTCTCCCATCCTCTCTAGGTGACCGAGCCAGCGGAGTCGTGTGGCCTTGATTTCGCCAATTATATTGGGCATCGCAACCAGCTCCTCTAGCTCCCTATTCTTTCTACGCCTCCAAGTTCCATCTTCATCTCTGACAGGTCCCAGAATCTTCCGCCAGATTTTCCTCTCCGCCACTAAGAGCTTGCTTTCTGAGTCAGAGTCCAAGCTTCACACCCATACATCAAAATTGGCCTAATTACAGTCTTGTAGACACGAATCTTGGTTGGTCTACTGATCAGCTTTGACACTAAAACTCGATGGAGCGCTGCCGAGCATCTTAAAGCGTTTTGGATTCGTAGATCTATCTCTTCCTCCCTTCGGTTGGTATCAGTTACTGTGCAACCAAGATACCTAAAATGATCCACACCTTTGTAGGTGGTTGCTCCCACTACTAGGTCTTCTCTATCAGCTCTGGTGTTCTTGTACCTTTTCATTTGGATATATTCTGTTTTCTGGTGGTTGATTCTGAGACCTATCTTCTCCCCTTCCTGCTCCACAATTCTAGCCATGGCCTCCAGGTCCCTTTTGTTTTGCGCCAATAGCCCCAGGTCATCAGCATACCCAATGATCTTATGCCTGCCGTTCAACTCTATACCCCCATCATGCATAAGTAATTTTCGGACGACGTATTCGAGTGCCAAGTTGAATAGCATTGGCGAAAGGGCGTCTCCCTGTTTCAGGCCTGTGACAACTTCAAATTCAGCCGTCAGTTCTCCGCAAGCTCTTACCCTCATCTTGCTGACTTTGGTAGCGACAATAATCATTTTCACCAATTTTTCTGGCACTTTGAAGTATCGACTCTTTGAAGTATCGACTCTTTTTACAATACATAACTAATTAGCTTATTTTTATGTTTTTATGGCTCTTTACTATTAAATCGCCGGACGTGCTATAAACTTGTTTTGTTATTTACCTTTAAATATTACCTATATTCGTAACCGATACGAGTACGGCATGTGAACATCACAAAGAAACATGCACATACTTACTTCGCAATTGTTTTGTACATATTACGCAATCGGCAATTACTTAAGATAAACTCGGCATTTAATAGTAACTTAATTGAAGTGCAAACAGTGAAGTTAAGAGGTTATCGAAAACCAGTTTTCAATGATTCTTCGACTTCTGTACGTTTTCAACCTATGTACCTAGGTATAAAGTGCCTGAATGTGCTTCTATATGATTCTACATTGTCGGTAATATTCTATTCATATCAATGTTTTCCTCTAGAAATAAAAGCAACATCATAAGTATCACAAGACTGCTTTAGTAGGGCCACTCAGAGCGAAGAAAAGTAGTGACATCCTAAAGAGGCAATCCGCCATGTCTGCACCAACAACCTCTCCCTTGATCGATATCCCATACGTCAAATTGTTGAGGCGCGGACTGACCTTGCATGACGTCACGTTGGAATTGCCAACTTTTCCTGCAGGTGATTCTCTTGAAAGTAGCTGGAAAGTTCTATTCCCATGAAAGCTGTTGAGCTTACTATCAAGAGAATCGCACTGCAGAAAGAGACAGCCCGACGTTACCAGACGACATCCTGCTTGAGACGAGGCCCAAAGGTCTGTACAGTCAGCATCAAAAGTAGCGGATCAAAGAACGTTTCATAAGTATCTACCATTCTGTAACGGTGTAACAAAAAGTGATGTCTTTAATATAGAACAACTTTAATATAGAACAACTAAGACTGTAAAAGATATACTTTTGAGCGCGAATATTAGAGATTTATCTATATTTGGAAAAGTTATCTGGAATATCAGATACTTTTGGCGCGTTGTTTCATCCGCTACTTTTGATGCTGACTGTACCACGTAATTTACTAAGCAATTCCACGAGTCTGACACATGTCTGCGTCAATGACATGACAGTACAAAGAGTGGGGAAGTAGGTTATCTTCATACAAACGCACCACACGCGATGCGTTTGTATGAAGATAACCTACTTCCTCACTCTTTGTACTATGTCTATGACGGCCGTAAATTGGTTGGTGTGGGTCCGTCAGAGATGAAACATTTGCTAGTTCCGGACAGTATTTATGTCGGCGATCGTAATAGATAAGTAGGTTAGGTTCGTTAGGTTGCTTCAGATGCCAGAAGGACAAACCGTTTAGAAATCGGAGCCTCGCTACGGGACTCCATCGACTCAGGGAACGAGACAGTTTTCATGTTTCACGATATGCCTAGGAATTTAATGATCTGGCGGATATTACGATCGACCGCCGACATTTACACTAGAACTCACTGGAGTAACTCGACGAGTCGCCGACACACACCGGCGTCTATGACGGCCTGTATCTTCTCGTTGGGTCCGTCGGAGAGGTACGAGAGCGCCCAGCATGCATCGCTCAAAACGTCCGCGTCTGTGTGGTGAAGCAACCGCGCTAGCACTGGAATACCTGCCATGTAACATCCAAAATGTAAAAAAATATATATTTCAGACTCATAAAATCCATATCTTGTTAAATCTCACTTAATATCGGAATCCTATAAATGTAATGTTAGTAGTTATAACAAAATTAAAACTATAAATTAAAATATAACACTCTATTTCCCACTTAATTTGCACTCCCCGTTACAATATAGGGCAGTCGAAACGTCCAGCTACCATCCTCTTCCTTGCTGAGACTAAGGCGCACACGGATCCCGCCCAGTTTTTTTTCCGAATAAAACCTCTTTACGTAACAAACATTACATAAGTACATACATTGACTGCTAAAAGATAAAAATTGAACATTGACATACACCAATCAAAAGTCCGGCTCAAGAATATCTTATAGTAAAGTACCGAAATCAATGAAAATGACAAGAACGGCAGAACAAATAAATTCTAGAAACACACCTGGTGCAACAGCTTCGAAGTTGGTCGGGGGATTCTTTCCTCTACAGAGGTTTGACAGTGTCCAAACAGCATTCCTAGTCATTGATAGTCTCGTATATTTATTCAAAATTCTGAAACAAGAATATATGCGTTGATATGCTGTATCTATGAAGCGATGTTTTTTCACTCGATTTATCGAACTTCGCGCCGGTAGACAAGTTTAAATCTTCAATCCGAATATGCATAATCAAAAAGAGCTGAAGATATTGAAGCCACTAAGATCAAACGTTTGAACGTTTATAAAGCAGAGGGGATGTATTTCCCACAATGATTTTGAACTTTGTTTGAAACTCATAGGGTTCAATTTAGCGTAATTTTTGACACCCTCATGCCAATTCTTCTGTCAGAGTTTTATTCAGTTAGCCTTAAGTGTTCGTCGGATGTGAACGCAAAGTGAACTGACTCCACGAGCGGCGGCAGCACGCCGGCCGCCAGCACGGTGTCGCGGCAGCGCGGCGAGTCGCCGGCCACGTTGCCGAGCGCCCACACGGCCTGCTCGCGCACGTCGTCGCCGGCGCCCGACCCCACCAGCCCCACGAGCACGCCCACCGCGCCGCTCTCCACCACTATGCGCGTCTGCTCCGCGGACCCGGACGCGATGTTCGTCAGCGCCCATGCCGCTTCAAACTGCACAAACGGAGGTTACTCACGTTATTCAATATATTATCTTCATCCTCTTTCTAGCCTAATCATGGTATTGGGGTCTGCTACATAACTACATAGTATACCTAATTTGAAGTGACACTAAGAATTTGAATGTGCCACAATCAACTGTTGTTGAAGCAGATAGTACTAAGCGTGGTATTATTTGTTATTTCGTTTTTGTTACCTCATTAAACAGAATCATAACTCACGTAATAGAGCTCATATTAAGATTACTTATCAACTTATCGAAATTAAAATGTCTCTAACTTGTTACCAATGAACCAATTAATACCGCTTTTCCTAGTAATAGTACTAGACTAAAAAGGTTCTTTTTTTAGCATTAAAAAAAAGGTAAACAATCTTGATGTTTTTTTATTGAAAAACTTTATTAATTTGAAAAAAAAATACTTATGATTTGAAAGCAAAAGAATGTAAATGATTTATAATTGTTACATATTTGCCGTGAATTCTTTTTCAAAAGGATTTTCAATAAAAAGACATTTCGAAATCGCTTCCCTTCTTTCTAATGCTAAAATACGTACTAAAGATCACTTCATTGCAAACCTCCATATAACATTAAAATTCAAAACACTCGAAATTAATCTATCACGTCTATGTTTCACATCCAAAATAATTTTGTTGAAAAACAAAGTATTAATTTCATTATTATGTATTATGTTAAAATAATTTATCATTAGTTCTTACCTGCAAAGTAGGGTTATTACTACAAGAGAGAAACTCCACAAATTTAGGAACGATGCCGGTCCGTATAACTTCGTCTATAGGCGGGTTTGGCTCGCGACTCAGCAGTTTGCGGAACTTCTGTGTGGCCATCACTTGCTCCTGCGGGTTGTCGCTGTAAAGGGCCGCCACCATCGCGGGGGATATGTCGTCCGATGGGGAGATGTTGATGTCATCCTGAAAGATAATGCATTCAATATGTGCCTAGTTCATTGCTTTTATTGCACATTTAATGGTGCCACAGCTACACATTTGCGGCTGCAAATCATTTTAAAGTAAGGTTTATAAAATTGAAAATTTATTTAAAATATAAACTATGAAAAGCGTCAAAACACTAAACTACTTACAAATGTTTTTTTTCATAACTGACACAGAATAATGTAACTTCCTGTATCTGGTTCCTCAAGATTAGCACACAGTGACCCATTTCGATGCACTTTTCGCACCAATGCTAGTTGTATGCGAACTATGAACTCATAAGGCCATAACGAAGATGTAACCTATCCCCGTCTATTACCGTCTGTCCCCGCTTAGACTACGGGAGCTGGGCAGTTGGGGACAGATGAGAATTCTCCCTTCTTATCTGTGCGCGCCAATAATTTCATTCCCAACAAAAAACGGTACCCGGTATCCCGCGGATATCATTGTTAATTTAATTTTTTATTTTAAAAAGAAAGTAATCGAGAAGTTCGGTCATAACATAAATAACATTACGTATTTTTAAAGGCTATTTTCATGTGGGTGCGTTATAATTATAAACCTATGTTCGATATTTTCTTCTATCGAGCGAAAGAAAGTTGTTTAATCAGGCTTGAGAATCGATGAAATTTATTGAGAAAGATTGCTCTTCATATTTTTTTGGCAAACATATGTTTATAATATTATGATCTAAAAAAGCGCTATGATTTTCAAAAACTCTTGCTGGCTGAAACCACAGCACCTTAATTTAGTTAGAAATCTTGTGATCAAAAGTTGCCACAGCGGTGGGCTACATCGCAACAAACCTGTAAGGCAATATCAGGAGCATTCGCCGCCGGCAGAGTAACATTCCGTCGCTTGAACAACTGCTGCTCCCTTTTCTGTTTCCTGAGCTGGACCCCCTCCTCCTCCCGTCGACGTCTCAGCTCATCAGCGCTGAGCCCAACGTTCTTGTACCGATGCTTGTGACCGCCAGACATCTAAACAAAAATAAATAAAACTTTAAAATACAAATCATCACACTGTGTTGTGACATGTGACATGTCTTATATGTATGTGAATTTACATTACAACCCGCATGTGCGTGTGTGAATATTTACAGTACACATTTGGTGATTCCCAGCCTAGAGAATCCACTTAGCGTAGTACCATGCCTATGAAGCCCATATCCCTGGGTTCGAATGCCGGTAAGGGCATTTATTTGTGTGATGAATACAGATATTTGTGTCCGAATCATGGGTGTTTTCTATGTATATAATTATGTATTTATCAATATACGTATGTATATCATGGCCTAGTACCCATACCCTTTGCTTAGTTTGGGGCTAGCTTGATCTGTGTAAGATTGTCTCCAAATATTTTAAAAAAATATATAAATAAATTGTAACTAGAGTTTATCTTAAGTTTTTTATTTTGGGATCCCCTCTTGGGTAAAGGCCCTCTGCAAGTTTTGCAACATATTTCGGTCTTGGGCCAGATGGGCCCGGCAAACATGTATACATAACTTAAAAAAATTATATGTATATATCTATATTGAAAATAGCAGTTAAAATGAACACCTAATTTTTGGTCATGGCTCCAGCTGAAAATCGTTGGATAGTTGAACACTACTATTAATTAATAATTAACACAATCACTTCAAAACTTTTCCTGCACTATTATTAGTTCCTGGTACTGATTTGCAGTAATCGGAATTAGGTAATAAAATACGTATTCTTTGCAAAAAGACATATTATAGAGTGGTTACAACCAGGTAGAAAAATACGACTGGTCTGGCCTAGTGGGTAGTGACCCTGCCTATTAAGCTGATGGTCCCAGGTTCAAATCCTGGTAAGAGCATATATTTGTGTGATAAACATGGATATTTTTTTTTTGAGGTGCCCGTGAGCATTGCAAGAGATTTTAACGGTGCATTCCTGATGGCAACAGAAGCAAAAAATGTTATATGACTTTATGTGAAATTCAACAAAAAAAAAAGTTTTTGGTTTTTTTTTTTCTTTTTTTGAACACTCCTGTACACAAAACGTAATTTTTATTGATAAGCACATAACCTAAAATTAACTATAAAGTTTTTTTTTATTTGGATGTAGCCTGTCAAATACATTTTTTTAATTTTTCAATGTCAATCAATAGGTGTGTCCAGACTAGACCTCTAAGTGGCAATACCGCAGTCAAAAATGTGTTTTGTACTTATGGCGAAAGAATGATTTTGAAAAACATTTAATTGTAATCTGAAACTAGGCCTAATCCACAAAATTTTATGACATTTTAGTTTCTAAATATTACCAGGAATGCACCGTTAAAATCTCTCACAATGCTCACAGGCACCTTGTATATCGAGCTTACTGTAGGACTTAGTCAATTTGTGTAATGTCCTATAATATATATTTATTTATATTCATTTCTTGAATATGGATATTGGATATTGAAAATGGGAATTCAATATTTATCTGGGTACTACTCATAATGTTCAACATATTGTCCTTGGGTGAGATCACCTACAACTCACCAGCGCTCATAACCATTTTACTTTTCAAATCGATTTTGTTAATTCACATTTTCTGCTTGCGGTTACTCGTTTGTTTCTATCTGAAATTTGTTGTTATGTTGTCCCGTCAGCCAGGAGTTTTTTTATTTTATTAGAGCTTAGTTATTCTATTGAGAATTTTATAGTTTGATGCATATATTTCAATTTATTTTTATACTGTAGACCGGGTAAAAGCCTCCTCCAGCTGTTTCCATCTGGATAAAAAAACCTCCAGCTATAAAAAAACAAAATAGTGACACACTATATTAGAACAACTGTTATACCATGGTTTACTGATATGCTAGGTAGTATGTAGCAGGTAGGTGACCTAGTTCAGAAAGGGCTTAAAACTATCACAAAAATGCATTTCTGATTCATATGAATGCCATAAAACCATGATTTAAAGAGTGACCCATGAGAACTTCACCATAGCAATGAGTGGCAAGAAAAAGTTGATTTACCCAACTGTTATAATAAAACCAATTCATTTGTTTTGTCTGGAATGTCAGCAAAACATGATGATGGCAACCCTGGCTGTCAAACGATAAGCAGCTGATTTTGCTAGGTCCCTTGTAATTATTTTAATTTTAATGATATTTCATGTAATATTAAGCTGTTTAAGTGTGTATTAAATAGTTTTAACATTAAGTTTTATGTATACATAATAAGTGAAGTGCTTTAGTGACGTTTACGTGTCTTGTAATATCTCAAATTTGTAGCCGTTATAGGTTATACATTTGAAATCTGTGTTCGCCTTAAAATCCTTTCTGGTTGTTTTTATCACTAGTAATTACTAAGTGTGCGTATAATAAAGCGTAAATCATTGCACAGGGTTAGAACACAGTGTAGACATAGTCAATCGTCACTATTTCATGTAAGTACGTACCTAAATATCACTTGGCTTGAGTAAGCGAATCCTTGTTTTTTTTGGGTTTAATATAATAAAAAAAAACATCTACAATGCTAACCCGCAGAGCAGCCGCAGCGGCTCGCCAGCAGGAGACTGATAAACTCCAACTTACCTTGCTGGAATTGAAAAAATCCAAGGAATCTTGTGCTCAATTGCTTAGTGAAAGAGAAGACAGTGAGAAGGAACTATTATTAGTACTTAATAGCAATGATAAGCTGAAAAAGCAACTGTGTTCTTTAGAAACTGACTATAATAATGTAAATTCAGAGCGGGCCCAGCTTCAGGAGACGGTTGACAGGTTCACTGAGTGTAGTGCTGCCTATGAGCAGGCCCTGAAGGACATCAACTCATTGGAGAGAGCACTGCACGACGCCCACGAACAAATCTACGAGCTACAGGAGGCCCAAAACAATGTAGCAGCAGCACACACTCAGACCTTATTCGAAGAACTGGTTCGGCCCGACTCTCAGTTGGTTACCGCACCAATTGAAAACCCTGTGGCCACTACAGATTTAGCCAATGATACCACCACACCAAGGTTAGTAAGTTGCAGCGGAAACAAACTAAAGAAATATATTAAATTAAATAGACTTATTAAAAAAAAACAAAAGTTGTCAAAAATAAATAAATTGTTTTTTAAAAAATTGAGATTTTGTAAAGTTAATGTAAGCTTAGTGGATAAGTTAGATTTATACTCTGCTCAGTTAGAACATAGTAAATTACAATATGAAACTGACACACAGACATTAAAATTAAAAGTTCAGAGTTTGGAGGATTCAATTAAATCCTTAGATGCAATAAATGAGAGTTCAAAAAAAGTTATCAATGAATATTCTTTAGCCATGGATGATTTAATATCCCAAATTAGGCAAAATTCAGAGCGGGTTGAGTCTCTGACCAATGGCCAGTCATGTGCTTGTATGCAAATGAATGGTCATTCGTCGAGTGGAGCACTCGAGCCGAACCTGTGTGACAGTTTGACTCCATCACAACAAAATGATAATAGCTCCTTCCACACTACACAACAAAGCACACCTGAACCTAATGTCATTATGTACTGTGATGAAATTGGAAGCAATATGAGCACATTTTTAAACTATTACTTAAAGGGACTTAGTACAATCAACAATTGTCTGCCTCATAGTAGCCTTGAAAATCTCTCAAAACGAATTTTAAATGATAGTACTATTAATTCAAAGACAACACTGCTTATTCTTATGGGGAATAGGGGTAATGTGAATAAAAATAATTTAATAAAACTCTTTGAAAAATTAAAGACACTTATAGTGAATGAAATTATTATTTTCACATTCCCCTATTGTGATCAAATGTCAGAGGCAGAAAATAACACTAGGTGTAAGTTAAATATATTTTTATATAATCTTTGTACATATAGTGATAAGTTTAGTATAATTGACACTAACAAATTTGTTAGCAAATACCATATGCCTATGGTTTTTTGGACTAAAGGTAAGTTATACCTTTCAAATTATTATAAAAGACAAATAGCTTTGTCGCTATCATATTTGTTTGACATTTCTGCCAAAAATTTGGCAGTTTATCCTGCTTCTATTGAGCAGACCGGTATGAACTTGGTTTTGGTTCCAGTCATAACCAATAATTTAAATTAGCTCTTAAGACAAAAGAATCTGTCTCTGGCAATTTAGCTTTTAGTAAATCTGATGAAAAATACTGCAAACATGGAATGTACATCCACCTGGTGCATCAAAACATTCAATGTATTAGAGGAAAAGATTTACAGATTGAACTTTTTTTGAATGATTATAATATTGATATTTTATGTATTACTGAACATTGGTTGAATAATAATGAATTAATGCCTCAATTTAATAATCACCAGGTGGGCAGTTCGTTCACCAGACTTAGTTCCATACATGGTGGGTCATTAATTATATTAAATAGTCAGTTAAAATTTAAGGAACGTAAGGACATTGTATCCATGTCTGTTGAGCGGACTATAGAACTAAGTGCAGTAGAATTGGAGCAATTTATTGTTGTCTGTGCGTATAGGCCGCCTTTAAGTAATTTTGAAATATTTGAAAGCATAATGGAATCCGTCCTACTTAAAATATCACCTTCTAGTAAGAAATTACTTATATGCGGCGACTATAATGTAAATATTTTGGAAAATTGTAGATTGTTGAATCTTTTCAAATCATGTAATCTCAACCACATGTTTATGGAGCCTACTAGAGTGACTGCCACTAGTGCCACCTGTATAGATAATATTTTCACTGATATTTTTCCTACCGCTAAAAATGTAATCAGCAAGTTAGAATCAGACCACTTAGGCCAATTAATGGTGTTTGAGGCTGTAAGGAAAAATACCTTGCGAAAACAAATAACTTTTGTACCAGTAACCTCTGACCGCGTGGAACGAATGAAACAAAGTTTAATTCAGGCGCTACCCTTTCTGTCTTCCAACATGAGTCCTAATGATATGTATAATTCATTCTTTCACACTTTTATGGAAAATTATAATGCGATATTTACTACAAAATCGGTCGTGGTTAGTGATGCATCAGTTTTTAGTGAGTGGGCTACTGCAGAGTTACATCAACGAAGACGTGCATTGTATGCCTTGTATGAGGAACGGCGGTTCAATACGAGTGATGAATTTAAGGAATATGTTAAACAATATTCGAAGAAGTTTAAAATAGATTGCCATATCGCTAAGCGTAATTATATAAGTCAAACAATAAAAACTAGCTCTGATATAATTAAAACAACGTGGAAAGTAATTAATGTGGAGACTGGTAGATCAAAGCAAAGGATGAAAGATCTTAAACTAAAAATTGATGACAAAATCGTAGATTCCAGTTTAGATGTAGCAACAGAATTTGAAAAATTCTTCACCGAGGTACCAGCTTCCACAACTAAGAACTTAAATTCATCACCCTCGTCTGCCGTTACACTGTTAGAAGAGAATGTCCCAGAATGTACTAGAAACCTTAATTTTGAACATGTGAGTGCCTCAGATATATTAAAGGCGTTTAAATCAATTAATGTAAAAAAAACTAGTGACCTTTGGGGAGTCTCCGTTCATACTGTCAAATCCTTAATAGAAGTTGTAGCGCCTGACCTGGTAGTTATATTTAATAACAGTGTTGACTGCGGTGAGTTTCCTGATCTAATGAAACATAGTAAAGTCACTCCTTTATTTAAATCAGGTAGCACATCCGACCCCACTAACTTTAGACCGATATCAGTGTTACCAACATTTTTTAATAATAAATAAATAAATAAATATTATAGGACATTATTACACAAATTGACTAAGTCCCACAGTAAGCTCAATAAGGCTTGTGTTGAGGGTACTTAGACAACGATATATATAATATATAAATATTTATAAATACTTAAATACATAGAAAACACCCATGACTCAGGAACAAATATCCATGCTCATCACACGAATAAATGCCCTTACCAGGATTTGAACCCGGGACCATCGGCTTCGTAGGCAGGGTCACTACCCACTAGGCCAGACCGGTCGTCATAAGCAAAATTTTTGAAAAAATAGTTTTGAGTCAGTTATTGAAACATTTTAACATTAATAATCTAATGCACAACAAACAATTTGGTTTTACACGGGGTCGCTCAACAACCGACGCTGGTGTTGAGCTAATTAAACAGATCTTCGATGCCTGGGAGGAGTCACAGGATGCTTTAGGTATCTTCTGTGACTTATCTAAGGCCTTCGATTGCGTCTGTCATGAAACATTGATCAGGAAACTGCACTATTATGAAGTTACACTACCGTGTAAGTAAGACTTTATTAAATTCAGTGCCGAGCCTCTTACTCCATAATAGTGCAGTTTCCTGATACGAACCGAACCGAAACCAAAATACCGATGGAACCGATACCGAATACAAAGGGTTGATGTGAGTGGACAGCGATCACCGGGGTCATTGGTCTCTATGGGTGTACCGCAGGGATCAATATTGGGGCCGTTCCTGTTCCTTATCTACATTAATGACCTGCCTTACCTAGTAAAGACCCACCATGACATAGTATTGTTTGCAGACGATACTTCACTTATTTTCAAGATCAAACGACAGCAACAAGCTTGCAGTGATGTAAACAATGCTATTTCTAAAGTAGTAAATTGGTTTAATGTTAATAATTTATTGTTAAATGAGAAAAAGACTAAGTGCATTAAGTTTGTTACAAGTCACATAAGGAATGAGCAAACAGGTGTCATTGTCAAGGATGAGGAATTGGAACTAGTAGATAGCACAGTTTTTCTTGGTATAACTTTAGATTCTAAACTACAATGGGGTCCCCATATTGCTAATCTCTCGAATAGACTGAGTTCTGCAGCTTTTGCAGTGAGCAAGATCCGTCAGTTAACAGACGTGAAAACAGCTCGATTAGTTTACTTTAGTTACTTTCATAGCATTATGTCATATGGTATTTTACTATGGGGTAGTGCTTCAGAGATAAATACCATTTTTGTTCTGCAGAAGAGGGCTATTCGTGCAATATATAAAATGTACCATAGAGACACACTTAGAGATAAGTTTAAGGACATTAACATAATGACAGTACACTGTCAATATATTTATGAGAATATTCTGTATGTACATAAAAACATTGCCAGTTTTAAGAAAAACTGTGAAATACATAATATTAATACTAGAAATAAGCATAAGCTCGCAGTGCCCTTCACTAGGCTCCATAAAATTAAGAAATCATTCATGGGTAATTGTGTAAGATTTTACAATAAACTTCCTAATATTATAACTGAATTGTCTGTTAGTAAATTTAAAAATTATGTAAAACGTAAGCTTATCTCTAAAGCCTATTATAGCACACAAGACTACATGAATGATGAAACACCGTGGGATTAAGTGTGATTGTAAAGAATGAATTATTTATTGTTATGTTATTAATGAATTGAAATGATGAAATTAATTCAATGTATATATATACCGTATTTTTTGACATTTAGATTTTATTCTAGAAAGGTTCTAGACTAGTATTTTTATACAATTTTGATGTATGACGATCTTTTTATGAAATTCTTATTATTAAGTTTACCATATCTATAATAGTTCAATGTTTTTTTTTAGAACAATAATAACTGCATCAATAAATTGCTCTGATATTTAGATTAAGATGATATTTGTAAAATTTGACGATTTAAAAGTGCTTGTTGCTAGGCCTATTTGAATAAAGAATATTTTGATTTGATTTGATTTGATTTGATTTAACAGACTAATTATTTATTAATTAACAAAAACCGTCAACTCTATATACAGTATATGATTCTGTGTATACTCCGAAAGGCTCCAAAAGAAGTTTGTAAAAACGTTAGATTTTAGGAGTGGACAAAACTATGTTGATTACCACTCCTCATTGCAATACCATAAAATTCAATCTCTTAAAGACTGCCGCGACTGCGTAGACTCGGTTTTACTTTATAAAATCTTAAATTCTAAATTGGAGATTCCATCACTACTTCAAAAAATAAATATTAAAGTCCCTCATGCGTGTCAGCGAAAATGTTGCAAAAAGGAATTATTTGCTGTCCCATTTAGCAGAACTTGATATGCACGAAATATGTTTATAAGGCGTGCTTGTACACTTTATAATGAATGCGTAAATCTTTCTAATATTGATGTTTTTCATTGTAATATAGTATCTTTAAAGAAAGCATTTGTTTGTGAAAAAAAAATAGGTATTTATTTTATATAATTAAATATAATACCTGTATCAAATATATACCTATATAGTTAATGGCACAATAGTGTATGGCGTATATAATTGTAGTACTTAACTCTGCAGGTATTTAAGTAAGCTTAGAATTTATTATAATTGTTCAGTATACACAGAATCATACACCCTTGAAAATCAAGTTCATTTAAGAAATATAATTGCATTAGTCACCTTCAATGTAACTACAATAATTTTTTAAAGATATTTATTAAAATAATTTAAACAACCTGGCTTTTAGCAATTGTAATTTATGTTACTACAGTAACATTACTGGAAAAAAGTGTTTTTTTTTTTGTTCTTTTTTTTAGATAATGTTTATAATGGATAACAATAAAGACAAACAATGAATAACAAGAAAAAAGATTGTCCTTTACTGTAGTTCATTATAAAGTAATGAATACAATTTATCCAATACAACAACAATCAATTATTTGTATTACTTTAGAAAGGAGGAAATAATGCATGACCTAAAAAACAGATGAAAAGCTTGTTATTTACTAATAGTAGTTGTAATTCGCGTTCAACAGACTAGGCAGGCTGCTGACTAATTCCCTCCATAATTGATACAACAAACTTAGCAAAACCACATCTGATGAGTATGATGACCATATGAGCTCATCCGTATCATAACAAGCGAAACAGAGTGGCTACTAATTCTAAACAATACGTTGGATCACTGCAACGTCAATTGAAAACTGAACATCTCACTAATACTTAAGATTGTTTAACTTACAACCTACACCAGTGGAAACACTACAGCTCATTCAAATCAATCATTGCAGCAAGGACATACCGCCAAATAACATACTCAAACTCTCAATTTCGTGCATCCATATCGAGAAAAGTGGTAAGCTCGCAATCAAACTTACATCGATAGATGACGACGAACTGTTGATGAAGAAATTTTACTGCTGTATTAAAATCAATCAGTGCCACATGAAACTGATGAAACATTAACCACTGACAAATTTAACTAAACGTGATTACATGAATTCACTAACTCAAAGTCACCACATTCGTGATTTAATTCGATTGTGCATTACACTTTTTTGCAGACAGACGTCACAGTCACAATACTTTGCTTTTTTCTTAACGCTGCGTTCACCAACACTACAGATTAATAATCAACACCAAATTTTATGCACTAAAATTATCAGTCTGTGACAGCAGGATACACGTTGCAAGAAGAAGAGACCTTTAAGTCAGGGTACATATCGAAAATTTTGAGTGAAAGTGAAAGTCGAAAATTACGCAAAGAGTTAGATAATTTTTTCAAGATTATAAGCTTTGTAAAATTGAACGCAGAGGGCCTAGACGCTACCGCGTAGATGACCTCAATTTTTGCGAACTTCAGTGTTCGCGGTAGGCCCTTACATCAACGTGACGGATTTTCCGATTTGCACACGAAGTTGCATCTCGTGTGCAATATACTTTATCAACTCGACTGTCAAATGATGAGCAAGAGGGAAGGAGGCAAACTACACTTTGTCATTGTTTTTAATTCGTTGAGCAAAGTACCACTGTGCGCATATAAAAAATGTTTAAACCCTTTTTTCCGAGAACAACTGCGTTATGTTTTGTGAGAAGGATGTGTACGCCAGCCACCCCGCCTCCGACACCGGCTTCAAGCTCGTCTTCTGGTTCTATGTCCGCAAGATACCGACCAACTAATTTCCAGAAGTTTATCCTTGTTTGGACCAAGAAGTATAAAAGCAAGGAGGAAATCCCGACATTTGTCTCGTAAGTACATTAATTAGTTCAAACTCAACGATTAGTTTTATTCTGGGAAATTATGATGTTATGCAATGTTGTTTTATCGTCTTATTGTAGTGTGAATATAGAAAAATCTGAAGGTCAATGGTGTTGTGTCCCATTGTGAGCGTAGACATTAACAACCGTGTATTAACTGCAACAGATAAGCTGCAATACCTACAGTTTGCTTACAATTGACTAATCTACTTTGTATTATTTCAGAGCAGAAATTATTGAAAGGTCCCGCAGTGAAGCTCGCATAAAAATCTCAAATGTGCTAATGCTCCTGACTGCGCTCGCAAGTTTTGGCGCCATTATGGCAGGAAAAGCAGCTGCAAAAAGAGGAGAATCTGTCCATCAGATGAACATGGACTTCCACAAACAATATAGAGCCGAGCAGGCCGAAAAGGAAGCAGCTGCTGCTGCTAAGTAGAACATGAGAAGTCATGCCATAAGTGTTGTGTGCTTTAGATATTATTAGATTAAGTATTGAATACAATAAAACCACTGTTAACTCAAATCTATTTATAATATATACACTAAAGGATCAAAAACAATTTTTTCAATTCTCAGTCTTCATAAGTTGTCAGGCTTGTAATAGCTTCTACACTTCTCTGTAAACAGCTTTGTTGTTTTTTCACGGATCACCTCTTCCACGCTCAGTTCAGTTTGCAGAAGGCGAAGCTGTGAAGAAACCGATATTTATAAGAAATAAGAATAATGTATTTTAATACTTAATAAATGTATATATTTTAAAATCAATTACTATTGAGAAACCCTTAGTTGACTTAGTTCCTATGTGGGTTTTATTAGGATTTATTAGGATTTCTGCTAGCTGCTAGAAAAACTATATTGATATGAACCTTAGCATTGAAGTGGAGCATATAGCATTATTGGCAATGTGCAAATTAAATGAGAGTTGGCCGACTAAAAATAAACAAGCACTTGGGCATCTAAATATAAAATTCCTCGCATGTCTGGCCAATGTTCTATACAATGTGTTTTATCTACAGGAAAAATATTGGAATTACAAGAACCAACCAATGGCTGCAAAGACATTTAATTAGCCACAACATTTCATCTGTAGGAATAGATTGAGCTACCTAAGTCTAAGACATGCATAATTGTCTTTTCAAGTTCATGTGTTACAAAGAGACTTAAGAGGGTTGCAGGTGTTTATGAAACAACCTTATGGTTTTAATACATAAATACACAATAATAGTCCTACTATATTATCTGTTTCTAAATGTACCCTTAACTCTTCAAGTGGCATATGTAGTTTTTGAGTTGTTGGAATTTTGATTTGATTTCAATTCATCAAATTTGAAATTTAAGTAAGAGTCAGAATGGTGGGTGTACCTAAATAAAATCAAATGAAAAACAAAGCATACCATATTTTTGTACCTAATTTGTACTACTTATTTAGTACCTCCTTTAAAAAAAATTGTACCTCACGGTACATAAAGTTGTCATCAAAAAACAGGTCACCCGCCATCCTGGCAGTCAGAATGGCGGGTGTACTTTATTACGCTATGTTGCTAATTTATATCATACAGAAATCTTCCTAAGAAAAATCATGCACGTAAATGTTTGTTTTTCATTGATTCATCGCCGCCAACAATCAATGAAAAACAAACATTTACGTGCATGATTTTTCTTAGGAAGATTTCTTTGAAATTGCGCCTGCTCTTTTCTAAGACATGATTTTCTGAGTTATTTGAGGTAATAAATAGTACAAATTACATTTTGACTCTCACAAATTTAAACTACATAATCGGTCGGGAGTCAACGGCCTACCACTCCAAGGGTTAAGCATATTTTTGACATGAGCCTACATTATACTATATAGGAAAACAACAAGCTACACTGGAAGCTGATTATTTGAGTGATCAGAACAAGTCTTAAGTTTATATCATGATATTCAATAAAAGTTATTCAAAAAATGAATAGTAAAAGTTATTCAATTTCATGATATGCAATAAAATTGAATTACCTTTCGTTGTTCTGCCTTTAAAGATTTCAAAACATCATAATCATCAGGCCTCTCTTCCTTAGCTGCCCTTAATTTTTTTACAGTATCAGCCGTAGACACTATGCAATTTTTAATTACGGCTTCCCGGTCGGTATGTCCCTTCTGAATCTGCGAGTACAAGTCTGCACATGCAGAGGTTGCATCTACTTTTTTTCTGAAAGACTCTGTGGGAATGGATGTATTGAGTGCATACACTATCTTGTCATCTAAAACACGCATCTTCTTCAGGACATCCTAAAACAATAAAATTAAGCAAGGTTTGAATCTATTATTCGCTTTGTTATTAATACATTAGATGTTTTGTTGTTTCATGTGTAATAATAAAAAGTCATACGCTTTTATTATTAGCATTAGGAACAAGTAATCATGAATGCCTATAAGATTCTGATTAGTAAGTTTCATTTCACCTTTGTGGCAAAATATCAAAACATATTATTGTACGATTCTGATAAGGAATCATATTTACGGTTATATTGTATGTCTATGTATTTACGTTACCTGAAACTCAGAAAAATCGGGACAAAACATTGCAACGCTTCAACGAATAGAAATTTGTAAAGGATTTAGTATTTTTTCAACTCACAATGTTTATTTAAACTAATTAGATAACACAACTTTGATTCATTTTCGATTCGACTGCAATATTTTAGGTTAGTTAGAACGTTTTGAAACAAACTAGTAATAGTATAAATCTATAATATGGCATATGTTATGAATTAATATTTTATAGTCTAAGATGTAAATAATGCACTGAAATGTTTCCAGTATTAGTAGTAAGCAATTGTATATCACGTAATTTGATCGCTTGATATTCGTTTTATCATTATTGATTTTATACATCAAGAAAAAAATCAAGTATTAAAGAATTTGAACGATTTTCTGGTACCACTAGGTTAAAAAAAGCGGCCAAGTGCGTGTCGGATTCGCCCATGAAGGGTTCCGTACCATTTATGACATATTAAAAAAAAACTACTTACTAGATCTCATTCAAACCAATTTTCAGTGGAAGTTTGCATGGTAATGTATATCATATTTTTTTTTTAGTTTTATCATTCTGTTATTTTAGAAGTTACAGGGGGGGGGGGGGGGGGGGGGGGGGGGGGCACATTTTACCACTTTGAATGTGTCTCTCGCGCAAACTATTCAGTTTAGAAAAAAATGATATTAGAAACCTCAATATCTTTTTTGAAGACCTATCCATAGATACACCACACGTATGAGTTTGATAAAAAAAAATTTATGACGTATTAAAAAAAATACTAGATCTCGTTCAAACCAATTTTCGGTGGAAGTTTGCATGGTAATGTACATCATATTTTTTTTTAGGTTTATATATATTCTGTTATTTTAGAAGTTACAGGGGGGGGGGGGGATACATTTTACGACTTTGGTAGTGTCTCTCGCGCAAACTATTCAGTTTAAAAAAAAATATATTAGAAACCTTAATATCATTTTTGAAGACCTCACACGTATGGGTTTGATGAAAAAATAATTTTTGAGTTTCAGTTCTAAGTATGGGGAACCCCCAAAATTTATTGTTTTTTTTTCTATTTTTGTGTAAAAATCTTAATGCGGTTCATAGCAGTACCAAGTTTGAACAGTATAGTTCTTATAGTTTCCGATAAAAGTGGCTGTGACATAAACGAAAATAAATCTTTATTTTTTGTATCTTTTTTATGTTGAGCTTGTTCCTTTCCATGGCTCTTTGGGTGGTTCTTATCTTTCTCAGGCTCGGTAGAAGGCATATATCTGCCACTATCTTTTTTAGGTTTAAGCTGTATTTGCCTTTTAGGATTTCTTGCAGTGACCAGAGTTTCCTCCAGGTTATGTTAGCTCTCCTTTCTACTTCTTCTTCGTTGTTTGTTTTTGTGAAAGACAGCTGCTTTCTATGTTGCTTTTCGCGTATATATTTTGTAGGTATTAATGTAATAGGTATTAATGTATTTTGGGTCCACACTAAGCTGTTCCAATGCATTCCAGATTGCGCTGTGATTGATGCTATCAAATGCCTTGCTATAATCTATAAAGGCGAGATATAGGTCTCTATTGAACTCTTTATACTTCTCTATTATCTGTTCTAGTGCTTGTATATGGTCTGTAGTGCTGAAACCTGCCCTGAAGCCAGCCTGCTCTCTTGGTTGGGAGTCGTCAATTGTTTTGGATATTCGCCTTAACATTATTGAGGAGAAAAATTTGTAGATGCTCGCCAGTAAGCTGATTGGTCTATAGTTACCGATGTCTAAGGGATTGCCTTTCTTGTACAGCAATATTATATCGGATGTACACCATTGCTCTGGTATAGTTACGGAATTAAGTACCATATTGAATAGATGTGTTAGATATTGAAGCAGAATCGGTGCACCATGTTTTAGAGCTTCGTTTGTTATTCCATCTGGACCTGGGCTTTTTTCGGTTTTCAGCTGTTTTATGTGCTCATACACTTATTTTTCTTCGATCTGCTTTACTGACAAGTTTACGTTATTCGCAATAGGTGTCGGTGTCTCCTCTTGTATTTGGTTGTAGTCTTTCTTTCTATAGAGTACTTCATAAAAGTTTGTAGCATGATTTATTACGTCTTTCCTTGTTTTTGTTTGTTCTTTATCTTGTCCAAGTTTTTGTATCCAAGATTTGTTTAGATTAAGTTCTTTTAAAGCTCTCTTTGTACCTCTGTGTTTCTTTAGGTTCCTTGTTATTACTTCCTTCCTGTGATTCCTGTAGTCTAATATTCTTATAGATTTCTTTGTTTCCTTAAACAGCCGGGTAAGTTCTTTCTTCATGGTTTGATTTTTGTCTTTCTTAAACATTAGTTCTGTGCGTTGGTTTATTAGTTGTTTTGTATTGTCGCTAAAGATATTGTTTATTTTTGTGTGGTCCGTCAGTCTTAGTCTTCTGTGTTACGCTGTCTATTATTGACTTTTCTATCTTATTGTAGTAATCTTGAACACTTGTATCTTCTGTTTTGTTTCCTAGTTTTGTCTCTAAGCATCTAATATAAGTAACTATGTATTTCCTTTTCTGTATTTAGGCTTTTAAACGAGGAATGGAAGTTTTTTCGACTCTTTTTGGAAGTTTCAAGTTAAATGTTGCTCTCAGAAGTCGGTGGTCTGATGGAAATAGTACCTTATTCAGGACTTCGAAATTAGTGATATGAACAGAAGATGGACCTGGAAATCACCTGACCAAAACACCAGGAATGAAATAGATTTCATAATGACAAACCGACCAGGACAGGTGAATACCACACCTTAAATAATTATTTTTTATAATTTTGTTAACCGTTGATGTACATTGCTTCAAACACAGAAGATTACTTGCGTCTAATACTATTATTTTAAAACTCGTGAAGGTGTTCCGTTGCTTCCTCATGTTGTTGAACTTGGCGTTAATATAATATGGATAACTATAATTCATTAGTAACTTTTTCTGGTTCTGTGGTTTAGTTGTGACAACTTCGAATGTTTGACAGTTCTTTCGCGTTTGACAATTCAAAATGAAGTACGTTTTCGCAAATTCTGATTTATATCTCAATGTATTTGTGTAATCTTGAAACCTTTTCTCATTCAATTAAAGAAATTATCAAAAACCGTGTGTCCGTCTTACTATGTTTGAATTATTTTCAGGATCGGTCTGTGCGCGTATAGTGGATACAAGATCTATCCCGGCCATGGGAAAACTATGGTCAAAGTGGATGGCAAGGTAAATATTTTATTACGTTTAAACCCTAATCTAAATTGTAGTTCAAAGCCGAGCAATTTAATTTAATGTTCCTTAAGCAAATGAATATAATAATCATGTTTACATTATTGGTCCTAATATAACCTCTTGGAGTATGAACCAAGTTTACTTGAGTTTCAGATTATTCGGGTATAGCATTAATTGAAGAATAATTAGCATAGTTACTGTCTCTTCATGTAAATGCCTTGGAGTATTCTCTGATATCGTCGTCAAACTCCATTAATTCACATTTTCGTGCTTGTGTTTCAGACCTTCACATTCTTGAACTCCAAATGTGAGGCCGCCCACTTGATGAGGAGGAATCCTCGTAAAGTGACATGGACTGTGCTTTACAGGTAATATAAAAATATTTTGTTATTTAGCTCTAACCTAATCTAGTGAAAATGTGAGTTTATAATATTGATTTCTATCTTACCTTGTAATCTGCTACCCTTGTACATTGAAGTGAATTTGAATTATATTTCTGCTATAGTAATGGATACTTATGACACAGACATAATTAAGTAAGTACACTGACATTGACAAAAAAAATATCTTATCCTTATTTCCATGTTTTACTACATGTGACTCTGATGAGAGGTGTGTTGTTTAAATTAAGCATTATACACTGAAATAGATATTAAACACCTGAGAAAAACTGACCAACGCCATTGGTGGCCGAGGCAAGAATTGAACCCGTATCTTCAACTTATGTGGCTAAAATCCTGACTTCGAGACCACCCGGCCATGGCAGTACTTGTCTCAAATTCATAAAATAATTTAATTTGCTCCCTGGTTGGAAACTTAGCTTTTTTTGGTCCTACAATTCTTCATCCTTATTGTTACCTTGATATTTGCATGTATGTGAAAGAGACAAACCTATTATCACAATAAGCCCTCAACTTTCAGGGGTCTAATTCGGTTCGGTTGATAACTCGAGATATAAAATTGAAGAAATTTGAACCTTATGTAATTCTATTTTAAGCTCAAATTTCCTAAATTTTATAGATTTAGACTTATTTCTTTCATACTATTAACTTACAATATAAATTATTTAAAGCTAATCTATATGAATTTACATTATGATTGTCAAATATTTATTATATACAATGTCAAGAAAAATCATCAAATATCAATAGCAAAATATTGGGAAATACATTACACAATGTCAAATAAAATAATTACAGAAAACATGTTAATATTGCTATTTATACCTAGATATCTCGAGTTATCAACTTCCCACTGTGTATCAAATTTACCAGCTGTCAGTCAATGCAATGCTGAATCAGTGAAAAGTGATGGTTTAAGGTTTTATAAATTTAACATGTAGGCTCAACCAAATTCCTCTCATGGTTTATGTAAATTTAGAAGATGTGGTTTTAGCACAAAATGTGAACCAGTTTAAAAATAAATTAGACAAGCATATTATATCTACTACTCGTTCATGATAACTATCTTTATGAATACTGGATACAGGTCATATCAGTTGTCAAACTGCTTGTCTGCTTATTAAATAATAATAATAAATTAAGCAATCTATAGGGAACTTTCATATCATAATTCAAAAGAAATGAATCAAAATGAAACTGGTGGCACTTAGATTCCCTATCATCAGTGTTTTTTTTTCTAAGAATGTAAATGTCTTTAGGCGCAAGTTCAAGAAGGGTCAAGAAGAAGAGCAGACCAAGAAGCGCACCCGCAGGACTCAGAAATACCAGAGAGCAATTGTTGGTGCCTCCCTCAGTGACATTATGGCCAAGAGGAACATGAAGCCTGAGGTGCGCAAGGCTCAGAGAGACCAAGCCATCAAGTGAGTATAGTTGCTTAAAAAGACTCTTATTCTTCAAAAACTGACAAAAAAGTTGCTTTTCATCCACTAGAGGAGCAAAGTAATTTGATGCAAATTTTGAGTTGTTTCCTTATGTTGGTTCATGGTCACTTATGTGATCATTTAAAAAAAATTATAAATATTAAAAAGCATGTATTTGGATTCGATTTGTCTTGTTTACTATTTTCCTCACGTTTGTGTGGTGAAGAACTTCATGCCTTGAAACCCTTGCAAAGCCCAAGATTCCAATTTTGGAACTGACTATGTTCATGGTTCAATTGTGGAATCTTTTGTTTGCTTAGGTATCAGTAAAGCTATAATAATAATTAACATGAGGAATTAGCCGGGTCCACACAGAGGAAATTGCCTCGCGCGTATGCTTGCTCTGTGTGGAATTACCCGGGTCCACGCAGAGGAAATTGCCTCGCGCGTATGCTTGCTCTGTGTGGACCCAGCTATTAAACTAAAACCTTGCCACCTTTTAAAACAAATTGTTCTCCTCATCATAACATTTTCTCAATTGCATGCTAAAGGAGTGTGATGTTTGCTTTGGTAACCTAACCTAACCTTTGGTACCGGCACTAGTTTTTATGAAAGCACCTGTCATCTAACCTTCCAACTAGAGTGGAAAGTGGTTGTTTTTATTTTATGGGTTGATTAACAATTCTGCTTCTCTGTCCTGTATCCTTGGGACTAGAGTGAGTTGATGAGTTCCATCTTCTATAAGTTGTATTATTTTTTTTTGTTTATATTTACAAAATAGTTCTGTTGGTTACTGACCCACAAACGATTGAAGGTAGGATGTTGAAATTTAACAAATAATTTTTCAAATGTTGTAGAGCTCTGCTGTAAGAGATTTGACTTGACTTACTTCAAATTAGGTACGCAAATTAGGGTTGCCATAAGTATGGGGACTCTGACCGGGACATTTAAAGAAAATCCCGAAATGTGTTGACACTGTTGACGTAAATTCGTGAAACGTGAACGGACAAGTGTCAGCTTACGTCGTTCTATCCACGTAAGATTAGCCTAGCTAGTGAGTCGCGTTTATTGTAGGTATATTACTGTTTACCGAGTCCAGCCCTCTATTAAATAACTATGATTTTTAAACCGGGACAATTTTCTTATCGGCCGGGACGCCGGGACACCATGCTTCAAACCGGGTCATGTCCCGGCGTACCGGGACGTATGGCAACCCTACCGCAAATACTATGTATCTGTGGCGATGGCAAAGATATGTCAATCAATCAATTTTTCGTGTTATGGCTCCATCAAGGTGATGATGATTCTGCCAATGTCGAGGTTGGATAAGACACGGCTTGTATATGAATCTTAATGCAAAGGTATTTCATATAGTCTTACACTCCTAGCCCTGTAAAGCAACCTTCTTTTGTTTTTAAATGTCAAATTGTGACATAATGTTATGGAGTGTAAAAAAAGGAACAAAATCTATGAAGTGTCCATTAAAAAATATTAAGCGGGTATTGGCCTCCATGGCCTCCATCTTGTGCTTGTTTTTTCTTTTATTAATCAACATCTTAACTTTCCCAGGGCTGCCAAGGAACAGAAGAAGTCCACCAAGGCTGCCAAGAAGGCTACCGCTCCCCCCACAAAGGCGAAGGCTGCCCCCAAGGCTAAGGCCGCTAAAGTGAGCCAGAAGTCCGCGCCTCGCGTTGGTGGAAAGCGATAATTCCTTTGTAATTAAACATCTAAGTTAACATTGTTCTTTTTTTCTGTGACCAATTAGTTCCTTCACCGACACCAAGAACCATACCACTACCTGACATTGGCGCGATAATCGAAGTCGCTTTGTATTAGGACAACCCAACCCCTAAAGCTAAAGCTTGACGGACACACACGGGCGGGTGCGTGACCAAGCGGGCCCTGCGGCGCGTCTCTTTAGCTTGTTTTTTGTTCCGGGCGGTAGCTTTACGACGGCGAGCATGCGCTTATACAACTAAAATGGACCAACTCTTAGGACTTAGGACCCGCCACGCCACCGCGAATTCACACCGCGCCGCCGACGCGACCCGGTCCCCGTACCCGCCTGTGTGTGCATTAAGCTTAAAGGTGTAGCCAGTTTTTGACGAAAGACCAGTTCGCGAACCAATCGCTTAATGCAAACCGTGCTACAAAATGCACGTGAGCAGTTGGATATTATTATGGAGCGTTTGCAATCAAATCTTGAAAGCTTATTTGCTTAGCTGTATTTTCACATCACCTTTTGCAAAAAAGGCTTTTTCTTACCTGCTAGGAGAGATCAGTGCCACTTTTCCATTGTACGTCACTATTTTTTCAGCTAAAATAATATTTTTGTACAAAAATTTCCTCATAGGCGAGCAGTAGCAAAATTATTTCCACCTTGAGCGTTAACACTTGATCCCTCACTACGCTCGGGATTCTCTTTTAGGATTCTTTGCTTCGTTCAGGATTCAATATACGCCCTCGCCGTAAACATGTCATTTTGCTCCCTTGTGACACAATCTAAAAAAATGTATGTGTTTATTTAGCATTAAAAAGTGCTCCAGCATCCATCCAGCATCAGCAGCAGCTCCAAGAGCTGGTAGTGTATCAAATAAAATAATAAGTACCTGGGCGACCGAGCTTTGCTCGGTTATAACTATTTATTGTAATATGGTGGTCTATAGGTGATAATCTTAACTACATTTTTTTACTAAATTAAACTTGTCTAAAAAAATATATATAAACTTGGACATATAAAAAAAAACAAAAGTTAGTCACCGGGCGAGATTCGAACCCGTAACACTCATTTAGCAGTCCGCGTCTTAACCCGCTGGACCAGACGGACAGTGGCCGGCAACACGAAATTAGCGACCATATTCTGCGGCGAAAGAAAAACGCATGAAAACTGGAAAACACGCGTTTTCCCAAACATAAGACTAATCTTTTAGACTAGAGTCCTGCCTGGAGCGACTTAGACTTATATGTTCAAGTTTATATATAATTTTTAAATTTTTATTGTTTTAAACAAGTTTAATTTAGTAAAAAAATGTAGTTAAGATTATCAACTATAGACCACCATATTACAATAAATAGTTATAACCGAGCAAAGCTCGGTCGCCCAGGTACTACTAATCTATGGACAGAACTGCATGAATGTAATGCTCAAACACTATGTTTAAAATTCATTTGTTTACTGTACATGTCTGTCTTTTTAGGGTTCCGTAGCCAAATGGCAAAAAACGGAACCCTTATAGATTCGTCATGTCCGTCTGTCTGTCCGATTCTGTCACAGCCACTTTTTTCCGAAACTATAAAAGCTATACTGTTCAAACTTGGTAAGTAGATGTATTCTATGAACCGCATTATGATGTTTACATAAAAATAGAAAAAAAACAATAAATTTTGGGGGTTCCCCATACTTAGAACTGAAACTCAAAAAAACTTTTTTCATCAGACCCATACGTGTGGGGTATCTATGGATAGGTCTTTAAAAATTATATTGAGGTTTCTAATATCATTTTTTTCTAAACTGAATAGTTTGCGCGAGAGACACTTCTAAAGTGGTAAAAAGTGTGTCCCCCCCCCCCCGTAACTTCTAAAATAACAGAATGAAAAATCTAAAAAAAATATATGATATACATTGCCATGCAAACTTCCACCGAAAATTGGTTCAAACGAGATCTAGTAAGTAGTTTTTTTTTAATACGTCATAAAAATTAAAAAAAAAATTTTTTTTCATCAAACCCAAACGTGTGGGGTATCTAGGGATAGGTCTTCAAAAATGATATTTAGGTTTCTAATATCATTTTTTTCTAAACTGAATAGTTTGCGCGAGAGACACTTCAAAATGAAAAAAATGTGTGTCCCCCCCCCTGTAACTTCTAAAATAACAGAATGAAAAATCTGAAAAAAATATATGATATACATTACCATGCAAACTTCCACCGAAAATTGGTTTGAACCAGATCTAGTAAGTAGTTTTTTTTAATACGTCATAAATGGTACGGAACCCTTCATGGGCGAGTCCGACTCGCACTTGGCCGCTTTTTTAAATTCAACTTAATTGGTAGAGTAGTTTCGGAGAAATAACGCTGTGACAGACAGACGCACAGGTGATCTTCTAAGGTTTTGCTTTTTCCCTTTGTAGTACGGAACCCTGAAAATCGTAACTAGTAGTTTGGAAACCCTTGGTCTAATATAATGTAGCAGTGAAAGATGAATAAAAGAAAGGAAAATATTTTTTTACAATTTTATTTTGCGACCAAATGCACCGCAATATGTGTTCAGTTCAGACCTGACGTTACATGATTCACTTTGATTTTTCTTCAAATATTTACAATATCGGCTCCTACTTCCATAATTACTATATTGGATTACATTATTTAAAATGTTATAGCAATGGAAACTACTACTGAACAAAACATAAACCTTAGTCCTTTCCGTTGGTTACTCTTTCCAATAAATAGACTATTATTCCTTACACTACTTGATTGATACATATATTTAGGTGCTCTTGGCTAGAGTCTCGGCCTTGGCGACAACTTCCTCGATGGGCCCGACCATGTAGAAGGCGACCTCGGGCAGGTGGTCGTACTCGCCCTGCAGGATCTTCGAGAAGCCCTTGATGGTCTCCTCGAGCGGCACCAGCTTGCCGGCGTGGCCAGTGAACACCTCGGCGACCTGGAAGGGCTGCGACAGGAACCTTTGGATCTTGCGCGCGCGCGCCACCGTCAGCTTGTCCTCCTCAGACAACTCGTCCATACCCAGGATGGCGATGATGTCCTGGAGCGACTTGTAGTCCTGCAGGATCTTCTGCACATCACGGGCGACGTTGTAGTGCTCGGCGCCGATGATGTTGGGGTCCATGATACGTGAGGTGGAGTCGAGAGGGTCCACAGCGGGGTAGATGCCCAGCTCAGCAATGGCACGTGACAACACAGTAGTGGCGTCCAAGTGAGCAAAAGTGGTGGCCGGGGCGGGATCAGTCAAGTCATCAGCAGGCACATAGATAGCCTGCACAGAGGTGATGGAACCCTTCTTGGTGGTGGTGATTCTCTCCTGCATAGTACCCATGTCAGTGGCCAAGGTCGGCTGATAACCCACAGCAGATGGGATACGACCCAGAAGGGCAGACACTTCCGAACCAGCCTGAGTGAAACGGAAGATGTTGTCAATGAAGAGCAGCACATCCTGACCCTCCTGATCACGGAAGTACTCAGCCACAGTAAGACCAGTTAGGGCGACACGGGCACGGGCGCCTGGGGGCTCATTCATCTGGCCATACACCAGTGACACTTTGGAGGTCTTGTCCTTGAGGGAAATGACACCGGACTCAATCATTTCCTGGTACAAATCATTACCCTCACGTGTGCGCTCGCCCACGCCGGCAAACACGGAGTAACCACCGTGAGCCTTGGCCACGTTGTTAATAAGCTCCATGATGAGTACGGTCTTGCCGACACCAGCACCGCCGAACAGGCCAATCTTTCCTCCTTTGGCATATGGCGCCAGCAGGTCCACGACCTTGATGCCGGTGACCAGGATCTCTTGCTCCACGCTCATATCCACGAACTCGGGCGCCTCGGCATGGATGGCCGCCGTCTTGTCGGTGGGGATGGGGCCGCGCTCGTCGATGGGCTCGCCGATCACGTTCATGATGCGCCCAAGCGTCTCCACGCCCACGGGGATGCGGATGGGTGAACCGGAGTCGTGTACGGCCTGTCCGCGCACCAAACCCTCGGTACCGTCCATGGCGATGGTGCGCACCGTGTTCTCTCCCAAGTGCTGCGCCACCTCCAGCACGAGCCGGGGCTGCCTGTTCTGCACTTCCAGGGCATTGAGGATGGGAGGCAGGTTGTCTTCGAACTGTACATCTACAACGGCACCGATGACAGCGACTACTTTACCTTGTCCCTTGCCTGCGGCCTTGGCTGCATAATCACGTTTGTTGACCAGAGCTCCAGCGACAAAGGGTGTCTTGTCGGCTACAGATTTGTCCACTACCGACTTCGCGGCCAAACGGCCGGCTCTACAGGCGGTAGAGAACATTTTCGTATTTGATCGATCGAATAGGAAAAAAAAATTCAAAAGGGTCACGCTCACTCTGAAAAATTTACGTAAGCGGCAGCAAGTGCGAGACGATGAGAGGAGAGGGGAAGGTTGCGGCAGGGCGGGGGCAAGATGATGTTACAGAGTAGATAAAGATGTGATCAAATTGCATAAAATACTTTTTACGTAATTTTTAAGCAATTATTTATGAAGCTCTCAATTTATTTGTTATTATTAAAACAAGTTATTGCAATATTACATACCCTTGTGCTATTATTAGGTTATTACCATCCATTATTTATTACTTTTCTCTTTTCATTGCGACGGACAGTCTTGACTTTATGGACTAAAGTTTTAAACGATTTATTGTAAATCTGGAACGGTACAAAAACTAAACTAAAATGTCACAGTGATTATATGCTCTTTGTGTCACATGTGATACTACGTCATCTGTCACTCACTGTCAGTAAAAAAAAACGCGAAAATCACGCTTGTTTCGTGTGATTTTGGTTGAAGATTTTTCAATAAAATTGTGGTTCATATTGAATACCGACAACATATAATAACTAAATTAACTGAAAAATGGAGTATATATCTCCTGAAAGTGTTACGGCGTCCAACAGCACGCGAATGTAAGTCTTGTTTATTTATAGGTTAATGTTAAAGTCCTGAATTATAATACTTATCTTAATAAATCCTCGCTCAATGCTCAATGATACTGCTTTATTAACCTTCTTATACGTCTGCGGTCTTATTACTTTGTTATAATCGAGTGGTTCTTCTTTGCAGACTATGTTGTCAATGTGCAGTGCCGATAGAAGCAAATCCCTCAAATATGTGTGTAGCATGTTTGAGGGCTCATGTTGACATTTCTGAGGGTGTCCCTAAACAGGCTACACTCTTCTTCTGCAGGGGATGTGAAAGGTAGTATATATTATTATTTTATTTTCTTCTATTATCACATTTAACCTCATGTTCTTGCGTATTACATTTTATCAAAAGTTACATTACAATACACGTGTACAGGGCTCTGCTAACCACGGCTATATTTTCAGACACTTGATGCTAGAGCCTTTTCTTGATCACTGCTAACAATTTCTACAAATAAGTAAGTTAAAAAAATGTTGATAGGTGGGACCACACAGAGCGAGCAATTTCTTCGTTTACAAAACCGCCTCGGCCGAGACACGTCTACACTGGCCGTTTTGTGTGCGAGGAAATTGCCTTGTGCATATGCTCGCTCTGTGTGGACCTGCCTTATGAACAAAATTGTGATAATGATTTTCAGATATCTTCAACCACCTGCAGAGTGGGTGGTGGCTGCACTTGAGTCTCGTGAGCTGCTTGCCCTCTGTCTCAAGCGGCTGAAAGGCCTAAACAGGGTCAAGCTGATAGACGCAGGGTTTGCCTGGACTGAGCCCCATTCCAAAAGGATCAAAGTAAAATACATATTGAACTTATAACTTTTAGTTTTAAGTGGATTTTATATGAGAATTATGATAATTTTTTATAGGTATGTCACCCTTCTTCTTCGGTCGATCCCTCAATGCTGAGGATCGTGACATAGTGTCCTTCTGTTGAAGACCAGATTCCTCCATAGGCTTCTATTCCTCGCCTAGCGCATGGCCTTGTGCAGTTTTAATTGCATAGGTGCAGTGATTTGAGCGGTGTAGTAGGGGGGGGCCCTGAGGTCTGGTGCCTTCAACTTTGCCCATCTTAATAACTCTCTCTAGGCTATCCGGGGAGCAGCGTGAGATATGTCTGAAGTATATGAGAGTTAGGAGCTGGCATATTGTTGAAAACCGGTGTTTTATTTGTAGCTCTTCCAATATGGACTTATTAGTACACATAGCTGTCCAAGGTATCCATAAAAGCCGGCGCCCACACCACATCTCAAATGCGTTGATACGCTTGGCTTGATCAAATTTAGACATGTGTCACAACCATAGAGAAAGATTGAGAACACCAGAGATGTCACCCTATAGATCTATAAAAATTGTTAGAACCTATAAAAAATGTTACAAATTGTCAACCATAAAATTGTTTCTTATCCTTCTATTACCCAACAGGTGAAACTAACAGTACAAGGTGAAGTAATGGGAGGTGCAGTTCTCCAGCAAACTTTCATCGTTGAGTTCAGCATCCAGCACCAGATGTGCGATGCCTGCCACCGCTCTGAAGCGCAAGATTACTGGCGCGCGCTTGTGCAAGTGAGACAACGCGCGAATAATAGGAAGACATTCTACTATCTTGAGCAGCTGATATTGAAGCATAAGGCGCATGAGAATACACTTGGGATTAAGCCTAAACATGGTTAGTAATTGATTTATAATTTTTGTAACATGATTGTTGCAAGCAAGATTGTTTTCATATCCCATATGCAATACAAGGAAGAGATCCTAACTTACAAGATTTTGGTCATACTCACAAATTAAAAGCAGATGCCTGACTAGTGGAAAATAGCGGGTACTTGCTTCAGCAAAGAGCGAGTTTTTTTTAATTATGGGCGAGTATTTTCTCTTGACAAAATTATTCACTAGGCGGGTTCACACAGAGCGAGCGAGCGAGCACGTATGTGCAAGGCAATTTCCTCGCGCACAAAACGGCCAGTATAGACGTGCCTCGGCGGAGGCGGCGCGCGCGTTTTCCTCACCTGAGCGCGCTGCCTCGGCCTAGGCACGTCTACACTGATCGGTTTGTGCGCGAAAACATTGCCTCGCGCATATGCTCGCTCTGTGTGGACCCGCCTACTGGTTGTGTAAGATCAACCAACAATTACTGCATACCTTTATTCACATGGCATCAAAAACCTACGTGAAAATTTATATTTACGCGTACGTTTCCTGCGCAAAAATATAATCTATCGCAGGCCGATTTCGCGTCGCCGGTTAGGCAACTGCCTAAAATGCCGATTTTTCTGCTCAGTTATGGAGGATTTAACAACTGGAGACGCTTTGTCTGTAATTTTCTATACAAAACAAATTCTGATATTGGTCAGTCCATACAATACATATAACCATTGCTCGAGGTTTTTGACAGAGGGGTAAGATCTTAAAGGCCACTCCAGTTGTTAAATCCTCTAAGACTCAGTTAGGCTATTGTAACCTTTTGGCTATAGTACCTACGTAGGTGTTATTAATTTATCAGATGACCAACTTACAAATTTAATATGATGACTTTCAGATGGATTAGACTTCTTCTACACAACTGAAAGCCATGCCCGCAAGATGGTAGATTTCATACAATCCATGCTTCCCATAAAATGCCAGCATTCCAAGAAGTTAATATCGCACGATATACACAGCAACGTCTACAACTACAAGTTCACATTCAGTATAGAGATTGTGCCGCTGTCTAAAGACAGCGTGGTGTGCCTTCCGAAGAAGTTGTGTCAGCAGCTTGGAGGCATTTCTCCTATCTGTTTGGTGCACAGAGTTACTAGCACTATACATTTAATAGATGCAAATACTGGGCAGGGTAAGTTGGTCCTAATAAATTTTAGATGGTAGTGTTAGGCGGATAATATATGTCCAAAATTATTAATTTAGAGGCTAGATAAATATGACCCTTTATAGATTGTGTCATGCACGAAGACACATGCCTTCACTCATATTGTCTTGTTATTAAAGGTTAGGTTTGACTAAACTGCGCGTCATCGTGGATGACACGAACTATATGACTGGAAGTTTCTCACATTATTCTTTATTTTAGTCTAGTTTTCTTTATTATATTTAATTTGTACCATGTTCCAGATCCCTCATGTAACTGAAATTAATCATAACCTTAATTTGTTTTTAGTGTGTGATGTCTCAGCTACCGTGTACTGGAGGAACCCATTCAATCCTATTTGCAATCCAAAGCAGCTGGTGGAATATATTGTAATGGATATTGATATTTTGAAGGAACATGTAAGTATCCTTTAAAAAAAGTTTAAAAACAAAAAGTAGCGGATCAAATAACGCTTCATAAGTATCTAACATTCAGTAACAGCTTAACAAAAAGTGCTGTCTTTAATATAGAACAACGAAGACTGCAAAAGATATACTTTGGAACGTGAATTTTAGAAATCTATCTGTATTTGGAAAAGTTATCTGGGGTGTCAGATACTTTTGGCGCGTTGTTTCATCCGCTACTATTGGTGCTGACTGTACTACATTTGTCTTCAGGAAAAGAAGTCATTCCCCGGCCAAGGCATGTTGTCCAACAAGCACGTGGTGGCCGACGTGTGGGTGGTGAAAGCCAGCGAGCTGGGACTCGACGTGAGCCCCATCCACACTAAGACACACCTTGGACATGTACTCAAACCTGGGGACACTGTTATGGGGTAAGTTAAGAGGCCTTATTCCTACAGACGAGCGTATTTTGTAAAATGCTTCCTTTTTCATTCAAGATTACGACGTAACTATTAGTATTTATTCAAAAACTGATAACGTACTTAAATAATCGTTTCCTAAACTAGGGGCTCCAACAGTTCAAATTTTCATTTTCTCTTTTAAACCTCTTTTTTAATGAGGTTTTTTGGGAGTCTTTTCCAAATTTTGCAGTGAGATGTGGCGTTTCGGTTCTCAATTTTGCTATAAACAAGAATCATTTGGTACATGAATGACTACAATTTGATTCAACATATCTCGTACGAGGGGCTGGAATGATTAACAATCGAAGATTCATTTGAAAAAACTGATAAAATACCTTCCGAGTTTTCTTAATTTTTTTGGCGAAAACAGGGTTTTATTATATTTTATTTCCGCAAATTGTACGCATATTTTGCTTTAAAAATAATATTATAGCAAACTGTAACTTTATGTTAACCTATAAAAAAAAAATCGTAACTATGGGACCTATATTGCCGTAAATTTATATTTTTTTAAAACACGTATAAATCACGCAGCAGCGACGCCCCGCTCTCAGTCCGCGCGGAGCGCGCTTAGACGACGGACCTGTGCTCGATTGTCAGGCATTCGTTGCGATCGTAATCAGCTACGGAGTTCCGAGAAGTGCTATATACTGCGATTAGAAAATCTTAATAAAAGTTCATTTTTTACAGTATGCATAACAGACTCGCTTATTGATGGATTTTCAGTGTTACTTTTTTTTTATACTAAGTCGGTGGCAAACAAGCATACGGCCCGCATATGTACGCCTGCAACTCCAGAGGAGTTACATGCGCGTTGCCGACCCTAACCCCCTCCCGCCCCTCGTTGAGCTCTGGCAACCTTACTCACCGGCAGGAACACAACACTATGAGTAAGGTCTAGTGTTATTTGGCTGCGATTTTCTGAAAAACGCATTTTCACTTGAAATTACGTTAGGGTTTGCATTATTATTTTTGACCCGGATGAAGTCCAAGTTCTCATGATGGAGTCAGGAGTTGGTCACCAGAACTCCTAATCTACTAATTATAATCCCATCGTGTTTGGGCTCAAAAGATTTGCCCTGACGAACACCATCGATCTAGATGAGGTCCAGGGTCTCATGATGGAGTCAGGAGTTGGTCACTAGAACTCCTAATCTACTCATTATAATTCCATCGTGTTTGGGCTCAACAGAGTTGCCCTGACGAGCACCTTCAATCTAGATGAGGTCCAGGGTCTCATGATGGAGTCAGGAGCTGGTCACCAGAACTCCTAATCTACTCATCATAACTCCATCGTGTTTGGGTTCAATAGATTTGCCCTGATGAACACCATCGATCTAGATGAGGCCCAGGGTCTCATGATGGAGTCAGGAGTTGGTCACTAGAACTCCTAATCTACTCATTATAATTCCATCGTGTTTGGGCTCAACAGAGTTGCCTGACGAGCACCTTCAATCTAGATGAGGTCCAGGGTCTCATGATGGAGTCAGGAGCTGGTCACCAGAACTCCTAATCTACTCATCATAACTCCATCGTGTTTGGGCTCAATAGATTTGCCCTGATGAACACCATCGATCTAGATGAGGCCCAGGGTCTCATGATGGAGTCAGGAGTTGGTCACCAGAACTCCTAAACTACTCATCATAACCTCATCGTGTTCGGGCTCAATAGATTTGCCCTGACGAGCATCATCAATCTAGATAAAGTCCAGGGTCTCATGATGGAGTCAGGAGTTGGTCACTAGAACTCCTAATCTACTCATTATAATTCCAACGTGTTTCGGCTCAAAAGATTTGCCCTGATGAGCACCATCGAACTAGATGAGGTCCAGGATCGCATGATGGAGTCAGGAGTTGGTCACCAGAACTCCTACTCTACTCATCATAACTCCATCGTGTTTGGGCTCAATAGAGTTGCCCTGACGAGCACCTTCAATCTAGATGAGGTCCAGGGTCTCATGATGGAGTCAGGAGCTGGTCACCAGAACTCCTAATCTACTCATCATAACTCCATCGTGTTTGGGTTCAATAGAGTTGCCCTGACGAGCACCATCAATCTAGATGAGGTCCAGGGTCTCATGATGGAGTCAGGAGCTGGTCACCAGAACTCCTAATCTACTCATCATAACTCCATCGTGTTTGGGCTCAATAGATTTGCCCTGATGAACACCATCGATCTAGATGAGGCCCAGGGTTTCATGATGGAGTCAGGAGTTGGTCACCAGAACTCCTAATCTACTCATAATAACCTCATCGTGTTCGGGCTCAATAGATTTGCCCTGACGAGCATCATCAATCTAGATAAAGTCCAGGGTCTCATGATGGAGTCAGGAGTTGGTCACTAGAACTCCTAATCTACTCATTATAATTCCAACGTGTTTCGGCTCAAAAGATTTGCCCTGATGAGCACCATCGATCTAGATGAGGTCCAGGGTCTCATGATGGAGTCAGGAGTTGGTCACCAGAACTCCTAATCTACTCATCATAACTCCATCGTGTTTGGGCTCAATAGTTTTGCCCTGATGAACACCATCGATCTAGATGAGGTCCAGGGTCTCATGATGGAGTCAGGAGTTGGTCACCAGAACTCCTAAACTACTCATCATAACCTCATCGTGTTTGGGCTCAATAGATTTGCCCTGACGAGCATCATCAATCTAGATAAAGTCCAGGGTCTCATGATGGAGTCAGGAGTTGGTCACTAGAACTCCTAATCTACTCATTATAATTCCAACGTGTTTGGGCTCAAAAGATTTGCCCTGACGAGCACCATCGATCTAGATGAGGTCCAGGGTCTCATGATTATAATGGTAATTTGATGGTGCTTGTCGGAGTAAATCTATTGAGCCCAAACACGATGGAGTTATGATAAATAGATTACGAGTTCTGGTGACCAACTCCTGACTCCATCATGAGACCCTGGACTTCATCTAGATCGATGGTACTCGTCAGGGGAAATCTATTGAGCCCAAACACGATGGAATTATAATGAGTAGATTAGGAGTTCTAGTGACCAACTCCTGACTCCATCATGAGACCCTGAACATCATCTAGATTGATGGTGCTCGTGAGGGCAAATCTATTGAGCCCAAACACGATGGAGTTATGATGAGTAGATTAGGAATTATGGTGACCAACTCCTGACTCCATCATGAGACCCTGGACTTCATCTAGATCGATGGTACTCGTCAGGGCAAATCTTTTGAGCCCAAACACGATGGAATTATAATGAGTAGATTAGGAGTTCTAGTGACCAACTCCTGACTCCATCATGAGACCCTGAACATCATCTAGATTGATGGTGCTCGTGAGGGCAAATCTATTGAGCCCAAACACGATGGAGTTATGATGAGTAGATTAGGAATTATGGTGACCAACTCCTGACTCCATCATGAGACCCTGGACTTCATCTAGATCGATGATACTCGTCAGGCCAAATCTTTTGAGCCCAAACACGATGGAATTATAATGAGTAGGTTAGGAGTTCTGGTGACCAACTCCTGACTCCATCATGAGACCCTGGACTTCATCTAGATCGATGGTACTCGTCAGGGCAAATCTTTTGAGCCCAAACACGATGGAATTATAATGAGTAGATTAGGAGTTCTAGTGACCAATTCCTGACTCCATCATGAGACCCTGAACATCATCTAGATTGATGGTGCTCGTGAGGGCAAATCTATTGAGCCCAAACACGATGGAGTTATGATGAGTAGATTAGGAATTATGGTGACCAACTCCTGACTCCATCATGAGACCCTGGACTTCATCTAGATCGATGGTACTCGTCAGGGCAAATCTTTTGAGCCCAAACACGATGGAATTATAATGAGTAGATTAGGAGTTCTGATGACCAACTCCTGACTCCATCATGAGACCCTGGACTTCATTTAGATCGATGGTACTCGTCAGGGCAAATCTATTGAGCTCAAATACGATGGAATTATAATGAGTAGATTAGGAGTTCTAGTGACCTACTCCTGACTCCATCATGAGACCCTGGACTTCATCTAGATTGATGGTGCTCATCAGGGTAAATCTATTGATCCCAAACTCGATGGAGTTATGATGAGTAAATTAGGAGTTCTGGGGAGTTCTGGTGACCAACTCCTGACTCCGTCATGAGACCCTGGACCTCATCTAGATCGATGGTGTTCGTCAGGGCAAATCTTTTGAGCCCAAGCACGATGGCATTATAATGAGTAGATTAGGAGTTCTGGTGACCAACTCCTGACTCCATCATAAGAACCTGGATGGACTTCATTCGAGTCAAAAATAATAATACAAACCCTAACGTGATTTCAAATAACACTGAAACTCTATAGCACTAATGTGAGCAAAACGATTGGCATCTTGACTAGGCAGCATGGGTGCGTAGCCACCATGCCAATCGATACGACAACGAAACACTATCTGTCTCTCTCTCGTACTAATATGCACAAAAGATTGGCATCTTGGCTGGGCAGCATGGGTGCGTAGCCAACATGCCAAACGTTTACGATACGACAAGGAAACACTATCTGTCTCTCTATCGCACTAATATGCGCAATCGATTGGCTTCTTGCCTAGGTATCATGGGTGCGTAGCCAACATGCCAATCGTTTACGATACGACAACGAAACACTACTCTCTCTCTATCGCACTAATATACGCAAACGATTGGTAGTTTGGCTAGGCACTAAGCAAGTGTGTGGCCAACATGCCAATCGTTTACGATACGACAACGAAACACTATCTGTCTCTCTATCGCACTAATATACTTTATTTATACCTGCAGTCATTTACTAACTTCTTCATTTTCCATTGGTGTGAAAGAGACAGAATAAAGAGCAAGGGTTATAGTACACTCTGTAGTCTGTACACTTAGTAGTAGTGTACATAAAAAAAAAAAACTACTGTGCATATACAATAAAATAAAGAGTGCCCATATGATATCATATGACACTAAAATTAATGTTGCTTGAAATTATATTGAAAACTATCAAGATTATTCTAGTCTGCATTGAAACGCGCGTCGCGTTGCCGGCGCTCGCGTATCGAGCGCCAACGCCATCTATGGAGCGTTATTTCGTGAAATCGGAGAACGCTCCAAGGATTAAGGGCTCTTAACCCTTTGACTGCTAAAGACGTCAACTGATGCGCGGCTATTCGCTAGGTGCTGCCCTCATTTTGTCGGCTTTTCTACATTGAATCTTATGGATTAAATTAATTCCAACGGTTGCCGCTGTCCATAAGATTACGTGTGTTTGTGACAATCAAAGCCAATTCTCTCTCTTAACGACTTCGCACCTTGCCAATAGTCCAATATCAACCTTCGTGCCGACGAGGTTCACGATGACGCGCCGCACAAATTTTAACATGAGATAGAACATGTGCTTTATGTTCCTCCTTTTTCTAGGCTTCGCTATTTATCTCTTCTAATATAATACAAGAACATAACAAACATCTCAATGCTTGGCAATGTCTCCAAATGTCTGAAGTTATATAGAGAACGTACAAAAAAATATTTGCGTGAGTTTTTAACACGTTCAATGTCCCAATCTGAACAATCTTGACTTCTGAACCTTACGACTTTGTAAAAGAGGCTTGCCGTGACCCTTATACGGGGCACGGACAGTGAACGTTGTTAATCTTATTCTATTACATTTACTATTTACACAGTGGTACAGTGGTAAAATAAGACGCGTAAAGTAGTCCGAATTTTTGCTGAAACTGAAGTAGAAGACGCTATATGGCGCCATAATTAAACGATAGCGCTCGACTACCTAGCTTCAGCTACCGCATAATGTACGGAGCAGTAAAGTACCATACCATACCATCTACTATAGCTGTTAATGTGCTACAGGTACTTAATTTCCTACACTGCTGCGAACCTCATAACCAAGCGTTTTTTCTTCAAAAATCATATTGAACGCGCAAGCGTTTCAATCATACGTCAGCTGTCTTAAGAATATGCTCCATCTTATCGAGGACCACTCTTTTGGGGCCTACTTTTTCCACTAGCTTACAAAAAACAAGCATGCAGCTTGAATGCGCAATTTACAAACGCTTTACATTTTCCAGCTACAACCTCGGTGACTCCAACGTGAACGACTCTAACCTAGACAAGCTCGACCGCGCCGTGGTCCCCGACGTGTTCCTAGTCAAGAAGCACTACGGCGAGCGCGCCGCGCGCCGCCGCGCACGCAACTGGAAGCTCAAGCACATGGCTGAAGAACTTCATGACGGTGCCAGCTCCACAAACGAGTAAGTTATCATCTAAAAACACAGGGCCCTACTTTAGACGTTCGTTCGTCTAGAGAGGCAAACTGACGAACGATCGAAGACGTTCGCGGTAGAACCTAGAAAAGTTATCGTTCCGCCGTGCCCGACGTGCAGGCGTTGCGTTCAAAGGGTTAAAGGGTCGGTTGCACCAAACCGTCTGTCATCGTTAAAACGTAAGGTAAATTTTATTCTCTCCGCTGCGAGAAATGGCCCTTTGTGGTCGGCCTCAGTGGCGAGCTCCAGCGGCGCGTTCGGCGGAGACCATAAATAAGGATACGTTTCCCATTGAGTTTAATCGCCGGCATCTAATTAAATGGCTGAAGGACAATCAGCTACGTCATTGAATGCAACGTTTAAATGGCTGAACGTCGTGTAGTAATTTAGTGATGAATTTATGATGTTTGGTTAGGTTAGGTTAGTTTATTGTATTTATTTATTATAAGTCTATTATTTACTTGTTTCATTTCTTCAGTCATTTTTAAAGGCCTTATTTTCAATACGCCAAGTTGTTAAAAGTTGATTGATTCTAGTTTTATTAACTATCGGCCTAGGCATCATTGTCTAATGAACTGGTTAATTTAACCAAATGACTGCGACATAACCATTTAGTGAGTTGGCAATTTTTTTAAATCATTGCTCATTGTTTAACAGCGACTACAACGAGTTCCTGGACGACCTGGAGGAAGACCCGGCCTTCCGGCAGAACATCAACATCTTCAAGCGCGGCGACGTGGCCGTGGACACGGACGAGATGGACCCGTCGCTGCCGCGCATCACGCTCGCCGAGATGCTCGACGATCTCAACATCGAAGACGTCGAGATGAGCGAAGTTTGATAAACAACTTTGCAATCTGGACTATAATTGGTCGATAATTTCGTTGCTTTGTCTATTTGGCTCTGTTTCCACCAGAGATGTGTGAGGATGCGTCGCAAGAGATGTGTTTGTTAAGAACCAATGGAATCACTACACGCTGAGCGAGGAAAGCAAATGAAGTGATTCTATTGCTACGCATCCTCGCACATCTCTGTTGGAAACGCAGACTTACAGACTTAAAATATAACATGCGATATTCAACTTTATTGTATTTCATGAGGTTGCTATTTACAATGACGTCTTAAGTTACTATGTCGCATTAAAGCATGGTAAATTACAGAAAAGGTTAAATATAGTTAGAGTACGTACCGCGTCATTAGTTTTTTGATAAAAAATACAAGTATTCTTATCCTTGAAAGTTGAAACTTCGTCAAATACTACTGAAACCGGATGTTTATATTTCATATGAATAAATCGTATGCTCATACATTTTAAGTGTTTTCTATTCGTTCTACCGTGCGTCCCACTTCCAGGAGATGCTTCCTAGTAGATAGGTATTTCCCCTCCTTGTCGTTTTAACATAATTTGACTAGTTAACAAGTTTACATTCATATTACCCTTTTATATGGTGTGAAATTCTAATTTGAAAAAAATAATTAAAATCTATTTGATAGAACTGAACTTATGGAAACCATACGTTGGAAATGCTCTGTATGCATGGCATTATATTACAATTACCAAGAGAATTTGAAATAGAGGTGGATTGTCAAAGAAAACAGTAGCCACAGTAAATTTGCCGCCATCTTTCGACACAAAAGATTAAACTTTTAGAACGCCATTCGACTTTGATCCTTATTCTGTCAATAATAATTTTGTTAAATATCAAAAAGATGGCGCCACCTTATCGGGCATCTGCTAAAGGTTGTGGCGCCTCATTTCGAATTCTCTTTGCAATTACGTTGATAGGTAGGGATATTACAAACGATTTATAAGTATTCGATTTTACTAATGCTATTATATGCTTAAATTAAAACTACCTAGTGTGAGTGCTCGTGTCGTCAAGGCGCATTACCTGTTGATGATTGTACCATAACTATTTAAAATTAATTATACATACCTACTTGTTTAATTTTTGTTAGTAACGCGTGTGCATTATCGCATAGTTATTACTTAGGTATAACGACAGGAAAGGATGAATTGGCTATTAGTTTTAATTATGGTAGCAACTGCTGCCGCGAAATTTATATCTTATGGTGAGTTCTGTCAGTTCTGTGTTGTGTGTCATCGAAAGCTCTCCTCCATTTGCACCTATGAGTTATGACTATATATTCACCCCAGAAATGATTGCAGGTGACTAAATAAACACCCTGAGAAAAATGGACCATAAAATTGATTTATATTAACTTTTCCGCTTTAATATTGTTTTTGTTAAACTAGTACCGACGCCAATACTCGGGATTAGTTGCCAAGCGGACCCCAGGCTCCCATGAGCCGTGGCAAAATGCCGGGATGACACGAGGAAGATGAAGAAGCTTTAATATATTTTTAAATATTGATCCTAGCGAAAAGAGTGTACATAATTCTGTTACTTCTAACTTTCTTAATTTCCCTTTAAGATGAAGTTGAAGACTTGTTCGTAAAGTTTATGGAGCAGCGCTTATCTGAAAATGAAGGCAAGACGCTTAATGACGTGTTTGAAATACTCAGAATGCCCCAATATATATCTGAACATTCACACAATAAAGTTTCTAAACCTCAAATGGTGAGTAGATATTAACATTTTGAGTTAGGTAATTTCGTTATATACTCGTAGGTACCTCATATTTACAGTACCTGATACTTATTAGCGCCTCGGTGGTCGATTTTGAACTGGCCATTTCATCATCTGACCATCAACTATTTGACATAACCATAAAAGGATGTCACTTCATAATAATCCAAGATCCCAGAGCAGCCAGACCTTACTTATTTGCAAGACCAATTGCAGGGGCCCAACCATCCCCTAGGCCCAAGACCTACATAAAGTTTCACACAAATACCTACACATATAAACCTTGTGTGTCTGGGGGATGGTTGGTTCAATTGGTGTGGCTACTTACAAAATGTAATAGTAAATAGTTCCCTGAGTAATATATAAAAATCAAGAGTGAGAATGTAAGTAAAGTTACAAATTTTTTATCAGCTTTAAAGCGTCTGGTAATAGTTACCGCCGGCGGAAATGGTCTGGCAATGTTGATTACAATTTTTTAACAATATTGACATAACATACATAAAAATCAGCCATGAGAATTTAAGAAAAGGTAAGTATTATTTTTGCCTAACTTTAGCACCTTGTACCGGATAAATGGCCGTCGGTATCGGGCCAATATAGCAATGCATACTTGCTTATATAAAATATAATAGACATTAAAAGTACATACTAACACTATATTATCCCATACATTTTATTCATGAGAAAATAAGTAAGGTCTGGCGGCTCTGGGATCTTGGACTATGAGTGGATTCTGGTCAAATTAATGGATATAGATAGTTACTTCAAGTAGGTACTTCATCTGCCTTTGACGATAATACTATAACTCTGGATACATCGTTAAAATAAATTATCCACTGGTAGAGATGCTGATATCGAAATTTAATCTATCCATATAGAAGAAACTAGTCGATTACCATCGTAAAGATGTATTCGCGGTTCTATCTGCAGAACTATGCCTGTATTTTCCCCAAAGTTGCAAGAGCTGTCACTATGTGGACAACACTTTTTAGTTCAGCCGTCTTCGCCACCTAACTCTTGCGTTATTAGCCACCATCGCGATAACAAACATTTTATTTCAGAGTCTTCTTTGCTTTGGCTGCCAAGTAGTAGGAGCGGCTTTTTTTGACGGCGTAGCGATAGGACTCCCAGATGACGTTCTTTGTTTGAAAATGACGCTGCTCTGCACAGTACTGGGCATTGGGACTTACGGCGTGTGCAAAGGTGCCATGGAACTGCATGTGGTAGGGCCAGAACACCAATTACACGATAGGTTCAAGAATTGGTGATATCACATCGTGTCACAATGCGATATCATATCGAAGAAAACTATGACGTACAGTCACGTTCCGTGATTGTTGACCCATTTAAGGTTATACTATACCATAGCGTAAATATTAAACAACTAATTTAGCTAGAACCCTAAATGGCTCAACAATCGCGGAGCGTGATGGTACACTATATCGTGAAAAAATTACGACACGACGTCATACCATCGACTCAAACGTTGTCTTTTTAGAAGTAACATTAAGTAGGTACCTATATTAACATTATTGTCTGTGTTTTTTTCTTTAGGCGATCTATTAAGAGCAGCAGGATGTGAAAATGTCGTCCATAGCTCTTGCCCGACTGTACATACCATTTTTTTTAGGGGACACGTACCTACTCTACACTCTTCGCTTTATCTGCAGCATGAATACTACAAATATCTACTTCCGTTTCTTTCTCTGATTCTAGCCTATACTGGCCTACATAATAAAGAACACCCCTAAAGCCGAGCCAAGCACGTTTTGCGGATTAGCCCTGCAAGTGGCGGACGACCCTGATGTCTGCGCCTACGATGATCCCAGATTCGACTGGCATGTGGAACTCCCGGATCCTGTCCCAGATATGGACACGAAAGTATACATAAATATCAAATTACCTAATTTGGTCGATTTGGGGCTCCAATTATAGTTGGACGCCGCTTAAGACCTGTCCGAGGACCTCTCAGTGCCTCATAACTCATAACTGAATAACCTGATAGGACTCGAGATTAACTTTTTCTTAATGGTTTTCGAAGACAACTGAACTGAACAGAATTAAATCGGCGTTACTCTACAGACTATTTAGTTAGGCTCATAAATGTGTAAATGAATTTTACTATATGATGATCTTTAGTTTACTCTGATTATCAATGATCGGCGGCCGGTAGCAATTTTTCAACGGAAGTATTACATGAATATGATTTTATTAAAATTTCGTACACAAATTATTTGAATATTATGCAGGTTTTTTATAAACAAATTATTATTTTACTACGAATTTGTTAGAACCTTGAATAAAAACGATGAAATATGACATTAAGTTTACAATCTGCTGATGTATAAAGTACATATAAATAGATCCTCAATGTTAAAAGGAATCAATTGACAATATCAAACATAGAATGAAATATAATAATTTACTATAACAGATAAATTCAGTGAGTTTTTAAGAATACGGGCTTATTTTTAACAACACAGACTTATCCATATTAGTAATAATTACTGACGTAAAGTGATATACTTATATATGGCAAACTATAATAAACTTATTCTATTCTAATATTTCTAATCAAAGAGGGAATCTTTTGTCTGTACAGTTTCATCCAATCTTTTCTTTCAAATGCAAGTTCCTTCCTTTTCCCTTTCCTATTCCCAGTACATGCTACTCTACGTCTATCTAACTGTTTATTTAATTCAATTTAACGTTTCTTCAGCATTCCTTCCACGATGGTTTTTAATCCAACACTGTAATTTTTCGCATGAGATCGTCGTTTCGTGTTTTGTTCCCTATACCTATTCTGACTTAGAGGTAATTTTAAAAACGTATTTTTTTTTTATTCATAATATCTATAAAACTAATTTCACATATAAAAAAGCGGCCAAGTGCGAGTCGGACTCGCCCATGAAGGGTTCCGTACCATTTATGACGTATTAAAAAAAACTACTTACTAGATCTCGTTCAAACCAATTTTCGGTGGAAGTTTGCATGGTAATGTATATCATATTTTTTTTTTAGATTTTTCATTCTGTTATTTTAGAAGTTACGGGGGGGGGGGGACACATTTTACCACTTTGGAAGTGTCTCTCGCGCAAACTATTCAGTTTAGGTTCCGTAGCCAAATGGCAAAAAACGGAACCCTTATACCTAGATTCGTCATATCCGTCTGTCTGTCCGATTATGTCACAGCCACTTTTTTCCGAAACTATAAGAGCTATACTGTACAAACTTGGTAAGTAGATGTATTCTATGAACCGCATTAAGATTTTCAGACAAAAATAGAAAAAAAACAATAAATTTTGGGGTTCCCCATACTTAGAACTGAAACTCAAAAAATCTATATTGAGGTTTCTAATATATTTTTTTTCTAAACTGAATAGTTTGCGCGAGAGGCACTTCCAAAGTGGTAAAATGTGTCCCCCCCCCCCCCCTTGTAACTTCTAAAATAAGAGAATGATAAACCTAAAAAAAATATATGATGTACATTACCATGCAAACTTCCACCGAAAATTGGTTTGAACGAGATCTAGTAAGTAGTTTTTTTAATACGTCATTAAATTTAAAAAAAAAAATTTCATCAAACCCATACGTGTGGGGTATCTATGGATAGGTCTTCAAAAATCATATTTAGGTTTCTAATAACATTGTTTTCTAAACTGATTAGTTTATGCGAGAGACACTTCCAAACTGGTAAAATGTATGTCCCCCCCCCCCCCTCCTTCTAAAATAACAGAATGAAAAATCTAAAAAAATATATGATATACATTACCATGCAAACTTCCACCGAAAATTGGTTTGAACGAGATCTAGTGAGATTTTTTTTTAATACGTCATAAATGGTACGGAACCCTTCATGGGCGAGTCCGACTCGCACTTGGCCGCTTTTTTGAAAACAGACACATAATTTGTAATGATTTTTTTTCTGATGGACGTTTAGGTAAACGCGCCTAAAGCACTGATCTTGACGATCTTATTTGTAAATTTCGTAAAGTTTGGACTGTTAAAAATGGTAATTTATAAATGGTAATTGTCCCCACTTTACGTGGAGGTAAAGTACGAGTATCTATCCTGTTTGTTTCAAAATTATTATTTACCACTTTGTAGGCGTTGTTAATATTTATTTCCATGCCAAATTATACAGCGTTGGATAGACTGATGACATACATTTGACTATGGAAGTCTAAAAATCTTGCTTTAACGGTAAGCAAGGAAATTATTTCTTTCAGCGCCTGATATCCAGCTACAGAAACAAGCCTCTAAAAGTCGCTTTAATCACAGACGCGCACATCGACCCTCTATACACACCATATGGAGTGGCCGACTGCCCTGAACCTGCTTGTTGCCGGGGTGACCAAACTGCCCAAGTCTCCTCTAACTCCTACATTAATGAGTCGATTTATGAAAAATGTTTTATCAAATACGACGATGAAATATTATTGGATTTAAAAGTGGCTGCGGAAATTAGAAAGATGCGATCTCATCGGAGAATTAAGCGTAAGAAAGCTGCCCCTGCTGGTTATTGGGGCGACTATAAAAACTGCGACACGCCGCTTTGGACTTTCGATGACGTGATCGACAGGATTTCTGATACACACAAGGTACTTTAGTAATATACGAGTATATGCAGGTTATTACGTTAAGTTACGAAATGTATGGGTAAACAAAACAAAGCTGCACCTAATGAAAACACTTGGGGTGACAATTGTATGCCTGTGCCTGCAAATGTCACTCAAGTGAAGTAAGTTATATTTATGGTTTTAGTTTTAATTAATAATATGTTACGGTGATTATGTATGTAAGTACTTATAACAGAGACTCGCGCCTGCAGTCAAACTGTGCCAACAGTTTTGCAGGAAACTGTATTAGATTATAAGTTTATTTCATGTAATAATAACAAAAAAATAAAAAAAATAAAAATAAAAACAAACAATTTTGGATATACATGTGTAGATACAAAAACTATTTCAGAGCGTTGACGTGGTGTACTACATAGGTGACACCATCGACCATCACGTTTGGGAGGCCACATACGAGCAGAACGACGCTATGAATAGTTACATGGTCAAAAAAATCAGGCGGAGCTTTGGCGACAATGTGATGGTCGTACCTGTCATAGGCAATCATGAATCGCAACCTATTAACCAGTAAGTTATATAATACTAAATTGTGTAGACACATGCACTGCTTCATGGACTCTCATTCTGTTTGTTGTGGGAACGACGAACATCAGCATATATATATTTTAATTTATTGAATAAACAAACAAGTTACAGTGTAGACTTTAATACAATAAGTTACAGTGTAGACTTTAATACAAGACCCATCGTAAGCAAAACCTTGTGGTTAAATTAACCTGTGGAACGCCCTAGTAACACATGTGCGATACTCACTAAATTTGGCTCGTAGGCACACAGTATCAGACGTGTGTTACTACAGAACTACAGATCAATATGGGTCAAATTGCTTTGCATCACTTTGTTGGATGGTGTTCATTCGACGGGTTAATTTCTACATGCTAGCGACGTAAGCAAAGCATCCCTTCGCCCACTTGACTTATAAAAGAGACCTCGTGTGAGCTTGAGTCACTCTTGTGGGATCTAGGTCCCCCATCACCACCAACTTTTGGTCTATAGGTAGGATCTTTTGGTCAACACAACATAAAAAGGTTTCGCTGATGCGACTTGAACCACACATCAACGCATAATATTGCGTACCTACGAGAACCACTGGACTAGAACTACCACTGATATTATGTAAAAAAAACCGGAGAACATAAATAACGTTATGTCGTATCCGATAGATTCGCCCCAGCATCCGTTTCGGGGGACAAGCTGAATACGACGTGGCTCTACAAGTCGCTCGCCAAAAAGTGGAAGTACTATTTGCCCAAAAACGCCAAAGCCACGTTTTTGAAACGTGGAGAGTACTCCATGCTTGTCAGGCCGGGGCTCAGGGCCCTAGTATTGAACAACAATGTGGCTTATAAATATAACTGGTGAGTAACCGATGCATTGTTATTTACCAGAACGAGCCTTAATCGCGTATTAAGTGCGGGTAGCTCGAAAAACTCTACGAACAAATCTAGACAGTGTTTCCTCGGGAGCACGAAAACAATGGCAGTTCGAAACATCGGAGCCAATTTTCAAACTTAATTATTATACGACAGAGCCCTGTTTCAGTAAAACATATTACGATGCAAAAATCGTGAAAGTTTAAATCAATGTTGAAGAAACCATGCGTAGCTATAAAAAATACACTTACCTACCTATGCCTATTTTAGGTGGCAAGTATACGATCCTCTCGATGCCAAAAAACATTTGGATTGGTTGGTAAATGAACTGTACAAGGCGGAGCTGGCGGGCGAGAAGGTGCACATACTAACCCACATCCCACCTGGCGAAGCAGACCTCACTTACACATGGACCAGGGAGTATAATAGAATTGTAAACAGGTAGGTATGAATTTTTTCAAATGACTTTTAGGCCTCAGACCATAAACTGTTAAACAAAAGCCATTGTTCCTTTATGCTAGCAGTTAGCTCCTATAGTAGCCACGTAGCAAAGCAACAATGACCTTTAAAAAGCTACTATCGTGTTAGTATTATAAAGTTCAAATCTATGTCATAATATGAGCGCGCACCTACATTGAGGTAGTCGATCGTCCTATATTACCAAAACATGTTATCTTATGAGCTTTTAAAAAGATTTGAACCTTAATACTATCACGATCCAGTTACTTTTTAAACAACATTGTTGCTTTTTTGAGTGCCTTAAATTAACACAAGAGCCGACAGGTCGCATAAAAGATACAATGGCTTTAAAATCTATCATAAATGTACCCGGGACTAATTATTCTGCTCCTTCTGCTATTTCCAATGTATAAATGATAAATAAGTTTATATGTAAAAGCACATTTATTTTTCATATCTGAAATTACTACTTTTGATCATTCTGGCCTCGAATGTCCAATTCCCCCGTACGTCCAGTCTCCGTATTTGATGAAATGAGTCATTATTGACACTATTTCATAATTAAGTTTACTCAAAAAAAAAATTACACATAAAAAAGCGGCCGAGTGCGAGTCGGACTCGCGCATGAAGGGTTCCGTACCATTTATGACGTATTAAAAAAAATCTACTTACTAGATCTTGTTCAACATTTTACCACTTTGGATTTGGACACACTTTTTACAAATTTGGAAGTGTCTCTCGCGCAACCTATTCAGTTTAGAAAAAAATGATATTAGAAACCTCAATATCATTTTTGAAGACCTATCCGTAGATACCCCACACGTACCATCCACGTCCATCAGAAAAAAAATCTTTACTAATTATGTGTCTGTTTTCAAAAAAGGGGCCAAGTGCGAGTCGGACTCGCCCATGAAGGGTTCCGTAGCATTTATGACGTATTAAAAAAAACTACTGACTAGATCTCGTTCAAACCAATTTCCGATGGAAGTTTGCATGGTAATGTATATCATATATTTTTTTTAGATTTTTCATTCTGTTATTTTAGAAGTTACAGGGGGGGGGACACACATTTTTTCACTTTAGAAGTGTCTCTCGCGCAAACTATTCAGTTTAAAAAAAAATTATGTTAGGAACCTAAATATCATTTTTGAAGACCTATCCATATATATCCCACACGTATGGGTTTGATGAAAAAAAAAATTTTTTTTTAATTTTATGACGTATTAAAAAAAACTACTTACTAGATCTCGTTCAAACCAATTTTCGGTGGAAGTTTGCATGACAATGTATATAATATATATTTTTTAGTTTTTTCATTCTGTTATTTTAGAAGTTACGGGGGGGGGGGGACACATTTTACCACTTTGGAAGTGTCTCTCGCGCAAACTATTCATTTTAGAAAAAAATGATATTAGAAACCTCAATATCATTTTTGAAGACCTATCCATAAATACCCCACACGTATGGGTTTGATGAAAAAAGATTTTTTGAGTTTCAGTTCTAAGTATGGAGAATCCCCAAAATTTATTGTTTTTTTTCTATTTTTTGTGTGAACATCTTAATGCGGTTCATAGAATACATCCACTTACTAAGTTTGAACAATATAGCTCTTATAGTTTCGGAAAAAAGTGGCTGTGACATAATCGGACAGACAGACCGACATGACGAATCTATAAGGGTTCCGTTTTTTGCCATTTGGCTACGGAACCCTAAAAACGATCGAGATTCGTAATTAGCAGCACCTTCTTCTTTCTCGCGTTGTCCCAGCATTTTGCCACGGCTCATGGAAGCCTGGGGTCCGCTTGACAACTAATCCCAAGATAGAATGGCGTAGGCACTAGTTTTTACGAAAGCGACTGCCATCTGACCTTCCAAGGCCTTGTTAGGATTAGTCCGGTTTCCTCACAATGTTTTCCTTCACCGAAAAGCGACTGAATAATAATTTTCGCGAAGAATAATTTTCCGCTACGAATTTATTACTTGTGTATTTTGTGGTTGTAATAAACCAGTTCTGAAGCAAGCCGGTCGTATCATTCGCTCCCAAACATTACAGGTATGCACACTTGTAACTTAACACTTGTAAAATTGTACTTAATTGTAAGTTTTGTGGGATAGGCCACACGGGGTAAGATAAACTTAGTTCGGCGCAAGACAAACCGTATGAGGAAAAGTCCTTCGACTTACGTATTTTATAATTTTATTTCATAACATAAATAATTTATTTAGTAGAGAATGCCTCATGGCATTAAGTCCGACTTTTAAAAGATAAGGTTTTCTTTTGTGCAATAAAGATTAAATAAATAAATATACCTATACAGAGGTACCGTACAGTAACTGTACAAATACTAAATTAATAACATGCGTAAATCTAATATTGCCCTTGAGGCATTGTACCAAGGATGCTGGCGGATGGCATGTTACTTTATGCATTAGTGTTATTTTTAGTATTATATTTTTATTTAGTTTTTAATATCTTTAAGTATTTCTAACTGTTTATTTTCCCCACAAGTTTCTCTTCGCCCCACGTAAGGCGTTTAAATAATCTGATACAATGTGGTATTAATTTATCAAAGGGGTCTAGAGAAATAAAATGAATTAGATAAGACCACATGGTATCCAAATAAATATTATACGTTTGTTATACGCATGTAGAGTGGATTCCCAAATGTCTCCTGGCTCGGGGCTGTACGTTACTGACCTTGGCTCCTATGTTGCCATACTTATCTAAAATGCCTTGAAATACCTATCCTAAGGTTCGCTTCTACGATTGCCGCGGAATTCAACGGGCATACGCATGCAGACGAGTTCAGAGTGTTCTACAGTCCGTCGGGTCAAGCCGTGCGAGTGGCGTGGAACGCGGGCGGTATCACTACCTTCTCGAACTTCAACCCGAATTATAAAATAGTCAAGTTCCATCCTTTCACATATGTAAGTAAAGTCAAAGTACCAGATAAGTAAAGGGTACGATTGAAGAGGTACTTCCCTTTTGATGTTTTTATGTATACAAGTCCTCTTCTCTGTCTACCACAACCGAAAATTCAAAGATCATCTATCACGATGCACAAATTCTGATTTTCGTAGATAATTTCCGGTGGGGCCTCAGATGCAGATATTGCATCTATTGAATAGTTCCCTTAAGGCCCCAGTTGCCTGAGGCACCTAAGGTTTAAGTTAACTGCATAGGAATATTAGGAATGATCCTTGAACGAATCTCTTAATCCACCAGGAACCCACGAACATCGAAAACTACATCTACAATCTGACTAACGCCAACCTCACGCCAAAACGTAGACCTCACTGGTTCAGACTCTACGACTTCAAGCGAAAGTTCCGACTGCCTGACTTGTCACCTGCCTCAATGAACGAACTGGTTACCGGAATGGTCACAAATAATAAACAACTCTTAGACCTATATTCGGATTACTTCTACAAGATGAGCGATGCGCGACCGAGGTGCGATATCGACTGCAAACTGGAGGAACTCTGTCGGACCGTTGTCACAGTTTTGTGGGAAAGACAGAAATGTGATGATCTAAAGGAGTTATATTATGGTTTTAAATAAAGTATATAACCTAATAACTATCGTGTAAGTTTCTTCTTTCTTTATTTAACATTGGGCAGAAGTGAGAAAAAAATTCTCTGTGGGTGTGGTCACCACTGGTAGCTTGGTGGTGACTAGTGGGAATAATCCTATGGTAACAAACAATGAATGTGACATGATTAAACGGTGTATAAGTGTTAACTAGTTAAATTGAATTAACCTTTTCATTACTAACTAGGGTATTTTGTGTATTTACTTAACAACAAGGAAATCACGTTACCGAAGTACATACATAATAACAAAACAAAGTAATTAACAATTAATTAGATTGGCAGTAAGGGGTATTGATAATTTCTGATGGATTAGCTAACTGATAAACTAAAATGTAACGACAAGTTATTATAGGTACTATAATCAGTGGCAACGCCCGCATGTCGCGCGAAGTAGGTATTTGAAGAATTTTAGTAGTTCAGTGACTAGGTGATAGCCTATAAAAGTCGGGCGCCATCCATGTCAACGTAATAACTATTCGTTACTATGGCGGCGTTAAATGTACTTGTGATTTTAATGATAGTGGCAACGAGTACTGCCAATCTTGTATCCCATGGTAAGTTTTTCAATTTTGCTAACTATGCTATGTCGAAGGCGTAGATAATGTCTAAGGGGGACGGCCGGCAGCTAGCCATCTTACCTTACCTCCATCCTCCAACCTCTTGTGGCAAAATAAGGAGCCCGGTCTTGGGTCCTGTAGATACATTTGGGCCGTCTGGGAGCGAGATACTATATTCCCAGTTGATATATTTACGGGGCCACTTTTACTTAATCAAAAAACGATACGATGTCTGCAGTGTCAAAGTAAATTATCTCTATAATAGCCCTAAAGTTAACCGAAAGTTTCGATATTTAAAATGATGATGCCCCACGAATCCCTGCAGTCCGAAACATCGTATAAGAGATAGCTCATCAATTCATACAAATAAAAATGGTATCCCCTCTATTCACTTATAGATGAGGTGGAAGACTTGTTCACAAAGTTCGTGACTCAGCGGTTGACTGAGGAAGAAACCAAGACGCTGAACGACGTGTTCGAAATCCTGCGTATGCCTGTATATGTGACTACGAGGTCGCTTGAGAACACAGGAAATGCTAGAATGGTAAGTGATTCTGGTGACGGGAGCATTCATTCTGAATAGTCATGAGTGTTTGCTTATTCTTTTAAGTAACTCGCGTTTTTTTTACCCTGACGATGACGCCGTCACGACGCTGACGCTGTCACTTTTGACGCTGGTGACCATTTTTCGGGGCTAATAAATAATATAATACCCTTCCTTGAAAGACTTCCAGTCACGCGCCCTGTTTGGAAACGTTTCCTCTGAACTACTGACAATATAGATTTACAATGAACTCATTAGAATACTCGAGATATACTGTACATACTCAGATGAATTATAAAAAGGGCCATTAATAGAAACATACATTGATAAATGTAAGTGTGTTTTGCCAACAAATAATATTTGCACTGGTACTTGCATTCGATATATACTATCAGTACCAACAGATAATTTCAAACATCACTTCTGTACAAAGTGCATTAGCCTTTAAATAGTAGATAGTTATAAAAAAAAACTAATAAAACTAACTAACTAATTATAACTAAGGGATGAAAGGCACGCATTTCTGCCGAGGTACTTTGACGCTCGAAGGCAGTGAGAATAATAATATAATAATAGTCCGAGGCTGAAATGATACCTTTCACCAGAGTTAAACACTCTTACTTTTCATTTCGAATTAGGTTTTTTAAAACACCACTAAGTATTTATAATTGTTTTCAACACACTTGCTCAAAACGGCGTTTTTATTCCACCTATTTTAGGCTCATAATCCTAGATATTAAACACGCGTGCTTTTTCAGTATATTATAACACTCGTGCTTTAAAAAAAAAAAAAAGAAAGTTAAGAAGGTACCTGCCGGCGGCGGGGCGAGGGACGGCAGGCAGTATGACAGATGCAACATACCATGCATACTAACAGATTTAACAATTAAAATTTGATTACTATGAAAGTTTATTTTTTCCTCGCAAGTATGTTGAAAAACGTCGTATGAAACGCGTGTTCTATGGTCATTACATACAACGGCTTTCCTATATTGCGCGCTCGCTTGCAGCTCTCGCGCACAATATAGCCTCGTGTGTAATGACCAACCTAGCACACTTGTATCACAATGTACCATTATAGCATTTCTTGGGGGTTCTTCCAATTAACCATTTAGGTAAACGTATCGTTATTTATGGAATTGGGAGTTAAATATCAGAATGGAAATCCATATTGATTATCGTAAAAAAAATGAAAAAATGTCGTATGTATTTGTAAAGTAAAACACTTTCTATACAGTTTTTAGAACAACACTGATCCTCTTTCAGAGTACGAGTATGAGGAATGAAAAGGGTTTGCGAGTATCTATATAATTGTTACGTGTAGGTACCTCTATGAGATGTTTATTTATTTTGTCACTCAAAGTCCAATGTCCAGAAAACTAATATTCAACAATCAAAACTGCGTTGAAAATATTATTGGTTATATCCAAAGTGCCTGGTTATGCGGGGTATTTAATGCAGTTGGTGCGAGCGACCACGACAAAAGTACAGCACTGTAAGTAGGTGCCTACCTACACTACCTACATTTGTTATAGACCCTGGACTGCCTAGTCTGCCGGTCCGCCTTGGCGGCGCTTGTCTCCGGCGTGGAGGAGGGAAAGAGCGACGAGGAACTGACCGAGTCTATCACGGTTCTTTGCACGTCAATAGGCATCGAGAGCCACGATGTGTGTAAAGGCGCAATTGGATTAAATATGGTAAGATTCATTTAGTTAAGGCAAAATCGTCTATAGTATACAGTTTTTTAAGTATTAAATTATAACTTGTTGACAGATTCATATCGACCAGTAAATGATCCGACTGATAGCCTTACCCAAACCTAAGCTTTTTATAGTTAAATACAAACTGTGGTAGAGAGGTAGAGAAATCAATGTTCCGAAAAAAACGGGCTATTCGTTCTGATATTAGTAATCAACCGTAGATTAATGTAGATAATCATAGATTTTAGGCATTAAAATGCGTGATTTTGATTATAATAAGCATCAACCTGTAATAATCACTAAATTGATTTCACTTTTAACAGTTCTCACTAGGCCCATATGTTTTTTTCTAGATTCCACTTTCAGTGAGCATAACGAAGACGCATATTTTAAAACGTTAAATGTGATGCCAATTGATTTCCACAGAGAAAAGCAGGAAACATTTTCTTATGAATTTGAATAATACTCACAAACTGTCATACGCCTACGAACCATTTTCGCTACATAGCGAAAAATATACCTAATGCTACGCCGAGCTATGTTAATCCTTATGATACTTACAAAAAAGTCCCAGTATTATATTATATTATATTATTCACTTACTGTTGATACGTACAACCTACATCAAAAATATGTTTACATTTTTCGCCTTGGTATAAAGTAGTACACAGATAAAAAGATATCTTAATTCAAACAAAACGCAAAACTCTCTTGCGCACGGTTGCTTAAATAAAATAATAAATTGCTTAGTCCAATAAATATGTCTTGAGTTAAAAACAACATAATTTTTAAAAGGAGAATAAAAATTATTTAGTTTTATCTTTACACATTTTTAAAGCGAATGGTAGTGATTTGAGTTAAGATATTAATTATTCGCCGCAAGAAAAAAAAGTCTTAGAAAGAGATATAGCACGCTCTTAAAAAACGGTTTTATCTTGAGTAACTCTACCTCAAACCAAAAATATTACCAAATTCCAAAGAAGAACCACCAAATTTTTCCTTTGAGACTTTCAAAGGCTATTTCAAAGAAAAAGCACCAAAATGTTGCTTTGAGACTTAAGTTTTTACGCAAGAGCGATTAATTCTTGGTTTGATGTTGTCAATATACAGTCAAGAGCCAAAGTTATTTAAAAGAAAAAGCACCAAAACTTTGGTTTGAGACTTTTACATAAAATAGTATCAATAAATTTGATGAAGGGGACAAGAGCGCTAGTGGCCTAGCGGTAAGAGTGTATGACTTGCAATCCGGAGGTCGCGGGTTTAAACCCCGGCTCGTACATTATGAGTTTTTCGGAACTTCTGTACGAACATTTGATATTCACCAGTCGCTTTTCGGTGAAGAAGAAAAACATCGTGAGGTAACCGGGCTAATCCCAATAAGGCCTCTAGTTTAACTAGTGCCTACGCCAATTCTCGGGATAAGTTTCCAAGCGGACCCCAGGCTCCCATGAGCCGTGGCAAAATGCAGGGACAACGCGAGGAAGAAGAAGAAGATAAAGAGGATTATTGAAAACTACAAAGATTTCAACGAATGACGAAAACCATGCTGGTTTAAGAAAATTCATTCTTTATTCAAGACATACTAAACTTGGCGCTAAGAGATTTCAGCTCTAGATATAAATAATATCATATTTCACATTGAGTAACGCACTCTTGAACCAATACTTTTTCTTGTTTTTATGGAGAAATATAATTCTCAATTCAATTATGAGTATCTAACCCCAAGAAACAAAGTTTCTTGGCAGAAGTTCTTTAAGTATTGCACTAAGACAGTTAGTATCAATTTAAAAAATACAATACTTAAAACAAAACGTAAACGCTCTTGGTGAAAATAATGAGCTTTTTAAAAAAAAACTTTTTATAGCTCGGATAGAGAATTTAATTTTTTAGCTTAAATAATAAACTTTGAAATATTTTATATCTTGATGCAAGAATTTTATTGTTTCCTTATATAGGAAACACAAAATGTCTTGACACAAGAGTATTTACTTGGCTGGAGAACAATTTTTTTTCTGTGTAAGGTGAAAAAGTGTAAACATATCTTTGGCGTCGACTGTATAAATAAGCGATGTGAAAATTAGATCGAACAGACAATGCATTTCACTGGCACAGAAATATTTGTGGCAATCGAAATGAGCTTGAGGTTGATGTAAAAAGAGATCGAGTTGAGATCCATTTGTAAAGTTCGAATGCGACTAGTAGAATTAACTCGCAAACGCGACCATTTAAAACACAGCATTTTTCATCAACACCTCATTTCCAATTATGACATCTGATTGATCAGATGCGGGCATCTGAACCAAACTATACAAGGCCCCACGCCAAGAAAAAAACAGCATTGGCAAAAAAAAATGACGAAACCCACGGCCCTGAGCAATCCGAGCATTGTAGATAACGACATGAAGAAAGGGTTGTAAATCATAAGTAGGTAATACTAGGTACGAGTATATTCAGTGCTGTTACCGCTAAATAGTAGCCAAACATTTTTGGACGCTACTTAAAGAGATCTAACACCGAAATTTATTTCCAGCCAATTCTAACATATATAATAAAGAACACCCCCGAAGCTACGCCGAGGACATTTTGCGGTCTGCTCCTGCAAGCTGCGGGCGACCCTAACGTCTGTGTCTACACCGACCCGAGGTTTGAATGGCAGGTTGATCTGCCTGATCCTGTCACCGTAGAAGCGGTAAGTTAGAAGAAAGTTATAGAAAAGACTTTGATACACAAGGGTTCGTCCCTTCTATCCTATCATACTTAGTTATGGGCCCGTGCAACTTCAGAAATATTCAAGGTTTTAAACATTTCAGTATATAATGGCAAACTAATTTATAGTGTCTGACCAAAACCGGATTTATTACCGAAACCGAAGGTTCAGTTTTATAAAATATAATTCTCAATTCAATTATGACTATCTAACCCCAAGAAACAAAGTTTCTTGGCACAAGTTCTTTAAGTATTGCACTAAGACACTTAGGTTCAATTAAAAAAATACAATAGGTACTTAAAACAAAACGCAAACGCTCTTGGTGAGAATAATGAGCTTTTTAAAAAATACTTCTTATAGCTCGGATAGAGAATTGAATTTTTTAGCTTAAATAATAAACTTTGAAATATTTTATATCTTGACGCAAGAATTTTATTGTTTCCTTATATAGGAAACACCAAATGTCTTGACATAAGAGTATTTACTTGGCTCGAGAACTATTTTTATTTCTGTGTAACAAGAATATGTTGATAAAACTTGTTTTTTCAGACTCCAGCAACGGATACCGGACCTCTCACCGTGGCTCTTATCACTGATGCCCACCTCGACCCTCTCTACGAGCCTTTCGGCGCCGCGTACTGCGGCCAGCCCACCTGCTGCCGCAAGGGGCAGACCACCTCCCAAGCCTTCGAGTACCATTCCAGCATGGACACTTCGATTTACGAACAAACTTACATCAGAGAAGACGACAAAATTGTTTTGGATTTGAGTGTATCTCAGAAAATACGGTAAGTACCGTATTTTACCTAAATATTGAATACAGCCGAAAAGCCTAACACAAAGAAAATGATATGATATAAATTTTACGTACTTATACTAGTTATGACAACTTTCGGGCAGAACGTGCTTTTAAACTTTTAACGCTTAAAAACTTCTTTACTAAGCCGTCTAAGTAAATTTTCGCTGTTCCCTTCCTTACATTAAAGCAAAACATTTATTAAATTGCCTTAATAGGGAAACGCGTGGATCAACACAAACGAGATTCATGCCCAGAAGAAATCATGCCCCTGCCGGTTACTGGGGAGACTATAGGAACTGCGACACGCCGATTTGGGCCTACGATGACGTCATTGACAGGATTTCCGAAACACACCAGGTTCGTTTGTTAGATCCATAATTCCATAGGTATCACTGTACTGTGTACAGTCAGCATCAAATACCTATAAAATGACGGCGTAAGTCACCAAATATCGGTATATTTCCACCCGATGGTGGGCCCTGTAGCCCGAAAATATTTTTTTTGTTTAACAACATTTAAAAATGTGAAGTCTTTAGACTTCCTATTTTTCATACAAATTAATTATTATCTTCAATTTGTAACGCTTATCATTTAATTGACGTTACACGTTGCTTGTCACTATGGAAGGTAGAGTTAAGGAACGCAATCTCCATAGGCAGAACTTATGCAAAAGTGTCCAGTGGTCAGCTATAAATAATAGTTCCAAATCTCTCCAGAGTAGCGCTAGAGTAGCTAAGAACCTAGGCGTTATTGACGGAGTGAAGTGCGCTGTCTATGATTTGATTTTCTTTTCAAGTATTCTAGGTATTGTAGCGCCACCTATTTAAGGTTTTTTGATGGAGATTCCATTCCTTATCTCCACCTTCCGTACTTGTCACGCTGTAAACATAAAAAAAATCGCAATAAATTGCGTCTTAGAATAAATGTTGGTCTGTTTGAGAAGTACAGCCTACAGTTCAATTTATTGCTCCTGTTACAGGGCCCACCCAGTATATTACGATATACGTTACCATATAAATAAGGATGTGTTGCGATGTATTTGGTAACTTAGGCCGTCACCATAGCCGACAGTAACTGTAACGTAAGAACGGAACATCTACGTCCACAGCTTGCTTCATACATGGCTAGGAAGTATGAAGCAAGCTCACCCTTTCCTTGCCTGAGAACTCTAATCCGCTTATCTCGGTTTGTGAGCAAACATAAAACAACAAAACATATCTGGAATTTGACGAAGATCGTTCAAGGGGCCTAGCCAAGAGGACAATCGTTGACAGAAAACGCCAGTCGAACGAAACTTAAAGTGTATTAAAAAGTCACGTGACTTTTCGTAGCATCTGCTATCCCGGTATCTTTTCTATTCGTTTGGCATTTTTCGATGTACGATTGTCATCTTGGCTAGGCTCCCCAGATCTGTAATGATATGGCTCGATGGATCCTACCGACTGCGCCATGTAAAATGACTCTAGAGATCCCTTACGTTGAAGTATAAACAATCTGTATGTAAAAATATAATTAGTTCTCAATATATAACCAAGTTTGTTTAGTGACCATATCAATAAGTGCTTTGCTTGCTGTTTTAGCTTTAGTTTTACGAGTTGCTGCTGGCACTAGCTGCAGCAAGAAAGCGTTGACAGATGATATGGTCGCGTTCATAGAAAACCAAATTTCTTATATTTTTTTAATGCGATTAGTTTTGTGTTTGTTTTCTTCATGTTTTTTTGGCTGATCCTGTATTATTATTATTTTTTCCTTGGATATGGTTCTTTCTAATGTTTTAGTCGTGGCATCACCGAATGGGCCCTACGGAAGACCAGGAGCTGGCTTTATTTTTGGCTATTATGCTGAGTTATGCGTGATACGCACTTATTGTTCTGTTTTTGTTCCCTGTACATGTTTGTAACTGTCACGATTAAATGTCTTTTATCTTTATCGATAAACGATGCTTGATTGAAAACTTGAAAAGGATAGGTCTCCGAAAACCGTGATCCTAAAATACCTGACTCATACAAAACCATTTCAGAACGTCGACGTACTGTACTACATCGGAGACAGCATCGACCACTTCGTATGGGAGACCACGTACGAGCAAATAAACGAAATGAACAAACACGTGGTCGACAAAATCAGGAGCAGCTTCGGCGATCATGTGCTAGTCGTGCCTACTATTGGCAACCACGAGTCACAGCCTACTAACCAGTAAGTGTATAATTAGGTACCTACCAACAAAGGGTAAAACTTTACTGTTAATGGAGTTCCTACTGAGCAAATCATTTTTGACTCCCTCGCACGTAATCAACTTTTGAAGCTGACTGTACGAGTACAGTAAGAGCCCCAACTTAAGTCACCATGCCAGCTGTATAGAAAAGTGTTAGGGCATCGACTATTCAACGTGTTTTAATCCATAACTTTAACTTACACTGATACTTATGTCAAAACACTTAATAATAGAATGGTCTTTCGTCTTTGTCCTTGGTAAAATCAACGAGAAAATCAACAAATTATCACTCTTCAGGTTTGCTCCGTCAAGCGTGACGGGCGATAAAATCAACACGACCTGGCTGTACGAGGCTCTAGCCGACAAGTGGGAGTTCTACTTGCCCGACGGCGCCAGGGACACGCTGTTAGAACGCGGCGAGTACTCCGTGCTTGTTAGGCCGGGGCTGAGGGCCATTTCGCTCAATAACAACGTGGCTTATAAGTATAATTGGTGAGGTGATACCCAATTTATGTGACCATCGAACTCAACCTGCAAAGGCCTCTAAAACATTTGGACCAGAAGATTGCGTAAACCGCTAAATGACGGCAGTGGACGATTTATAGTATTATCTTATAAGAGAGACCTTCGTCCAACGGGAAACGTCATTCGGCTAATATCATAGACTTAATAGTATAACTAAACTACATTTTCATATCCCAGACACTAAAATTTGATCTCTACCTAAGTAGGTAGGTAAGTACTACCAAATCTGTCTTGAAATATACTAAAAAGACATTTTGGTTGGACAGATTGTTTAATAGATTGGACACTTGAGACAGCCTTGAGCTGTTCAAGACACTTACTATTGGGGCGTTTTTAAGCTACAACTTCCCCGCCAGCACGCTTCTCAGGTGACGCATTGGACCTTCGGCCCTCGCGGAGGTCGGCCTTTTACCTACCTACTGAATGTCGAATTTATTTGACCATTGCAATATTTATATTTTCCGGTAATTGATATAGAATGCAACAAAATACAATTTTCTAATTTTCAGGTGGCTAGTTTATAACCCTCTCGATGCGAAAAAGCACTTGGATTGGCTAGTGGACGAGCTTCACAAGGCGGAGTTGGCCGGCGAGAAGGTGCACATATTAACACATATCCCGCCCGGCGTATCCGACCTCACACACACATGGACTCGCGAGTACAACAGGATCGTGAATAGGTATCCCAACGAATAAAGAGACGCATATCCCGCCCGGCGTGTTCGATCTCACACACACTTGTACTAGAGAATACAACAGTAATAATCCTGTTGTATATATAATATAGGTAACTTAATACACATGTCTGCTCTGGGGGGGGGGGGGGGGGACAGGCAAGACCACGTGGATAGTGGGGAGCTCTGATTCGGCTTTGGGTGACCTTGAGATTTTGGTGGCCAAACAACCATCACATTAGGTTGACACTATTGAGGCGACTATAGCGACCTTCGGCAATTTACATAACGTTTCTCGTTTGTAAAATGATGAAGCCACTTGTAAAAGATCTTACACCTTGAGATGGGTTTTACGCCGTAATGTAGATTGTCACTTGTCTATTAGTGTAATGCTTCGCAGGTAGAAAACACACAGTACAACACCGACCAGAAAAGGCTTGGGTCCCACGTTGGCAAAATATATTCAACAATTTCGTACACTGTTCTTTTAACTTTTTTATATGTTTAATTACGAGAGTGCCATTACGTTAGGGTACTTCAAACTACGGCCCGCAAGCCCTCTAATCTGGCGGCAAAGTGGCTAGACCCTAGCCGTAATCCTCTGCCTTTTCGCCGAAAATTATACTGCCGAATTTCACTTGCCAACCAACTTTTCGCCGAAATTTCATTTCTCAACTTTACATTTTTTTTTTCTAGGGGGGAAAATGCATTCCGCATACCACCCGAGTGCGGGGGGTGACCCGAGTGGTTATGTGGGACTCCCATCTAGGCTAATGAGGCCGACGGTATACCCACTAAAAACCCCCCATATGCCACCTCGCCGCCTTATTGGTGGGGTTGTAGATGTAGATGTAGTGTAGGGACGCCCGGCCGGAAGCAGGCGGGCTGTCGATCGCGTGTTGCGTTCATTCAGCCCAATTCCCTGAAGTTGGAGCTGCAGGTTACTGTCCCGGCGGCATTCCCATACCAATCTCCTCAAATCTTCTTGTTTTCCTGCAGAACAGAAGGACATCTTTAAGTTCGACGTCCTTTAGTTCGTTTTCTATTAGTGAGTCTCTACCGAATGTATTATATCGCAGAGCCGCATACATGATACATTCTGCTAGTAGATGGAAGCTAGTTTCCTCCTTACCACAGTGTGGACAGGAGGCGTCTCTATTTATTTTCATTACCTTGAGATGTCTGTTGAGAGTATTGTGACCAGTAATGATACCTGTCAATATTCTCAGATTGCTCTTACCTAGTTTCAGAAGATACCTGGTTCTTTTGTGATCAATGCCCTTGACCATCATCTTAGACTGTCTGCAGCTGGTCTCTTCTTCCCATTCTCTCTGTGCTTCCAGTTCTTTTACCTTTTCTATGACTCCCTTCGTGACATCCGCTGACATAGGCAGAGCCGGTTCCGGACCCATGTACTCCGTCTCTGCCCCTATCCTCGCCAGCTCGTCTGCTCTCTCGTTTCCTGTTACTCCCTGGTGCCCCGGCACCCATGCCACCGTAACACTTCTTTGTTTGCCTATCGAATTTAGCTCCTCTCTACATTCTCTCACGAGAGCGGAGGTGACTGATATTTTCTTCAGTGCCTTCAGTGCTGCCTGGCTGTCGGTATATATTACAACAGCACCCTCTTGTCTCACACTCTCTTTGATTATACGTGCACAGTGCGCTATTGCACATACCTCAGCTTGGAACACGCTAGCATATCTACCCAGTGATATTGATACTGTTTCTCCCAGTTTAGGTATCACAATGCCCGCTCCTGCTAGTTTCGTTGAGCTTCTTCTCGAGCCATCCGTGAAGCAGATTGTCGTTGGGTGTTTGACTTCCACTTTCCAGTTGTCTCTGTCTCCTATATGTACCCTGTACTTCTTGTCAAATATCTCCTGCCTTTTTATAAGGTCGTTGTTGGCCATCAACATCTCAAATCTTGATAGTGCCTCTCTTTGTATCAGCGCGTGTCTCTTGTCTACGCAGCTTCCTCTCCATTCTTTACATGCTTTCATTCTGTACCACTGTTCTGTGGCTCTTTTCTCTACCTCAATCCAGAGTGGCTTCAAACCTAACATTACCTCCATTGCGTGTGTCGGGGTCGTTCTCATGGCCCCCGTCATCATTAGGCACGCTAATCTCTGTACTTTGGTTAGGTCTCTTTGGTATTCTTTGATATGGGCCCTGTGCCACCATACCACGGCCCCATATAGCACCCTGGGTAGTATGACCGCCTTGTAGATCCAGTAGATCATTCCCGGCTTCAACCCCCAATTCTTCCCCACTGCCCTTTTACATTGATACAGTGTTCTTATGGCTTTTGCCGACTGCTCCTTGATGTGAGTTCTGTATCTGAGCGTTCTATTCAGAGTAACGCCCAGATATTTTATCTCATCCACCATTTCTAGTTCTATATCTTGTATCTTTATAGGTGTTATCTCTTTTATCTTTCTGTTCGTGAACAGCACAAGCTTTGTTTTCGACGGATTGAGATCCAGTCCTCTATCTCTGCACCATCCCAGTACCTGTCTGAGACTTCTTATCATTATCTCTCTTAGGACATTGGTGGGGTTACAGGAACGCTTGCGTACTCATCCGCGACCCCACCGGCGGCAGCCGCCCGCGAGCGGCTACTTCGCAAACGGCCGAAGGCACTTCACGCGAGGCGCGCCAGATGGTTCGACGCGCCTTCCTCCTCGGCCTCCGTCCTGCAGTGTAGCGGACCCCCCGAGCCCGCCATAAGGAGGCCACGGGCGCCAGAAACTCCCCAGCGCCCGGCGGCAGATGAGGTGGTCTGGCCCATGGTTCTGCCGCAAACCACAACTCGGCTGCAGAGGACAGGGAGAACGGCACACCGTAACACCGGCACTCCTCTTCCTCTGCAGCCCCACCAACGCCGCTACAGCGGAACGGCCCCGCCAAGGTCGCAGGGGATAGGGAGAGTGGCGCATCGTGATACCATCACGCCTCTTCCCCTGCGATCCCACCTCGGCCGTCGAGGATAGGGAGAACGGCTAACCGCAATATCGACACTCCTCTTCCTCGACGGTCCACCTCCAACGCGTCACAAGCGGGCTTATCAAGCCCACTTGGAGCGTCCTCCTCGGGCCAGCCAGCACCTCAAACAGGCCGGCCCTGGTTGCCTCTTCGCTTCACCGTGATAGACCAAGCCACGGCTACTAGGCCCCTCCACCACGACAAGGTGGGCAACCCTCGGGGGGAACCCGCGGGGGGTCCCAACTTTACATAATCCAACCTAACCTAACCCAACCTAGTACGCAATTTTCATTTCCCAACTATGGGGTTGGGAAATGAAACGGTTGCGAAATAATTATTTGGTAAAAGTTATTATGCCAACTAAAACGTCTGCGAATAATTTGGTTGGCAAGTGAAATTCGGCATTACAATTTTCGGCGAAAAGGCCGAATACCGGTTTAGAGTCTCTAGCATTAAGCTATTGTTTTTGTAGGTTCGCCTCAACAATAACCGCTGAATTCAACGGCCACACGCACTCTGACGAGTTCAAGATATTCTACAACCCGGAGGGTCAGGCTGTGCGCGTGTCGTGGGGCGCCGGCAGCGCCACCACCTACTCCCATTATAACCTCAATTACAAAATAGCGACGTTCGATCCTATCACCTATGTAAGTACCTACCTTTATGCAGTCATTAAGGTTTCTGCGAATCTCGAGTACTACTAAACTCGTCTCCCTCTTTTCTGCTTTGCGACTCCATGTGACATATTCTGTATAGGTACCTATACCTAAAGCAAGTAGGTAGTTGCCTACATATACTGTGTATCTTTAGGTATTTAAATAAAAGTAAACAAAATCTACCCTCAATTGGCTCCTTAAGCCAGTTGAGTGTGGATGAAAACATTAGGTACATGATCAAAAATAATAGGTTAAAGTCAGGTCCAGTGACAGATCCAAGCGGTTTTGTATTTGGTTGGTTAACCAATAAATGTTATAACTACCCGAAAATGTACAACTTGTTTATTTACTTTTATTTAAATACCTAAAGATACAGGGTTATATTTACTTACTGAAAAAGATATGAATATAGTAATTTAAATAGATAGATTTATATTGACGGCCTCTTAATGAAACTCTCGCATTTTAGTACCATTTTAATGGCTTTTTTTTCTTTGACTCTAAATAAGACGGGCGGCAACTGATCAGTTTCCTTACCCTATAATTTGGCCAACAAAACGTAATAATATACATTAAATGGTTTGCTAATATTAACAAATCTCCCACTTCAGGAACCAACCAACATCGTGAACTACGTCTACAACCTAACCGAAGCGAACTTGACGCCAAACCGACGACCTCACTGGTTCCAGCTCTACGACCTCAAGCAACGGTTCCAACTCGCCGACCTATCACCGGCAGCCATGGATAACCTCGTTACGAGGATGGTCACAGACAACAAACAGCTCCTGGACTTATACGCGGCCTTCTTTTCTAAACTCAGCGACAACAGATGGCCGTGGTGTAATACGGATTGCAAATTGGACTATCTGTGTAGAACGGTTATCACAGTACTGTGGGAAAGGCAGAAATGCGATGAGTTGCGGGCGCTGTACTATATTTGATTAAATAGTTTTTAATAACAATTTGCTTGTTGTATTCTCTCAACTTTGTTTTTTTTTTTTTCAAAGTTAAGTAACACTTTCTAGCTAGCCATGGACGCCAGCATAAAATCAGTCTATCAAGTGTTGTTTAACATCGTGCTGGCGTCCATGGCTAGCTAGAAAGTGTTACTTAAAATTATTATTAAAAAACAAAAAACCCGACTGCACACTAAAAAGAGGAAAACAAGCCCCACAAGAATATTGTTGTTGATGGTAAGTATCGCAGGCGGGGACCAACAGAGGGAAATCCTATGACTATCCCGTGATCAAGACGAATCTAACGATACCTCATTCATCGAAATCCATCAAGCCGTTTAGGCTACAGGAGGCCACAAAGAAACAGACATACATACACTCGAAAAACATTACCCTCCTCCCTTTGGCAGTCGGGTAAAAATTCCCAAATGAAATCTTTTTGCTTAACAGGAATAACGGGTATGTTCACCGCGCTGCCGCTGTTGGAATATTAAAATGCGAGGTGTTAACCACTTAGATATAAGGATATATAAGGATCGTGACCAATTTCTTATGGAATTTTTTTCGAGAACGTTTTTTATCCGGCACGACTGAGATTTGAACCCACGATTTTAGACCACCACACATATACGAAAGGTTAAAGGTGTTACACTACTGGCTGCTATACCCCGTTTTTTTTAGATTTCTGCCGAAGTTTTCCCGAGGGGCTACAGTATAGGGTTCTTCAAAAAAGGAGTATACAGGTTTTTAAAGGGTCAGCAACGCGCATGTAATATCTTTGGTGTTGCAGGCGTCCATAGGCTACGGTGACTGCTTGCCATCAGGCGGGCCGTATGCTTGTTTGCCACCCTTGCTTGTATGGTTGGTATAAATAAAAAATAAAAGATTAGAAATTTTACAACCTCAAAAGCAGTGATAAGTATTTTCCTCCAAAATTAAATCTGAGGAACTGCACTGAATTACAGTGTCGTTTACATATTATTAAATTAAATTAAATATCATTTATTTTCAGGCAACTATGGCCCATATATACATACCTTACAGACTAACACACATACAGTAATAAAAATCTTAAAATATAAATATCATTTAGACATTTTTTTTTATTATTGTGTCTCAAATATTAGATATCATACAACCCTAGCATTTCGCAAAAAGTTAATTACCACTACTTATGAAGTTAGAAAAATTCTAATCATTAAAAAAATAAATGGGGTATAAGTACAGTTTTCACTCAGTGTTTTCTCTAGCAACCCTATAAATTGCCATGATGTTATATGCCATATCATGGCCTTGTGGAAAAAGCAAAAATGTGATAATCTAAGGGCTATACAAAATGAGCCTAGAAAAAATGTTTACAAATAAACTGTAGATAACAATCCTTTCATTTTATTTTTACATAACTACATATTTTACAGACTATAAACAAATCAATAAGTTATATACTAATGTTTAAGTATACTTAACCAGGTAATTTCGGGTTTCCACTTCAGGTCTTCACTCGGTATTTTGTCGAGTACTTTTAACTGAAATGAAAAGAAAATGTCTTGTTAGTTTTATGCAGAACTGCCAGTGTAAACTTGCTGTATTGAAAGGGGGTTCAAAATGAATTCAAAGCTCTGGGTTGTTCTAAATCGGTAACAGTAGACATTAAACCGAAAAAAATAATCAAAAACAAAACCTTTATTTATGGTGTCTAGTACGTGCTGTGGAAAAATATGGGAACAGTGACACAAGTAATAAGTATGTTACCTTTCACAGTAACTCAGGCAAAATATATGACATGAAGTAACCTGAGTTATCAATAGGTCCCAAGTCAAGTATGGAAAACATATTGCATTATAAAGTGAGCAAATCAACAATGTTATTTGTTTATACACATTTTGCTTCACTCCTTATGTTTGTAACTTAAACTTGAACCACTCGTTGTCTGAGTGAATTGAAATTTGGCAATTTCGATCACAATGCAAATAATACTCTAACATGGAGCTGATCTGATAATGCAGTCGAAAGTAACTTCTCAATGGAAAAACACAAACATATTCAGTTTAAATGAAAGGTAGTTGACTGCTAAAAATATTTTTTTATATTTTTGACAGTAAAGTTATTGTCCAAAAATATTCTTTACATACACTTTTATCTGGCTATTATCTCTGCTGAATCGAGAGAGATTTATTATTATAAAAAAAAAACAGCAAAAACATGTTATAGTATTTACCTGATGTCTAATAAAATGGACAATCCTCTCAACATGTTCAACTTGCGTGTCATCAGACATGGAATAGAACCTCCTCCACACAGCGGCGGCTAACAGACGGTCATCAGAGAGGCCTTCATCGTAGCCCACAAGGGCAGCTTGGAACTGCTCAGACAGCTCTGACACCTGTTTTCTAGCTATAGCTGGGTTTGCTCCCTGGAATATGAATTATTGAATAGATTTTATCACAAAAAATAGGAACAGACCAAGATTTAAGTCTCAAATTTGGGAAAATAATTTTAAAGATAAAGTCAATAGGCAGATCAGGTCAGGCCAGTGTAGACGTGCCTCGGCCGAGATGGCGCACGTGTTTTTCTCGCCCGAGTGCAGGCTGGTTTGTGCGCGAGGAAATTGCCTCGCGTGTATGCTTGCTCTATGTGGACCCACCTAATCAATATTTCAGATGCCAGCAGAATTAAACCACTTAAAAACCAAATTAAAAAATTTATATTATATTTATTAAAATTTGTGTTTAATAAATATAATATAAAATATAAGCAGAAAACAATATTTCAGTTTAAAAAAGAAACTATATCCTACATAAATATCAATTGAATTGACTAATATAGAAGTGTGGATTGGATATTAATTTAGGTTTCTTAGGTTTTTATAACTTTAATATAAAGAAACGGAAATAACAAAATGAATTAAATAACTAAAATAAAACCTAAATCTAAAAATAATAAAAACTAATCTTAAAATAACCTACTAAAAATTATCCCCCTGTGGCATGGTGGTATAGATGCTGGCAGCATTGTTTTTGCTGTATTACAGTACTAATTCTTTGTACAAGGAATACTTGCTTCATCTCAAGGAATATCAATTAAATATTTTAAACTATAATTACCTCCAACAACTTGATTCTATTTCCAACATCAGCCCACAGTGCCTCGATTATACAGTTTCTTACAAAAGATCCATCCCCTTTGATATATTTCTTCTTCTCTTCTTTACTGGGCACAACATCTTCCGCCATGTAACGGACCAGCAGCAGCCACACATGCAGCTCTGTTATTGTGAACCATGTAGCAAAGGTATCGGGCAGATTGAGATTTTCAAACCATTCCATGTATGCTACTTTGTCTGGCACACTTTCATAGAGAAAATAACCTGTGAGTTTTAAACGCTGCAAGAACAAAAAACATTATTTTTGTACTACGAAACAAAATATGAACTCCCATTTCTTTTATATTAAGTATCTCTATTATTAAACAAAAAAAAGGATTTCGAATTCAAATTCATAACACTTACTGTCCTTGACTGGTCCATCCAACCGACAGCTTTCATGAATTTCTTTACATAGCTATCTTCCACTGCTACTGTATTCTGTTCCCTCACTGGAAAAATCCCAGGGACAACACTAATAACAGGCCCTGGCTTTGCATAATCTTTTATATGAAAACGCTGTTGCCATAGAACCTGTAAAGACATAAAACCACATTTATATGTCTAATATTACGGTGTAGCATACATTTATCCAAAGGAAAAAGCTCTACTAACTCGGGATAAAATACGACTTCTAAACATATTGTATGTTTAGGCGCTGTGTTAAAAATATTAGAATTAAAAACACATTATTCTGATCAAAAGAAATCCAATGTGAATCAAATTTGACATTGACTAAAAGTGACAATTTTGATAGAAAAGTACCCAGCTGACAGTGACAATTCCGAAAAAAAACGTTACTCATTGTCTATAAGTTACGTTCACAAGAAAATTATATTTCTTGCAATGATTGAGGCAAAGATCTCATGTAGATTTATGTAAAATCGAATATTCATGAACTTAAAGTTCTTGTCAATAGAAATATGAACAAAACTTATTGTCAATATACTGGATTATCAAAACTTTTACAGTGAAAGGATGGCTTATATCATTTTGTCATAGTATGACGGAAGTGGGTGGTATTAGATAACGATTTATATTTTTGTCTATGACCGAAATTTTCTGCCATCGGTCGTGTTCACGTTACATAATTCCGGCCGCCGATTATTCCTCACCCAAGTGCTCCGGATAATCGAAAATGTTGGGAGCAGTAAGTAGGGTTGGAAGCGGTTTCTTAGCAGCCAAGTCTGTTGCAGAAAAGGCCGTCACAGAATGCGGCAAAATTGCTGCTGTCTCGGCCGTCAACAAGAGGGATTATGCTGCCAAAGCCGCAGGCAAGGGGCAAGGTAAGGTGGTTGCGGTCATCGGTGCCGTTGTAGACGTACAGTTCGAAGACAACCTACCTCCCATTCTCAATGCCCTGGAAGTGCAGAACAGGCAGCCCCGGCTCGTGCTGGAGGTGGCGCAGCACTTGGGAGAGAACACGGTGCGCACCATCGCCATGGACGGTACCGAGGGTTTGGTGCGCGGACAGGCCGTGCACGACTCCGGTTCACCCATCCGCATCCCCGTGGGCGTGGAGACGCTTGGGCGCATCATGAACGTGATCGGCGAGCCCATCGACGAGCGCGGCCCCATCCCCACCGACAAGACGGCGGCCATCCACGCCGAGGCACCCGAGTTCGTGGACATGAGCGTGGAGCAAGAGATTCTGGTCACCGGCATCAAGGTCGTGGACCTGCTAGCGCCATACGCCAAGGGTGGAAAGATTGGCCTGTTCGGCGGTGCTGGTGTCGGCAAGACCGTACTCATCATGGAGCTTATTAACAACGTGGCCAAGGCTCACGGTGGTTACTCCGTGTTCGCCGGCGTGGGCGAGCGCACACGTGAGGGTAACGATTTGTACCAGGAAATGATTGAGTCCGGTGTCATCTCCCTCAAGGACAAGACCTCCAAGGTGTCGCTGGTGTACGGCCAGATGAACGAGCCCCCAGGCGCCCGTGCCCGTGTCGCCCTCACCGGTCTCACTGTAGCTGAGTACTTCCGTGACCAGGAGGGTCAGGATGTGCTGCTCTTCATTGACAACATCTTCCGTTTCACTCAGGCTGGTTCTGAAGTGTCTGCCCTGCTGGGTCGTATCCCATCTGCCGTCGGTTACCAGCCGACCTTGGCCACTGACATGGGTACTATGCAGGAGAGAATCACCACCACCAAAAAGGGTTCCATTACCTCTGTGCAGGCTATCTATGTGCCTGCTGATGACTTGACTGATCCCGCCCCGGCCACCACTTTCGCTCACTTGGACGCCACTACTGTGTTGTCACGTGCCATTGCTGAGCTGGGCATCTACCCCGCCGTGGACCCTCTCGACTCCACCTCGCGTATCATGGACCCCAACATCATCGGCGCGGAGCACTACAACGTCGCCCGTGACGTGCAGAAGATCCTGCAGGACTACAAGTCACTCCAGGACATCATCGCCATCCTGGGTATGGACGAGTTGTCCGAGGAGGACAAGCTGACGGTGGCGCGCGCGCGCAAGATCCAGAGATTCCTGTCGCAGCCCTTCCAAGTGGCGGAGGTGTTCACTGGCCACGCCGGCAAGCTGGTGCCGCTCGAGGAGACCATCAAAGGCTTCTCTAAGATCCTGCAGGGCGAGTACGACCACCTGCCCGAGGTCGCCTTCTACATGGTCGGGCCCATCGAAGAAGTTGTAGCCAAGGCTGAGACCCTCGCCAAGAGCACCTAAACTGTTATTGATGTGAATGGATGATGAAGTAATGTATTTCTTATTAAACCTAGTGATTACCTACATATATTTTTTTTATAACCACATTCCTCCTATTCCTTATACCCGTTATAAATTGACAGTTTTATTTTGATACGACCGCATAACCAATTCAGTGTAGGCTTCAACACACTTTCATTGGTTTTATTAAAAACAGGCAACTTTTATTTTTCTATATAAAATAATTCAGCAAGCAATGTATCACTATACCATACCACACCATACCATACCATAGTGATACATTGCTTTAACTCAAAACGTCTCATTTAATGACGCCACGGCACAAGTGCCTATGATGTAGACTATTAAAAAACCTTTCAGAATCCTTTTATAATACTTTAGCACTAAACCTATATCTAGTTTACGTTTGCGGTTATATCAAAAATACACACTATATTTATAACTTGAAACAAAATCCCTGCTCCCGTAATTTAACTTGTAAATGTAGTGCAGGGACGCCCGGCCGGAATCGGGCGGGATGTCGATCGCTCGTTGCGTTCACTTAGCCCAGTCCCTGGATTTAATTTACAAATATAAGAAGAAATGTTTCAAATAATAAGGAGTGCCCTACTTTGGAGACAACAATGTAACAAGCAACATGAAGTTCATTAAACTCGCATGCCTATTGTGTCAGTATGATACTTAATGTAATGAAAGTAACCCTGCCCGATCATCATCATTGGCCACACCATTTGTTGTAGATGCTTGTTGCGGCGCTTGTGGGTTTATGGGGCTGGGCATGGCCGTGGGTGGCTATAAAGTCCTATAGCAGCACGACATTTCTTTCGTCACCCGGGGATGATCGGGGTGCTGAATAGGGATAAAACCTGGAATGAGATTTACCTAACAATTTCTTAAAAATAACCCTCAAAATTCGTGTAGGAGTTTTAAAAAATCAGGTTAATTTCATTGTAGGTGTTATTCCTGTCCTGTTCACCTCGGTTTTTTTTAGCATTATAAAAACTGTAAACAATCTTGAGGCTTTTTTTATTGAAAAACGCAAAATGATACTATTTCTTATATGTTTTTCAAACTGGAAGGGTACGCTGACAGGTGTAATTTTGCGAGATCTGGCGTTTTTAGTTTATAAATTATATGGAGATGACACCTGTCACCGTCATACATTAAAAATATGCAAGTTCAATTATTTGTTACATATACTTATTTTACAATACATATGGTGGTACTTTCCCGCACCCGTGCGGAAATGAGCACTTTCCGTGCATATATCAAAATAATTAAAGGCCATATGTGTAAAACGTTGTACGATACACGTGCGAATAGGTAATCCGCAACTCATGTCGATTTAAAACACTCCCTTCGGTCGTGTTTTAATTTACCACCACTCGTTGCGAATTTCCTATTTTCTGCACTTGTATCGTAAATAACTAATTCCACTCGGGAGCAAAGTTTGTTTACCCTGTTGCCTCGAAATGAAACCCTCACAACGCTCAAGATTCCACTTTTTGTACCACTCGCTACGCTCGTGGTTCAATCTTTCGCGTAGGTTAGGTAATTGAATACCGGTTAATTTATATGAAAATATACCGGAAAATTGTATCAATTTATTTTACCGTTACCATTTTCCATAAACTTTTGTATAACGGTAGCGTCATTTATAAGGTAGGTACGTAAAAACATTTAACTAAAAAAATATACAGTCGTGATACACACGATGCTGTCTAGTTTTTCGGCCCGATGTTCAGCTTAAACAACATTGGAAACTTGTAACAGAAGCAGCTCTGCTGCTGCAGCAGTGGCAATGGATTTTAAAACAATCCACAAACACAATTCTACTCAACAGCGATCATTTTGCTAACTTTGCTTTGAGGAACCAGTAAGGCTAAGATGGTCGGCTCTTTATCATTTCTCACCATGCCTGTCACGTTCTAACAAGTGCGAAAGTGACAGGTACAGTGACAAGTGATAAAAATGGAACCATGCTGCCACTGCTGAATCCAAAGCATGATCAGTTATTTCAAATGCTTGTCTGCTTTACTACAATTATTATTATTTACCAGCTGTCCTATATGATCTTGTGGATCTCAAGATGTCTCACTGCAAGTACCTACATTCCGTCGTAATTTCCGAATACGGTCGTGCCACGCTTTATTAGGATCGACTTACCATCAGGGACAGGGCATAGTCAATTAGCCAGAAGTTCAGTAAAATTAAATACTTACCTAGTATTGGCTCCCTAGAAAACTAAATAGGAGTACTTAGTACTTATAGGTAATAATTAGCGTTGTCCGCACTGTTAACTATTTGTGAACTTTATTGCATAGATATTAAGTTCCACAAATGGTCAATTAAGTGTGTTGCTGTTAGTACAGTCGCCATCAGATATATCGGAGTGGCCAAGGTGATCACAAATAACTGAAAAGTCTCTATTATTAAGATTTTTGTAGTTCACGTTAAGATATTTTTGAGCACCTTGGCAGCTCCGATATATTTGATGGCGACTGTACTTCAAGGAGTGGCTGGAATGATGGTACTTTAAAAAAAATGCAGATTTAGGTCTTACTAACTGTAATTATCAACTACATACATAATGTAAAACTAAAATTTCAATTTCCTTGAACTAAACTCATTTTAGTTGCCCTATCGCTACGTTAAAATTAATGAATCACAATCATTATTAGGATAAAGTATCATTTGACAGTGTAAAATCTGTACTTACAGATTCCTGAAGATTTATGGCATTATAACGAGGTACGCGATCCATGACTTAAACCTACCAATTCAGTATCGGGTTTCTGAATTACTGGCGATTCTTGAAAACTACAAGTGAATTTTGAATAACTTTTAACATTATCTGATTCCACAACAGCATTAGGAGTAATATTATCTATCTCCTGGATATCCGTGGGCTCAGACATAATGCTACTTACTTGATTAACACAACCATCTTTTTCAAGATTTTTAGTATTTTCTAAAATGTTTGCTCCGTTTGAGAAAGACTTTGCAATATGAGGAATACTGCTATCTATGTCAATGTTATTGTTAGAACTAATTTGATCCACTCTATTAGTGTTACAACTAGAATTAGTTTCAGCGCTGCTTATTTCAGGTTTCTTGGTGGTATTCTCACTCGAGCCTGCAGGGCAGCTTGCTGCGTCCGGGACTATTTTAGCTTCCGCATCATTCACAGATTCTGGCCTAACAGCTTGGACTATTCTTTTGTTATTGTTCACGTTGTTATCAGGTACATTCCGTGAAATACTTCGTTCAACTTTGGGAACCTTTACCACAACTATTTGGTCATTAGAATTTTCTTCATTGGAAGTTGTACCCTTATTTGGCTCCTTTAATTTTATCGTTTGAAACGTCAGCGGAGTATTTACAGAAACTCCATCTTTGTTCCTATTTATAGGTTTTATGAGGAGAATTTTAGTTTTCTTTCCCGCTTTGGAGAAGTCTGAAATGTTTTTGGTTATAATAGGATTCTTCATGACTTCCAAACTTTGTCGGCGAAATTTTATAGGAATGTTTACTGCGGAAATATTGACTGCTTTTACGGTTTCATTTTGTTCAGAGTTAACGGGTTGTTCATTATTAATACAAGCTTTGTCGTTAGGTATGCTTATGGATGATTTAGCATCTGCTTTGCTGTTATTTGTCAACTCTTCAACTATCTTGTTACTTTTTAAATCTTTAATAGAGAAACTGTCCTGTATTTTCGGCATTTTATTTGAGCTTGGACCATCTTTCACTGTGTCTTCAGTTATGTCTTTTCTCGGCGACATTTTGTCTCCTCTTGACCCTTTCGGTGTCATGGGCCTGACAAATACATTGGAGACTCTAAGCTCCTTTTGGACATTGAACATTGGAAGACCGAAGTTAGTAGTTTTCAATTCAGCTGCAGCTCTATCAACTGCTTTCTTTGAGAGTAACGTTAAAGCACCAACATGTTCTTTATTTATATTATCGTAGTTACTTTGTAGTTCTTGTAATAGCTTTTTCTTGGTTTGTATAGGCTTTACTGGTGTGACAATCTGAGAGTCCCTGTAACCTTGTGCTTCCATTTTCAAGAGGTTTGATAAATCGTATTCAAAGTCTTCATTCTTTGGTTTAGTCTTCTTACGAACAGGTCTCCGCGATACATAGGAAGAAGTTTGTCCTTTGGTGGCCTGCTTTGCGAGTTTATCTTCAAGGTCGTCTATGTCAGATGAATTCTCTTCAAACGCTTTAACATTTGATGATGATTCACTATCCTCGATGTTATTTGTACCGTCTGTAGCGTCCTCCTTAATGTTGTCCGGTTCATCTGAAAACAAAATTAGGATATTAAAATTTATGTCACAATACTGATGTAGGAACAGAAACAGTAATAAGATTAAGTAATTTTCGGATGTTTATCTGAGTTCTACTAGTAGTTCGCCCCGAACTGGAAACTCGCGGTTCGTCAAAAAGATAAATCGATTTAATTTGTCGCACGATTTAGTTTGTGCGATTTTTGAAAGGTCTGCGGCAGTGTTTGCTGAAACGTTAATGTAATTGACCATTACAAATTGAACCGTAAACTGTAACCATCCGTTAGGGTTCAATATGCAACTGGTATCAATTTGCAACTAACGTTCCGCCAACACTAGTCTGCAGAACCCTTAACTGATAGATTTAAGTCACCATAGAGATTAGAATCTGTAGCTGTTGTCTGTGGTAAGCCGTATTCTTTCTTCTTAAATATCAAATACCTAATATACTTATTATGTTTATTTTATTTTTATCTGGCAGATTATGTTCAATTTTAAAACCTAATATTAAAAATGTTTAATCCGAGCACTTTCATTTGATACCAAACTCGACCATACTTTCTTATAAACAAGATGACCAAAATAGCAAGACCCCTCACAACTAGCTTTTGGGCCTTCTAGCTCCACTAACTGTTGCCCGCGACTTTGTACGCGTGGATTTGTATGTTGGTGGTTATATACATGAGCATAGAACATTACAGCAAAAGGTAGCAGTTGGGACGGTTAATCACTTGTTAATAATTATACAACGCATGAGATTTGTCTGACACAATCTACGAAGTTTCATTCAAAAATTGTTCTCGATATAATACCTCTCAAGCCCCCAAAATTCCAATAAAAAGATTTTCAAGTTCACTATTCCAATCGAATGCAAACTTTAAACCCTTTTTTCACCAATTTAGGGGATTAATACAAACTTTCAATGAACGCCATTTTAACTCCCTTGGGGAATTAATTTCTAAAAACGCTGAAATCACTTTTCTTGTTTTCTATTATTCTGTCTTTTTACATTTCAAGATCACAATTTACAAAAAATTTCGTTCCCAATGCAAACTTACAACCCTTTTTTCACTAACTTAGGGAATTAATTTTCAAAAAAGGCGATATGTATCAGTTTTGGTCTATTTGAGTATAGAGGTAATGCTCGTTTACCAAGTTTCAAGTTCCTAGCTTAAAAGAGAACTCGTACCACATATAAACTTCTATCCCCTTTTTAACCTTTAGCTCGAAATAAATTTTAAACCCCATACAAACCTTCATCCTCTTTTTAACCCCCCTTAGGGATTGAATTTTCAAAAACGTTAAAATAAATTTTATTTGTAATCGGCTATTATGCCTTTATAAGAAGTTTCAAAGCATTGGTAATGGATTCAAACTTTCAACCCCTTTTTAATCCCTTTAGGGGATGAATTTTTAAAAAAGCTGAAATTACTTTTCTTTTGTTTTAATAATATACCTACGTACAAGATTTCAAATCCCGCACTCAAAAAAAAATTTGATCTCCATACAATCTTTCAACCTCTTTTTCACCACCTTAGGGGATGAATTTTCAAAAACGCTGAAATTAGTTTTCTTCTATTTAAATAAAATACCTTTTTACAAAGTATCAAGTTCGTAGCTTAAAATAAAACTTGAACCCCATACAAACTTTCATCCCCTTTTAATCTCCTGCGAGCGGTGGTTCACGCGACTCGACTAAAGACATAGTATAGACAGCGGCGGTGGCCGCCTGCCTCAAGTCCGAGGCCTTATACTTACAATATGTAAAAGTTAAATCTATGAACATACCATTCTCCTTCTTCTTCTTGCCGCCACTCCTATTCTGGTACATCTTCCGTTTCCTGGAGCCCACCTCGCGCGTGCTGCTGGAGGAGCTGTCGTCCGACAGCCGACTGGAGTCGCTCGAGCACCGGCTCGGCCGTCGCGACTCGGAACTCTCTTCATTCACATCACTTTCTTCGACCGGCTCCGCCAGCTCTGTAGCTTCCGGGCCATCGAGCGCTTTCACCGTACTGAAGTAGAAATCTGAATCGCCTTTCAGTTTATGAACAACTTTGACATGCTCGGGCAGTTTTTCGAAGTCATAGTTCTTGAAGTTACATAGTTTGCAAGCGTAGCGCATCCATTTGTAGTGCCCAGCCATGTGCTCGTGTAATTCTTGTACTCGCGTGTGCTTTGCGTCACATTTCTTACAGAGTAGCTTTTCCATATCCACATCCCCTCGCAATCTTTGCTTGAAAGCGGCTAGGTTACTTTTCTCAGCTTGATGCGCGAATGGAAGTCTGAGCTTGGTTTTCTTTTCCGTTTGTGGTTTGACTATTTTTTCTGGGGAATCTACGCTGTCACTAGATCTGTCATCGATTATATCCATAGTGGCTTCTTCCAGTACATTTTCGCGGGCTTCTGGCTTCTTTTGTGTAGGTATAATTTCAGGTTCACTGTCTTTCACAATCGGGTCGGGAATCGGGTCAATGACTTTTTCCTCTGTTTCAACATTCTTTTCAACCAGAACAGGAGTTTTCTCAGCAGGTTCCGCGTCTTTCTCCGGAGCTTTAGCCAAATTTTGATTTTCCTCGTTGGTTTGTTTGTTTTCTGAAAGTAAATATACATAATAATATTATCGACAAAGCGAAAACCCCCGCTTCCGAAAACAAGACCATGCCACTAACATCGACCACATCGTTAGGTACTAGTATCGTAAGTTATCATAGTGCGTTATTACATTTAAATTCTTATTAAATTTCCATACTAATCATTCAGACACCGCGTGCGTAACGAGAGCAGCGCGGTGTCCGAACGAGAGATTAACCGCTCCCCATTTACAGTCGGGTTCCGCTCGACTCACCCGTGTCCTTGAGCGGGTTGCCGGTGGGCCCCTTGTGGTAGTCCTTGCGGATCTGTATCTCGATGCGCTTGGCGTCGGGGCGGCGCGCCAGCGCCCTGGAGCGCGGCTGGCAGGTGTGCGTGTGTACCTGTGTCCTTGAGCGGGTTGCCGGTGGGCCCCTTGTGGTAGTCCTTGCGGATCTGTATCTCGATGCGCTTGGCGTCGGGGCGGCGCGCCAGCGCCCTGGAGCGCGGCTGGCAGGTGTGCGTGTGTACCTGTGTCCTTGAGCGGGTTGCCGGTGGGCCCCTTGTGGTAGTCCTTGCGGATCTGTATCTCGATGCGCTTGGCGTCGGGGCGGCGCGCCAGCGCCCTGGAGCGCGGCTGGCAGGTGTGCGTGTGCGCGGCGAGCGCGGCGCGCCGCTCGAACGTGCGCCCGCAGCCGCCGCAGCGCGGCAGCTCGCCGTCGCCCTCCATGTTGTCCATCCATGCCTTTTATCAAAATATTGGATTTATTAGACACAATGCTCTCAGTGTTCCTTTACAATGAGACAGGATTAATAGGGTAACCGCAAACCCGCCGTTATGTTAGGCATCGCGCGGCGTGCAAAAGAGACAAGTCGGAAGTAGATAGGTATAGTTGTTAGCTTTGTAGCTGGCCCCCAATGGCTTATCCATTGTCTTTTGTTAACTAAATCCGCGCGTGCCCCTACCTGCATAAAAATGGTCCGGTCACTTTAACCGGTTATTGAATTACAACTCCTATGGTTATTGAAATAAGATTCAAAATGAACAAATGGAAAAATTATTTGCGAATGCTTGTGTGGTCCCTCTACGGTTACTGAGTGCCGGCGAGTCGAACGCTACCAAACCAGTCTAAAATGTGTCCTCGATATGCGGAACAAAGGCGCGTTATCGGAAAGCGCACGTACACTGGTTTTTTGAGCGTTGGACTAGGTCGCGCTCTGATGCTAATTAGTACGTGAGGGTCAGAATGGCGGGTGTACCTAAATAAAAATAAATGAAAAGCATACCATATTTTTGTACCTAATTTTTACTATTTAGTACCTCCGTTAAAAAAAAATGTACCTCACGGTACACAAAGTTATCATCAAAAAACAGTACACCCGCCATCCTGACAGTTAATCTGTTAAGTTCAAATAACTCAGAAAATCATGTCTTCTTCCGAAATCTGCCGAAACCCAAACTTCGGTCAGACACTAGGTAATAATGGCTTGTTATCTAGCCGAGGGTTTAGTTCAGAGTGACCCATTGCGCCCGAATGCATTTATTGCACAGCGCGTGCATAGCACCAATACATAGTTCGAGGGTGTTTTGGCATATTAGTGAGGCTGATTAGAACTTTCTCCCACTTTCGGCTACAGGGAAAGTAAAATACTTTCGAAAGGACACAGAAACGCTAAAATATTCGCCGGGCATGAAATGCTACTCGCTGCCGATCAGACGGCGGTCTAATAAGGAAGAGTAATATTGTTTTCATCACACCAGCTCGTAAAGGCTCTTTTGATTTATTTATATTTGATTGTTGTGTGGAAGTAATTTAATACAAATTTTGAGTTGGTACCTTATGTTAGCTGGTAGAATTGACTTTTACATGCTGATTAATAGTGATTATTAATGGTAATTTTTTTATTCCTTTAATTTAATTTGTTTAGATTTTTTGATATTTCATTGGTGTGGTGGAAAATTTTGTTTCACTCGGAGGCAAAGTTTGTTTAACCCTAGCAACGCTCAAGATTCCACTTCTCGAACCAATCGTTACGCACGTGATTCAATTTTGGAGTCTTTCGCTTGCTCGGATATTAATATTAGCACGAGCGGTTTAACAACAACTTTGCCTCCTTGTAAAACAATAAGTACTATTTCACCACACCAGCAGGTAAAAGCTCTCTTGATACTTCAAATACTGAGGATGATGAGAAAATTGCATTTTATCCACAAGAGTGGCAAGGCAATTAGATACAAATTTTGGGTTGTTTGTTTCCTCATCTTGGCTGGTGGCATTTAAGGGATGATTTTGAATGATAAATATTTAATAGTGCTCATTGGGATTTACTTTATAATGTTTTATAGTTTAGTGTTTTCCTCGCTTTGGTGTGGTGAAAAATGTTGTGTTTTACTCTGTAGCAATTTTATTTTAACCCTTGTTCCTTAAAACCCTCGCACGCTCAAGATTTCACTTTTTGAACCACATGCAGCGCTCGGAGTTCAATTTTGGAATATTTCTCTTGCTTTGCCCCCTTGTAAAACAAATAACTATTGCTTATGATTTTTATTACAACATTTGTTTACCTGATTCTCCTGGTCCAATCTCTCTTCTTCAGAGATCTTTTGCGGTGTAATCGGTTTGGAATTCTTCTTTTTCTCATAAAAAGCTGGAGGGTTGTTCATCCTAAAAGCTTTCGCCTGTATGGCATCTCTCAGCCTTCTGATTTGTGCTGCCGATTTCCTAAAAAATAAAGGTTGATTGAATATATGCTCATATTTAAGTCCAGTCCAACTGTACACCATGTACACTAATGTGTACATTTTTTACCTTTCATAATATGTGTTTGGTGGTCAAAAATCATGGGTTCAAATATCAGTTGTGCTGTTATTTGCAACATGCCACAAAAAAATCACTATGTTATGGTTACGAAACTATATTGCGAACTCATTAGATGGCGCCGTTGTAATTATCATGCAACTCTCCATTTTAAATTAAGAGTACATCCACGAATGCCAGGGTTATTGCGATAATTAACGTTTCCCGTTAGTGTGGCCCCAGCAGAAGAAATTCAAATGTGTATGTGAAGTCCCCAACTCGCTTTCGATAAGCGTGGCAACTGTAGCCCACTCTTTTGCATAAGAGGAGGCCTGTGTGCCCAGCAGTAGGATGTATATAGGGTAATTTATTATGTTCTATCTGCAAAATTACCTGTGTACTTTGAAAAGATGTCGGTAAACACTCCAGGAGGTGGAGAATATCTCAAAACAATCAGGACACGGGAACACCAGCCGGCTCTCCAGGTGCTTGTACTTCATGTGGAACTTCAAGGTCTTCTGCGTAGAGAACTGCATGTCGCCTGTATAAACCACAATCATATTTAGTACTTATACTAAGAATCCTACAATGTTTTCTTTTTTTTAAATTAGACATAAGACAGTACCTAGGTAATAGGTATGCGTACTTATGTTATTATATGAACGTAAGTACACAGCACCCAAGAAACTGTTTTAATGGTATTTTTTACTACTATATTTATATTTATTTGCCTTGAAGTGAAGAGTATTAATAACAGGTAGCTTTACCCTATACATTAAGTATTAAGGTATGTGATTACTAGGTTTTATTCTTTGTTTGCAACTTTAAATTCCGCTATAAGTAAATCTTTTTAGTAAATTTAGCTCTAGCTTGGCCTTCATTAAAAGAACGACCTACTGCCTTGTGTAATCAACAACAAATATTACCAATTTTATGTCCCCTCTGTCATATTACCTCTCTTTGACCAAGGGGTATGAACTTAATTATTTAAATATTTCAAAGGATTTATTTAGGTATAGTATAACCAATAAGTATACCTATATTATGTCATAATCATAAAGATCATAACAGCACATTTAGTAATGCAGGTAATATCTATATAACTGATATTGAAACATACATATCTTGCATTTCGGCACGCCATCCTCGTCGCTGTCCTCGTCATCACTAATTTGTATGACATTGTCAGAGTCTTCGGTCTTGTCAGCATTCAGTGAACTTTGCACATTGAAAGACCCGTCACGTTGTAGGACTGCATTGTCTTGTGATATCATGTTGTCTAGTTCCTGTACCTAAAATAGCATTTAATTTGTTAAGATATAGGTTAATTAATGGTGCTTGATATGAAGAAAATTAAAGTTAAGTACCTATACAATATAAAGTTGGGTCTTTATACTTCTATACCACTTTACAATATTGGAAGTATTGGAACAGTAGCTACAGTTATAATAGCTAATTAAAAATATATTTTGCAGACAGTCTGTCCTCTTCATCCTTAAGACCCTAGATTAGATTTAAATCAAATTTGACAAATACCCTAAGAGTCCCAGAGTAGTATAAGGTGACTGTGGGCAAGACCGGCATACTTTATTTATTTTTTACATTGGAGTATTCTAGCTCCGTTAATTATTCACTTACGTGACCGCTTGTAATCACATACGATGAAGAATTTCATATATAATAATTAAGCTATAGTGGCAGATCATTTTAATCATTAATTAAGCAAAAACAATAGTATTTTTAAAAATTCGGCGAGTAGACGGACTTCCCGTGTAGTTTAAGGTAAGTCCGTCTAGTAACGTTATCAGCCATACTATGGGTGCTTATGTGTTCGTATTAGAATCCTTACAAAGAATGAAACCAGACAATGAAAAGTGTACTCTAAACTTGTTAATATAGGGTTTAGATTCGAAATAAACACAATTTTTCTTATTAAAAGGTAAGTCCGGCATATACTACGTAAATGGGGTGGTAAACCTTTTTTGGAAAATAATTATACGTACTTATTTTTTTTCTTCTCAAATAAAATACCAATAGTCATTTTAAATTTACTCGTTGTTTTAAATTTACGGAGATCAAAGAGGGTTACATAAATAAGCTCATAGGAGTAGCAAGTTTAAATCAAATAGTGATTGGCAAATCAAATTCCATAACACAAGTAGGTACCCTACATACGTAAATTTTCAGGATAAGTAAGGCGAAGAACCCACGTCACATAGCGGCGTGGCACACGCGGTACAGCGTTGGCGTGGCGCGTAACCTTGTATCACGGTGTAGGCAAATCGCCTAAATCACGATAAGTACAATAAATGTTCCGAAATAAAAAATACGTATGGACTCGTATGGCTGCAGTGATTTTAATCTTCAAAACTATCAAGAAAATATGACTGTACAACCGTATTCTAAAATTCAAGAGGAGTAAAAAGGGTAATAATATGTGTCATAGGTATAATAATATAACATATGAAGGCCCGAATCCCGGTAGGGGCATTTGCTTGTATAATCTACACAGATATTTGTTCCTTCAGTCATGTTTGTTTTTTATATATTTATCTATATGAGTTTCTATATGTCGTCGCCTAGCATCAATAGTAAAAGCTAAGCTATGCTTAGCTTGCGGCCAATATTTATTCATTTATTTACTTAATAGGTATTTTCTTATTTGTATTTTCGGTTACATAGTGCTGAGGATAAAGAACACATTTCTTTACTAGTTTCGAGATTAAAATTGTTAATAAATACAAAACACAAACATCATACGCAATGTCGTAAAAATGCGTATCTGTAGTAACCTTATAAAATCGCAATAAATAATATTGAAGCCATTTAACAGTTGGTAACCTCTGATTCAAGGAAAGTCCGGCATATGACGGACTTGCCTTGTGCATAGTAGACGGACTTTCCAACTTAGCAAAATTTTAATGTGATGAATGATGGAACGTATAATTACAAAACTAAGCCAATATCTTATAATTTAAACACATAATAAAGATTGCCGGGTCTTATATTACTTACGTAGTCGAGTTCTGGTGCAAAATCTGATCACAAACTATTTTTAACAATTTTATTTGCAAAGACTGTCGCACTATCACTTCGAGTTCCATACACGTAATGACTTGTTTACGCGGATTGCTCTGAAGTTCGTTGTCACAGCGCCATCTGTTTTAGAGTGAGGGAACTAGCGCGGAAAAACTGACTTATAAACTCGACGCCAAAGCGGCAAACGCTTTCTAATTCAAGAGTTATAATGTGTTGACGGACTTGCCTTGTAGACGGTCTTGCCCACAGTGACCTTATATATATATATATATATATAGTTTTCCAACTAGTAAAGGCCCTCTTGATTGTTCAAAAACTAATGAGAAAGTTGCATTTTATCCACATGTGCGGCAAAATAATCAAATGCAAATTTTGAATTGTTTCCTTATGTTAGCTGGTAGAATTGACATTTAAATGATTTTTTTTTATTACGTTCATTTGGATATGATTTGGTTGTTTTTTTTTTTTGTATTTCATAGTTAGTATTTTCCTCGTGTTGGTGTGGTGAAAATTTATGTATTTAACTCGGAGGCAAAGTTTGCTCCCAACACTCAAGATTCCACTTCACTTTCAATTTTGGAATCTTTTGCTTGCTCGGGTATCAATACTAACACAAGCGGTTAAACAACGATTCTGCCCCCTTGTAATACAAATAACTATTACAGTACATATGCTACTTTACCACCCAAGTGTGCTAACTAGCACTATACATGCATATGTCGAAAATTTAAAGGGCTCTAGAGAGGACATCCACTAGCCAGATGGCAGGACGAAATTGTTGCTACTGCAGGCAAAGAATGGCAAAGCGTAGCAAAAGACAAAAACAGATGGAGACAGCTGGAGGAGGCTTTTACCTAGAAGGGATCTACAGCAGAAAAATAACATTTTAACTAAAAAATATATATATCAAACGATAAAATTCTCTGTGGAATAACAAAGCTCTAATAATAATGTAACGTTGTACAATACACGTGCGAAAAGGTGATTCACACTTGTATTTTAATGTACTATTACAACCCAGTTTCACAAAGTTCTCTCCTAAAGTTGTAAAATATATTAACAATATTATACATACTTGAGCAAGCATATTGTCATATTTGTTCTCTTCGCAATGACTCTGAAAGACTGCTACAGAGCTGTTAGGTATTTTCTGTAGTGTTACTTGCTGTTCGTCAAAATTATATCTGCCCTTGACTTTAGTAAGTTTTTCCATTATTCCGGTCAAGTCTTTTGTAATTGGAATCCGGTCTTCATTCTCATCGGACACAAAGTTGGTAACTTTCAAGGAATCTTGATAAGCTTCTTCCATCTGCTTTATTTTTAATATTTCATTCACCTAAAAAATAACAACATGCTACATTACCTAGGTAAATTAATGAGAGTTTTGACTTGATCTAGTGTTGTGCATGAGTATTCAGATCTATGTAATGTTTTGTGGAGTTGAACATGCTTTAAAACATAATTGAAGTTTCGTGTGTTAGTGTTGGAGTGTGTTGTTAGAGTAGTTATATCCTAATATAAAGCAGTCATAGAAATGGGAGATCTTATTACAGGCATGATAAACTTTGTTGCTTTCTGGAATATACATGTTTTTTTTTAAAGATGATTGTGCACTAAAAAGTAACCTTGATCAAAACAATAATTTGAGTTACTTACAGCTGAATTATTTTTGACAAAATGACTGTGAACTGATGAGTTAAATTTCTCTTTACAGTAAACACGTTTGTGAGATATGAAATTCGCCAAACTTCGGAATATATTGCGACATACTTTGCACTCATATAGTAAATCACATTCATTGGCTAGAAGACTCTTTAGCTGAAAAATGCACATAAAGATTTAAGTAGATCAATGACAAAATATAAATAACTATGACTCACGAATTCAGGTAAAATAATAATATCAACATTATACTCACTTCCTCTGTGGCAAAATCAAATATTTTCCTTGCTTGAGCAAATCCTGTGATACTGGTTGATACAGGTTTTCTTAGCAAAGAAAAGTCGTGATCTTCAGTGTCTTCAGAATTAGTATTTAAAGTCTTATTTCCTTTGCTCCTATCATCTTTTCGTGCCTTCGTGTTTATTTTAGTCCCAGCCATATTGAAATCTATTAAACAAATCAAAATAATAAGTATTATAAGTAACACCGTTAATTGTGATTCAAATAGGTCCTATATTCGCGAAAATGTATTTGAAAGTGCACTTTTATATTTAAAAAAAAATATTTTTTGAAAACATTCTTGGTAGTATTAGCGAATAATACCGACCAACGAACATGACATGTAGCGGTAGGTACTGACATAGCCAATAGGCATGGCATGTTATTTATTTAGATACACATTTAGATTTTAACTAAGTCATTTGGAACAATACATTCGATATGATATAATTACTTGTAAAACTACGACATACCTGATACTTGTATCGAGCATGGTAAAACCATGAACTATACCTACCGATAGTCTCTCCCTTGAATTTCTAAGCTAACACAAGTTTGAATGGTATTTTAACAAAGAAGTCTTACGTTTTATGAGTCGCCGAAGACTATGGATATATCAAAATCCTTCTACTCACATGGATACCCCCACAACCGCTAACATGAAATCCGAGTTTTCCGACAAAAAGCCTTCCTTCACGTCTCCATTTTCAACAAATGAATACCATACTCATAGAACGTAATGCCATCTATTCAGTTATAGAACGTAACATTTGTTTTTCGCATAAATATATTTTTATGATTTACAAAGGGTTTAACAAACCAAAATGTACAGTATTTTTAGAAGAAAATTATTATAATTTTTAATCAATATAATAATAAAAATTTAATATTCAAAATTTTATTTTACTAAAATGGTTATTTGATTTATGTGGCAACACTGGTCCTGCACGGGGCACGGATGAACATGGCATGGCTGGGCTGGGGTTCATTAATATGCGGCATTTTTCAGGACACTTTCCGCTGAAAGGGACAGGGGACCTTATCTCTCTAGCAGAAAGATAGCCGAAAGTGTCCTACGAAAGGATAGATGTAATTGTCCCGTTGTTTAGCGAGCGCACTGTTTTTACGTGGTTTTACTGCACTTTGATGACATGCTGAACATTCATTAAATAAGACTGATTATATGATAAGACCAATTGTGACGATTTATTTATTTGATGATAAATCGTGTCGTTGCCGTGACCGACCTCGGTTAAGTGTAAGCGTTCAATGACATATTTTTACTATTGTGCTTTCATACAAAGCTGACTAACCATAGGCTAACTTCTTTATCGCTCGCAATATGCAAGAGCGATAGAGAGGCCAATAACGATTTTAGATATTGGCGATTTTGCCTCGCAACTGCTAGCAACAGTCGCCTGTCGCGCGAATGTGTAACTGCGCCGTTATATAATTTACCTATCTCGATGTTGCAATGTTATAATAATACAATAATACTGCTTTGGCGTCCTTCATCACACCAGCAACCCCGTAACAACTGTCAAATCAATTTGTCAACCAGTGCAGAGAAGACACTCCCTGTTCCTTATTTTTGATTAAATTCATTTTTTCTGGTAAATTATGTGCACAATCGAGTGATTTTTGACAACGGTGGAACATGATCAACTATCGCTAGTATTTGACGTGTCGCGTTGCTTGTCCAAGTAAGTTGTAAATACCTCTGACTGTGGTTTCCAGGAATGTTTATCGAACTCAATATCCGCCGAGCGGTGTTGATTTCAGCCTTCCGGGACCCAAGTAAACTAACATTGTGTTAATATTAGATCTTTTATTAAATTTATAATATTTTATTGAATCTCATAGTGAACTATTTTGATTATCACTTATTCACACTAATGTGCCATTAGTAATACGGTTGCAAGTGATTTGTTTCATCAATCAACAAGCCTAGTGAGACGGTGACCTCAGACACGCATATTCTATACTTTATTATTTCATATCACACATTCTAATCCAATTTTCTATTGTATTCGTAATTTTTTATGGTAAATGCATGCATAGTTGTAATTGTTATTATTAGTATATGAAGTTAAGCTGCAATTTGTTTATTTTTCTTTCTCACACTGTCACTTGCAGATAACAATCATATTTAAGTGTTTTGCGCTCAAGGGGTTAAGCCTTTATATATGGCAGAGGGGATATATTCCCCACAATGTACTTTATTTCAATGTGATAGGGTTTTTTTTTTGCATAATTTGTGACACCCTTATGCCCATTAAAAGGTTAAGAAACATTGTGGAGATCTCATGGCCAAAACAATTTATATTCCGATCTTGAATTGTTCAACAGTTCTCCATCTCCGGCCAGTGTGGCAATAGGCAAGCATGATAGGAAATTTAGGAAGGGTATCTTTATTATTTCATTTCGGCAGTAAATACTATTATTATTATTTATTAATCAGGCAGGCAGTTGAAACAACTGATAGTTGCCTGTATCTGAGTGATCTTCACTTAAAATGTATTCTTTGCGCTGCTTAATTATTTGTCTAGTTTGTTCTTAAAGTGGTTGACATTCAGTGCTGAGACCACATCTTCTGGTAGTTTGTTCCACGCTTTGACCACTTTGTTGCTGAGAAAATGTCGAAATATACATCCTGTTTTTTTTAAATGATATTAATTTTACGTAATGTACTGTCATGAGGGCTTCCTCATGACAGTACATTACCTAAATGGCATAGTTAATTAACAAAAATTTGTATTTTTGTTATAACGTTAATGTTGCATATAGCTTTGTTGTAACATGGGCATTTTATTTAACTCAACCAAATAATTGAAAACTATAACATATCAATGTCATTTCAAACATCAATTGACTGAGACAGTACTTACGCATCTGTACACACTCGTAGGGGTCTTAACTGATAAATATAAATTATTGATTATCTCCAAAATGGTGTTAATTAGAGGTGAGAGTGTCTTTGGGAAAGTAACTTAATTTATTTTATGCACCCTTGAAATTAACAGACTTAAAAAAAATGGTGCATTTATTATTTTTTTGTTGTCATTTGTTGTCTAATACAAAAAATGTGTTTTCAATTGAATGAAACAAATATTTCCCTCAGTAAATTTTAATTCAACAAAAATTACAAAGCTTTTTAAAGTTTTAGAATGTTCCTTTTTAACTTTGTTATTTTTAAGTGATATGTTTTATACTTATTACAGTTACTTACATATTTTGTTATTACCTAAAATTAAAAACATTTGTTACTGTTTGCTAAGTTATCCGTGTGATGTGGCCTGTGAGACATTGATTAGTTGTAAGATACAAGCTACTGTTCAAATATTGAATTATTAAATGGCATGTTTATCAAAAAGTAAACTAAAAACTGACATTAGGCTAAAAATGTTCACAGACAGGATATCAATAATATAGGTGCATTTGTGTTATTTATATATGCTTCTGGAGATATCTCATCTCAATGAGGGAAATATATATGTAGCATGGTTTATCAGGATGTATGATTAAAGACTATGCATTGAATTTGTTAATTTGTTATTATGCTAATTAGTAATTAGCTTTATTTTCAATGCCCAAAAGCGATTTAATATATATTTTACAGTGGAAAGATATTCATATAACTCGATTTGGCGCATACAGAAGTTGATTCATGCTTACCTGTTATAATACAGTTTAAACCTCTGATTTTCTTGCAATTTGAAGAAAATCTAAGCTAAATGACACTACTGATGTCTATTTACCAGGGGCGGCGGGTCCATACAACTCGATTCCCACCGGCTTGCCTAAAATTTATTGCTACATAAACCAAACTTATATATCATCATTAAAATTAAAAATATATCCATAATGAAAACACTACGTATTACATTACTTTGGAATTGATAACACGATTTACTAAAGCACTAATCATAGCAGGCGCGCGAAGTGAAGCTAAGCTTGACTATTCATTCATGCGCCACTACACAGATACGAAAACTCACGCACACGCTCATAAAGTTTGCTATAGAGAGTCCACGCGAATGAGCTTAAAAGCAACTCGGTCTTATATCGGGTTATTCATTTGAATAAAAACCTTAAACGTAATAGCATAAGGTTTATATTGGAAAAATGCACGCACATATTCATAAAGTCCGCGAGCACTGAGGGGCCTACCGCGAACGCCGTAGTACGCAAATTGCGGGCTACTTTCTCTTTTACTCCAATGGCGTAATTAGGGTGACAGAGAAAGATGCTCGCAATTTGCGAACTTCGGGGTACGCGGTAGGCCCTCTGTACACAGTCGCGATAACGTGAGTTATTATTAACATGCTGCTTCATTTGAATTTAAACCTTAAATACAAACAGGTAAGATTTATATTGGAGTGTAATGGTTCACAATTTTGAATCGAGTGGCGTTTGCCGCGCGAATGCTTAATATTGCCATACAAAAACATTGAATTGAATAAATGGGTAAAATTGTACAGTATTTTGCTATCATTGATAACAATTTTTGTAAAAACCTTTAAAAAAATGATGAATTTTAATAGAAAAATCCAAGAATCTTATGTAGTCTCAAGATTAATAATTTGATAAAGAACGTTTCTTCAAAAAAAGTACTGTTTGTAGGTTTGTAGTAATAGGTTAGAATTTGTGTGTTTGTGAAGACTCCCGTCCCGGCTGTTACCAAGGCTTGTTGTTATTATTAGAGTTTTAAATGTTTTTATGTGATTTTACTTACTTGTGTGCACAAATTTATATATAAAGTTACTAAACCAGTGATATTTTGTATGTTGTGTGTATAATAGTATGGGTATGGCAAAGGTGGTTATACACTAACTGCAAAAGGTCGTGCCCAAGGACACACCTAGCGCACGCTTCACTTTTATCATAAAAAAAAGGACATAATGTTAAGGTGTTTTTTTGTTCCGAGTTGCCTAGCCAGAATTTTCACGCGCCGCTACTGCTATTTACTGTAAATACTGAGATTTATGCTAAGTTTGGGGAAGTGGCTAGTATTTCAAAAATGTTTTCTTCTTTTTCAGTAAACATGTCTACAATGTCAAGGTCAGTCCACATCAGCCAGCAGAAGCTGGCGGAGAAGCTCATAATCCTCAACGACCGCGGCATTGGTATGCTCACACGGATCTACAACATTAAGAAAGCCTGTGGAGATGCTAAATCCAAACCAGCATTCCTGTCAGATAAAACTCTTGAATCATCAATCAAACACATTGTCCGAAGATTCCCCAATATTGACGTGAAGGGCCTTCAAGCCATTTCCCACATTAGGAATGACATAATCAAGTCTCTCTCATTGTACTATTACACCTTTGTAGATCTTTTAGATTTTAAAGATAATGTTAGTGATCTACTCAATATAATGGCGGCGTGTCAAGTTACGCTTGACTTGACTCTCAACTTCGAGCTGACAAAGAATTACCTTGACTTAGTCACGACTTACGTATCCTTGATGATCTTGCTCTCTCGCGTAGAAGACCGCAAAGCAGTTTTGGGTCTTTTCAATGCCGCGCATGAAATGGTCCATAACCAAATAGATGCCAGTTTCCCTCGTTTAGGACAACTGATTGTTGACTATGACGCTCCATTAAAAAAGTTGTCTGAGGAATTTGCCCCCCATCAAAAGATATTAGCCAGTGCCTTAAACTCTTTGTGGCATGTGTATCCAGCGAGAAATATGACTGCAGAACACTGGAGATCGGAGCAGAAGTTGAGTTTAGTTAGCAATCCGGCGCAGCTCCTTAAACCGTCGGAAACGAACACGATGTCTTGTGAGTATGTATCATTGGAATCCTTGGAGAGATGGGTCATATTCGGTTTTGCGCTCTGTCATCAAATGCTGTCGCAAGATCATGCCAATAAGATGTGGGTAAGTGCCTTGGAGTCTGGTTGGGTTCTAGCATTATTTCGTGATGAAGTGATCTACATTCACAGTTACATTCAAAGTTTTTTTGATGGCATAAAAAGCTATGGGAAAAGGGTATCTGAAGTGAAAGATTGCTATCACCATGCCGTGCAGAAAGCAGGATATAAGCACAGAGAAAGGCGAAAGTTCTTACGGACAGCTCTAAAGGAATTAGGTCTCATCTTGACTGATCAGCCTGGTCTGTTGGGTCCGAAAGCCCTGTTAATATTTATTGGACTGTGCTATGCTCGAGACGAAGTGTTCTGGCTGTTGCGCCACAACGACAATCCACCGCAAAAAGTGAAAGGCAAGGCTGCCGAAGACTTGGTAGACCGTCAGCTCCCAGAGCTACTATTCCACATGGAAGAGTTAAGAGCGTTGGTTCGAAAATACAGCCAAGTTATGCAGCGATACTATGTCCAGTATCTGTCTGGATTTGATGCTGTGGCTTTGAATCTAATGATACAAAATCTCCAAGTGTGTCCAGAAGATGAAAGTATTATACTGTCATCTCTGTGCAATACTGCTGCCAATATGAATGTAAAGCAGGTTGAAGATAACGAACTCTTTGATTTCCGAGCTTTCCGATTAGATTGGTTCAGATTGCAGGCTTACACTTCGATTGCTAAAACTCCTTTAAATCTGGTTGATCATAGAGAACTAGCGCAATTCATAGACAAAATGGTTTTCCATACTAAAATGGTTGACAATCTGGATGAAATAATGGTCGAAACATCTGATTTATCCCTGTTCTGTTTTTACAGTAAGATATTCGAGAGCCAATTCCACATGTGCCTCGAATTCCCTGCCCAGAACAGGTATATTATTGCATTCCCCTTGATTTGTAGTCACTTCCAGAACTGCACGCATGAGTTATGCCCTGAAGAAAGACATCATATTCGAGAACGCAGTTTATCGGTGGTAAATATATACCTAGATGAGATGGCAAAGGAGGCAAAAAACATTATTACAACGATCTGTGACGAGCAATGCACAATGAGCGACAAGTTGCTTCCAAAACACTGCGCACAAACAATTGCCCATTTGGCAAACAGAAAAAAGAAAGACAAAAATAAGAAAAACACGATTGAAATTGTTAAACCTGGAGCAGAGAGTTATAGGAAGACTAGAGAGGAATTGACTACCATGGACAAGCTGCACATGGCGCTAACAGAACTTTGCTTTGCTATCAACTACTGCACTACGGTTAATGTTTGGGAATACACATTCGCTCCCCGGGAGTACCTTCACCAGCATTTAGAGAACAGATTCTCGAAGGCGTTGGTTGGAATGGTCATGTTCAACCAAGACACCAGTGAAATTGCGAAGCCGTCAGAGCTACTAGTTAGCGTCAAGGCATACATGAACGTATTACAAAGCGTCGAGAATTACGTGCACATCGATATTACAAGAGTGTTCAACAACTGCCTGCTGCAACAGACACAAAATATGGATAGCCACGGGGAGAAGACGATTGCTTCGTTATATACGCAGTGGTATTCTGAAATCTTACTAAGAAGAGTAAGTGCCGGGAGCATCTGTTTTTCGATGAACCAGAAGGCGTTTGTCAGCCTGACCGCAGAAGGGGCCATTCCCTTCAATGCTGAAGAATATTCCGATATTAATGAACTGAGAGCCCTGGCTGAACTCATCGGGCCGTACGGCATGAAGTTACTGAGCGAAACCTTGATGTGGCACATAGCGAGCCAAGTTCAGGAGCTGAAGAAACTTGTAGTCCAGAACAAAGAAGTACTTCAGATGCTTAGAACAAACTTTGATAAACCGGAAATAATGAGAGAACAGTTCAGAAGGCTGCAACATGTGGACAATGTTTTGCAAAGGATGACAATAATTGGCGTAATTTTGAGCTTCCGCCAGGTGGCACAAGAATCGTTGCTTGATGTATTGGAACGGCGAATTCCCTTCCTGATAAGTTCTATTAAAGACTTCCAGCAACAGCTGCCTAGTGGCGACCCTATGAGGGTGATATCGGAGATGTGTTCCGCCGCGGGGTTGTCCTGCAAAGTGGACCCTACTCTAGCGTCTGCGCTGCGGCAGAACAAAGCCGAGCAGGAAGAGGAGGAACACCTAGTGGTGTGTCTGCTGATGGTGTTCGTGGCCGTGTCGCTTCCGAGACTTGCGCGCAGTGAGGGATCCTTCTATAGACCATCTCTCGAAGGCCACGCGAACAACATTCACTGCATGGCACCCGCGATCAATCACATATTTGGAGCATTGTTTACCATATGTGGCCAAGGCGATATTGAGGATCGCATGAAGGAATTTCTAGCTCTTGCATCTTCGTCCCTATTACGTCTCGGGCAGGAAACAGACAAAGAAGCCATCAAAAATCGTGAATCCGTTTACTTGCTGCTCGATCTCATAGTACAGGAGTCACCATTCCTGACTATGGATTTGTTGGAGTCTTGCTTCCCATATGTGCTGATACGTAATGCTTATCATGAGGTTTACAAGCAAGAACAAGTGCTTTTGCATTCGTAAAAATATTTGTGAGGCAATAAACATATTAAAGACATTTTGTAAATTGAGCATTCGATTTAATAAAATGCGTAAATTTTTTATACTTTATTGTTGTAGACAAATTTTAACATTATTATTAATATAATTTATGAAATCCCGCCTTTTAATGCATGGAAATCTTACCAAAAAAGAGGTGTTGCCTTACATCAAATGAGGTAGTTCTGTTTTTTATATATGTTATTAGTGATGACAAATCCAAGTTTTCCACCTCGAAAGCCCTTCGGATCATTGTGTGTATAATATACAGTACAGTGAGGGAACTTGTTATAACTCGCATTTCTTGTACATCTTTGATGGATTACGCTTGTCCTCTGAATCCACAGCCCTTTTTTTGCACCCAGCGTATGTGGTAGCATTTCTTCGTCAACCTGATCAGGCAGGTCGAAATCGTCATTTGATGGTGGATCATCAATGAATGGTTTTTCAATGTCGGCACACATTGCTGTAGTTGCAAACGGCTGAGCATTTGAGTCCTGCTTCCCTGCAACCACAACTGCTCGTACAACCTTTTTTGCAGTTACAGTTAGTTCAATATTTATGATTATACCTTTGAGAAACCGTAGAAACTATTTGGGTCACTAAGACTATTAAGACTATATTGTCAATTAATTGCAAATATCATCTTCTTGAAAGTGTGCAGTGACTTTTGCCGTAACCCGGTTCTCGGTGTTTTTTTTTTTGTACAAAAACTGAAAAAGTCCTAAATTTTAATGGATTTTTATGTACTTTACAATGATCCCAAGGGCTCTCGAGGAAGAAAACTTGGATTTGTTATTACCATTTCATGACTACCAACATATTAAAAAAACAGAAATACCACATTTGATGTTAGGTAAAATGTACCAATTCCATGGACTATTTGTTGCACTTATAAAATTTTGCGGAGTTTTTTCAGTTTCTCCATTTTAGACCTATAAGGCTATGCATTTATTTGCTTCGGTAGAGATTTTGCATTTGATTGTCATATGAAAGAGATCCTTGAATGATTGGTTATGTACAACTCTTCTATATAAGGCTATAGCCACTGAATTCTAACTGCATTCTTTGTTAAATGTGACGTCACAATTAAATGATGTATTCGTCATCAGATGCGATAATAAACGTTAGGTACTACTTATTCCACAATACCTACATTCTGTTATAAAGACTGGTTTAAATATTCCTGTCGTGTTTGTAATTATAAATAAGAAATACTTTATTATTTAAGCTGTTAGATATAAAGTAAGAGATTCAATTTATTATGTTATTTGCTATGCTTATTTAAGTTGAATAAACTGCCCGCCTTGGTCGTCGTACGAAAAGTATGAACAACTTCAAATGTCATACTAAGTAATGAATTAGATGAAAATAGATTCGGGATGGCCTCTGCCATGGAATTGAATATTTTTACTGATAAAAGTGTCAATGAAGCATTTTTCAAAAGCTTTTATATTTATATCTTTTTAAGCTAACTTATTTACTCGGGTGCGTTTGTGCTAGGTCGTCTGTCGCCGCCAGTTTAGAACGTTGGTAAAACAATCTTGGTATACTAGGGCTAAGATGGTCGGTTTATTATCATCTGTCATCAATCATCATGCCTGTCTCGTTCTAACAAATATATAAGTGCGAAAGTGACGCATGACATGACAAGTGATAAAAATACGACCGTGATACCGCCGCTGAACAAAACTACTATGAATCCTTTGTTGGCTAATATAAATGGCAATCAAAAATAGTATGCAGTCCAGTATCCTTACCTTCCAGGAATACAATAGAAGTCTTGTTATTTTTTTTTGTATTACCCATTAGCCTATTCTGCCCATTGCATTTTTAGGTACCGGTCGAAAGTGGCAATTGACAGCTCAAGAAAATTAATAAATTCAGGAGAAATAATTCGTTTATATGTGGAAATTGGTATAGTTATACCTTGTGGTCTCCAGATAAACATACCAAAAGTCCTTAAGGGTGGGGTTTGTGCTGAGGGTGTAAGGGGGGGTTGAAGGTACTTTTTTTTCAGATTTTTGCTCATATCTTGAATATCTATCTGTACAAATAGCATTATAATTATAATTACTTCGGACAAAAGTTTTAATATAAAATTTCCAACAAATTTGTTTTTTTTTTTTATTCTACGATCAATACAGGCTGTTTAAGTTAACAAAGAGACAAAAAAGACGAATTAAGAAAACGTCGTTTTTTCGTTTGTTCATCATAACCCAATTTTTAACCGACTTCAAGATTTCAAAAGAGGAGGTTATCAATTCGGTTGTTTTTTTTTTGTTTGTTACTTCATAACTCCGTCATTTCTGAACCGATTTTGAAAATTACTTTTTTGTTTGAATTTATATATATATATATATATATATATAAAGATTGGTCCCGTTTTTGTCAAAACTCAGTTCTGATGATGGAATCCATGAGGAATCGAGGGAACTCTTCAAATGTGAAAGGCATACATATAGTGATTTTTGTATTTTCTGTAACAAATCAAGCATTTACATTTAAAAAAGTGACATTTGATGAAGTGGAACTGCTGATAAAACATATTTTATTTTTTCTTTCAGAGCGATTATTTCCGAAAATGTTTTAAGTAAAGCCCGACCAGAAATATATGATCATTGTCAAGAGGGCGATGTTATTCTCATGTATAGGGTAACTTACACCCTCAGCACAACCCCCACCCTCGAGGACTTTTAGTATGTTTATCTGGAGACCACAAGGTATAAGTATACCAATTTTCAAAACTACACGAATTATTTCCCCTGATTGTCCATATTCGGGTTAATTTTCTTAAGCTAGTAGTGTAAACGCACCTTTACTCTTTTCCGCAAGTAACGAGGAGTCTTTAAGTGTTTATTTATCTACAAAATACGTAGCGACTGATAGTACAATCTTAAAAGAAAATCATTAAAACATAATCATGTCATGCCTGTGACTTGAATACTGTATTACTTATGTAATTTAAATACTGTATTTATTCGAGTGCTTGGCTCGGTTCTATGTATAAGTAAAATGATGTTCGGACTGCGTCCTAGAATCCGCAATGTATGTTAGGTTTAGTGTAAATCCATACACACTATACAGTTTTATACCCAGCGTGTAAATACATTATACTTACATATTATTAAAAACAAATATGAAATAATATCATTTGTTTCATTTCAATGATCTAATATATTTACTACAATAAAAATGCCACATTTAATGTAAAATTTATTGTTTTTTTTTTATTATTATTTTGAAATCACATGTTGTAACATTCATCTCATTAATTAAAAATATTCACATTGTCTTTTAAATAATCTATTACGGTAATCTAGCTTACACTTAGGAGAAATAATGCCATTGAGTACTACGGCGATGGTTACGTGATCCATCTTTACACAATTGGTCAAGTCGCTCTACATCGGAAACATTACCCTCTCGGTTTACATACAAATATACAATGTTATAGTACAGTTATGAGAATTCGCGTATTGTTTCGATATTCACTAATAAAATGGCATTACTATGGTATACTTATAAGATTGACCCTTAACATTAAATGTATAGAAAACATAAAAAATACATCATGCTCTTTGGCTTGCACGACGGAAAGTTAACTCTACGCGTAGTATGTATGACCATTAACGTACATCGTCTATCAAAGAGATCAACTGAAACGACCGACCAAACAATCGTAATCGTATATTACAGGTATATCATGTAGAGTAAACGTTATAATGTGATATGCAAGTTTGTGTTTGCCAGTAACACGAAGAAAACCAACCACGGCGCGCGACGCCCGCCCGAGGTAACTAAGAGAACGCATAGTCGCGAACACCATAACAACATTGTAAGATTTTCAGTCTAATTTAATTATTTGATCATTTGGCAATACTGTTGTTTTTTTAATAATTTACAATCTACTTAAAAATAACATTAAACGAATACAAAAAAGTACAAGTCCTTAGGAAGACTAAATGCAGAATTTGGAAACATTTGAGCCCATGAAGCTTCCAGTGACTTCAATAATTTCAGGACATTGTTAGAACGTATTATCTTCAGCGGGTGTGAATATTTAGTTATGTTTTATGCAGATAACCAAAAGTACCAAGTTACTCTCCGTGAGACAGTTAACACATTCAGTGCCAGAGGGTACTACGAGCGTAATCGATAACGTGAAAACCCGCATGTAGCGAAAAGCGACTACGGACTGCGCGCCCGCTTGGCGGGTTGCTGGCAGTGAATGCGTTAAATTACCATTAATGTAATGCAATGTGAGCCCAATGAATTTAAGATAACGAAGAGTTACCTATAGGCAAAAATATTCCACCCGCTAGTTATCACAACACTCGTTGGCTGCCCTTATTTCAGTTGCGGCTCTTGGCCCTCGAACCTAAAAAAATCCGATTTACTAAACACCCAATTTAAAGCATTTCCGAAATACCAAATTTCTTAATACTTAGATGATAGGGAACTTCCATTATGTTGGAAATTCTGGTGCTTAGATTTGGTGTTTAAAGAGAATTTTGATCTTTGTCACTCAAGATATCTGGTATTCGGAAATAAGGGCAGTTGAACACACTAATCTAACCGCGGTAAGGTCTAACTAAACATTTACACTTCGCTAACTTCATCTATGTATGTTACTTATCACACAGCGCATAAGTAGAAAAAGCGCTTGGCAGTGTTTACGTGAATATGGCATTATTTTAATAGTAATAACAATGTTGTGATGATTACTACAGGTGGTTTGTCCGAATGTTTGAGACACAACTAAAATGGGCGTAAAGTTGTTCAATAAAAGTTTGCTGACAACAAATAAGAACAATAAGTCAACAAATGGGAATACAAAATTGGTATAATGGCACCTCCGCGTCTCCTTACATTAAAATACAATAAAAATAGATTATAAAATTACGATTACGGAGATTCCAGTAAAACAATGCGTTATACACTAACTAGTATTGGTATTCAGTTACAATTGTTTGATATTTTTACATAATAGCTTTTTATTTACTCTTTACTTCATTTATATACAAAAATATACATAAATGCCTGTTGTAAAAGCAACTCTAACAATCCATTATTATCGCGTAGTTAAAGTATCACCGGCTCGTTAAGATACGCCTTTTAGTCTGGGATCTATAAAAATACATGAGTAAAATCCACTTTTTTGACAAACGTGGAGTTGCCGATATACTCGTAATTACCATTAGAGATATTTAGTAACGGATCTTTATAAAACCCGGGCTTAGGGGCTTAGTGAATTCAAAGATAATCTCATTCTTAAACACCAACATAATACGTAAATGAAGCAGTCGATCGACACACTTTGAGCTCGCAGTATACATAGAATAGAGTATAATATATATTTTTGATTGAGCAAACATAGTTCTTACCAATTAAAACCAATATTGCCTTTTTTGTCTTCTATTCTAATGGAAAGGAATAGTTTGAGAGAACACATTTATAATATGACCTTCGACTATCGCAGATATATATCCTCAATTCACAACACAACAAAGTGTCTGAACCAAATGGATTTTACCAGCGCTAAAATATAGGATTGGAATGAGAGTAATACAAGGTAAGTTATAAGTTAAAATGTAGTGTAGACGCGAGCGGAGATACTACCGATAGTGGTCTACGGTTGTTGCGACCTGGACGTCCGGATACAATAGTGTTGGGGCTTCCTGCTTCCACCGCTAAGTCGAGAAAGACTAACCTCCCCTATCACATTAGGGGGTTATTCAATGTCCACATCTATACTAATGAAACATTACATGCGGTGGTTTAGTTAAGTATAGAGCTGTTTTTTCTTTCACTCACTAAACATATCATAGTAGGTAGGTCAAATACGGCGGCGCCTCCACGTCGACGAAACATGTTTACTAGAAGTCCCAAGAATTTAACGCTACTTTTACGTAATCTCATGAAAATTATTTTAATTATTAATAATGTGCGTAGTCGCCACGTTCCGTCGACGAGCAACGTTAAAATCACGAGGCAAACCGTACGCCAGCCGACCGGCAAAAGACAATCGTCCGATCGAACGTGGAACCTGGATCCAATAACCGGTGAATCGGCAGAAGGAGCAGTGTTCAGATATCGGCCTGCCGCTGCGGGTTGGTGACGGCGAGCGTGTCGGGCGAGTGCAGGGTGATGGTGGTCTGCGAGGCGACGGTGGCGGTGGCGGCGGTGGCGGCGGGCGGGGAGGGCGCGCGCAGCACGTAGCCCAGCAGCAGCGGCACGCCGGGCGCCAGCGCCACCAGCTCCAGCCCGCCGTCGCCCGCGCCGGGGTACTCGTAGTGTCAGACCTTCTGCGACCGCATCTCGTACGCCGCCGGGTAGGCGTTCGCGTACGGCTCCGCGCGCCGCCCCGACGGGCCCGCCGGCGCCGGCGCCGGTGCTGTCAAACAGACGTCTCGTTATACAGGGTGGACAAATAAGAATGATACACTTTGTTTTTAAATTTTAATTACCTTCAGCGGAAATTTTATTAAATATTTTTTCATACTTATATTATTCAGGGTTGGCAATTGTATACGGAAGATAATTTCTGCCAAATGTCTACCACTAGCAGCAAGCAATTTTATCTCAAATGTTTCTGTTGTTTAAAACACGTTGTTTGCTCGATTAATTTTGAAAAAAAGTGACAGTGATTGGCAACCAAATTCCCCAAATTTTGCAGCTCTTGACTTATTTCTGTGGGGCTATTTAAAATTACGTGTCTATGCTAACGAGCTGATGAAATTTAAACAGTTAAAACCGACTATTCGACATAAATGTACTAAGATAATGCCAAAAATGTGCGAATAGATGCTGAAAATTGGGATGATAAGGGCTTACATTTGCCTGCTGTTAGAGGTGAACATATGTCAGACATTATGTTTCGCATGAATTTGCCAACCCTGAAGAATATATTTTTAAAACAATACTTAATAATTTTTGAACTTAATACAGTTAAAATTTAAAAACAAAATGTATACTTCTTATTTGGCCACCCTGTACTTGCGTCAAACAATATAAGCGGATCCGCTGGTCGGGCACGGGATACCCCACACAAAAAAGTTCCATCATGTGTGCGATTCATATATTAAATAAAAGCCTTAGTAGTCTGGGGTGGTGTAATTATCCTATAAAATCTTGATAGCGCAACAGAATCATTTATAATAAGTACCAAACAGATTCTGTGGTCATCGTCTGACGAAAAACCTTCATAGCGCGCTTCAATAATTACTACAAAATAGAACGGTGTCATATATTGGTGTGGGATTCGTAAAGCTCTAGTTTCCTAGAGCAAAATACTAACCGTTCACATTTAACCGTATTATTTAGTATGGAAACGGTCGCTATATGACGACACCGTACAAAAACAGAGCTTTAGCAATTATTTATTTAAATATCGAGCAGGGTGTACTTGTGCCGCGCGCGGCGGTGGCCGGGGCGGTAGGTCGGCAGTGACTCACCTGGAGCAGTGGGGCGGGTGTAGGCGGCGGGCGGGGTGTACTTGTGCCGCGCGCGGCGGTGGCCGGGGCGGCAGGTCGGCAGTGACTCACCTGGAGCAGTGGGGCGGGTGTAGGCGGCGGGCGGGGTGTACTTGTGCCGCGCGCGGCGGTGGCCGGGGCGGTAGGTCGGCAGTGACTCACCTGGAGCAGTGGGGCGGGTGTAGGCGGCGGGCGGGGTGTACTTGTGCCGCGCGCGGCGGTGGCCGGGGCGGTAGGTCGGCAGTGACTCACCTGGAGCAGTGGGGCGGGTGTAGGCGGCGGGCGGGGTGTACTTGTGCCGCGCGCGGCGGTGGCCGGGGCGGTAGGTCGGCAGTGACTCACCTGGAGCAGTGGGGCGGGTGTAGGCGGCGGGCGGGGTGTACTTGTGCCGCGCGCGGCGGTGGCCGGGGCGGTAGGTCGGCAGTGACTCACCTGGAGCAGTGGGGCGGGTGTAGGCGGCGGGCGGGGTGTACTTGTGCCGCGCGCGGCGGTGGCCGGGGCGGTAGGTCGGCAGTGACTCACCTGGAGCAGTGGGGCGGGTGTAGGCGGCGGGCGGGGTGTACTTGTGCCGCGCGCGGCGGTGGCCGGGGCGGTAGGTCGGCAGTGACTCACCTGGAGCAGTGGGGCGGGTGTAGGCGGCGGGCGGGGTGTACTTGTGCCGCGCGCGGCGGTGGCCGGGGCGGCAGGTCGGCAGTGACTCACCTGGAGCAGTGGGGCGGGTGTAGGCGGCGGGCGGGGTGTACTTGTGCCGCGCGCGGCGGTGGCCGGGGCGGTAGGTCGGCAGTGACTCACCTGGAGCAGTGGGGCGGGTGTAGGCGGCGGGCGGGGTGTACTTGTGCCGCGCGCGGCGGTGGCCGGGGCGGTAGGTCGGCAGTGACTCACCTGGAGCAGTGGGGCGGGTGTAGGCGGCGGGCGGGGTGTACTTGTGCCGCGCGCGGCGGTGGCCGGGGCGGTAGGTCGGCAGTGACTCACCTGGAGCAGTGGGGCGGGTGTAGGCGGCGGGCGGGGTGTACTTGTGCCGCGCGCGGCGGTGGCCGGGGCGGTAGGTCGGCAGTGACTCACCTGGAGCAGTGGGGCGGGTGTAGGCGGCGGGCGGGGTGTACTTGTGCCGCGCGCGGCGGTGGCCGGGGCGGTAGGTCGGCAGTGACTCACCTGGAGCAGTGGGGCGGGTGTAGGCGGCGGGCGGGGTGTACTTGTGCCGCGCGCGGCGGTGGCCGGGGCGGTAGGTCGGCAGTGACTCACCTGGAGCTGTGGGGCGGGTGTAGGCGGCGGGCGGGGTGTACTTGTGCCGCGCGCGGCGGTGGCCGGGGCGGTAGGTCGGCAGTGACTCACCTGGAGCAGTGGGGCGGGTGTAGGCGGCGGGCGGGGTGTACTTGTGCCGCGCGCGGCGGTGGCCGGGGCGGTAGGTCGGCAGTGACTCACCTGGAGCAGTGGGGCGGGTGTAGGCGGCGGGCGGGGTGTACTTGTGCCGCGCGCGGCGGTGGCCGGGGCGGTAGGTCGGCAGTGACTCACCTGGAGCAGTGGGGCGGGTGTAGGCGGCGGGCGGGGTGTACTTGTGCCGCGCGCGGCGGTGGCCGGGGCGGGGCGCGCGGGGCTCGTGGCGCGCGGGGTGCGCGCCGTGCGCGTGGCGCATGCGCCGCAGCGTGTTCATCGGCCGCCGCAGCGTTTCCGACAGCCGTCTGTAACATTACAAAAGCGTTGTGCATAACTTCGATTAATTTTACTCGTTGCCATGTTCTCCTCGGTTTCTCCGCGGTCGGCAAACCGCGATTTGCAAGCCGCAAGTTCAAGGCTCCTCGAGCTACCTAGAAGATAAACACTTGAGTGTTCTTAGATAACTGAACACGGAATTTGCGGCTTTACAAGATTCCAAAACACTTCAGCACTTGACGAAGGCGCCCATACACACGATGAGCAGTAGTCCGCCGAGCAGCCCGGCCCACCAGGCCACCACTGCTCGGTGACCCAGGCCTGCACCGCCTGCATGGTCTCTGGGTTCAGGAGAAGGTTCGTGTGATAACATACCTGGCAGGTGCCCGCTTGGGGTTGGATGAGGGCGTGTGCACGGCGCAGCATTTGACGAAGGCGCCCATACACACGATGAGCAGTACCCCGCCGATCAGCACGGCCCACCACTGCTCGATGACCCAGGCCTGGACTGTCTGTAGCGTGGCTCGGTTCAGGAGCAAATTCTTGAGACGCGCCAGCGGGCCTTCTGCGTCTACGGCGCGGCATTTTAGGAACACATCACAGTAACCCTGAAACGAAACGTTAGAATTTAGAATATAGTTTTAAATTAATGAAGATTTCATAATAACATAGATTTTTTTTTTTTTTTATACTACATCGGTGGCAAACAAGCATACGGCCTGCCTGATGGTAAGCAGTATCCGTAGCCTATGTACGCCTGCAACTCCAGAGGAGTTACATGCGCGTTGCCGACCCTAACCCCCTCCCACCCTCGTTGAGCTCTGGCAACCTTACTCACCGGCAGGAACACAACACTATGAGTAGGGTCTAGTGTTATTTGGCTGCGATTTTCTGTAAGGTGGAGGTACTTCCCCAGTTGGGCTCTGCTCTAGATCTGGAATGACATCCGCTGTGCTGTGCCCTACCACACAGAGCGTGATGACATTCACAATGCCCATACCTCTCTTGTGATAATATAATATAATTGACTTAATTGGATACATATTACGAGGGGTCATCCAAAAGTAATGATAATTAGATACTTTTATATTATTATATATTTAATATTTATAAAGCGGTTCCTGGCGAGTAAATAAAAAAAAATACATAATATAGATCTGTTAGTGATTATCTCATTTATTCGTGAGTGTTGTTCGTGTGTGACAATACAGAATAGAGCGCCGTTACTAAGTATTTCTGTTTAAAAAAAAAAGTGTTGAATGCCTAGAATGTTCGCGGCCAAACTAAAGAAAAGACCACCCTCCAAAGCTGATATTGCAGTGACAGCCATAGGTCATGCAGGGTTCAAAATTGCCAGAAAAACCCCCCATATTCGACGGATCTAGCTCCCAGCGTCTTGTGTTCTTTTCCACGGCTGAAGAGAACCACAAATTTTTGGATGAGAGTCATGAGAGCGAAGTAATGGCCGCTGTGGTGGCATTATTTAAGGGTAAGAGAAAAACTTTTTTTTTAATGAACAGAAGGTTAGAGAGACACGATGGTCTATGTGAGTAAACTTACTAAGATACTAAATTAAATTAATTAATAAACTAGAATGTCTTCTCAACAATGGCGTACAATTTATCTTTGGCCTGCGTAAATACGGTCGTATTTCTTTTTACCGTCGCAGGCTTAATTGGCTCTATGCGTCGCCGTAGATGCCTTAGAATACTCTGTACCCTATTTTATATTTTGTTTGAGCCTTCTGCTCCTGGATATTTTAAGAGTAAATTGTAATGTCTCTGGTGTTGCAGACGTCCGTAGGCTACGGTGACTGCTTACCATCAGGCGGGCCGTATGCTCGTTTGCCTCATATATCATCGAGCGGCCGACGGGGGCCGGCATGACACCGCATCTATGGAACGCAGTGTGCCATGCCCCTATGTGCGTTGAGGACCGAAATTAAGCGGCCACTTTCGGCGAGCAGGGATATCTACCTGTTCATTCACAAAGCCGTTGATTCTCTGCTTCCCTGCCGCTGCTGTTCGATTACGGCTTCCTAAATCGCGAGGTTCGAGGTCCGCCGAGGTGTACACACCTGGAAGTTATCGCAAGGCGAGCCGGGGCGGAGGCTGATGCCCTCGGCGGGCAGGTTGTAGCGCTTGGCGAAGCGGGCGGTGCTCTGGCAGGAGTCGGGCTCGGGCCCGGTCTGGCAGGCCAGCTGGCACAGCATGCGGCGGTCGGCCGTGGCCGTCACGCCGTCGCCGCGCGCCGTGGGCGCCGACGACAGGAAGCACTCCGTCATGTTCCACAGCTTGCAGATGCTGTCGCTGCACTCGCCGGACTTGCACAGTTGGGTGCCTGCAATTTTATGACTCGTAAATATTGAACATAACATTATTTGAGATGAACTTTCGACTACGTCAAGACTCGCGTGCGGCGAATGTGTTTTACGGCGAAAGCTCGCTGTCGCTCATTGCTGGCGTGCTACGTAGTCAGATGCGGAACGCGACTGACGCCTTAATAAAGCTCATTCACGACCTAGATTTTTTTTTCTTCTTCTGGCTTTTACTCCCTGCCAATTTGCACAGTAAGTGTCACCGGTGCATAGATAACAAATGACATCTTATTATTTTAGATCATGCATATCTACTGATATCACCGCTCTGGGGACACAGCAAAGCGGCCCGAACAGAACGACGCGTGACTGCCTTCGGACTATTCGGTTGCTACGCGATACGTCTGGTTGTGTTACCGTCATGTACATGCAAGGGGTTTGATTTGACACTGTTGTGTACTGGTGTACTTTACCGTTATTGCATAGAGTGCCGTTGTCCATAGCTCTCGGCTCTGGGCACATCGCAGAACGACCCGAACAGAACGACGCGTGGCTGCATTCGGTTGCCTCGCGACAAGTCTGGTTGGCGCTCGCCGTCACGAACATGCAAGTTTGTGCGTTGCAGCACGGGCCTTGTGATGGACTGTAAGAACACGAAATGTATAAGTTTGATAAGGAGTAAAAGAACATTCACAACCTACAACCATTTACAGGTAGTTTACGAGATAGAAATCCGTCCATAAATGTAATAGAAGAACGAAAATTCAGCGGTTCTAGACTATTTCTACCTCTATTTTCGCCTCTATCCTTAGATTTTCCATTGCAAAGCGCTCATGAAGACTACAGATCATCTCATTCAGGCACTCTTATATTATTGTACAATAATTGATGTAACAATAGCCCAGAGATAAATTTTTAAGGATGTTTATATTTTTTACTAAAAGAGTTTGCAATCTTTTTGATATTAAAACCCCCAAAACGCAGTAAAGTTTCGAAAGTATTGTGTTTATTGGTTGCTTGCCTGCATTGCGTCATGGCCCTCCGGGTGCAGCCGCGCGCGCTCATGTTGAGGCTGCGCTCCGTGTCGTTGATGACGCGCGGGTAGCAGCAGCGGTCTTTGCACTCGAGCTCGTCGTAACCTGGAACACACAGTTTTATTACGAGACCGTTGATGATTAGCAGGAGACGTGCTTCTTAGAAAGCTCTTGTTGAACTGTAAAGCTGATGCTTCGTAAAGCGCTCAGAGAGCTCATATTCCTATTATTTCATAATCTTACACAGTCATATTGCTGTCTTGTTCCCGCAATACGACCCTTGGCTAGCCGAGAGGCAGGTTCTCTTCCATCCATTCCATACTGCGTCGAGCATTTGATTTATATTTTTCTTAAAGCAGTCGGAGAACTTGTAGCTCTTTGACCTTTGAGTAAATATAGCAGATGCTTCGTGAGGCCCTCTGAGGTAGCGATCTGTTCTTCCATAAACTTACCACAATCGCATTTCTCTTCTAACTCTACAATCTTGGTCCCGCAGAATGATCCCTGAATAGCAGAGAAGCAGTTTCTCTTCCTCCCATCCCATACTGCGACGAGCACTTAACTGATGTTGTCCTCGGGGCAGGCGGCGAACTTGCACCTCTTTGACCGCTAGTAAATATGCTTCGTCACATGCTCTGGGGATGGACATATTTTCATAAACTTACCACAGTCGCATTGCTCTCCTAACTCCACAATCTTGTTGCCGCAGAACGATCCCTGGCTGGCCGAGAGGCAGTTCCTCTTCCTTCCATCCCGCACTGCGTCGAGCACTTGGCTGATGTTCCCCTTGGAGCAGGCAGAGAACTTGCTGTTGTTGGGCCGGTCACCGCTGGTGGCCGACGCGAACATTATGAAGTTGCCCTGCTGGCCGCCTGGTCGGCACTCCGACGGATAGTCGTGCTGAAATAAATAATAAATATTTATATTCAACTCTCAACATACAATAGTACATTTCAATGTAAGTGTGCAAAGAGTGTCATTATTTACGAGTCCCGAGATGTCTTCTAAGTCTAAAAGAGACGGGACAAGTAGATAATGTCACTTGCACACGTACATTGAACGATGTTTGTAATACATTTGAGACGTTTTTAGGGTTCCGTAGCCAAATGGCAAAAAACGGAACCCTTATAGATTCGTCATGTCCGTCTGTCTGTCCGATTCTGTCACAGCCACTTTTTTCCGAAACTATAAAAGCTATACTGTTCAAACTTGGTAAGTAGATGTATTCTATGAACCGCATTATGATGTTTACACAAAAATAGAAAAAAAACAAAAAATTTTGGGGGTTCCCCATACTTAGAACTCATCATTCGCTTGCCCTTATCCCATTCATTTGGGGTCGGCGCAGCATGTCTTTTCCTTCCATATCTTTCTGTCACCCGTCATCTCATCGTTCACTCGCGTTCGTTTCATGTCATCTCTCACACAATCCATCCACCGTTTCCTAGGTTTTCCTCTGCCGTTCCATCCCTCCACATTCATTCGTAATACCTTTCTCGGTTCCCCATACTTAGAACTGAAACTCAAAAAACCTTTTTTCATCAAACCCATACGTGTGGGGTATCTATGGATAGGTCTTTAAAAATGATATTGAGGTTTCTAGTATCATTTTTTTTCTAAACTGAATAGTTTGCGCGAGAGACACTTCCAAAGTGGTAAAAAGTGTGTCCCCCCCCCCGTAACTTCTAAAATAACAGAATGAAAAATCTAATAAAAATATATGATATACATTGCCATGCAAACTTCCACCGAAAATTAGTTCGAACGAGATCTAGTGAGTAGTTTTTTTTTAATACGTCGTAAAAATTAAAAAAAAAAAATGTTTTTTCATCAAACCCATACGTGTGGGGGATAGGTCTTCAAAAATGATATTTAGGTTTCTAATATCATTTTTTTCTAAACTGAATAGTTTGCGCGAGAGACACTTCCAAAGTGAAAAAAAGTGTGTCCCCCCCCTGTAACTTCTAAAATAACGGAATGAAAAATCAAAAAAAAATATATGATATACATTACCATGCAAACTTCCAACGAAAATTGGTTTGAACCAGATCTAGTAAGTAGTTTTTTTAATACGTCATAAATGGTACGGAACCCTTCATGGGCGAGTCCGACTCGCACTTGGCCGCTTTTTTAATAAATCACAATAAAACAAATATTGGTTACGTGAGTAATTACACTTACAGACCTTACCGCTACGAATTTTCCCTTGAACTTGAGTGATATTGTTAATTCAGCACTATACACGTTCAGCGGTTTACGTTGCAGAAATGAATCACAAAAACTCATTTCATACAAAAACACAGTTGCAATTTAAGTTGAATTATTTTGATACGACTAAATATTAAGTGAAAATACTGAAAATAACGGGCGCCGGTTTTACTTTTTAATTTTTTGTTTTTTCTGTTACCGACAGCCAACGTGGCAATGATAGTGAATGAATTGAGTATATTACATTCAGCCAATATTAAAAAATATTTTAGGGAAATATCGAAATATATAACATTTTATTTATACAAAATACAAATAAATATTTAATTTATATCGTGTAATAATATTTTTGGACGTAATAAACGTGTAATGACGAAATAAAAACATATAGATATATAAAGTTTTTGGACATCCAAACTCTTTTTAGTGTCGTATGGATTACGGTCAGAAATAAATTGCGAACGCTAAATAGCTACGTAAAGTAGCACTTTTTGAGCAACTGTATTAAAAAGACCATTTCCAATTTTAGGATCTCATATAGTTAACGAATAGGTTGATAATTACTCCAAAACTTGATTTAAATAAAGGTTATTTGTATTTGTGAAACTTACCGGCGAGCCGAAATTATGTCCGATCTCGTGAGCCAATGTCAGCTGGCTGACCTTAGGCGGCACGCGGCTGTTGTAGTTGACGAACGTGATGATGCCCGTGTTCAGCGAGCGCTTGGTGCTCTGGTACATGCCGCCTATAGTCTCCGTGTAGGTCTTGTATTTCTCGCAGATTCCACCCGACGCGCCGCTCGCGCTTGCGACCCATGCAAGGCCTGTGACAATGTTAAAAATAAATAATATATATAATAAATGTTACGAAAGACAATATTTTGATCGGCAGATTTTAGGGTTGTGGTAGCTGCCCTATCAGACCTGTTTTTAATAAAAGATCGTAACACCATATACAACTGTCTGTATATGGTAATGTGTATGGTATTTTAAACTTAAAATATTGTATTTAAAGTATGTTTGAGTTAAGTATGTAGGTATCTGATTTAGAATATTTAGATATGATGAGTAATAAGTATGAGTTAGTGGAAACGCTATCTGATATTTAAACTGCTGTGCAATTTATTTGATTTTGTTCTTCAATAACACCTAAACTACTTTTTCGCCAATATGCTTCGAAATCTTCACATTATTGTAGCAAAAATAGTCCGAGAAGTTCTTCATTATGGTAAAATTCAAATTAAAAAAAAATCAAACCATTACTGTCGTGTTTTAGCGGACGGGAAGTAATTACTGTATTGTTTTTTTACTTTTTTAAAACACGTATCTACTAAGAAAAACGCAAACAGCCCATTATTATAACGGGCTTAACTATTTCTGAAGCTGTGTACATAGATTATTTATACAAAACGTATTCATAAAAAGTATTTATTAAACAAAGTAACAAGGACATAATGAACAAACTTATAAAATTAAAAGTTTAACTAACTCAGCTGTCAGTCGAATTTGAAAGTCGGCAGAGGACACCGAAAATTTCGATTCAAAGAAGATTTAAGATAGATTTGACACCTAAAGTTAATCGGTCGTATAAAGAGACTCGCTCGAGATGCCGTTGTCTGCAGATTGCCTCGTTGAAATATAACTCAGGCGTCTGAGGGAATTCTTTTGAGATTCGAATAAAAATATTTATCTGGCGAAAACGAGCCGTAAATCCTTATACTTAAAGTAAATAAATCAGACAAGGGCGACAAAATTGCGAACATACGAAGCTTGCGAATAAACGTTCGTGGGCGGACGGGTTTGTCCTGATAAAAGGCAAGTACCCAGACGTGGCTAAATGTTTCGTTGATATTTAAAACAAAACTGGTGATACGTTGTTCCAAGTACACTACGGACTATTTTTTTATATTACACTCTTCGTGACACAAGACATGTAGGTATCTACTCACTAACGCAAACGACCTTGACTCTTAAGGAAAAAATAGTAAATAAAGGAAACAAAAACTGCTTTAGGTTTTTGCTTAATTTTTTCCACACATGTTTTACTAGAGGCCTGTCGATTGCTAAAAGGTGAAATTATCTTGCAGTTTGAGTCATGAAGGTCAATTTAACAAGATAATTGGAAACAGAAACAATGATGCGTTGTTTGTGTCTGGAGTTCTGAGTAACATGATTCATTCTTGAATATAATAATGTCGCAGCTACATAGGTGCATAATCTTTCCGCCTGGTAATGGTGCTTTCTTTGAAAGTGATATTCATAATGCTCAATGACAGCAGTCGATATCTTACAAAAGAAAATTTACTAAAGACGTTTAATTTAGCGAGGAAGATGATGATGAACAGTACCGTATTGTATATGGTCATATCTATGACAATTATTTCATGTTCGAGTTTCATATTTGTGTTTGGCCGAACTTCAAATATAGGTACTTTATAGTAGGGATAAACTGAGGTGACTTTTCGAGCTTAAACCTTAATCTGTTAAAAAAAGCCGTTCTCACTTTTAAGCAGTGCGGTTGGCTGCCGAACCGAGCCGTCTGGCTTCCTTTCTGACTCAGAAACAACTAGACCATTTAAAAAATAATTTAACCGCCTTATCTATAGGACTGGAAGTTGAATACGTCAATTTTGTTGAAGCAGAACTAATTAGATTCACTGCTATGGTGGAGTGTTCAGTAACACGTGATTACCTAGAGTGCCTCCGGTGAAGTCCCGGTAGGTGAACACGTAGGCGAGGCAGAAGTCCTCGTGGTTGGCGAGCGAGTGCAGGTTCAGGAAGTTGGACACGTCGATGTTCTCGAGGCAGAATTGGTTCGTCTCGCTGGTGCCGTAGTGGTGGTTGCATTCGGAGTCATCGATCTGTACAAGAACAGTTTTTTCTCACACGGACTGGTAATTAAATTTAGAATGTCAAGACAGTAATAGTAAACAGAATGATACTAAAAATATACAAATGGTGATAAAAAGTACTCAAATGGCCAGGGATCGGTCTTCTTTCTTTATCCAATCCTCTTTACCAGCCACAAAGTCTCAAAATATAATTTCAATATTCTCATAGATCAAAGCATCGACTTATTAGGTTGACTCAACAAAAGCACGGACATTTTACAAATCTTTGCATAATACTAAAATACTTGTAACTGACAGAGGGATCAAGTTCGTCCACTTTAATAATGGTAAATTGGAGCACTTTACTAAATTGAATTCGGGTGAAATATTTTGGTCCATCTCATTTACCGTTATTACAGAAAAAGACAAATACAATTACAAAAGCGAGTACAATCTTAAATAAGGCATTAAACTAAACGGGGAGCGCGATGCACGACCATTTCTCACGCGAGAATGGGTTGTAAGTCGTAATACTGAACCGTGTCACCCGGCGACTCTTGTAATACGTGCACTTTACTCCACTAGATTATAAGACCGAGATTGGCAATATAGTCGAAATATAGCGTGAGGGTAGAAGCGGTACTATAGTAGTAATAAAAGTTTAAGTGATTGGGGAGATTAGTTAATGTAATAGAAGTTGAAGAGTTAAAGTGGGGTAACGTTTAGTTTTTTTAGAACAGCGCGTTGTTACCGGTAAATGTGGAATATAATTAAAATTCGTATTCTGCATCGGATATTGTATACTCGTATGTAGAGGGATAGTTTTAATTGCTTTAGGTATTAGGACCGTATACCAAACTCTGAAGTTCTGCGTCGCTCCGGGATGTACGGCATGGAGGCGCTATTGATGCAGCGTCAGCTCAGATGGTGTGGGCATGTTTTCCGAATGGACGATCGCCGCTTGCCTAAAGCTATATTCTACTCAGAATTAGCAGAGGGAAAGCGGAAGCACGGCGGTCAACACCTTCGATATAAGGACGTGCTAAAGCGCCACCTAAAGGCGTGTGCGATCGATAATGCACGTTGGGAGGAGCTCGCTGCGAAACGGTCATCTTGGCGATCTACCATCTTCGAATCTACCAAGTCGTTTGAGGAAAACCGCCTCGCTACATTAGACGTAAAACGCCAACTACGCAAGGATATACCTAAGCCCTCCTATGTGTATACATACAACGCGGCCGGTCAACTATACTGTTGTGAATGTGAAAGGGTGTTTAAGAGCAAGTTTGGCCTGGCCAGCCACATAAGAGCTCATGAGAGGAAAAACCCTTGATTGCTGAGGTCGCCGTCATCGAAATCGATGTGGAGGACTATATATATTAGTATTACGCATTAAATGTTAATTTCCTCGTATGTTATATCTACTGGTTTGTGGAAGCACATGACAACTTTGGCAGCCGTATCACACACGAAAGATCACATATTAACATTAATATAAATAGATAACGATTCTTTTAAATACGTTAACGCATCATATTCATATTCTGTCCCAAAATGTAGCATATTCGCTACCACTCCCGACTTCATATGCGTAATGGATTTCGTGATAAAAATTGTGTACTTTTTAGGGAATATAAATTATACCTCCATGCCAATTTATGTGTGAAGAGGTAACAGGTGGACAAGAGCTACATTCGTGATTCGCGTTTATAATATTATAAGGAATAGCGTGCCAAAAGCAAAATAGCCGACGCCACATTTACTGAATGTCGAGAAATTCACTGACAGGACACTGCGATACACGGGTAAATGAAGATGATGAAGTAACGACATGAAGTAAATGAAGTAGTGCCGTCACTATCTTGACGTGTTCCCAAAACATCAGTCTAACACTGCCATTAGCAGATCTGCATAGAATCTACGACGCCCTTAACTGTAGCGAGACTGGTGGCAGATCTTAGCGAGGCCCTTGTATTTTTACAGCACTGCACTGCAGAAGCACTGCAGTGCATCTGGCTCGTGTGCCGATGCTAGGGCGGACGACTTTTATGCCATTAGGCGAAAAAGAATAGCCTCATTGCTGAAACGAGTGCGCGGCAGTGGCAACAGCATGCTGAGGTGTTTGGCCGAGCGTCTTGACAGCCCGCTAATTAAATATTGGGTTGCTCTTACGATAGGGAGGGACAAGTAGCCCTAAAAGTCGGATTATTTTGTAAGTATATTAATGTTCTTTTGTTTATTGTCTTTAATTCTAGTTTTTTGATTTTTTCTTTTTTTTTACATTGTTTTTCTTTGTGTACACTGACCCTTAGGTTATTAAGATACATTCTACTAACACATCTAAGGATTATGTTGGTCCGTAAATAATTTAATTTTATTATTATTTATTTACCAAGAAAAAAAAAATCTGCGCGAGTTGTTGTGCGAGGTCGTTTCAGGAGACTGTCCCGGCCACCCCCTAAATCCACCGCTGCATGGAATAAAGAACAGGAAAACGTAAAAGGATAAAAAAATATACCTTTATTCGCTGCACTTCAAACTGTATGTTCCTGTGTTCCATATGTCCGTCGAAGCGCGTGCTCTTGTAGATGTAGTTGACGGCGGTCACGTGGTGCGCGATCAGCGAGAGCAGCTCCTCGCGCGTCTTCATGTCCACTTCAGCTTTCTTGCTGGGGTCTCGGTGCTATAAAATAAAGGAAAATTTACATGTTAACAATGTATGACGACTTGCGAAATGCACTTGAAATTAGGCGGATATGATATTGGATGCGGATATGCTTTGGTGTGCGAGCAGGACATCGCTGCATGACATAAATATTTACAGGAAAATTACGCAAAATTACTTGTTTACACTTGCGGTCGTCGATTTCAGTGCAAAACACTGGACAAGGCAATTAAAAGACTTGTACCATCCGATAACTACGGTTTGTTTAAAACGATTCTTCTTGAATTTGTGCAGTAAGCATACAGTAGGTAAGATACCATATCAGTGGTTTCCGCTTTATTTAACATAAAAATAAAATAATCATTAAAGCGCATATTTGGACTTTGAATGCATTTTTCCCAGACACATATTTTCCCGTTGCTGAACATTTCACAGGTTAAATGCAATTTTTGAAATCTCGTCACAATGTTACCAATTTGTTTTCCATTGTTTTTCATACTTGACAACTCTTTGAAACCCTAGTCTAAAGCATTAGCCTACATTGCTCCCGTAATATGCCATCTACTGAGCATGTTAGTAGATTCAAATGTCAACATTTCTTCTGACTGGGCTATTGTTGCCCTTTGGCTGACGAGATCAAACAACAACAACAAACAACAAATAGTCGATCCACCCGTTTATAGAGGTTTGTCTGGCTAAACGTGCAACATCGATTGCATGAAAGAAAAGACACTTACCTACCACTATAGTTGTGCCGTTCTCGAGAACGTTCTCCATTTACTATGGGGAATGTTCTCGCGCGAGAACGTACACTCGCCTGTTGCTATCTCTATTGCACGCGCATAATTATATTGCTGTCCCGCGCATGATGCCGGCTATCAATGCCACTTGCCAGCGTGACAACAATATATTAAGGCACGTGCAATAAAGATAACAACAGGCGGATTAATGTATGAAAATCTTTGTGTAAGCGTCGTTTATTTACCTATTCCTATAATTATTGATAACAGTACTTACATCAGGAAATCCTTCCCTGACGTGCCGCCATATGAGCGGATCCGTCTGTATATAGAGCGAGCAGCTGGTCCGGTTCGCCTCCTTGGCCGCCCGCCGCGACCGCGAGTGACCGCTGTTCGCCGCCCGCGAGTACTTGTCGTGGTACTGCATGTCCCAGAACCTGAACATGGATATCAGTTGAATGGCAATTAATGACTACAATGAAATAAAGAATAAACTATATTGCAAAGAGTGCAAAGACAAAGTACATCAACGAGTGTTGTTATTAGTACAAACTATTCAATGCGATACTTGTCTATTGTGAGAGGACAATGTCACAGTCCAAATCGGACGTCCGAAGCGTTTTCAAGTCAGCAAATTTAAAAAATATTCACAACCAGAAAATAAAAATTAAGTTTTCGAGCCGGGTGTATGTAATTCTGTAGTTTGCATATTTTTTGAGACGCTTTAAATGGTTATTCGGATTGTATGAGAGGTCGATACTGTCGATAGAGATAATCTTCTAATCAATAGTTTGGATAGTTAAAATCAGTTGTATCTAACTTCTTAGAAAAAGCCAAAAAGAACTTCTTCAGTTATTGTGAAATTTCAGTGGATGATAGACACTACAGAGCGTGTGTGACAGAATTTATCTTGACTACACACGAAGTCAACGATGTATAAAATTAACTCATTGCGTTTAGCATAATCCTCCTGATGACTAATATGTTGCTACGAGGGTAGCTAGTTCCCGGTCTAATTAGCAAATTATGAATAATTAGTAAGTAAATGAGCTTGGCGAATTGAGCTCTGCTATCTGTCAGTTAATGTAGGCTTTAACGGGAGTAAACCAAATTTCTCTGCTTATTTACTCTGATTTGACGGGTTTGGCTTTGCATTATACGCAGGTTGTGAAACATCACGTCGAAGCAAGTCGATATTGTAAACTTTTGTGAGTATAATCTAAAATGTCTACTAATGATTAGTTTCGTGTTGCTGATATTACCAGGCTTGCATTACCTAGGGTTATCATCCCTCAAGCTGTTAGGATGTGGCGGGGGCGAAGACGGTATATGGTGCGGATAGGGGTTGGCTGACGGCGCAGGCGGCGACGGTGAGACATCGTCCTCTACGCCAGAGTTTTGGATGCGCTCCATCCACTGCACCACCTCGTCTGTGATTCCGCAGCCGCCCACGTGACCTGTACGATATAACAGAACATAAATGACTGGTACAAGTAGTAAACCGGTAAATTCTGAGATTAAAGCTTCCAAGACCAAGCAAGAGACTTCGTTTGAATAGTTGTTCAATGGGCCTAGTCTAGATACTATACATAGAATAAATAGGTAGATCTACATAATAATGACAACATTAAACTGAAGTTTTGGTTATGAATACAAATAAGTTCTCACTTTTTCTACTCTGATTAAAATATTTTCATAACAAAAAAGAATTGTGCATGCTAGACGTAGTTTTACCAATCCGCATTGAACTGAGTATTTATAAAGAGTTATGAATAAAATGATCGAAATTTATATGCGCCGTGCGCCGTTGTTGACAAAAGCTTGTTAATTAATACCCGAGTGTCATTGTGCTCTTTAGTGTAGGTTTAAACAATAGCAAATAAACGCAGTCACGTATGTGATCGCGACACAATGAAGCGATATACTCGTAGTTGGGAACTCGATATACTCGTACTGGCGTACCCTTATGGCATCCTGTGTTACCGTCGGGTTCGGCACTAGATGAATATTCGTGATCAGTTAATGAGGAACACGACCAAATGGATGGATGAAAAGGATTCACGATTCAATTCAGATTAGAATGAAAGCAACGAAGAAACATGCAGTTGATGAGGGTCTTGGTAATGTTTTAGTTGAAAGTTCATGGATTCGATACTGTATCGTTTAAATCAATAGCGAAAAGCAAAAGAATGTCAGAATAATGTCATTATACACAGTACACACATAGAATAATAATATTTCAAGCCCTGTGGATTAGTATAGGATAAACTTCGAGGTTCATAAATCTACATATCTAATACCTCTTGAATAAGTAAACAACTTCGAAATGTAATAAATATACGTCGAACTTTTAAAAGACATATTTCCAATAGGGCCAAGGTTCGAATCTTATACGAGACGATTTTAAATTATTCATAACAAATTTCAAGTTAGCGGGCAAAGTTACACAGCTAGGAGGAAAGAAAAATAAAGAGGATACCGCGTCGTAGCGAAATAAGTAGCGGGACACTGACATGGAAGTCTTTTGTACGGATACGAGAAATTTCTCGGATTTATTAAATAAGTTTCCGCTCGAAATTATAATGGCTGAAACTTTACTGTTCATGTATCGCACCTTGTTTACTTTTCGCTAAATTCTCAAATATTCAATTATTCATCTGTCACGTTACGTACGTACGTATTTTTTTATTTACTGCAATCGTTTTCGTCAAAACTCGTGCCTATGCCAATACTTGGTATTAGTTGCCAACGCGGACCCCATGAATCGTGGCAAAAAGCTATGACAACGCTAGGAAGGAAGTGTAGTTAGGATTTTGAACTCCAAATGATTACGAAAAACCTTAAGTATCTTCATCAGTTAAGAAAAAAAATAGCTCAAAGTAGTTCTAGTCCTTTTAGAACAAATCAGAAAAATAAGTGAGTAAGGTTGCCAGAGCTCAACGAGGGTGCGGAGTGTTGGGGTCGGCAACGCGCATAAAACTCCTCTGGAGTGGGCGTCCATATGCTACGGAGACTGCTTACCATCAGGCGGGACGTATGCTTGTTTGCCACCAACGTAGTATAAAAAAAACTGACTCGTGGCGGCACGAAAAAGCACAATACGAAACGGCTGGCAAGATTTTGAAATTAAAAATGTTGAATAGGTATGTAGTGGAGGTATTTTTCAGTCGGTGTGTCGTGTAAGCGCGCATTGGCGTTTACATCCGGCGCGTTGCATTTTAACGAAGCCTGCAGGCCGTGAACTCCCATTGCTTAACTCGTCCAATTCTCAGATAAACCAGTGTGACTGTGATCTAGGGATCTGTAACAAGTACGCGTAATCGGAAAGTATGGTTATACTGGATAGCCTGAGTTACCTAAGTGATTGGAATATGATTTCAGGCTGGCGGGATGGCGGAAATTACCGAGCGTACATCTCAGAACTTATTCTGGAATGTGCATTTGACGTATCAAAATGATATCAAAACGAGTTGTCGCTTACTCCTGAGAGCTTTACGGCCTTTACTTGTGTGCAAGTGCGATGCACTGAAATTGATATTGAATTGATATGGCATTGGCATTGTATCTTGGTTTCCGAATCTCTAGCCACGCTAATGCCTCCGCTTCATTCAGATCCCATATTTGAGGGTATCTGAGGATCTGCCGTCAGTTCCCAGCCATTAATGTCTCCAACTACAATGGACATTAAATTTTGGCCATTCGCAGAAGCGTTATCGTTGGTATCAATGTTTCTATTGATTTAAGGACCAGTGGCGGCGTGTCACAAATATTCGCAGGGAACCCGGAGCTAATTTTGCTTTGCTTTTCTCAATGAACCGATCGTGAAAGTACTCAAGGGCTTAAATTAGACAAGCCGGTGGGAATCGAGTTCTTTGAATGATCCGCCACATAAGGACCACATTTTGTTTGAGTTCTAAGTTAGTTGACTAACTCTTAGCTTATTAGAGAATCGAATAGTAAATTCTTCAAAACTTTGTTAAAAAGCAGAGCATTGAAAGATACCACATAGTGTTCATCTTATAATGTATTGAAAACGTAAATAATGTATTGAAGTAATAATTGTTTATACTTATTTATCAGATTACAACAAAAACACAGGTAGTATAGTGCCAATTAACATAATATTCATATCTAAAGAAAGTAAGAATATGTATATATTCAGTGGTAAAAAAAAAAGTAAGTATATTCAAAAATATAGTAGGTATTTTCTTAAATTTCTAATCCGCAAAATATTAAGCGGATATTGAATACTTAAGGAAGAAATTGAGGATCGCATTAACACTCGTAAATAGTAGTGGCCTGGCCTTTTCTCGAAAAGTCTTCTAGAAATTGATTTTTGCTTATCTCGTCTCAGATATGGGTATATTTGGTATTGATGTTACAGTTTGTTATATATTTGTGATCTCACAAAGCCCTTTCATTTGGTACCCCACATGCTATGTTTAAAAGAAAAAAAAAAGTTTACCTCGACCATTTTCGCGCTTGTCATCTCAGACGAGTATATTTGTGCGAAGGACATTGTACTGAATGTATTAATATCATATTATATAACATGAATGAAAAGTAACCTAAAACTTGTTCCGCCGCTTACTATAAATACTTATACAGAATTATACAGGCAAGCTCTATAATTTTATCCATACAATGTTCAGGTGATTAAAACCTTATTGGAGTTAATACCTTGATTACAGAAAGGGCAACACGAAACCAATTTGATTGCCATTCGAGACCTTTCCCAATCATCATAAAATACGTTTTAACGCGAAAAACCCATTTTATAAGGATGTACCTGTACAATGAGTACCTATACGAGTTGTAAATGTGCAATTAAATTTACTATGAATCATTTCAGATATTACAGAGTTCCAGATATAAATGAAGGGTTAACTGAACATGAATTTGTGAACATCATAACGAAAGGGCGATGAACGACAAGTTTTAACAAGGGCTTTATGAAATATTGCTTTAATTATCAACTTGTTAGTACCTTGAATAACTTTGCTTTTGATTTTCGGAAGGACTGTACCATTTCTCGTTCATAAAATCGTTAGAATAGTTCTAGAGAAAATGTTTGGATATACTTGTCAGGAAAACTTATGACTTGGCTTTTTATAGTACCTAAGTTAATTTACGTGTTTTTTTTTTTCATTTTAATTGATCAATATTAAATTACCCACATATTATCTTCAAGTTTAAAAGTACTTACTATTGAAATGGAACAATACCTGTATTAAATTAATTTTTAACAAGCAGAAACGTCTGCGAACGGTTTAATAGCTTAGAATAAATTTAAAAGTGGAAAAATTACTGTCTTGGGTGAGACTTGAACTCACGGCCTCTAGATCGATACTCCAGCGATCTGCCATCTGAGCCACCAAGACCTCATCCAAAGGCAGCAAATTTTTCCACCCTATGGGTCTAGGGGACCCTAGCGACATCTACCGTAAGAACGTTACACTTCTTAGACGGCTACCGGAGGTCCAAGTCATATTGGAAATTGACCAGTAACGATGTGCTAAAATAAAAAAGCGGCCAAGTGCGAGTCGGACTCGCCCATGAAGGGTTCCGTACCATTTATGACGTATTAAAAAAAAACTACTTACTAGATCTGGTTCAAACCAATTTTCGGTGGAAGTTTGCATGGTAATGTATATCATATATTTTTTTTAGATTTTTCATTCTGTTATTTTAGAAGTTACAGGGGGGGGGGGGGGGACACACATTTTTTCACTTTGGAAGTGTCTTTCGCGCAAACTATTCAGTTTAGAAAAAAATTATATTAGAAACCTCAATATCATTTTTAAAGACCTATCCATAGATATCCCACACGTATGGGTTTGATGAAAAAAGATTTTTTGAGTTTCAGTTCTAAGTATGGGGAACCCTCAAAATTTATTGTTTTTTTTTCTATTTTGTAAACTTATTATTGTAAACATCATAATGCGGTTCATAGAATACATCTACTTACCAAGTTTGAACAGTATAGCTTTTATAGTTTCGGAAAAAAGTGGCTGTGACAGAATCGGACAGACAGACGGACATGACGAATCTATAAGGGTTCCGTTTTTTGCCATTTGGCTATGGAACCCTAAAAATCAAGAAAGAAACTAGACTGATTTTTATAGATTTTATGCAAAAAGAGCCCTCTTCCAAAACTAGTAAGACCACATACAACCATATAGGTACACGATGCTTATGATGAACCGAATGATTTTAACCACGCATTTTTGAGGTCAAAATCAAAAGAAGGAAAAAGTTTAGTTTAGGTCGATTTCGCCAAAAAAATTGTTTTGTTTTTTTTTTTAGATTTTTTGAATGTATTTGTACAAAAAAAAATACTACTAATTGCAGGTAACTGTTACTTAAAGTGAATGTTCATTTTTTTTCGTAAAACCTAGTTTTTGCAAAGTGTCAGTTGTCACTTTTTGATATCTATCAATAAGGATATTTAGACTACGTCCCGAAGTGGCTACATCGAAATCAAAAAGGCGTTTTTAGTAACAATCAAAAGATGTTTTTTTGTTTTTATTGGATTAACTCTGAAACTAGGCGAATTCCATAAAAGTTTAAAGGACATTTTAGTCTTTAAATATGATCAGGACTGTCAAAAATTTTCGGGTTCCTCGTGAGCACCGTGTAGAACTTTTAATACCACACACGAGAAATATTCCTTTTAGAAATATTCCAGGAATCATTCAATCTTGCGGTGAAGGCATACTGGGAATACACCAAGAAATCTTCGAGTAGGCAGGAAATTATGTAACAACCGCCAATATTTGTTAATATAACATATACGTTTCATTCCATATTTGTTCTCAGAACTGTTGCTAGCGTGATTATGTCGACCATTTTCATGTGTTTACGATACCTGCATGTCGTGAGTAAATTATTAATTAAGTAAATTTAAAATACGTGCTTTAGTCGTTTTGTAAGGAGTACGATTAAACTATGTATTTATTTACAATGTGATTTTTAGTACATCTTAAGCCAGTAGGCACATTCATGCCACTGCAAACAGACAAAACGTGTAAAACAACATTTCATCGAAGACAACTGAAATGGACCAGTCCGGGCCGTTAAGAACGCCAATACTTATTTCCGACGTTGCTGCGCTGAAGCCAGAAGGCGAGTGTCTACACTCCAGGAGTGATATTCGAACATCTTATCGAGTCGAACGCATAGAAGAACCATTACAAGATGTCGAGGGCATGTTACGCAGGTTCCCTTTAAAACTAGATACGTACGCGCCCGCGCAAATAAACGGAATACATGACACGCTTATTCCAATAACTAACCAGGCGCAGATAAGTCACTGGTTCATTTGAACCAGTATAAGAGCATTCTCATTTACGCATACGTGGTCAGATAAACTGGTACATCACAGCGTTGGACTTTGTAGGCAATAGCAATATAGGAACAGACTCCAGACAGTAACTTACGTGCTTGTTTGCTGAGCACACTGGCATTATCGGACGAGTCCCGCAGCGGGACTCTTGTCGAACAAACTACCGCTAACAATGCCATTTTATATTACCTCCATGACAGCATATTGTTACTGTGTGGTTTATCGGCTATTCTCATATCTAATTCTAGATACAGTAGACACACACCCTCAGAATAGTTCAAAATTGGGTAGCAAGAGACTCGTCCACATGTTTTGTCATGGCTAATCTAATATATGTATTAGTTAAACTAGAGTTAGTAGTAGCTAATCCTAATTTTTTTAAGGATATTTATAAAATAAATGTTATCGAACTATGTTTATATAAGAAAAAATAGTTAGAGCAGGTCATTATGAACTTAGTTAAATATGTCCCCGTTTATAAGAACGTAGAATATTTACTTAGTTCAATAGCCACATTTGTCATGTAAAAATGGCATGTTTTCTTAAGGCTGTACTGGCTTTGGTAATCAGCGATGTAAGCACGTTTCTTGTCACAAGACCCGCGAAAATATCCTTTCGATCAATACATGATTTGATTGTATCCTGCCGTCCTTCGCATAATTTGCGATCAATTTTGTCGCTACCTTGATTTATAGAATTTAGCCGGGAGGCATCCTCAATAAATATGTAGTATCATTTAGATTTTTTATGACAGTGTAGTTTGATTCCTGGCTCGTACCAAAGAGTTAAAAAAAAATATCTTCGGACTCGTAAGAAATCTAACAAAATGAGAATTATCCAAGTACAACAACATATTCATGAAAGAATAATCCTTATTAGTTATATGTAAAAGTCAGTAAAATTAGTTTTTTCATACATTTTTTGGATCATTTTGCTGGGCTAAACTTCATCTAGAAATCGTACATTTTATATTTATGATTCACAGTATTTTGAGATAGTATTTCTTTACTTTATTAATGAAAAGCAATCAAGTAGATTGCCTTTGCGTTCAGTAATTGTCTTCGCAGCACAAAGCCAATAATCGCGGCGTCGTATTTTATCCATATATATGAAGCCACACATTATTCTTCGACGTAGATTATTAGGTATGTTGATTACCAGAGCGAGTAAATAGGTTACTAGTTTATTATTTGATGTAAGCAAATAATTTTTCATTTCCAATTTGTTTGTATAATTATTAAAAAATATTCTTGTATAATATTTATTTACTTACCGACAAGAAAGAAAATCTACGTTCGACGACGGGTCTGACTTAGTGGGTAGTGACCCTGCCTATAAAGCCGATGGTTCTGGATTCGAAACCCGTAAAATTCGAAAGATATTTGTTCCTGAGTCATGGGTGTGTTCTATATACAGTATAAGTATTTATACATATATTATCTATATCGTTGTCTGAGTAACCACAACACAAGCCTTCATGAGCTTACTGTCGAGCTTAGTCAATTTGTGTAAGAATGTCCAATATTTATAAAAATATGAGTATTTCAGAGGTTTCCATCTTTTAGAAAAAGGTGATGTTATAGTATCTTCCACCGTCTTATAGAAAAAGGTGATGTTTTACACGAATTGTTAGAACAGACATTTCCCTACCCATAGGTAATCTCTGCCACATTTGTATTGTACCTATATCCAATGTAGGATTGTACCAACTTGGGCTTTAGCGATACAAATGTAAATGAGACACCGAATTACTAAAATTATTGGACCATACGACACAATCCGACACTCCTCCGCACTCTTAATACCAACCGGGTGTACCAAATTTATGCACCGCAGGTTTCATAAATGCACGCGTTGCCAATGTCAAAACCGTAATTATTTTGGTACGTGTTCTTGTGTTGTGTCTTTTCTACGCGTGCGTGTGCATCACAGATTTTTGTTTAACGTTTCCTACACGATATAAAAAGGATAAGTGTCGAGCTAACAAGATTGCAAAAGTTATCTCGTAATGACATATATTTTGCTCATCCCAAAGTGTAATTGATGAATGAATGTATATTATGTTAAAAAAGTGCAGGATTTTTCCTGTGTGCATAGGTACCTACTTAAGTCAACTGGCGGAAATTGTTATACTGCTATTGAATACTAATAGAATGTGCGTTAAGAAAACATGAATGTATTTCAATATCGGTAAGCATACTGCTTGTAGATCTTGAATACCTTTTATGACGTTATACCCGAAAACGAATCAGAAAAGTAAATAAAATATCGGAAAAATCGGGTGTAACAGTCAATAACTCGTAATGAAAATAAATGTAACTGAAAACGGAACCTTCCTGTTTACCAAATAGCAATTTGTTTTCGCGGGTTACCAGTAATTCAGCTACCTACAATGTTATTTACTAACTTTGTGAAAATCCACTTTCACGAACTCATTACTCCTGCACTGAATTCGAGTAATATTAAGCGAATTGCGGGACTGTGTTGCGTCACTTACGGCACGGTAACCAACGTCATATTTTCGTAAATGTGAATTTTTCATTTTGGTAACAAAATCCCTTTCATTCCGGAACGTTTAAATTGGTGCTTAGCAGGTTTGTGCATTGCATTCCACAAGAGTCGCACATTTGGCTTGGTAGCAGCCGCAGCGATGGATTTGCAACAGCTAAAATTGAAACGGCAAAAATGCAGGGGCAAATACTGTTGACACGAAATTACCATTCTGGAAGCCTACGGCCGGATAAATATTTAACACGAATTTGAATTAGTTTTCAGCGGTATAGCCGGTATAAAACAATGTCAGGCTTCGTTTATTTAGTCCCCGTGTATTTTTCTGCTGCTGTGCCAACTGGTAATTAAACGCGACCTAACTGCGCTGAACACTATTCTGTGACGTAGCCACGACTAGGTATAGTTAGCGGAAAAGTTAGTAAGCGAATAAACTGTTAATAATCTACACCCGCCAGGATTTAATTAATTATTTGGTTCTCTCTCATTCATTACAATGTCTTGAGATGTGTATGCAGATATTATAAGGTGCAGTCCAATCACAATAATATTTACCAACCGACTTCCATCAATGCACTTCTAGATACTCGTGAATGGTCGTGATACTGTCTAAGAAAAACACACACACACGGGCCACTGTAAAAAAATTACATCACAACTTGAACTTGAACCTATTCCTACCTAAATATATTACTACTTAAGTAAGGTTCCATCAGGGTTTCATATAACAACATAGGTGATTATGTCTTAGGTTTGCTAGTTTCACGTAGCGTAGTGGTAAACATTTATCTGGCACAGGAGGGGCAGGTAGCTTTTCCGATACAGACATCATTCCAATAATTTACCGAGGCGTAGCCGAACGCTTAGGCATAACAGATATTGTTAATATACAGTTTAGTTGAAGCTTTAACCGTTGTTATATCAACTAAAATTCTCAGTACAAAAGTGGGAGGCTGGGAGGTAATAAGAATTTTGAAAGAATCACATATAACACTCTACTTGCATCATGCCAGATTAAGATCTGATTACCAGAGTACTGAACAATTCCGATCTTAGATCTTTAAATTCATATTATCAGCTCTTAAAAATCAGTGTAATTTTATCTGGCAGACTTCTATGATCATATACCAAACTGAATTATTCATACACATTCAGATCAGAATTTCAGATGTTTACAACGGCCATTTAACGGATAAGTCGCTCATGTTCGGTAACGTTCTAAAACTCCCCAGCGGTAGGTCACCGGTCGCAATTAGCCGACGACAGCGCCACGGGCAAATGAGATTTAACTTTGTTAAATGACCTTGCGTCAACTAATCCAGTTGCACTACATATCTAATGTTGCGAAACGGAACTGGTGCGATACCCGCGTCCAATGGCCCATTCATTATGAACGGCCAGTGGCAGTATTTGACGTTAAATTGAGTTATGGCAGAGGATACTAAACTCAACCCCGTTAGTCGTGCATAACTAATTTACGTTTGGGAATTAGAATCAGACACGTCGTATTAAAACGAAATATTTCTTAATTACCAATGACAAATTAGCGCAAATAATGGATGTGTAAAACGGTGCAATACCAGCAGGAGATACCTAATTGGGTACCAACTAACTAGATTATTTGTCAACATTTTAATGGGTCACCTTTTGTGCTTTACCTTCAGAAGATTTTTGAGATCTATGACGGGGGAACTGGGAAAGGATAAAGAGTAAGGAGAGCCCAATGCAGTGGACATACCCATATCGCACCATGTTAACATTACTTAGGGTCCGCGTTACTTTGTCCAGTTCGTCTCGAAGTACCGCCTCGTGTTCCCAAGACAAGGCCACCAAGGAAAATAATAGGGACTACACGTCGCTAAGACAAGACTGATTCCATAACACGTCGGTTTTTCTAGTATTATAAGGACCAAAACAGCGGTCATTGTCGGAAATTAGATAAGTCAGTATGTGTGCGTGCGAAATCGGCGTGTTACTTGGCGAATTGGTGTCTTTGTATTCTTCGTCCAAAAGTGTAAGTGCGTTACTGACCATGTCTCCTGTGCGCGTACGGGTCGACCACATCGCCCTCGCGGTAGATGACGGAGTGGGGCCCCCGCGAGCGGGTGCCGTTCGGCGGGAAGTACCGCCGCGCGTGCTCGACGTAGTACGCGCCATCGCTGGCGACGATTTTGCCTTCGAACACGCCGTCCGTCACCGAACCGAATACCGTCGATTGGGGATCATCTGTTGAGAAAAAGTGAACGGTTAACGACGTAATCTAGGTTTATAATCGGGAAGGAAGAAATACTAAGTGACAGCCTAAACTATATATTTGTGTAATAGTGTCCTATAATATTTATTATGAAAAAACCTTAATAAAAATTGTGGAAAAATTAAACGTTATGCGATAGGACCTAGCGTAACTCATTGACCGGATTGTCTCCGATATGTCCGATATTATAATATCGTTTTACACAGGTCATACGAGTACGTCAATTTTAATTATCTTCCCGTTGCAGATTTAATTGACCATTAAAAAATCCAAACATAAAGGTCGTGTCATATATACATAAGGTGCTAAGTAAGTAAGTAAATATTCTTTATTGCACCAACAATTATACATTTTACATACATGTAAAACTACAAATAAATTTTAAAGGAAAATAGAACCAGGTAACAACAGGCGGTCTTGCCAACAAATTTGCTAACGATATTTTAAGAGATGGTACTTTACATTAGAACTATTAACTTTAAATAGAAATCAAGAGAACTTCTCATGTATTTTTTTGTTTCCATTTACCGAACATTAAAATAAATTATTAATTTATCTAAAAATAATCAGCATGTGCATTTAATTGACCAGATGTTTATCACTTTCTGTCATGTCATCAACAATTGTTTGTCTTAAAATGTCATAATTAACGTGTCATTTAACCTTTTGACAACGGATATATCTAGGGTGACCAGATCTGAATTCTGGGTTTACGGGACAACAGCTTCGAAAATACAGGATACGAGGTTAAAATACTGGACAGGCCGTTTTTTATTAAATATCAACATAAAGTTTGTTACTAAAATTTGGCATAATCAATTAAAACTCCTATACAATTGCTAAATTTCTTAATGAAAAGCTAAAACACAATAATAAATATGGCAAAACAATTTTTTTATATATTACAGTGTAAAAGTAACATGTGAAATAATTCAAATAGGCATTTTTATCATTAAATACCACTGAATCATAAAATTACGGGACAATGTACTGTCCCGTATTGGTTTCGCCAAATTACGGGACAATGAAAAATTCGTGCCTGAAATATGGGACAACCCGTAAAATACTAGTCATCTGGTCACCCTAGATATATCAGAACCGCAGGTCTAACGCCAACGACGGATTAATCCGTCACATACCACAAAGCAACATAGACCTGCGTGCATTATGCATAAAGTTCAATTCCAGTTTTGACACTTCGGTGACGTGGCGTCTGAGTGACAGCTTTTGTGATTGACACGGCGTCGAAAATGTTAATTTATCAATGTGAAGTGGCCAGTTAAGTGTTAGGTAAAAGATGTTCTAGAAACTGTTCAATGAGGTCTCATTTAATTATCTCATCAACAGGCTATTAATGAGAGTTTACGTAGCAAATTTGTCTTCCAATTTTCTCCAATAAAACATCATGAAACTTATGTTTCATACTTACTAAACATACTCCAGAAGCCGAGAACTATCAGCTGTGAAAATATTGATATTTGGTAACTAATTTTATTTGTTAGAACCTTATATTGTTGTATGTATTAATTATGTTATGTATTTTATTTTATTAATATGCGCTAAATAAATTCCAGTTGTCTTTAATTTATCTTAGCAATGTTCTTTTTTAACCGGACGGGAACAAGCTACCTACGAATAGGTGCGTATTGCATTTTGTATTGTCTTCGAGTATCAACGATCTAAGCAATTATAAGCCTTTTAATTTTAATCATCAAGGATTCCCTCGCAGTATAATTATAATTACGGATAAAAAAGCGAAGCAATACCTGTTTTCACAATATCCCAACAGAGTTTGGAATGTAAAGTTCTATTCCAACAAATCCAATAATACAGTTGTGTATATAGTTCTGCATATTAAATATTGCATAAGGTATTCCTCCGATTTGGTGTATTTTGTATAAGTCGGCCATATTATTCTACTTATAATGACGTAGCTAAGTAGGTTATAGGCTACTTTTCCGCAAGAACACCACAAGCACACGTATAAGTATAGCCAGACAACTTAGGAGACCCTTAGTGGGCAAGTTGCGAGGCTGGACGGCCGGGCTCTGAGAAATTTGCAATCTTAGCAGCATCGAGTGTGCATAGAGCACTCTTGTAACCAAATGCACTCTTGTAAGCAATGAAAATCATAAGTGGGGCCGGTTTCAAAAAGGTCATTGTAAAATGTGAAGTCGATTTACTAAATCTGGCGTAAAATCGAAGCGATGGAAAAAAAAGACGTGTGTGCGTCAAAATAATACCCACATTTATACGGCGAACATCAGTCAGACTATGATAGATGTCTCATTCCATTTCCGTCAATTCTGCATCTGGTGAATCGATCTGTAGGTACTGTAATCTTATGCAGTTTCATATGTTGCTACGAGGTGTTAAAAGTTCGAATTCCTACGTCACATGTAACGCTAACCCGTCGATTTATGTAACTTCCATTGTCTGACGTCAGTAAATAACGGCGTTTCAATAAAATGCACTGCCAAATTGTCAGGAATCACCCCTTATCCGCATACTGTCATTGGTCATTATGAATCTTACTTGGAATCGTGGGGTCACTCCGGGTTCGTTGACTTTCGCTAAGCACAGACGAGCGCTATTAGGCAATGCTCGCAAACGTAGCAATAAATCAGTGTCGTTAAATAGATCCATGGGGTCGAAGCTAGGGAATGCTAACCGGTTAACCGGTTACCCGGTAATTTGACCAATATTACAGTCGGTAAAATACCGGTAATTTCCAGCCGTAACCGGGAATTTACCGAACGTTGTATAGGCAAATAAAAATGTAACAACCTGTTGAATTAGCCCATCTATGTCTTCGTACTTACAAAAAAAAACAATTACTACGGTTTACGATTACGAAGAGACACCTAAAATACTTACTTTTCTGCATCTTATGATCTCGTCGGAATAGGAACTAGGAAGCAATGTTTTGTGACAAATGAGTGGTCGCTAATCCCTCGCCCTTTCCCTTCTCGCCACCCCTACCCGATCCGCCTTACTATGTTCAGTGTCCTTTGTTTTAGTCTGTAGTGTCAGACAAGTGTGGAATGCGAAAGAACATTTTCTACCGCTGGTTACTTGTGTTCAAGATATCGTTCACGAATGTCTAAGCAACGTTCTATATTTTATATATAATTAACAGAATGATTTGATGATGACATGTTCTTGATTCCAACTCCTATCTTAAGAGCCCGGTAACGATTTTAGAGCAAACATTTTAAATTGAAAGATTTAGTCGTTGGAATTGTACACCTTTTGTTACGTAATATCTAAATAACAAGTATTGGTTTCTATTAGCACGTTTTTTCATCTTGCCTTTTAATAATGAGGTCGCAAGCGTGCGTCCCCGGTAATAGGTGACGAGAAGAGATAGTTTTTAAAAATTCATATAAATTATGGTAGTAAATTATACAAAATGATGTATAAGAACAGTTTCAGCAAATGTTGTAGATTGTTTAAGTATCAAAATTACGTTGAAATTAAGTCAATTTTCAGAGAAATTGTCACTTGTTTTGAAGTAATTTCTGGAGAAAATTGATTTCGTCTAACTTTCATTTACACTACTTCAAATTTATAGTAACAAAAATGTAGTTTATTAAAGTTGAAGTACAGGATATGTGTAATACAAAATTACCATTTTTAGCAGTCCAAACTTAACGAAATTTACAAATTAGATCGACAAAATCACTGCTTTTCGCGCGTTTACCTAAACGTCCATCAGAAAAAAAAATCATTACTAATTAAGTGAGTCTGTTTAAAAAAAAAATATTATAATGAAAGATAACAAGACGTGCTAATAGAAACCAGTACTTGTTATTTTTAATAGTTAGACGTTTTTGCGACTAAAATCGATAACGGCCTCTTAAAGTGCAATTTTAAATGACGACTGTCACTTTTTTGTTACCCTTTGATTACTGCGATTTTTAAAGAATTAATTTTTTTAATGTTGCTTATTTAATGTACAAGTTCATTTCGCTTTGAAATGATACATGTTTGATTTTTTATTCAATATGATTAGTAAATATATCTTGTTTAATGTTTATAGTTTATTTTCAATATTTTTTGTTTGTCGATGTTTCTATAAAGTGCTGTTGATTACTTTTAAAGGTTACTGACGAAAATAAGGACACAATCAATAATAATGCAAAATCAATGTTTTTTATTTCATAAACGTATAACCGGTAATTTACCGGTTAACCGGTTAGTGGGACCTCGCGTCGGTAAATTACCGGTAATGAAAAACGCCCGGTTATTGCATTCCCTAGTCGAAGCATGCCAAAACAAAATCGTTTGAATGACTGAATCTAATTTCTAACGATCATATTCAGATATAGTACTTAATCCATACTTAATCAACTAATAGTTTGAGCAAGAAGCAATAATAGATGGAATAGAAATAAGTCTACAACTCTACATATTATAATAATAATAGAAACCTATAGAAAAAAGATCATGTTGCGCCGGGTGCCAAGCCGGTGCTGTCATGTCAGAGTTAAGCCAATGTGAGCAATTCGAACTTTATAATCTTGTTATAAAACGGTTATGAATATGATCTGTCAGCTGTCAACATTGACATCCATATGTTTTTAACAAGATAGGTTCGAATCGCCATTAGGGTTGCCAAACGTCAGGAATTTTGGCGTTTGTCAGGAGTGCGGCCATGGCAGGAATTTTAATGATGTCATTAATGAATATGATGTTAGAAATTAATAATGATTGTCAGGTAATAAAAAATTGTATCTGGTAACCCTTTCGCCATCAATGATAAATAAATATTACAGGACAATCTTACAAAAAATTATCTAGGCATTACAGGCCCACATTAAGCTTATTAATGATACCAATCAGAATAACAAAGTACAACACAACAATTAAGTTATAATAATATTATAACTTAATTGTAAATCATGTTATCCTTAGGCATTTATGGTCACCTTTCGCGAAGTTTTTGTTACACAAGGAAGGACAAGTTGCCTGCTATATTTAATTTTTATTTTTAAGAAAATATAGGGGAAAACGCAATTTGAAATGTATTTAGCCAACTATCGTTGAAAATACATCAAACTTGCCCTAGTAAATATACCAGTTAACCACTTTTTACACGTGTAACAGTACCAATAGTTAAACAAATAAACAACGGCCAGTTTGTACCGTTAAATAAAAATTAGCTATGCCACCTGCCATGGTAATAGTAATGGCAATGGTACGGTACAAACTCTGCGCATATGTTATACGTTACGCCTAATCGCGTACGGTCCACGTGTACCTACCTACGCGTGTCAAGCCCATGCCCTATCGTCACTAATGCAATGAAATGACTCACCGCGCTACTCATGTAACTAGTTTTATAATTGCACCGTAACATGATAGCGCTCGTAAACTAGATTCAGTAACTAAAGTAGATAAAGTTACTAGTTGAGGTGCGACGGATGTCATTTGTCTTTGTAGCTGCGGTGCCGGTGATGGTTGCGTGTATCGCCCGATAAAGGCGACGCGACGAAACGGCTGGGTATCGGTATATTTGAAGATGTGCGGTTTTTTGAAGTGAAAACTTCTTTAGCGGCGCTGTGCACTTTTTGTGATGGGGAAAAAATGTTAAACTAGTGTCAGGTCACGTGACCGTCAGATTGAAAATTCGTAAGACGGACACGTGACATCATGGTGACGTGCAAATTGAATGTAATGTCATCGAAGCCTGGTTACTTTTGAAAAATCTTATCTCAATCAAGTGACATTTTATTTTCTCCATAATCAAAGTGCTGTCATAACATAAGAGGTTTAATCTTTGTTAATTGTGTTGTATTGTATATTTGTGTCGTTGGGTGTCCATGATTGTGGATACTCAAATTTTTCCTTACCAAAAAGTTAAATAACAGAAAAGAAGTGTGATTGTTGTACTTAATAGGATGGTGAACGATCCATTAACATTTACTGATTGTGTAGGCCAGGGGTTCCCGAAGTGTGCGCCGCGGCGCCCTGGAGCGCCGTAGAAAGTAAAGAGGGGCGCCGTGAGTTCTATCATTATCCGAAACCACAAATATTCGCGGGTACCTATTTGAGCGCTCGCATCGGTAAATAATATAGCGCCGTGTCACTCTTTTTCGACCGTGATTTTAAATTTACAAGGGCGCCGTTGCAAAATACTAAACTTGTAACTGCGCCGCATGTTGAAAAAGATTGGGAACCCCTGGTGTAGGCTATAGTCCTGCTCACGTCTCATGAATTACTCTGTATATGTTATATATTTTTCTCAAACTTGCTATGAAATGATGACATGACTTACGTCAAATTAGGTCCGGAAATACTACATATCAGGTGCGATGAGTGAAGATGATATGTAAAGCAATTTCATACTGCCTTACACACCTAGGACTGTAAAGCAACTTTCTATTGTTTTTTAACGTCAAATTGTGACACAACGTCTTGACATTCAACCATCAATAAATATAGGTACGCGGTACAGTACGGTGATCTGTTGTGCATATTCGTTGCTAAGCAACGGCGGTTACGCATCGCGCAGGCGCGCAGACTTACGCGCGTAAGGCACCGCTAGTAGAGTGGCGAGCCGAGTAGTTCGCCACAACACAAATTGACTAATTTTTTTGTTTTAATTGCAAGTTTGAGAAAAGCACTATACAAATCTCGGCGAGAAACGTAGTTGCCGGCCGCGTGTGTCTATCCTACTCTATATCTACTTGGCCTGCAACCCTACGTTTCCCGGCCTCTATAGTAATGTACTAAACATTAAAATTCGCATTTCAAAATATCTTCCACACTCAAATTTATTTACGTATGTATAATAGAGAAATATCTCTTTTTATAAAACTGCTACTCAATTTCTCCAAAATATCAAAAATGCACAACGTTAATATTCAAATTTTCACTTCTGCACTCCCGGAGTGCAACCCGTTGTTTTTTTTTTCATTTATGATATTTTATTCCGCAATTTTAATACATCTATAAAAGTTTCCATATGACGGTGGTGGTATGATAGCGTCTATATTATATGTTAGTTTAAGGTGCCGTAGGTTCAAAGAACGGAGTTTTTAAAAGCCGTTTAAATTTGTACCGCTTTTGGAGATCGCAATACGGCTGCCAAAAAGCTATTTTCTCATCGATTCGAATCCTGTTTTTTTTTTTACTTTCGCTCCAGAGAAAAAAATCACGAACATAGGTCTAAAACGCAAATTTATGCACACAGGATCGCTTCTAAAAATGTGTAATTTTATGTTTCAGGGTCCGCAACGATAAATTTATTTTTGTTAAAACTTACAACCAATTAAAATAAAACAATATGATAATCCGCGGCCCCAAGCGTTCGCTCACGTTTATGCTCAATGAGAGTGAGAGAAGAACACGAACCTACGTGGCTTTAACCCACATTCTCCTACCAGGTGTTATAGCACCGATTATTGTTGATTTTTTTGTAGTGGCTAATTGACAGTACTTATTTGGAAAAATCATAGAAAAATCCAGCGGTCGCAGCATCTAATAATCCGGAAATGGACATCAAGTGACATTAGGTACTATATAGTTTTTCTAATCCTGATAAGTTCGAACAGCGGTGAAGGGTATATTTCCTGACAAATTTGTATAGAATTCTTAGATCGAAGCGTCAATGTTATTTGGTAATCTTCAGACATACTTCGAGAAAAGCTTTCCACCTTGACCACCCAATAGATAGATAAAGCAGTTTTGTTTTTGTGCGCTTGAATGAAATTGCAGTGTGGTGCGTCCAGTTTATCAACGCCAGAGCAGAGGGTTACCGTGTGAAATATTCTCCCCATAGCGGAACCTAGTCACGCAACTAAACCAATGCAGCTCATTGTGGCTAGGTGCATTTGTTTTGCTCTGACAATATGATTAGTTTGACTGCATGCATTCGCATCAAACAGATCAACCAAAAACAGAAAATCTTGTCTTGTCAATTTTACTTCATGATACCAGAGGTGCAAAGGGCCTTCACAAACTCGCACTACGCCTTCCTATCTTCAGCGACCCTTCTGGCCTCGCTCCAGCTCAAATTATGGTTTAGCGCTTTAGGCTCGTGTCACACATGTATGTGTTAAAGTATCAACTCGTAAACCTTTTACAAACAAAAACATAGGTTTTGGAAATCCTGCGTGCCTGAAACCACGAAAAAATTACAAAGCCTCGAAAAGTAAATAGGGAGGAGATGCGAAATGCTTTCGTAAACCGCAGGGCACTGAAAATGTTTTCAGTAGAATTTAAGAGCTGTGGTGGCAGAAAAATTCCCGTACATTGCAGGGCGGGCGTATTTTATTATTACTTGCTGGAAAATAATCTTCCATTAATCCATGAGGATATTAAAATAATTTGTTGAAAGTGCATACTTTTCAATGGATCAATGGAGGCGTATATATTCGATAGGAACTTAATTCGACGTATATTTAAATTAAAGTCAAGATTATTTGTTCGTGCTGAAAACAAATTTGTAGTTTTACTGAAAATATTTACTGGCCCAAGTACAATTTTTTCGGTTAGCATAACTCCTAATTTAATATACACCATAAAACCCCCGACTTATTTTATAAGCCAGCGCCATGTAGTGAGTTAGTAACATATATCTAAGAAACATTGCTGTCACGTAGTCTTTACTGCGAACCGTTTTGGAGATATTTGGGAACATTCAATGTTGTGCCAAACACTCTAACAAACAAACAGCCTTTCATCCTAAATGCATTTTATGTCAATCAAGGGTTATAAAAACTGTCACAGAATGTGACTAGCAAGTAAAGATTGATTGATTGATTGAAAACTGCTTAGGCGATCAATAATGTCCAAATATGAGTTCAGGCCCCAGCAACAGAAACAGGTATTATTTATCGGGAAGCAAGCAATCGTCTCCTCATATTTTATTTAGGCATTTGCTTTATAGCTATTAAATCTAATAGTATATATTGGGAATCGAATGGTAAGTTATTTGTTTTGCTTTTTGGCTAGCACTATATTGACGATAAAAGAAAATCTCTTCAGATAATTCAAAATGTTACTACAAAACAGATGCTCCTGTTAAAAGGAATAATTAATGGGTTGCGCTTGCGAGTTGCGACTCGCGGCTTCGTCGTCGGTAGACATAATATATGTGAGATTGTGCTCGCCCCGAAACGTTCAAGTAGCTTTGATAACGGAAGCATTCGAACACATGTGCGTTTACAGCAACAACGACTGGTCGTAGGGCCCGTATGCATAATCGCGACTCGGTAGCAAAGTGCATAGAGCCGGTGTAAGTAGGGCGACGAACTGCGATCGATGCCGCTACGCCCTCCGCACAAGTTTATCCATTCGCACTGTTTCAAACTTTCGCGATCATAACCACACCGGTGCGATGCCGCAGCTATACTTTACACGAAACAAACTCAAGGGAAATGATAACCAAATTATGATTTCGCTTGGTTGTCGTCTTCGCTCGAATGAACAACACAAGCACACACAAAACAAATCACCCCTATACGTATTATACGTCCATGAGACCGTGACAACAGTCAACGGTTATCAAGTTATCGACGAGCATTCAGCAATCGCTGGCACGATGGGGGCCCAAATCAATATCTAATTATACGAGTAGGGCTCGCATACCTTGCACAGGACGAGTGTAACCGTTAATATTTAGGTACATAATTCTAAAAGATATTTGATACCTACACGGTAAACGTTACCTTCAATATCGTTCAGAAATTTGAAATGTTTTAAATTTCTCTAAAGAATTTGATTTACGTTTCGGAATTATGACAATGTTAGGAAAATTTTCCGACAAAGTAATTATTTACATAGCGTTTGTAGGTAGCAGAGTAAAACTTGTGGAGCGAGAGCTGTGCCGCGCGGCTCCGTCCATCCGTTCGCTGACATTAAAAGTCGAGTGGCCGCCGAAAGCTCGGAAAGCTCCCAATTAGCTAGGACTTTGACGCCATCCCGACAGTAATTGCAAAAAGAAATATGTTTTAGTGCTCTCCAGCTATTATTAATGTTCAAAACGAGAGATCGGCCCGCTCAATTATACACGGGACGGGCAGATGCGATGCGAGCGGTGTTTGACTCCTAGTTTGATTAAAGAGAAACACAATCGCGAGCGACGTGCTCCAAGCGGGACTTATTAAATTTTCTCTGGGGGTGAGTCAAACAATGGCGTTATATCTGAGCTTTAGATAACGTCGGTGTTCGCAGTGTTCTCCTCACAATGGATGCTGCGCCCGACCACCGCACGCCACCTACTAACTTCGACTCCTTGTCGGAGACTTACGATCTGCACTGGGTATACTGCACGAGTTATTTTAATTGTACTCATTGTCACGAGTGGGGTATACGCGTTGTATGTACTTCGAGACAATAGTTCCCGCATAAAGTTTACGGTGATACGAGTTGTGGATAGGTTACATGTTAGGACGGCTAAATATATTATTTTCATTCATTTTTATCTTATAAGGCCCTTACGAGCGTGTGCACTTGCCTTAAGGCCTGTTTACATATTGATTAGTGTTTAGTGCGAGTTCATACATTTGCTACTAAACTACTAACTTTAGTACTATCTCGGACGATCGATGTTCGAAATGACATTGATATGTCACAGTTTTCAATTGTTTGCTTGAGTTAAATGTAATGCCCGTGTTACAGCAACGCTATATGCAACATTTAATTACTTTTAATAAAAATAAAAATAGTTTTTCTTTAAACGTACTTACCGAAGTTAACAGAATTCAATAAAAACACGGTGTATATCGTACCTAGTGAAGTTATCAATTTGCGTCCTTCCACATAATCTCTCTCTCACCAAGGACGTTGCTTGTTTTATTGCTTTATAACAGAATATTTTATGCTTACCAGCCAATTCCCCATGATATATGTGCGACGTGTCGACATTGTGTATTTGCCCCTGTGAGCCCTCCACCTGAAACAACGGAAAATTCATTAAAATTATTTACGGTAGCAGCCAAGCGACCGCTATATCGTGTGGAGGAACAATTTCCAAAACTATTTTCAATTTAGTATTCCAGGTCTGTTCTGTCCTACATCCTGTAGGTAAAGCATAACATTATCTACATTCCTGAAGAGTATCAGCTGTAAAGAAATGCAAATCGGTGAAACGTTAGGACGAGTTGTCGCGTACGATGGCCTAAAAGCTAATCTAGATTAAATAAATCGTGAGTGGATTGATCATCTACAAAGCGCACTTATGCTATAATATAATCGTATTAACGTCAATAATCGTCGTAATCGTTTTTCGTAGTGGACGTCTTTCGGCGGATGAGATGTTTATGTGCTACATTGTTGAAACTAATCTATCGGTCAGGTAGGTCCTCGTGGAAAGTCGACAGCCCCCTGCCGTGCGCGCGTGCTGCTTGCGCAGATCGCTCGTGGTATGCGATGTAAGTACTAACCTGCAGGTCCTCGTGGAAGGCGGACAGGTCGCGTCTGAGCCGTAGGTGGAACCGCCGGCCGTGCGCGCGGAACTTGAGCCGCAGGTCGGCGGGCGCGTCTGTGGAGCGACGCGCGCGCGTGTGTTGCTCGTGCAAGTCGTTCGCGTCGTAGTCGAGCGGCTCGTAGTATGTGATGTATTCGCTTAGTTCGCGACGGGTTGCTGCAACAAAAGAGAAAAACATTAATAAAAAGTTTTTGTTAATCTTCCACTATTTCAGGAATTCGAGACGCCTTGATGACTTCGTAAAATGTGTATGTAGCAGCAACGCTCTCATCTCTTAATAATAATGCAGCTGTTTGCAGATATTTTTAAGCACCTCGCACCTCATCTTAGTTTATGATTAACTGATTATTATCTACGTTGAACGGCATATTTGAATGTCGTTTTCTTTATGTACTTACGTAGACTTTGTAGATTCAATTATTAAATTAATATCAGCTTTAAATATCCTGTTATTAAATGTGAGATATCTATTATTTGTATTTCTTATTTGTAGTTCGTACATTTTTTTTCACTTAATTTAAGTTTACTTAATCAGAATTAGGTAAGTGACTTTAAATATCACTAACAAACAAGCTTAGCTAGATTAATGTTGCTAAATAACCCAAAGAGGAAACTGACGGGAGAATAAATATAAGAACGGAGTATACTCGTAATATTTTACGGCGAAACCATTTTAATTTTTAATAATATTTGCTTGTAATGTTATAACGAAAGTTACGTCAATATTACAGCGCCTGTGATAGAAAGATGAAATAACGTCATTAATGTTCATTAGGCACATAGGGATCCCTTCAGATTCGTATTTCAAATATAATGAGAAAGCAAAAACACATCGAAATAAACTTAACAATAGGGTCTTTCTTTTTCGAGCCTCCATTCGTTTGCACACATGCATACTCAAACTTCCAATAACATATCCCCCTTGAATAGCAAAACTAAAGCTAAACTCGCTTGCAAAGTGTCACTGGCAGTCCACGAGGCCCAGTTGAAAGGCTTGAGGCAAAACAATCTGAACTGGAACACCGACTTCGTTGACATTCAGCAAGCACGCGAGGAAGGCATTGCTCACGTTTTTAATTTGTAAGACAACAACAGGTACGATAATAGCAAACAAAAACCACCCGCGGATAAAATCTACGCGAATGCTTTTAATCTTAACTAGATTTTTTTCTTTTCCTAAATTAAGAATGAAAGTACGGCGGGTGAAGTAGAACAAAAGGTATGCCACAGACAAAGTAGATTTTAAAAAGTTTCAGACTCAGTTACATAGTTGTATACTGGGGGAAAACACGAGTTTCAATTAAATTTAGATGAACAATAAATAGTCCTGGATTTGAATATTGAACGCATTTTTAGGGTTCCGTAGCCAAATGGCAAAAAACGGAACCCTTATAGATTCGTCATGTCCGTCTGTCTGTCCGATTCTGTCACAGCCACTTTTTTCCGAAACTATAAGAGCTATACTGTTCAAACTTAGTAAGTGGATGTATTCTATGAACCGCATTAAGATGTTCACACAAAAATAGAAAAAAAAACAATAAATTTTGGGGGTTCCCCATACTTAGAACTGAAACTCAAAAAATCTTTTTTCGTCAAACCCATACGTGTGGGGTATCTATGGATAGGTCTTCAAAAATGATATTGAGGTTTCTAATATAATTTTTTTCTAAAGTGAATAGTTTGCGCGAGAGACACTTCCGAAGTGGTAAAATGTGTGCCCCCCCCCCCCGTAAATTCTAAAATAACAGAATGAAAAAACTAAAAAAAATATATGATATACATTGTCATGCAAACTTCCACCGAAAATTGGTTTGAACGAGATCTAGTAAGTAGTTTTTTTTTTTAATAAGTCATAAAATTTAAAAAAAAAATTTTTTTCATCAAACCCATACGTGTGGGGTATCTATGGATAGGTCTTCAAAAATGATATTTAGGTTTCTAATATAATTTTTTTCTAAACTGAATAGTTTGCGCGAGAGACACTTCCAAAGTGAAAAAATGTGTGCCCCCCCCGCCCCCGTAACTTCTAAAATAACAGAATGAAAAATCTAAAAAAAATATATGCATTACCATGCAAACTTCCAGCGAAAATTGGTTTGAACGAGATCTAGTGAGTAGTTTTTTTTTAATACGTCATAAAATTTAAAAAAAAAAATTTTTTTCATCAAACCCATACGTGTGGGGTATCTATGGATAGGTCTTCAAAAATGATATTTAGGTTTATAATATCGTTTTTTTCTAAACTGAATAGTTTGCGCGAGAGACACTTCCAAAGTGAAAAAATGTGTCCCCCCCCCCCCCCCCCCCGTAACTTCTAAAATAACAGAATGAAAAATCTAAAAAAAATATATGATATACATTACCATGCAAACTTCCAACGAAAATTGGTTTGAACGAGATCTAGTGAGTAGTTTTTTTTTTAAACGTCATATAATTAAAAAAATTTTTTTTCATCAAACCCATACGTGTGGGGTATTTATGGATAGGTCTTCAAAAATGATATTTAGGTTCCTAATATCATTTTTTTCTAAACTGAATAGTTTGCGCGAGAAACACTTCCAAAGTGGTAAAATGTTGAACAAAATCTAGTAAGTAGATTTTTTTTTTAATACGTCTTAAATGATACGGAACCCTTCATGCGCGAGTCCGACTCGCACTTGGCCGCTTTTTTATTTAAGTGGGTCAATTGAGCACCACTAAATCTAAATTCGAGCCGCCCGCTTCACATTCCACTCAGATTGCCTAATAACGATTTCGTTAGGTACCGATTTTGTAAGTTGAAAGCGTAACGAAAGCCCTCTGAAAATTATGTGATTATTTATGCCACAATTACAGATAATAAACAATATACAGTAATTTTCTTCAGACCTTAAGTATTTCTAATGCAAGGATAGTTATCAAACTTTTTTGCTGACTATAAGTAAAATAATTGCTATTTTACTTATAGTCAGCAATTAAGTATTAAAGAGTGTATTACAAAATTACGTTTAAAAAGTCGCTTTCAGGGTTTAGCAAAGCGAGCGAACAAAGCGTCGTAGATATTTGAAGCCTGGCCACCACTACTTCACTTACGTACGTACTTCATTTCATTAGGCATTATAATTGATCAAATATGGCACTCTATGTCATTTGTTTTCTGCCAAATGAATAAATAATGTAATACGAATATAGATATTGTCAACAGACACGGGTAGCTATCACACAAACAGACACTTGTTAAGAATAACTTATGAAATTAAATAAACTAAAACCCCCTACGCATTCTGCCAAAAATGCCTCACATTATTTTGGAAAAGAGCATGTCTAAGAACCACTGCAAGGAAACTCGTTTTCACGTAAAAAAAAACCGCATCGAAATCGGTCCATCCGTTGGAGAGCTACGATGGCACAGACAGACAGACCTTGGCATCAAACATATAACGCCCCCCTTTTGCGTCGAGGGTTAAAATTAAACCAAATTATTATTTAGCTTAGCATAATGCGACAAGACAATTTGTTGTTATTTCCTCTGAGCAAGAATACCGATTTCCTATTTGTTCGGTATTGTAGAAGTTAGAATTGAACGCGTAAATAGATATCCAAATATTTATCGCCGTTAATGTAATTTGAGTCAGACGACGAATTGCAAATTCGGCAAGCGAGGACAAACAGACGCAGTGGCTTGGCACGTCGACTAAATACAGTTAAGGAGTTTAGGTGCAGCGCAGTAGCAAGATGCCGCTTATCGCCGTGGAATGATATTCTCAATGCTTTCAGAGCGAACTAGTATAGGAACGAACTCGAGATTTACATCGGGAATTACACTTATAGTCTAAGTAAGCTTGCCTCGGTAAGCGGTAGGAATAAGAATAGGGCGAACATCCCGGGCAGTCTAACTCAAGGGTCTTATGTTTATAGCAATATTCAAAGCACTTACGACCTATTTAAATGTTTGTGTAGCGTACGTGGCGTTAGCAAACAACGTCATATGTGCATGTTAATTACTGAGACTTACGACTTGAAGTATCAAGTTGGTACTGTGCAACTCGCTTAACCCCGGCGTGTCCAACTGTCCAACTTGCAGTTTGATTAAACGACAATTGAGCACCGTTCGATTTAGCTGACTGGATTTTTTCCGTTATGTTGTTATTTCCTCAAATACATTTTTGGAGAAACTTCAATGACACCCGCTAAGACAATAGACGACATATACGTGGGCGACGTGGCCCTTGAAATGGGAAACTAACTCCGAAACGGGAAATTTAACAATTAGATTTACTTGTTTTTGTTGGAAATGTTAAGACGATCGTAGACGACCGCATCTTTATACAAAAGTAGTCCCCATTTTCCTCCCTGGATATTGGCAAAATTGGCATTTTGGAAAATATTTTTTCACAATTGATTGAATATTAACCGTAGATATATTATGACCCTTAGTTTGACTTTATTTGATTTTTTAAATTATTATAAGAATTAGGAGCGAAAAACAAATTTGGACTACAAGGGGGAGGCGATGTTGATACAAAATAGCACTGTGAGCTCGCACGAGTCTGCTCACTCAACCTAGAGGCAGTGAGTCAGTGGATTATGTCAGCGTCACATCACACTGGCTAGGCCTCAAACCCAAAGTCAAAAAAGAACGCTCGCACATCGGCTCATTACGCACAACCCCTGCCACCCGCCGTAGGCAGCCGCAGCCTGCCCGAGACACCGGAGCACCCAGTAGATAGGACTGGAGTGTAGGGTTTGCAGTCAGGATAGTAGGAGAGACGGACAAAAGTTTTAGCTGACCCAAATACAAGGCATCGTGATACTAATATGTGTGATGTGAATAACAAACACCTTACGACAAAGACCAAGATAACTGTCTACCAAACTTGTGTTTTGAGCATACTCTTGTACGGGGCCGAAACCTGGACGTCGTACACTAATCAGGAACGCAGACTTAACACCTTCCACATGCGCTGTCTTCGGAGTATACTAAACATAACATGGAAAGACAGGGTTACTAACGAAACTGTACTGAGGGTTGCTCAGCTTCCTAGCATTACCGCGCTACTTAAACAGAGACGCTTGCGGTGGCTAGGGCATGTGCAGCGCATGGACAGTGCTCGTTTGCCCAGACAGACCATGCTGAGCCAAATTGCTTTCGGCAAACGCAACGTGGGACGCCCATTATTCCGCTTTAGGGACTGCGTAAAGCGCGACATGGTTGCGTTTAATATCAATTGCGACTCATGGGAAGACCTCGCAACAAACCGCGTTGAGTGGAGGAACAGCCTTTTTTACGAGGTCGCGAAACCCATGATAGGTCCTGGTTTGAAGACTTGGCCCGGAAACAGGCATTAAAACAGATGCGCGATGGGGGTCGCGTCGGTGCGGACCCTCAGTTTATTTGCCATAAATGTGGACGATTATGCCCTTCAACAATCGGTTTATATAGCTACGAGCGCCGCTGTCGCTAGATCATAGATGCTGCTTAAATCATCTGTAAAGATGTACAAGGCCTAAAGATGATGAATAAATACTAGGTGTGTGCATGTGTGACTGCAATCCAGTGCCGATCAACGTAACAGTGCCGAATATCGGTAAAGATTGTTGATATGACGGTTATTAGTACAGTACTAATAATAATAAGTAATTTAGATTTGCTTCACTATACCTACAATTAAAAAGTCCATTATTTCGATACAAGAAGGCTTTAGAGCGTTAAAATAATACAATAATAAGCGTGGAATATTCGTCACACGCCAACGCTTAAGCCTCAACTAGCCTCGACTCGACGTAACTCGAAGGGAAATTATTATTCCCAAAGGGTCCAACGAAGTGTCATAGAAGCGAACGCCAATTGCATCCCGAACTCGGAGCCTTCCTGGAAAACTTCAAGAGGAGTAACACCCGTGAATATTGATTAATCTAAGGGATAACATGAGGCATAGATATATACAGTCCTGCAGATGGATATTTAGTCTAGACTCGCTTTGCGAATGCATGTTAATAATGTTATATAAAAGATAGTGAATAGACACGTTAGAGACGTCACTTAAACGGCTTTAGCCTGACAACGTTTTGACTACATTTTCTCTTCAAGTAAAGTCGGTTAATTTCGTGTGAAGCCGGTCGCGTTTAAAATGTTATTATCATCTCTATAAACTGAAATAAATATCATATACTAAGAAAAAGGCGTCCAGTGCCCAGGCCCCCAGTGAGCCAGTTTGCCACCGGGGTCACGGCGGCTTTGGTCGAATTTTCCCAAGTATATGCATTTCTTACTGATTTCTAAGGGATGGCTAGGGGGCGCCGTAAGCCTTTCGGTTTATAATTTATATAGCAGTGTTTCTACTTGAAATAAAAACGAATTAAATTATTTTCTGAAAATAATTTAATTTGTTCTAATATAACCTTACCTAAATGCGTAGTGGGTGTAGTACGCTGAGTTGATGATATTTATTTGTCTCATTCAGTATATATTTACGTTATTAGACCATTCTTGTCAAAAAACATCTCAAGGTTTACAAAAGTTTAAGGCAATGGACATGGACAATATGGGATCTAGTAATTTTTATGAATTTTAAATTTATAGGTACTTCGTTTTTTTAGAAGAAACTTTGCAAAAGTAAGCTTGTGGTTCTAAATCAGGCACTTTTTATATGCCGTAAGGCACCACATAGTGAAACTGACTGATCTATAACATCTTATCTACACGTATGTTGGACAAATAAATAATTTTGTATTTTTTTTTTGTGGTAAAATTTAGAAGTAAATTATAAGTATTCTTAACAATTAAAGAGATAAAAACCTGATAAAAACTTGTACACATTTACTGTATTCTCTTATGTGTTATGTACTTGTTTTGTGAAATAAAATGTTTACTACTACTACTAAAAACTATGCACGCTTACTTCTATGGATTTCTTTAGCTGGTAGCTTTAATTGACGTTCATAAGCGCATTGTAATATGCCTACTTGAAAATAGTATTTTCTAAAATCGTGATGTAAAAGAGAGCTTTTTAGTTGAGTACCGTATTTAGGCAAAGAAGCTTGCTGATTTATATCACTATTGTATACAATACTTTTTCTACGAGTCATCTAAAATAATACTTTTTGCTATAAAACCTACATTAATAATGAAAATTGATAAGTATCTCAGTAGACTAAAATGTAGTACAAAAGACATAAACATGCGTTGAATGAATATCTTGCTGAAAGTTGCTCGTTTATAGCTTTTCTATGGGAGCACGGTGGCAGGTGATTGGTCAAATTCCTTATAGATGACTACAGCGTATCGAAATAAATATTATAGTTGAGTTGGAAGCCCATACATGAAAAGTACGCAATTTTAGTTTGGTATACGAAATCTTAATTAAACCATTGACAGTCGACGTGTAGAAAATTAAACTACCTTTATCTTAAAAAACGAAGTATAGTAGGTAGTAGCTGATAGAAACGTAGTGTTTAGAGAATATATTAATGTGCTCAGGAAACGTGGGTTAAGTTAAGGTTAAATGTAGCACAACGTTCACACCCCTGACACCCTGACAATCTGCGAGACAAAGATTTAAGTAGACCTCGCAGTTAAGACGGAGCGGGTGCTTGAGGTGGCTGCGACACAGATCACTCGACTACTAGACGAACCATAATAAATAATTCTATTTCGTCGCTTATAAGCGCACTTTAATATGAGGAGAGAGCAACCGTAAATTTAACACGTGGACATTGTCTCAAGAGTCTCGTGACGATAGTTTAGGTCAGAAATCAATGGTGCGGCGTAGTACTTTACAAGTAGAGTGACTAGAATCCATCTAAGTAAACTCTATACCCGACTTGACAAGCGATAGAGTAGAAGCGCTACCATTGACGTAACATGTTTAAGAAGATAATATATGACGTTTATATCAGTAGTTGCGCTATCAAGTCGATGCAACGCGGCGTTAGACATCCATCCATCCATCCATCCATCCATCCATCCATCGGTGTTATGTACATCCAGCCGCAAAAGTTTTTTTATCTTAATTATCCAGCTCGCTGTACAGTCTGCATCAATAGTAGCGGATGAAACAACGTATCTGCCGCCTTGGAATACTCATCCAATTCACGTTCAAAAGTACCTGTTACAGTCTAATTGTTCTACATTTAGAAGCATATCTCTTTTTGTTAAGCGATTAGATGTGTGTAGATGCTTTTGATGCGTAGTCTGATTTTTAGGGTTCCGTACCCAAAGGGTAAAACGGGACCCTATTCTCCGCTGTCCGTCCGTCCGTCTGTCACCAGGCTGTATCACATGAACCGTGATAGCTAGACAGTTGAAATTTTCACAGATGATGTATTTCTGTTGCCGCTATAACAATAAATACTAAAAAGTACGGAACCCTCGGTGGGCGAGTCCGACTCGCACTTGTCCTGTTTTAAACTTTTGAAGCTGATTCTGACGATTTTACAGTCTTTGAAAACGCTTCAAAACGCGGGCTCTATGCATGGTAGTCCAGGCTGCGACATTATTTACGCGCAGCTGCAGAATGCAATCCGGAGGCAGCAGCATGAGACGGTGGATTTATTTAACGTCCCATTTGGAATTGATTCCCTATCGCCGGCACGCAAATAAAATGCGCAACATGTTACCCTAGCGACGCCAGCGTGGCGTTTTCTTAAAGGATACTGTTTGAGGAAATTGCTTTGTTTGCTAGTTATTTTGCACTTTCGCTGAGCTGAAATACAAATCCAAAACGTAGGTAACAATATGTGGCGGGATACAATACCGGTAATTTAATAATGTGTACAAATAGTGAAATATTAAATCAGTGTGATATGCTAGACTGTGCCTATAGTAAAAGTATTTCAGTACGACTAGCGTTACCAGACTGTCCGGCTATTGTGTCAGCAGGTTTGACGGTTAGATGGTATAATTTTCAGCTTCCGAATTCGAGGGACTGTTAGTACTCCCTCGTTGTATTTGTGCAATTTTGTATAAAATGTGTTATTAGGAGAATTTCTTCTGGTAACATTAAGCATAAGTAGTATGATTTATTATATAAATTTTGCTCAAAAGTTATCGACAGCTATATGCTACCTAAACTACCTGATAAATGTTTATTTAATAATTCTAACAAGTAAAGTTTGCTTGGGGAAAAGAAACTCCGTATGTGGAAAGTCCTTCTACGTAACTATTTTCAAGTTAATTTTATTTATGTTTTAGTTTTAGTAATTATCATTTAATTTTGTTTTTAATGTCTTTAAGTATCTCTAAATGTTAATCTTAGTTACATTTATTACTGTACCTTCAGTCGACATCAGATATATCGGAGCGGCCGTGGTGCACTAAAATATCTGAACGCGCACTCTAACGCCTTGACAATAAAGGCGTGTTCAGATATTTGCGAGCAACTTGGCCGCTCCGATATATCTGATGGCGACTGTACTATGTACGAGGGCTGCTATTTATATATCCGGAAACCGGGATTACAATCTTCTTAAATAGTATATTTGACCTCCAAAATATGAACTTTTTTGAGTACTGGCCGGTATATTTTTTCTTTCTTATTAACGCTAGTGTTTTGTTTTTGATGGGTTTTAAATGTCATCTCGCTGCAAGAATGGAACTCACTCGTGAAAATATTCGTGCTATGATTTATTATGATTTTATAGATCAACTAACTTCAACTTTTGGTGATGAAGCTCCATCTAAAACTACTGTGTATCACTGGTTTAGTGAGTTCAATCGTGGACGTAGTATGCTTACGGACGAAGTTAAGGCAGGTCGCCCGAAATCGGTCGTTGTACCACAAAATATTGAGGCTGTGCGAAAACTTATAATGGACGACCGACATGTTACGTACCGCGAGATAGAGGCGACTCTGGGTATTTCTATGACTAGCATTAATAGCATATTACATGATCATTTAGCTGTAAAAAAAAAATTGTTCGCGATGGATACCGCACAACTTAACTAAGGAGCAAAAAGATGTTCGCGTCGAATGGTGCAATAAAATGTTAAAAAAATATAACCGTGGTGACTCAAAGGCCGTTTATAACATCTATACAGGTGACGAATCCTGGATCTATGCATACGATCCCGAAACGAAGCAACAATCAACGGTATGGGTGTTTCAAAATGAGCCGAACCCTACGAAAGTTACTCGTGCAAAAAGTACATTGAAACAAATGGCGGCCTGCTTCTTCGGTGTTAATGGCCATGTAGCTACAGTGCCACTAGAACACCGTAAAACGGTTAATTAGATTGGTACACGACCATTTGCTTACCGGAAGAATTTGAACAAACTAACCACTAACTAAAACTAACCAGCGACGAAGAATCATTCTTCATCATGACAATGCCAGCTGTCATACGTCACGCGAAACAACTCTATTTTTGGAAGGTCAAAATGTGGAATTAACGGGTCAACCGCCGTACAGCCCTGACTTGGCACCCAATGATTTTTATTTATTTCCCAATATAAAAAATTAATTACGCGGTCAACGATTTTCGACCGCTGAAGATGCTGTCGACGCATTCAAACAACACGTTATGGCGGTACCTCAGGCGGAGTGGCAGAAGTGCTTCAAAAATTGGTTCACACGAATGCAAAAATGCATAGATCATCAAGGGGAATACTTTGAAAAACAATAAAACCATTTTCAGCCGTGTACGTTTGTTTGTTTTTTTGTTTCCGGATATATAAGTAGCAACCCTCGTAGAAGTAGTTCAGCAGGAAATACCGACCGCAATTAACACCCTTTATGATTTATTTATACTAACAGCAAGGCTCAGTGCTACTTATATTTGACCTTTCGTACCTAATTAAAGCACACTCGTGCCGCGTACCGGAAAACAAAGCGTAGGTAAACAATATTGCAGAAAAATTTAGATCACTGAATCTGTGCCATGTAATGTTGCATCATAATCAATTGTGTCAAGGCCGCTGTACAAATTATATCTTTCGTAGTTTAACCAGAACATTCGAATTTAACCACATACTGCCGGCATGATGCTTTGTTATTAAAAACATAGACCATCTCAAAATAGTTGCTTATGCATTAAAATGTTCACTATTGCGCGGATCATTAACATATAGCAGACCATTAAGCTACAATATGTGTAATAAATGGTAATGGTATTCATAAAACACTTCAACATTGCAAGCATTGTTTGAAACCGGTATAAAAAAGAATAATATAACGGTTTTACTCTTGTCGATAAATCAAAACCGGTTTCCAAAACAGAAATACATTTTAATTACTATAAACTGGTATCAGAAAAGTATAGGTGTTTTTTACCTCTGATGCAAAGCTCTCGTCGTTCTACAGAAATTATAGAGGAAAAATTGCCGTATAGATTTTGGATTTAACTGCTAGTACTTAAAGCTAGTACATCATTTACACGTAAAACGATTTGGCATAGCAATAACGGTATTACCCGCAATTTGATATTTTAGTATTCAGCATTTAAAAGACTTATGTGCATGGATGTCATTTCATAAATACGGTTATTCCGGAAAGTACATTTTGTAAACAATAAATTTTAAATGTGGGTTTCACGCAATCTATGAGTGACGCGACAATAATATCCTTGTCGTTGAGTGAAATAGGTGTTTGAATATAGATTTTCAGAGTTATCGGTTATCCGGATATTCTAAGAGTATCTTACTTACTCGTATTACAAACAAGACCATATTGTATCACAAAACATGATGCTTCATGTTTTACGGCATCAAGTTGTATTCGTGGTTGTAATATTTAAACCTTTCGCGTTTATTTGTTCAGTACCTAGCACAGAACAGGCAGTTTTTGCCAGCGGCGTGTCACTGGGTCAGTGGGACAGGAGCTCGGGATAGAATCACAAAGCCAGGCTACTATTAGCACGGTCAATGGTTATTAGTTAATAAGTACACTGCGCGAATAGATATTCATCATATTGACAAGATTAATTTCTTAAGATTGGTTTGTTTGCTTAAATATTTAAAAAATCCGATTGTTTTAATGGTCAGATGATACCATGTCTGTCAATTGCCTACAAATATCAATATTTATAAAGAAACAAAGATAATGTGAAATGTGTGAGATGTGTGGTGTGTGTACCTAATGTCGCAGAAAATACCTACGTAATTGTATATTTAGTTTACCCTCTGGACTTATAGCTTGAGTTAACGATATTATTTTAATCCCGAGCCTGTGCGAGCCGAAATTAAGCCTAAGATTAACCAAAGATTGGTTGAATCGATACTTAGTTCAGCGTAACCCTTGAATTTAATGTTTATAAATAGGTGCTTTATACGCACGCGAACACCTTGGTCTTAATATACTTAAGCAATAAACATGCTTCTAATTTGTACATTATTAGGCCACCACAAAAATGGATAAAATTAATTATATACAAAGTAAGTAATAAAATTGCAATTCTAAATAAATTCTATTATTGTAATGAAAGATACGTTCCTCTAGTACTTACATTGTTAACGTTTCTTAATGGGTTATCAATAACGGTTAGAACGACATAATATGACCCTCTACCTACTTAACGATACCAGGAACAGACTGCTGTCACTAAATTCTTAAAATCAGCAAGATTATCTTCCTGGGCTACACTTTGAAACTATAAATAAATAAATAATAGTATAGGGACATTCTTACACAAATTGACTAAGTCACACGGTAAGTCAAGAAGACTTGTGTTGTGGGTACTCAGACAACGATATATATAATATACAAATGCTTAAATACATAAAAAACATCCATGACTCAGGAACAAATATTTGTGCTCATCCCACAAATAAATACCCTTACCGGGATTCGAACCCAGGACCATCGGTGTCATAGGCAGGGTCACTACCCCCCACTAGGCCAGACCGGTCGTCAAAACTATACTCATTATTTTCAAGAACAAGATAGATAAATCCATGTAATTGTTAAATTAATGTCTTGCATGAGGCACTGTTCGAAACTGAACTAATTCTTGCGCCACCACCGACGAACTCATTGTTAAATGAACAAGTTTCCCTATTCAAGTCTGAGATAACACTATAACTTTCCTTGACGGAGTTCGCGATTGTTACGACAGGTAAAGAACCTGTGGTGTGGAAGTTTCAGTGATAATAGATTTCATTTGTTGCAGGAATGCAGTAAGGTGAGAACTAGTAATGGATGTTGTAGAAAACACACTTCGATCTTGCTTTAAAGACGATAAGCCCTAGTCTGTGTAGTTGTTTGCAAAACGGACCTTATGTGAATCACATTAAAACATGGAGCGTCAAGTTGTTTAGACGCGTTACTTCTACTTCATGGTCCAAGTATAATTTCTCAAGTTAATAGCTTTATTTCTAGGCTTGGGTCACGAGTATATAAAAAAAGAAATATAGGTGCGTCTACACTTGATATAGTTAATTAATTACAAAACATGCTTGGCATTCAAGTAGACCAGATATTTAAAATTAATTAAGCGTAGAGTCACGAAATAAACACAATTTATTTTTTGTGCCATTAACCGCCAACGGGGAACGCAGACGGAGTCATTAATAATATTCTAGCCTAGGTTAATAAATCTGCTCTGGTAGTGCATGAATTATATTAGAATTTATTAGTCTAAGTAGTTTATTACAGGTCGGTATCTAGTATTATTTGGCTTGCGAGCTTAACATTACAATTTATGTATCGGGGCTAACGAGTTTGTCCATTCATTCGATAAGTCCCAACGTCGTGGTGCCAACGAAGGGATATAAGACACCTTTTATTCGAGACAGGGTCTTATTGTGACGACTGTTATCGTTCTTGTAAACGGATATCCAATTAGGAACATATTGAGCGTCACAGACAGTTGCTGTTGATTGATAACATAGCTGAAGCCATGTCTTATGATTATGACAAACATCGTTTGCTGTCAATGGGTGTCAATAAATTTATAAATCGAAGTGTGAGGTGTACCGTACCGTCTCCTTGTTAGTTCCTCTGATACATATTTCACTTCGAATGAGGAGTTTTTGGTCGATTTGCAGCAACCACAACTATAGGGACTGATTTTCGTAACTCTGAAAAGAACTGGAATTACTGTTTGGAGTGCAACCTACTTTAAAAATGACATCTGATTTCATCCCAGCGATGCTCACGCATGCAGCAATGCTTGCAAATTGCAGATATTTATAACCCGGGAGACCACTATTCCATGTGCCCCATGTGCAGAGCATGCATGGAAGAAGAGGAAACAACAAAACACATTTTCCTAGATTGCAAACAGGTATACAGGAGCAAATACCTAGGGACTCCGTGCACACTAAAAGAGGCAGTTAGCAACCTGAAAACATTGCTAGGCTTCGTGTTGGAGCTGGGGTGGTTACAGTAGTGCTACGTCGTTTCACGCAAAATAGGCACAATGGTTGTCGACTTGCGGAAAATGCCCAGAAGCACTAACTAACTAACCATTATTCCACTTTCTGAAAGGATAAATTAGCTGAATGAAACTGATTTGGAGACGAAGAACAAACAAGTAGTGGATAGGAAAGTGGATAAAGAAATCTTATTAGTTAGCAGCGAACAGAAAGTGCTCGCCAACAGCACTAAACGAGCTAGAGCGAGTAGGTACCCCAGGGACGAGGGAGCAATTACTTAGCGACCAGTTATGTCGATACACGCTTTCCACGCGTTCTGGTGTGCGAACCTATACTACTAAATCGCCACACATTTAAACGCGTTCGAAGGGAATGGTTCGGTTCTTTGCTACCGTCATTATAAATAAATAAATAAATTAAAAATATTAAAAACCTCAATATCATTTTTGAAGACCTATACACCGTGTTTTTTTTGATTTGCGTTAATTTCGAGGGTGCATTCCTGAGCTTAAATAAAGTAACTTTCTCAAAGATACCGATATTCTAACGAACTCCCTTTCGGAGATAATCAATCATTAATTTTTATCTTATAAGACCCTTACGAGCGTGTACACTTGCCTTAGGGCCTGTTTACTTATTGATTAGTGTTTAGTGCGAGTTCATACATTTGCTACTAAACGTAAGTACTATCTCGGACGATCGACGTTCGAAATGACATTGATATGTCACAGTTTTCAATTGTTTGGTTGAGTTAAATGTAATGCCCGTGTTACAACAACGCTATATGCAACATTTAGTTACTTTTATAAAAATAAAAATAGTAAAAAAAAAACAAAAAAATTTTTTTTTTTTGAAAACTAACTATGCCATTTAGTTTCCTTAAACGTACTTACCGAAACCCCGGAGTTAACGCAATTCAATAAAAACACGGTGTATATAGATATCCCACACGTATGGGTTTGATTAAATTTTTTTTTTTGAGTTTCAGTTCTAAGTATGGGGAACCCCCAAAATTTATTCTTTTCTTTTTTCTATTTTTGTTTGAAAATCTTAATGCGGTTCACAGAATACATCTCCTTACCAAGTTTCAACAGTATAGTTCTTATAGTTTCAGAATAAAGTGGCTGTGACATACGGACAGACAGACAGACAGACAGACATGACGAATCCATAAGGGTATCGTTTTTTGCCATTTGGCTACGGAACCCTAAAAAGACGCCTGATTTTTTGGAGAGGAAACGAAGTAAAAAGGCTGAAACCTTGGCTGCATACACCAAGTTTAGATCTACATTTATTGGAAGTATTAAAAGCAATCCCTAACATTAACCTCTCTCTGTCGGTCACCTCTTCACGCTTAAACCGCTGAACCGATTTTACGAAATTTGGTATGGAGTTCGAGATGGTTTGAGTTTCGAGAGTGGACTTAGGATAGTGTTTATCACGGAAATCATTATTCTACGTAAACAAAGTTGCGGCTCGAGGCTATTAACATTATGGTTCCAATATTTTTCAAGACATTCATAAGGATTGTTGCCTTGTTACAAAAATAAAAGCGTAGACTTGTTTTATAATCTATCAGGAGAACTCGATCTCTACAAACATTGATGGACTTTAAATTCCTAGGCTGTTTGCGATGCAATACAATTACGAAATGGCGAAATTGATAAATTGTACGCGGTCAATTTGAACCGTAGCAACTAGCCGCGCCAATTAAACTGGTTACGATCCCACCTCCATCTTGTCCTCTATATTTATGTGCAGCTGTAGAGCTCTACAGCTAGCAGTATATAGCTATATACTCATAGTGAATTTATTACATGTTCTATTTTCTATATATAGGATGACTGTTACAAATAACTGCTCACACATGGAGCAGGTGATCCCTCGTTGTGTATTTGGGAATAGTAGATAAATGTGTTTAAATTTTTTCATCTTATTGCAATGGATTAAGGTGAAGAAATGTATATATATTTATGAACTCGACTGTACACGATTGTCAAATTTAACTCATAATTATAGTTTAGTCTCGCGTAGAACAATTTTTGAGCAACACGTTACAATAGAGACGCTAGCCTAATTTAGCATGCTAAGGCGATATGGTTTACAAATGTTCTGCGCAAAGGTTATATTTATTTTAGCTTACTTATTTTAAAAAGCGGCATGTGTTGGCATTGGCAAGGCTGAGTACAGTGTCACATTGTATGGGATACGGCAACATTCTATAGAAATAAGAACTCGATACTGTACACAGTTATACAGCATCAAGCGCCAAACGGTGTGAGAACTTGCATGCATGTTACATTGCTCACTACTGAGGTACAACCAATTCAACCGATCGATCAAATATCGCATTGCAAGGAACCCCAAGTTTTCGCACTATTTAAATAGGTCTTTAATTGCGTTGTGGTACTTGTGGTATCGGGGCAAGCTCACTGTGCAACCACGGTGAGCTAGCTTCGATCACGTTCAGCGATCAGCTCCGCAACCGCTCCTGCAACTCGCCCTAAATCGCCATTGTGATAAAGCCTTCAGATGCAGCAGGTTCAGCCAGCAGAGATTTTGAAAAATCGGAGCCCTTTTTTTGATCATGATACGGGTGCCGAAAACATGATTTCTTGACTTTCAGGCGATAGAAAAAATGCACGAGAATAGGTCTGAAACGCAACTTTAATTTTTTTAAACAATTTATGCATTAAAGCTAAAAATATGAAAATTGTTTCTAAAAATGCGCAATTTTATTTGTGATCGAAGTCATCGATTGACTTTCAGGCAATAGAAAAAATGCACGAGAATAGGTCTAAAACGCAACTTTAATTTTTTTTAACAATTAATGCATTAAAGCTAAAAATATGAAAATTGTTTCTAAAAATGCGCAATTGTATTTGTGATCGAAGTCATCGATTTTTTTATTTGTTAAAACTGACTAAAAATAACAATTCAAAAACGATAATAAATAATATCCGCGATCCCGGGCAGAACCCAAACACACGGGGTCTTAAGAGGAGGCTAACGCAAAATTGTAGTTTACAGTACATATGGGCCTACTTTATAGCACTAGTGCGAGAAGTAGCATATTACGTTACTGTGTCGAACATTTAAAGGGCCATATGTACTGTAAAACGTTGTACGATACATGTGCGAATAGGTAATTCGCAACTCGTGTCGATTTAAAACACTCCCTTCGGCCGTGTTTTAATTTATCGCCACTCGTTTCGAATTTCCTATTTTTCGCACTTGTATCGTAATTTACTATTTTATATTGAACTTTACACGTTTTTTTTAACCAATGACAAATGCCATGAAAATAATTCCTAAGATACTAGACTAATTGCAAGGGCAGACTTCTACCAAAACCTTGAAAGGTAAAACTTTACTCGATAAAATAAAATCACGAAAACATGTCTAATTATCATATTTATTTCAGTTGTATATCGTTACGTTAAAATAATCGAGAGATCGTACGAGCAGAATCTTGATTAGAGTAATTTTTTATTCAAAGTAATTGAAATAAAAGGTAAAAAAAACCAGCGCGACGGTCATATCTTCCACCGCAACTTTCGCGCAGCTCGCCATATCTTTTGTTTCCTTCTAATTTCCTGGCTTTACGACCCCTTTTAATAATCGGAGACCGCTCTCATAAGAAGTCGGCGTCACATGTCGCTAATTGCCGTCGTCGGGCGGCGAGTGCGCCGTGCGATCTAGTCGGACCAAATTGTTTTCGTGCTCTTACTAACTGTAATTAAACTCGTGACATTACTTTTACTAAATAGTTTTCAGTCGCTCTATGAAAGTAATTTTGATTAAAAAACAGTTCCAGTCTTGTTTATTATATGTACCGCCGTGTAAAACTGAAATATAATTGTGAATTATGGGAAAACCATAACTTTAAATCAATCATCCATTATTCTTTTGCATTAATTAACATTCATTCAATATTAACTGTAAACTTTACTTAAATGAAAACCGGCTTATTTACTTTCTAGCAGAAATTCTTATAAAACTCGACCGACAGATTCGTCAGATTGAAAATTCGTAAAACGGACACGTGACCTGATCGAAAAACTGTTACAATGTCATTGAAGCCAGTAGACCGCCCCGCGGTAGAAAGAGAGGGGGATACTTCCTCTCCTACGCTGCGCCGGGTACAACGAGTTGCACTCCGGGAGTGCCGGCAGAAGTGAAAACTTGAATATTGTATTTTACCTCATAAATGATAGTACTTTTATATTGATAATTAAAGCAATTCGTGCAAAATTATTCCCTAACCATTCCAAAATATCAAAAATGCACAAGGTTAATATTCAAATTTTCACTTCTACCGGCACTCCCGGAGTGCAACCCGTTGTTTTTTTTTTCTATACGACTATCTTCCTCGGTGACTGTAGGCAAAAATGGTCTATCATTCGGACTTAAGTAGTTGTTAATTTTTGACCGGCAACTTGGCTTGTTGACTTGAGACTTTTAATTTTTATGAATAAGGAGGTTAGAAATTATTTACTCTATTGTTATTCTAGTACTTTATGACGTATGAGTCTCCTTGCATGAACGGTTAGCGCCTTCACATTGGCATATACAATATATCCATAAGAAGCTGTTTCCAGCTACCAGCAGCGTTTCCTTATAAATTATAGAGACAACATTATTTACGATGTTAAATAAATTCCGCAACAGAAGCAACTGTTGAATTTGCGTTATACCGTACAACAGGGGTCACCAATTAGTTTCGCTCGGGGTCTGTTTTAAGAAATGAAATGACCATCGCGGTCCGCACGACATTTTATAGAAAAAATATTTATTAAACAAATGTAATTACAGAAATAACAAAGGTATTTTTTTACATATCAATGAGAAAAATGACATTTTTTGTTGCGGACTATCTGGACTATCTAAGCTAGTGACTTCGCCCGGCCGTTTTTAAATTGACGTCAACAAAGATAATGCGGGGGATATATTTTTATTTTAAATTACGTACTCTGTAGTGCAAAAGTTGCTGTGTTCTCGCGGTCCGCACAAAATGGGTCGGCGGTCCGGATGCGGACCGCGGTCCGCCATTTGGCGACCCCTGCCGTACAATATAGACTTTACAATATCTCTTACAATCTTTGATCTGTTTTGTATATTCATGTCTTATCATTATCGCCTCACTCGATTTTTTTTCTAAAGATCAGAGTGGTATTTACATCATAATACTTCTCTGCCAGTGTAAGCTTAAAAATAATGTATGGATGTCACTTTAATGCACATAAACAGTTTTACATAAAACAGACAAAACAAAACAATAATAAAAATGTTATGTATGTAATCACCGTGTTTTTATTGAATTTCGTTAACTCCGGGGTATAGGTGAGTACGTTTAAGGAAACTAAACTTTATTATAAAAAAAAATATTTTATTTTATAAAAAGTAATTAAATGTTGCATATAGCAATTAATTCAACCAAACAATTGAAAACTGTGACATATCAATGTCATTTCGAACATCGAGCGTCCGAGATATTACTTAACTTTAGTTGCAAATGTATAAACTCGTACTAAATACGAATGATTACATTAACAAGCCCTAAGGCAAGTGTACATGCTCGTAAGGGCCTTATAAAAAAATGATTATCTCCGAAATGGATTTAATTAGAATACTTTGAGAAAGTTACTTAATTTAAGATCAGGAAATGCACCATTGAAAGTAACGGAAAAAACAAGGTGTATATTTTTGAACAAGACAATCTGTATCAGTTCTTTCGTTTCATTTTTGCCCCACTGATCCGCGATTAATATATTTTACTAATACATTATTGTTGTGTAGTTAGGTACAGTTAGGTACTTAAGAATTTAGAGTTCAGTCAGTCTAGGATGTCAAAGTTCAAAGTCAAGGGCATGTATTTGTGTGATGAGCATGGATATTTGTTCCTGAGTCATGGGTGTTTTCTATGTATTTAAGTATTTATAAATATTTATATATTATATATATATATATCGTTGTCTAAGTACCCTCAACACAAGCCTTATCGAGCTTACTGTGGGACTTAGTCAATTTGTGTAATAATGTCCTATAATATTTATTTATTTATTTAAGTACAAAGCGGTGTATGAATAGATTAGTGTTATGTAGCTCAGGGCAACTCCGGAATGCAAAGCAAAGCTCCGTATTCGTCAGCGATCTATCCATGCAAAAGTTTGTTTACGTTCTGGGCGCCTAATAGCTCGCCCGGGAGCGGGACGGTTACTCGCTTAGGCGGGGTCGATGACCTCTACACTGTTAGATTTTACACATCTGAATTGAAATGAGTCCTGGCAAGGTAGGAAGTGAGGCTATACGTAATGTGACAAAAATATTTGGAAGTAGATTTATGGATAAGTAAATTAAAGTATTGTCACCATTAATCGACTAAGGAACACTATCTAAAATATATAAACAAGATATTAATGATTTAATCGATTTATATTTACTGTATTGAGTAGAATAAGGACCTATCTTGTAAGTAAATATTACAGGACATTATTACACTTTACTAAGTCCCACGGTGAGCTTAATAAGGCTTGTGTTGTAGGTACTTGGACAACGATATATTTATTTGACAATTAAAAGTTGGTGGGAAAGCACACCTGCTTGGTACAAGTAAATGAAAATTGAATGATACAAGTAAATGAAAATTGAATGAAACAAAGTACTCGAAAATGTATTTCTTATAAAATTGAGGATACTTTAAATGCCGTCATCTGCATAGGAAAGTCTTCATATTAAAGTAAGAAACTTAGTATAAGCAATACTGGTCAATATTAGTGGGTTTGCTTCAAATCAAATATCTTTTATTTTGCATAAAATATGGTATACAAGATGGACTTAGTAACTAAGAAGCACATGAATATTTTACCAGCACTAACTATGCTAATAGATCTAATATTCTCTTCTTATAATTACAACAACAAAAAAAACAAATTCGAAATTCCTAATAACTTTTGTCCCAAAATCACTTGCCATAGTGCTCAGTAGTAAAGATTATCATAAATCTTATTAGTCCTAAACGATTTCGACATTACTATTAGTAATCCTAATTTAATTTGCCAGAAAACCATTTTTTTATAACTGCCATATACATTCTATTTTAACTTGCCTTAAGCAAGACCTGTGACCCCCACAAAAAGAAACTATTGTCAGAAAAGTGGGTTAAACTACTAGTGTATGCCTGCGCAGTTTTATCAACTGCACAGGTAAAACGGAGCGTGTGTGGTATTTGACTGTGCAGTTTCCTATACAGCTTTACCTGTGCAGTTGAATTGTACAGGCAAAACTGCGCAGGCATATCCGCAAAAACTAATTGATTCCAGAAAATGAGTTAGGTAAGGTTAGAATTAGAATACATATTGGACGAAAACATACTGTTGCCAGAAGAGTGGGTTAAGTTACTAGTAGGTTAGAACTGCGTCCACACGAAACCGAACTGTTGCCAGAAACTTAAATTACGTTACGGGGTACAGGGTAACACAAATGGATATTAGGACAAATGATCTTTATGACAAGTTGGTGTTAGGGAATAACATTAATTAAATGAAGTACCGACCGGTTTGGCCTAGTGGGTAGTGACCCTGCCTACGAAGCTGATGGTCCCAGGTTCAAATCCTGGTAAGGGCATTTATTCGTGTGATGAGCATGGATATTTGTTCCTGAGTCATGGGTGTTTTCTATGTATTTAAGTATTTATAAATATTTCTATATTATATATATCGTTGTCTAAGTACCCTCAATACAAGCCTTATTGAACTTACTGTGGGACTTATTCAATTTGTGTAATAATGTCCTATAATATTTATTTATTTTATTTATTTATTAAGTAATTACAGCAATAATACATTAGTACAAAAAATAATACGATGTTAGGATTAGGACAGTCATAAATAGTGCATATGAAGATTAGGTCAACAAAAGGAGAAAAATCATTCATATTCCTTACTGGACTTCAGATAAAGACATCATAATATACCTATATGCGAATTAACGCTAATCACCCGTAATTATTACCTTATAAAATTACACGTCTGTACCAGATCGGCTACCCAGTCTTATTAAAGGATATTGCTGACCGACTTCCGTTGAATCACACGTCTCTTCATGAGACTCAATGCGGCTAATTTGCGACGGTTCCATTAAGGCTCGAACAAAGAAACAAGTTGTCGAGGGAATTCGATACAATTCATTTATTTACTGTGGAGTAACGCACGTTTCTATAAGGATGTCACCGATCGCAACCTGCCATTTAAGATTTACAACTCAGAGTTCGGATTTAAACATTTTGTAATCACCAGTCAACCAATTTGAAAATAAGAATCTAAACCACAATTTTCAAAGCCCATGTCCATTTTTGCCTGCGGCTGTAACAAAAACCAAGCAAGTATCAAGCGCCACTTACAGACAATTGACTCTTGTATTGTTAGCAGTGCACCACACGTGCGTAATACAGATATCGGATTGTCAGTATAATAGCCATCGCAAACGGCGAGTTTTTGCGACAATACAGCTGCGCGTTTCGAGAAAGAGCTACTGAATCGATGTATGTAAAATGTGTTACATTTGTCAAAGGCACTCTTTTTCGGTACTTATATGTATGTCGGCACTTCTACGTGGGCCGGAGGGATTTGAAGACAACAGCAGGGCTAGCACAGGAGAGACGAGATAATATCGCACGACTCCTGTGCTAAGCCTACAGATGCAAACGAGCGGCTGTTACGGGCGATAATAACAAGTAGAGAAAGAGTAGATGGAGGGCTATGCCTGCTATGTGGTTTGGAAGGTATTACACACAATTGGTCACATGCTGCATCATGTCATTCTCGTAATACCATCATACAATTTGGTCTTTAAATTGACAAGTTACTGAGGATGGCCGGAGCGATAACTAAAACAGCAAACTACGTTTTGCAGTTTAAACATTTGGAATTTGAATGTTCTGAAAACGGATTTCGCGTTATACCCCCGTGGATTTTTCTAAGCTGCATCGCAACTGTATCGACACAAAAGTTTCGCGAATATAGTAGGGTCGTCGTGTGCGATGGATCTAAGGTGATACACACAGTTACAATATAATCTACTTCAATGAGCGGAGCGATAGATTTAGCAATGTATGCTTACAGATTGTTAACATATCAATAATAAATACTGATTTTCAAAATTCCTTGTCCTAGTGATACGTCTCGGTGCGCGGAACGATTTAAATACACTTACCGTGGCAGATCGTGGTATCAGTAATATGGATCGCCTAAAGTACTACAACCCTCCTCAGAAGTTTGCCTGTTGCAGACGTAAAGATATAAAGAAAAGTTTTCCGTGTAACTTCTCCTAATTAGCGTCATTTCTTTTCTACTCCAAACGAAGTAGCGCTAGCGAGTCGTAGTTCTAAGGCTACAGATCTAAAAATACGACTGCAACACATTCGAGACACGTGTTGAAACGTGTTATGAACTTATGAGAGAATTTGTTCTGTATGTTTAAGCAAGAAAATGAGGGCAGGGAAACTACTTACATATGATACCAGTCCGTAGTGATCCTGCCTATTATGAAGCAGGAGGTCCCGGGTTCGAATGCGGGTCAGGGCATTTATTTGTGTGTTTATCACGAATATTTGTTCCTGAGTTATGGATGTTTTTTAAGTATCTGTATGTTCTTGTTTCTTGACAACACACGATGTCAGTCGATGTATATTTATTTATGTATGTTCCCACATATCTAAGTATGTATTTGTCTATATAAGTATGTATATCGTCGCCTAGTACCTATTCATAGTACAAGCTTTGCTTATTAGTATGGGGCTTGGGGCTAGGCTGATTTGTATAATATTGTCCCTAGATAATTATTCATTTATACTTATACTATACTATCTATACTGCATGTAAACATAAAGCTAGACTGATTAAATATGTGGTAATTCGGGTTAAAACGCAGTAGTATAGTTTCAGATTGGATGATTTCGATTCTACACTGTGTTTTTTTTATATCCGTTAATTTCAAGGGTGCATTCCTGAGCTTAAATTAAGCAACTTTCTCAAGAACACCGGTATTCTAATTAACTCCATTTCGGAGATAATCAATAATTTATTTTTATCTTATAAGGCCCTTACGAGCGTATATACTTTTTTTTTTTCTTTATTGGGGAAAAAAACAGATACAGGCCAGTAATATATACGGATAAGATTCTCAAATAATAAATTTAGTCTACATCCTAACACAATTCCCACTAGGAGTTTCGACAATAATTTTACGACAGCGTTGTAATCGGAACTTAAAACAGACATCCTTACTTATATTAATACTAAACTATTACAATATTTATCATATCCTACTAGTATGTACATAAACACAAAAATAGGATTATCGAGTTCGGCTTAAATCACAGCAATAAACAATACAAAAGAGATTAAGCTACAATACAGGTAATTAAAATTAAATTAACATTATAGGAGCAAGCTCACTTTGCGCTTAAAGTTGGATCGCGTATAATTATTAAATATGTCAACCGAGATGTACTTGCCTTAGGGCCTGTATAGATATTGATTCGTGTTTAGTACGAGTGTATACATTTGCTACTAAACGTAAGTGCTATCTCGGGCGATTGATGTTCGAAATGACATTGATACTCGTATGTCACAGTTTTCAATTGTTTGGTTGAATTAAATTAATGCCCGTGTTACAATAACGCTATACGCAACATTTAATTACTTTTTATAAAAATAAACTGTAAAAAATAATACAACATATTTTTTTTTTAAATTAACTATGCCATTTAGTGTCCTTAAACGTACTTACCATACCCCGAAGTTAACGGAATTCAATAAAAATACGGTGTATAAGAATTTTATATCGGAAAGCACGTATATGGAATGAGCACTATTAAGACTACTTATCGATGGTACTCTTATTTATCTATGGAAATACTCAAATAACTCGAGATTCTGTAACGCAGGTGTCGTAGATTCGAGGAAAATTGTTTCAGGTACGTTACCTATTTATGTTTTGGCATCAACATCAACTAGCTAAACCACAATAGGTACATTTTAAGCAAGGAAAATCCGATCGAAAATCTCCCGTCACGATAAACAGGGTTTTACGAGGAAAAGTTTATTTACGAGTACAAGAGGAGTGTGCGATACCGAGATCGGACGATAGGTGTACTAGATTAAAGTTACTGCCGTAGTGGACCCTACAGGAACTTTAGGAGTGTTATTCTAATTAATTATCGAGTACAGGTGAGTCTAACGTGCAGTCGGGCCAGTATAAGTGTTTTCTGATTACGCGGAGCTTTTAAAGGATATCGGGGCAACTGATACACTGGTTTTCACTTGAGTGTTTAATTCGCCTGCGTTCGAAAGGCACACGACTCCTATAATCTCCAGACAGCCACAAAACATCGACTAACAAAGCCCCAGACACCCTGTCGGACACAATTTTCCGACGTAGCGTTAACAAGGATAGAGAAAAAGTGTATTTCAGAAGGTACATGTTACTAGCGTTGCCGAGATAGGATCGTAGGTACAATAGATTAAAGATATTGGCGTTGGACCGCCACGTCATGCTTGGCCGAGCGTGGCCGGCCTCCAAGGCTGTAACACGATTTAGAGGCTTGCCGCCGGCTGAGCTCCTGGCGGTATATTCAGATTGCTCTCAGACACACTACTCATGCAAACCAATTTATAAAAGTACTTCCAGATCCTTAGCAACCAACGTAATCAGAAAGCGAGCTTATACCGCTTCTCCTGAACTCTGCAAGGAATGGGAATAACAACCCTGTGCCGCGATTTTTTTTATTCACATCCATCGTAGTGACTCACCGTGTTGATTGAAAAGGAAAATGGTTTACTTCTTGCGCTGGGCTATTAATTTTCATAATAACTAGTTATACACACCGCTCATTATCTTGCACTAATGATCGACGCAGTTTACCAGTGCCAACTTTATACAACACGTGTATTGTATTTTTTATGTAATAATAGATATTATTCTCATAAGCATGGATAAATCTCAAATCTTAAAGCGTGTCGCTTTCGTAGCAACTTTTCTTTTGTGAAAGTTAATAAATGCGATAATAAGGCCAATTTAGCCGAAATTACATTTTTTTAATAATGTTAAAAAGAACCAATATCAGTTAAATAATAATTTTGTACCTTTTTGTAGTAATTAAGAGGGTGCGCTTATGAGAGGGTGGATTAGGGCGATGTTTGTGCACTTACTTGTTGTGATAGAGCAGTTTTTCTCCCCTAAATGATTAACTAACTGCTAATAAAATAGCTCGATATGTTGGAGTAGGGCAGGTTCGTTGTCCGTTCTCTATGAATTTAGAGATTATTAGGATATATGCCAATAAAATAAGTTTTTTTTTGAAAAATAATTCCTAGTAATCTGGAAATCGTTTTAATACCTTTTTTGGTCTTAAGTGTCTGAAATCTGAGTGTGCGCAATCCCAGGAGATTGTGCATAAATGTTTGCTCTTCTTCAGTTTTTTGCTTGTAGATCGTAAACGGTGCGTCCGACGGAAAATTTGTTCTAATCATGATGAAAATTTATATCCGAGGATCCGAAAGTACTTTAATATGAATTCGTAGTCAATGTTGTAAAAAATGGCCGCCATTTTGAATTTATTTATTTTTAGTATGATCATGTTAAAAATCCTAATAACTAATAAGCCTTTTCACCAGTGTCTGAGCTAACAAACCTTGAAAACACAAAGCCGGTAAAACCGATGTGTGGTAATGGTAAGTATTATTCTGTAGAAATCAGTTTAGTATAATGTAATAATTCTCTTATATTAGCTGCAAACCCCCATCCAGAATGATGTTCAAAATAACTATAACATTTTATAATATCTCAAATACTATGTAATTATGCTTTAATAGTTTATTCTTAAGTGTACATCTCATAGGGCCAGAAAGTAGGGAAGAAGTTTGAATAGTTAATTGCATTTATATTGTAGGCAGAGGGTCGGCTAAACACAAGATACGTTTAATTGTCCGTAGGGTAAGGGCACAGACCACTTACCTACTAGACAGAGTGTATAATATGACAACTTACGCTTACCAAGCATAGGTGGCAACAACCATTCAGTAGGAAAAGAACTAGCCGATCAAAATTCGGAAAACTGACCCAGTTAACGCTCCTTTACAAAATTTTACTACCAATTTCAGGCGCATTGGATTTCCATGATTGATCTCCGGGATATAAAGTAACCTATATGATACCTAATACAGGTTATAAGATGCCAAATGTCATCAAAAGCTGTTCTACTGTTTTGCGTGATAAACAACATTTATAAAAAAAGCGGCAGAAGTGAAAACTTGAATATTAACGTTGTGCATTTTTGATATTTTGGAATGCTTAGGGAATAATTTTGCACGAATTGCTTTAATTATCAGTATAACAGTACTATCATTTATGTGGTAAAATACAACATTCATTTATTGCGCTATCGTACACAAACATGACAATTTATATTACATTAAAAATTTAACACTTCAGAACTATTACAATTATTTAACATTAAAAAGTTTATCTCTCAGAAAAATCAACTTCCTACTTACTAGAACCATCATGGAGTTTTTCGATCAGGTCACGTGTCCTTCTTGCGAATTTTCAATCTGACGAATCTGTCAGTCACGTGACCTGTCACGAGTTTAACATTTTTTCCCCATCACAAAAAATGCACACCGCCGCTAAAGAAGTTTTCACTTCAAAATATGTACATATTCATAGGGTAAATTTCATCAAGTAATTCAGTCCATGTGAAAAATAAAAATGGGTGTCGATTATAACATTTTAAACTTTCGCGTTTTGGCTACATTAAAATATATTAATACCGTTATTTAAATGTTTTATAATGGCCGCACCATGAGAGTGCGATTAACGAGTGCAAACGACGTCCCAGGAAAAGGTGCATGAATGTGATAACTATGGGAGGTCGTCTATGAGCGAGCGTTTTAATACAAGCATAACGGGAGGGTTGGGATGGGCAACAAAACAACAACACGTGCAGAGGGAATGTCATTGCACCGTCTCCCTGCATTACCTATTCAGGGATTACTGGCGGCGATGTGGCGCGGGCGGGGCTGTAAACGGCGAGATTCGTGCCCGTTTCGGGGGTTCTGGGGGTTCTGGCGGAGATATTACACTAGGGTTAGCGGACATTGAGATTTATCCTACGATAATGAGTTGGTGATTAACTATGAATAATAAATAAATGAAAAATAAATATTATAGCACATTATTACACAAATTGACTAAGTCCCACAGTAAGCTCAATAAGGCTTGTGTTGTGGGTGCTTAGACAACGATATATATATAATATATAAATATTTATAAATACTTAAATACATAGAAAACACCCATGACTCAGGAAAAAATATCCGTGCTCATCACAGAAGTAAATGCCCTTACCAGTATTTGAACCCGGGAACATCAGCTTCATAGGCAGGGTCACTAACCCACTAGACCAGACCGGTCGTCAAATACCCGGACTATTTTAACTAATCATTAATTATCCCGGTCGTCAAATAACCGGACTATTTTAACTAATCATTAATTATGATGATGAATGATGGTCACATTTGGCAACCCCCCTCCCCTAATGTGACGTCACATATTTGACGATATAGTTTATAACAAAATCAGCAATTCGGTTTTTATTATTATTTTTGTTTTTTATCAAAGCAATATTATTAATTTTATGCCTTGAAACCGATTAAAATTCATGAATAAAAACGATTTATCAAAACAAAAACCTATTATTTAACTACACAGCAATTACTAATCCCCTCCCTCCCTCCCCCATAAACGTGCGATGTAATTAATGGATGACCCCTTAACAGAGACACGCAAGTGTTCATTAGAAGCCAAATTCCTTATGATAACCTGATAAGGATGGTGGTCAGTTGGCCTCATCTTTGTCTCTCATATCGTGGCAGTAAAAAATTAAAAATGTTAGGATTTTATTAAGTTAGGCGATTCGTCAGGACATGTAGTTTGTATCTGGTAACCCTATTGATATTTGATCCGGTGTTGCAGTGACAAAGATTCCGGTAACGGCTCTACATAGTGTTGTGTCGCCTTTACTGGCCGTTCCAACAGTCCAATATTCAAATAAGACTATCTCTATGTAGACTAGAGCAAAGTAGTACCCGTAGTTGTATGAATAGTGAATATACGTATTATACGTACCTACAGTTTACTCAGAGAAATCTGTGTAATTTACTGTTGCTGTGCGAAATTGAACGGACGAATCTAACTCATTGTTGGGTGAGTCTGCTATAAAAGGCTATTCAACTTTACATTCATATGTATGGATAATGTGAGCTTTGATGTATTTTAGAAAAGTAAACCTGAAAGTTAAACTAACTAATTCATATGAAAGAAATGAGCTTTATCATGTTTTAATCATGGTACAATAGCTCATATTTATAATACACGAATACTGTTATTTCGTTCCATGGTACGCATGGTATACGAATGGCGGTTGGCAGATGTAATTTGAATACAAAATGTAAGCCTACCTAATCAGCTACCATTTTATCCGCATGAGGGAAAATTTTATTATAATCTTGTCTTAATGAAACCAACAAACTATGGATTGAGCTCAATTTTACAAAATACGGTAATCTAGAATATAAATATGATACAAATGATAAACCTTGATAATAAAAGTGTATAAAACATAAAGGGAAACCTTAATCAAAACATGCAGGTAACATAGTTAGCAGTCAACACACTGTGTGTGAACACGTTAATTTAGGTACATTGTTTACAAATATGATGTAAGCGTCAGACAATGACACTGTGAATAGTACTGTACTTCATTTTGCTAATAAAAAGTTAAAAACGCATGCATTCGGTGTTAAGCTAATATTATCTATATAGTTATTCTAAAACTGTCTCATACAGTTTACATAAAAAGTAACGGTAATATTGTATGAACTACGCCATGACGTACAAATACATTAAAAATATTTTAAATAATGCAATTAGTATGTTTACATGTTGGATATTTGTTATTCGTAAATGCGTTTGAGATGCTGGGCTACACTGGGAAACCATTGTTTCCTGTTTGGTTCGATGCATAAAAATAGCTTGTTCTTATTATTATATTGAAAGTTAATAAAAAAAGGTAACTGAAAATTAATGTATACCAACTCGTTTGTTTCTTATTTAATTAATTAAGTTTCTATTTCACTAGCGTAACGTTAATCATAATGAAGATTAACGCCCAGTGAAAGAGTATAAATATAAATAGTTATTGTTATTACATCACGGCAGAACCTCGCAACACGGCTCGTTAGATTGAATCACAGTGGACCTGCTTTACTTGCACATTTGCTTTCCGATTAGTTACGCAGACGCACCCATTCGCATACAATAGGTACACTATTGATATTGCAATGATATCATATTGAGTATGTGGGTAATCATGTATCCGGACAACATAAAGTCAAAGATGAAGAATAAAATTTCGACTGCATATATTGAGTATAAAAATATCGCTCGTATATATTTAGCACTTTGAAATAAAACGCAATCATTCAAACAAGGATATTGCCACTTGGCCCAAATACCTTTTTTTGCATCAGCGTGTACGATCATCTTGATACACCCACTCACATGCTTCTTTTTATATGTAGCTTATAATGTGCCTTATAAACTACATGTCGCGAGTAATTCGACTAACCAGTAACCACCACAAATTCCCGTATTCGACGCGCTACACACAAAACTACTGCTGCCGCCCAGCTGTTACCATGTACCATATACGTAATAAATTTTCAATATTTGTGTATATTACGTATTAGATTCACTGTTCAAAAATAGTAGTAGCTTAGAATCTCACCAGCGTGGCTATGAAAGAGTGTGTTGAAAGTTGAAATAAGTAGGCATTTAGATATAAATAATGAGAGTAACATAAGAATTGTTTTTTGAGATGTAAATTAGCTCCCTATGTGTAAGGGTTAGTTCGAAACCGTCAAAATAGTATTCATAATTTATTCCGACTCCGACTATAAACTATAACAAAATAGTTACTAAAGCTACAGGTCCACAGAATCTTCGATATCGTTTTTAAGTTTTAGATTTGCCGTTAAACAATAAAGTTAAGGATCTCATTAGTCGCCTCGCCATCAGTGGCCAGTAAGTTAACAGTGAGTGCGTTCGCGTTAAGCGCACGCGTCACTCTGGTCGTGACCTCGCCGGTTCAACGACACCGTCACCGTCACAGTCACAGCGATGCGTCAGCTCAGCTCGGCTCCTATATTGCAAGTGCTTAGAGACGGCTCAGGTGAGTTGGAAGTTGGAATAAGCCAGATTACGCTTAGTGGTTTTTGATTTCGATGTCATAGTCCAGCCCAGCTGTTGATCAAATGATCATCAACAGTGACCGAAAATGAAATCGGGCAAGTGCGAAACGGACTCGCCCACCGAGGGTTCCGTACAAATTTGTAGGTAGGTACATAATTATTATAAAAAGTATTAAAAAATCTACAAAAAGATTGAGTGATCCAAACAATTATAATTAATTACAAATGTATTTTTCAGATTGCACTTCCTACTTCCCTGTATTTGTAGTATAAGACGATATTACTTGCCAAATTCAATAGTTCTAGGTCAACAGAAAGTACTTATCCTTTTGAGGTAGGGAACCCTCAGGTTCAAATTTGCATGGACAATTTATGAATGATTTCATTCATAACTTGTCCATGCATTTTTGAACCCTACTGTACGTATTAATTTTACAATGGATGAATGGATAGTTCTCATGTCTCAAATTTCTAAAAATAGGTATTCCTAATCCCAGGACTTAAAACAATATGTGTGCGCACGACATTCGTCTCAAAGAAATGAAAACGACTCTGTCAATATTGATTTTCAATTTCTGCTTATTACAATAAACTTGCAAGTACGTTAACAACTGAGCAATGAACTTAAACGCTTGTAGTTTTAAAATCATGTTGTAGAAAAGTAAAAGGTAATAAAACTATATTAAGAGTGGTAGGTGTTGATACGTTTTCACATTGTGTCAAACGAAAGTCTGACTCATAAGCGTCAGACTGAATCTAAATTGGATCTGCAAAAACGTCCTTCATTAGAGCTGGCACGTCAGAAATAAAGGTTCATTGTGGTGCCATTGAATTCTGGTAATTAGAAAGGCGAGTTGACTATGAATTCTTTAAATGCTGCGCCAGGCTGTACCGTTTGTGCTTAAAGTTGCGGCAAACCAAATATATACAGAACTAAACAAATATGGACGAAATTGCCTACTCCTACAAGTTACACGCATGACAATGCGATGCTATTGCAAGTGACATGACATGAGTTACCGACATGCAACATGGTCTATAGGAGTAGCAAGCCACAGTGACAAGAGCGAACCGATGGGAGAGCCCTATAAAGACAATGTTAAGCAGCGATCTATCCAAGGTTGTTAGCAAAAGCTTGATGAAAGCAACCAAGAATTGAGGACAAGGGCGTAAAATTAGGCATTGAGACTAACAACTGGAAATCAGGATATTGTTAGCAAGACATTAGCAGGATAAGACACAAGATTTTTGCAGTTAGCATTACCTACATATATTATCGTTTACTTGCTAACTATACTAGCGCATCTAAACACCTTGTCTAGTATAAAACCAAAAGAAACAAACGGCGGATTTACGCAATGCCCAAGAACAATGGCATTGCAATACAAACACAATTAGCTGCTTGTCCTTATTAATCATTACAATTACTTTATTGCATTTCCATAACTGCCCAATTAAACTTACATATTAATAGCTGGTAGTGTTCGCTTTCGTTATTTCGAAGACACCAAAATAGTTCAAATAAACAGTAAGATTCTGGGAAACCCTATATTCAACTACAGTTACCATTGTTACGAACCTCGACCCAAGATGTACAAGAACAGAACGATTATAAAGACCCTGTCGTGAATAAGGTAACCATAATTCATACTAGTAAATACAGGTAGCTTTTTCGCATCGCCGACTCTAGCGATCTTTTGTCCGCCATTATTATCACCGGTGTCACTCCCCAGTCAGTTGGTCATTCCTCTCTTGTTTACGAACGAATGACAAAGTCCGGTGCCTTCAGCCTAGTTTTTACCCCTAACTAGGGCAGGAATAAATCAAAATCACCTGGCGATATCCACTCGCGACTGACGCTACGCATTAAGGCGACGGCGCGTCCTGTATTTTTGACAGTGTTACCCTTGTCAAAGTCTCGATTATCAGTAAAGGGGATTTTGTGAACAGTAAAAAAGGTCACGACTCGAACGGGTCACGTTCTTTCAGATAATGGAAGGGACGTAGTTCCCGTTTCCACATAGATTTGTGCTAATAAAGAATGATTGCCGTTACTCTTAGGTTAGAGGCAATATTAGGCGTTATAATAGTCTAGTCCTTACCTCTCAATCAAATAAAAAGCTACTATTTGGATGCGGGAATGAGATGGCTCTTTGACGATTTTTGCATCATCACGTTCAAACGATGTATAGCGAGAGCGACGAGCAGTATTTTTATGGCAATTTGAAACTGAGAATTTGGGGCATCTTAATTGAATGTTTTTAGATAACAAGTTCTTCCTCAATATTTCTCACAAATTACCATTAAAATGACGCTTATTTACACGCGTCCTATTTAAGAAGATATCTGTAGAAAGCAAGAAGATGACGGTACGAATTTTTATTACCACCACAGCTGATAAGAACTATTTTGCAAATGTGTAACTAGCTAGTATATATTGACAATTGAGGTGAAGTCCGTGTTGCCTGTTCCCACGTAGCCTTCCCACTCAAATATCGTCACCAATTCTGATTTGCGCCAATAACGAAATACCGTTACCTAATCTAGCCCACTTCCCATTGCGAACTGCAGCGTCGGCAATGTAATGCTAAAAGTCTAGATAGCTCGCTGACAGATGGAAGCGTAGCCCAAAAAGGATGCAAATAGATTTCAAAGTGGGCATTTCCTCCCCACTGCTCGTTAACGTATTGCTAGTGACCCTTTCAGCGTTAACTCTGGAAATAAAACGGCGTATGAGCGTAGAAGAATGAGTGTCCATAGTTTCTTTCTGTTTAAAACGTAGCGTAGTCCTAGTTCCTGGATCGCATTTGTCGATTGTATCTAAGAGGATGTAGGTACCTTTTTGCAGATATCTGCGAATCTTTGACCGAGCGACTCGGAGGTAAATGAGAGGATTACTGTTCCCTTGTTTGATCGACGATAACTATTCTACGTTTCTAGGCCGTTTGCTTGTTTTTACCAGAAAAAACATATAGTTTGTTTTTTTAGCATTAGGAAGAAGGTAAGCGATAATCGAATTTAAACTGTCGTGAGACATACTAACATTAAACTAACTCGACAAAACATGTCACGCGAGTGACTAAAAACACGTGAGTGTAAACCGTAGAATTAGTTTAATTTAAAGTAAGCTATCTTGACGTGTATTTTTATTAAAAAATACCTTTGCAAAATAAGTCACAGCAAATTTGTAACAATTATAAATCATATACGATTATTTTCATTATTTTGCTTTCAACGTAATATAAATGAATTATCAAAACGCGTTAATCAATAATTTTCAATAAAAAGGACAAGTCAAGATTGCTAAAAAAACTATGTGTTGTTGTTGTTATTGTAAAAAAACTTTTTCGGCGATTCATTAAAAAAATCCTAAATATATAATAAAATGAGCAAACTTAATAAGTGAAGTAATTTGTAGATGTTTAACGAGGCAGTTTCAAGAAACTAAACATCTAACCAGGTTCATGCCAATAGATATTTTACTGCAATAGTTGGTAGAAATGATAACACTGCTATAATAATTATGTGTACTGAGAATAGAGTAGGTAGATTTATTTTCACTCAATTGTATCAAACAAATGCGACCCACTGCTTATATTTTGTTGATTTAGCACATTCCTACAACTATTGGACTGATGAATGGCAGTTATCTGACTTAGCATGGTTAGTATAATCCAAGCAAAGCAACTAGCCAACTAGTCAAAGAGAATATTCCCAAAACATACCGACCGCTTAACACAGACCACAGATTATACATGGTTATTTATTACGAATCGAAGGATACCAGGTTCCCAGGATACGAGCAGAAAACTGTTTATAAATAGGTATTCACAGGTAGGTGTTCTCAGAATCTCCTTGTTGCTCCTCCTCGGTCGTCTACTAAATTCTACGTCAAATCCTTCACTTTCCAGTCTGTAAGGATGTGGAATGCTTTGCCCACATAAGATGTGCTCAATCCCAAGAACACTATTTATCTCTCTCTTAGTCTTGGTCCTTTCACTCATATATTTTTCTTACCTGGTCTTTATATTTTTCTTACCTGGTCTTTATTTTTGTCATTTTGTGTAGTGTATTATTGATTCCTATATAATATATGTAGTTTATTTCTCATTGTCTGTAGTTTCTATTTACTTATTTTATAAACTTTACACTTATGTGGTTTTTTACTTTACTTTATTTCTAGCCACTGAATCGCTATCTGAAGGTTGTCTGGAAGAGATCGCTTTTTAGCGATAAGTCCGCCTGTTGTTACCTACTCACTTATGCCCTTTCTTTGTTTGTAACATGTATTTTTCTTTGTAGTGCACAATAAAGTATTTTATTATTATTCAGTGCGAAAACCATCGGGCTAGGATAACGGTAAAACCCGGTGGAGTCAGAGACAGATCAATGAAGTGTAGTCTTCAACACATACCTACAGTTCCGGCTAATTAAAAACGTCGTATGTCCATTATATGTATACAATCGAATATAAGTCTCTCTTACCTACTCGGCGAGCAATAAGTGGGGTAATACTGGTTCCTAGTGTGGGTATGATTCAGAATTTTCGTAACTGGTTTTTGCGCCGGAAACTCGAACGTTGCCGCACTGGGAGATGAAAGTAGACCAAAACGGATGCGTTTACGATTAGTTCACTTAACTATTAAGAGGCTGTCAATACCTAAAGCGCGCACACTGTCTATTTGTATCGGAGTAAATGAGATAATCTCAGATCTATTTGATGAACACAGATATTGGTTTCTGAGTCATGGGTGTTTTCAATATATTTAAATATTTATACTATATTATATATATCGTTGTCTGAGTACCCTTAACTTAAGCCTCCTTGAGCTTACTGTGGTGCTTAGTCAATTTGTATAAAAGATGTCCTATAATATTTTTTATTATGGAGATAGAAGACAATTGACTATGCAAGAGATATTTTATAAACATAAAAAGATACAATAACATGTAACCTAATAGGTAACCTACCTATTGCCTGTCACATTTAAATGTTTATGGCGTTATTCATAAACGCGTTACTGGCCCAAATTAGCTATGAATCGTTTGTCTTTTTGACTTGTGTATTTGTAAGAAAGGGATAAAACATAATTTAACTAAATCAGGCTCGTAAAGTTTAATGAATAAGGGGGTTAATGTCCAGGATTAAAGGGCTTGTTGGTTGTTTGTCTATACTTGAACAACCTGAACTGTGAGGTTGTTTAGCACAGACTGATACATTAACATATTTAGGAAAGGTTAGATACCATAGGTAGGTAGGTACCAAACAAAAATAGGTAATGATGGCGAAGTGGCCAAATATGTCCTAAGACACCTTTGTTACCAATAGCCGGGTCCACACAGAGCGAGCATACGCGCGAGGCAATTTCCTCACGCACAAACCGGCCAGTGTAGACTCGGCTGAGGCGGCGCGCTCGGGCGAGGAAAACGCATGAGGAAATTGCCTCGCACGTACGTGCTCGCTCGCTCGCTCTGTGTGGACCCGCCTATTGTAGAAATAAGGATGTAATAAGGTTCCAATAAAGTTAATAGTACATTGTGCAACGAGGGGGGTAAGTGAAATTTCGGAGACGGGGGTGGTAATTGGAATTAAAGACCCGAGTTTACAATATTTTTACTCCCGGAGTTACACACAATGTTTTTCATCATACTTGCGAAGAAAAACCAAATTTTAAGCGTAATAATTCTTAAATACGGTGACATATCAAAGATTTGTCCGCCATTTTATAATTTTTTGAAAGGTTAGGCATCGAAGGCACAGACCTATTTGGTACTCAGCCGCGATTGAGAATTATGTAAAAAAATAATAAACGGCTGTTAAATTAATCAAATTAAATAATTTTTAACATACCCAAAAATATTAAATTATAAACGTCAGTAATTTAAAAGTAAAATTCATTTATGCTACTTAGTTTGTATGAATAAGTGACATAATCAAATAAAAACTATAACTCCCTAGGGAGCGAGGGAAGATCTTTTTCAAGCAAGTGTGATGAAAAGAGAGTTTATTTTCCAAGTAGGCATATTACAATGCAGTAAACCCCATCACAGACAGAGCGTTAATATACCAAAAGATATCTTATAGCAAGGCATCTTACAATAAGATATATTTTGGTATGTTTCGTCTCTTTCACAAAGTAGGTGCTAGACAGACAGCAATATATATTTTGGTATTGTTGGCGTGTGTGGTGCTTAGCTATACTAAGGTATCTGTTGATATCTTACGGTATAAATAAATAAATATTATTATAGGACATTATTACACAAATATATATTAATATATTAATGAACATTAAATAAAGCAAATGGAGGTGGACAGGACATATGATCAGGGGCAAAGAGAAATGGAGTAAGAGAATAGGGTTGTTTCCAATTTTTTGAAACGCTTGTATTACGTTCTATATTAACTAAAATTTGCCCTAAAATTCAACTTTTATACTAAAAACGACTTTAAATATGTTAAATTAACAAAATATATTTTGACAGATGCTTTCGCGCCCTAAACGCTCTTTGAAAATTGTGTGACGTCACAGTTTACTGTTTGACACATAACTACATACACACGTAGAAGATATGAACTGTCAACTGACATTTGTCATATGTTGTTTATCGCCTAACTGTCAACAGTGTCAATCCGTGAGTTGTGACGTCATCAGAATCTTCAAAGACGTTTCGAGTTTGGTCACGTGACGTGTGCCAAAAGATATTTTAAATTCAATATTTACAAAAATATGGTCATTACAGGTTCCCTAAAAGTAGTTTAACATGTTCTTATAATCCAAAAGAATTTATTGGGATACAATTTTGCCCTAAGATTTGTAGATGGAAACAACCCTATTATATGGTAGTTTCTAAAAGATGGAAAAATAAAACATGGACCACCAAAAATGAGATGGGAAGACGAAATCGTAAAATTCGCAGGGAGGCACTGGACCAGACTGGCGAGAGATAGAAAAAAATGGAAAGGGAAGGCAGAGGCCTTTGCCAAATGGCATACAGACCAAACTGATGTTGTCTGAAATAGTAAATTTTATGTCAAACTACATACACGATAAGAAATGTACAATTTAAACTTGAAAATGTAAAAATTGTCTGAATAAAAGGCTTATATTATTATTATTAAATAAAGCTAGTCACTTTTATTTGACTGTAGGTATATATTTAGAACTATATGTAACCAATCTATGCCAGCTGAAACTTGTGATAGATATATTTTCTGTCAATCAGTGTAGTAGTTTTACGCCTAGCTATAGCCGGTCAGAGGGTGGCATCTACTTTCGACCACAGACATGGTAGTGACTGGCTATGAAGCAGGTGGTCCTGGGTTCAAATCCCAATATGGGTATTTTTAGGGTTCTGTACCTCAAAAGGAAAAAACGGAACCCTTATAGGATCACTTTGTTGTCCATTCGTCCATCCATCTGTCTGTCAAGACCCTTTATTTCGGGAATGCGTGGAGGTATCGATTTGAAATTAATACTATATGCTTAGGTGTATAGTCCCTTGAAGCTGTGAACAAAAATAGAACTTTTAAGTTTATGTAAAAATATGATACTACGGTTTTTGCTGAAAAAAAAAAACGTATATTTCGACACTCTCAAGGGACTCAAAATGTATAGGGCACTTCCATTTGATCTAAAACTATAAAATTTGGCAATTAATATCGTCTTATATTACAAGTATAGGGAAAAATCGGAATACTATAAATTTGTAAAAAATAAGAAAAATAGAAAATATGTTAAGTTTTTTTTGTGTTATGAGCATGGATGTTTATTCCTGAGTTCCTTAACTCATTGTTGTGTAGTTCAGTATGATCATAAAGTTCCTGTGTAATGTATTAAACCAATCGGCAGGATAGGTTTGTTAGATTGCTTCAGAGGCCCGAATGCCAAATTGTTCAGAAATAGGAGCCCCGTCTGTCAATTTAGGGAATGAGACAATGATTTTCAGGTTTCACGATATGCCTAGGAATTTAATTATCTGCCAGATTTTATGATTGGCTGCCTACAATATAATACCTCATCTATGATACATAAACATGTGTATCATATGTATGCATGAACAAACATTAATGTTTGCTAAAAGGTTCTACTTAGTTGACTTTAGTTTGCAAGTTATCCACAGTGCAGTACCCTGACAGGGTTTGTGGTCAACATACTGTTTTATTTATAAGACCTATTGTAAACCCACAAAAGCACTAAATAAATGAATTATGGGCAGTTTACTGTAGTGTAGTAGTTAGGTCCTATACACATAATGTTAGCAACAGGCGTGAATGGCTACTCTCTATTCTTGTCTTATTATCAGTACTGTTTTTTTAGGAGAATGTTCAAATTCTTCATTTTACACTCCTAAAATATTTATTTCACATTTCTCTAATCAACAGTTATCAAAATCAGTCCGAGCATTTAATACGTTTCTATGAATATTTTCCTGTTTATGATACAAACAGGATAATTCAATTTGAAATTAACAGGAAAATATTAAAAGGAAGTTATTCAAAAGTACATATTCAGTTTAGAAACTAATTAAAAGTGGAAAAATTTACTGGGTGGGACTTGACCAGTAGTGCCTATATTCCATGTTTATATTTCCTTCCTTCTTAAACAAAGTTATTGGTGAAATTTCAAGATTATTTGAGAACATAAACCAATTTTTGATAATAAAATATAGGGATTCATGGATGACCAGATTTGAATCAATTGGTGTGTGTGTATTTGCACAAATAAAAGAAAATGATTTGCAGTAACTGCAGAAAACAATCACCGTGTTGATTAACAGTTTGCCTTGCATCTCTGACATCTGTGTTGATAACAAGCAGTCAGATCTGTATAACCTTGAACCATAATTAATACTAGATGGATGCCAAGGTCAAGTCTCAAAGGTTTTGTTTGTCAAACAAAGATGTTCAAGTAATATGTGTAAAAAAAAAAAAAATATTGTGGTTATACTTCATCAGCATTTTGATTTTAATATAATCAAGATAATTATTATTCTTATTTAGTCAGTACAAAACAAACAAGCATAAAGGATTGAGTGTAATAAAGCAGAATTGTACAATTATGATCATTGCAATTAAGTACACCACACAAATTTATCATCTTCTTTAGCAGAACATTACTTTTTTCGTAACAATTTTCAATATTTTGTAGCCAAGGCCCTCCAAACATAAATGAAAGACAATAAGGGCTCCCTATTAGCCCCTACACATGGTGATTTCAAAGGAAGTTTGCCTGTGGTGGCCAGTTCATATCAATATTATTACAAGTAGGATGATGTAGTTAAATAGCTATGTTTATATTACTGACAATGAACGCGACGAGACAGAAGCAGCGACTTACCACTTTCAATGTAAGGCAGGGCCAGGAGCACAAACACTGTGTATCCAATTTCACTAATCATTGTCACTTCTTCAAACACTCCACGGACACTAACTCATCGCACATTAAAATAATACAGCTGATTTTCAAACTCCACAAAACCTTTGTCTGTTTCTCGCCCCGACGCATGCGCCAGCAAAGAATATTTTTTATTTACATTACAATAATATAAATTCTGTACAATTTATACAAGAAACTAAACTGTTGTCACCTAAATATTTTACAGAACGGTTCTAAAAGCGAGTGGAAACATAGATTGTTTCCGTTTCTGTAAACGGACCAGCCCAAAACCACCAACATTTAACAGTTATACCACTTATAGCACAACAAATTATACATTTCACGTTTTTATTTTCATCGTTCCATTTTAAAACTACCACTTTTTAACCCTTACACAATGCCCTACAATATAATACATTATAAAAGTTAACAATAAAATTCCAATCCCAGTGCTTGACTGCGGAATTGATTGATTACACACTGATTTTTTTTCATACTGTCAAGTCCGATGACGAATGAATGAACGGTGACATAAAAGTGAGTGAATGAATGGATGATGGTCATAGACATTCGTACTGTTATATTGGTATCCATGTTCTTGAATTCTTTAATGGCCAATCCAGACGGAACAATTTTTCGCACAATATAATTAAATTGCGTGGCGTGGACGCAAAAATGAAATTAGTTCGCGGGTCTACTTGATTCGATTGTCTCAATATAGCAAGCAAAATGAAAGTGACGCAAGGCAAGAACAAACTCCACAAAGCAAGTTTTAGCTTTAAATCGAAACTGTATGTTTCCTTTGAAAGCTTGTTGTTGTTACATTACACCTTTCTGAATTTAGTAACATAACCGAAATTCGCAAATTGCGGGGATCTTTCTCTTTTACTCTCACTAAGACGTAATTAGAGTGACAGAGAAAAATGCCCGCAATTGACGAATTTCGATTTTCCCGGTAGCCGCCCTTGTCTAAGCCATTTCCGTCATAGGAAAAAAGCGCCAAATTTAAAAAAATGTAGGCGCGAAGGGTTATCATCTTAGAAAAAATTTGAATTTCACGCCTTTTTCCACTGACGAAGTTATTTGACAGGTTATATTTTGTATAAATTCAGATTAAATAGGCCTTTATAGTACATTTTAAGAAAGTAATTAGTATTAAAGTGAATATTTACGATTTGTTAATTAATACCTATTAAAAATTGATAAAACGTATTTAGGTAAACATGATTTTAAGTCAATTTGTAACAAATCTTAAATGTTTACGTTATCAGTGATCAACAGAGCGAAATACATAAGGAATATAAAATATCACACTTAACAGTGTGTGACCAAACTTTATTTGTACCTACTTCTATGGAACCAAATTTGTATGTAATAAAATAAATCTTAATAATAATAATATATACAGGGCGGATTAAGGTATCGAAATACCTCCATGAAAAAATGAGCCGTATGATGTCGCTTTTCTTATGAGGATAGTGACCAACGATTAATCTGTACAAAGTATTAGTCCAATTTTTTCTTCCCGGATAATGAGTTAATGACACATGGATGATGGATGGGAATGACTGGAAAATACAGATTCTTATACTTATTGTATTGAGTTTTCTTGTTGAATGTTCTTAGACACCTAAGAAACAATCTTTGCAAACCTGAAAACTACGCCGAGTAAGATTTAGGCCGATGTCAATCACAGCCAGATTCGGATTATAGATTTCCTCTTCCTTTATACACATTTATTTTATATTTAGCATAGCTATGCCCCTTTGCTCGAATTTAGCAACACAGCGATAAAGTACATCATTAATTAAAAGTCTAACTACGATTCGTTGCTATGTGCTATTTTATGGAGCTAAAACCGGGCCAAGAGGAGGAGGTACAACACAATGCATATTTTCTTTTAAACGTTTGATGGTTCACTATCCCCCTTAACAATATTTATGGTGCTCTGGTATAAAATGTTAAACAACATTGTGTGACAAGGACAGCATAATCAAACACTCAAAGAACATATAATCACTACGTTTTACAAACACTATCAATACCACGGATCCAGAAAATAATCCGGATAGTGTACACTGGCCAAAAAAAAAAAGTGTATCCACGTGAGAAGTCAAAGTGGGCCGTTGCATCCCTTTCTAATATGGGTGACCATGAGTTATATGTTTGTGGGATATTAGGATAACATGGAATATATAGTTTGGCCAGGATCCTTTCTCATTGGTGTATAGTCAGAGAGAATCTTACTGTTTTTTCGCTGTGCTAGTATTATCGCCCCTTAAAAGGGATGGATATAGTTTTTTCTCTTCTGTAAAATGCTTCACAAAACCTTACTTAATTTAGTAGTAAAAGCTGTTACTGATAGGCGTACGTATGATCAGTACTATCATGTTGTGGATGTTGTCCCTGTCACATAATGTTACAATAACATTTTATAACAGCCGATGTGGGAGCACCATTACATCACATGGTAAACAAAGCCGTATAGAACATATATGGCATGGAATGGATAAGGATGTCAAATTAGAAAATCCAGTAATTACGATTGCTTTATTAAATAGTGATCAAACAATGTCGCCTGTAGTAGTTTCTTAATATTTTAATATATTATTGGATATTTTGAGCAATAATAGGCTTGATTATAACGACAATATTTTTAGATTATTCATAAAAAGCATGTAATTTGTTGATTGATAGCATGCTTCAGCTGATGGCTAGTAAAATACACAATAGCTACAAAGGTTATACATATATAATAATTATGTATAAATGTTGTATAAATTACTTTCCTTAATTGGTAAATTGAAGGCACTGAATTAGGGATCTGATTTCGGTTTATTTATACTCCTTTATTCTGTCAGGCGGAAACACTCCCTTTTCTGTGATAATTCCCGTAATAAGGTTAGCCGGTGTGAGGTCGAAGGAGGGGTTCCAACAGTTGATTCCTGCAAAAAGGCAAGTTGGTTATAATGTGATGTAGATATTGTAGATAAAAATACCTAAACCTAAATAATGAACGACACATGCCTAACACCTTCCCTGTTTCGATCTGTAATTTACTATGTATTCTTTTATTTTCAATGGAACTAAAGGTCTGTTTGTTATCAGTGTTATCACTTAAGCTTAAATATATTAATAGGAGACTGTTTGTTTCCTAAATAAATTAAATATATATATATATGAATTGACTTATTAAATTATTTTTGCATATGCCAATCTCATTAGCTCATTACCCATGTAAATAATATAAATAAAATATTGTATATGTATATAGTTAGATAATAAGAAGTTATTTCTTATGCCAAAAGGCATATCATAGCTGTTCCTTATAATACTGAGTTACCACCTATTTATGTACCTGTGATGAACGAATAAAGCATTGAAATTGATATGAAATGAGATGAAAATGAAATGAAAAATCTTTATTTTCAGGCAACTATGGGTTCATAGAGATATAATGTTTATGAATACACCCATCAAAACTGTTTTAGTGAACATTAATTAAATTATCTTTCAAATTTTATGGAGAGGATTAGAACGCGTATCGCAAGAAGTCTGCGACAGCATGGCAAAAAATGATTAGTACGCCACACGATAAACAGTTGCCCATTTTCTCGTTATGATAAAGAATATCATAAAAATATAGTAACCTGGCGCAGCAATCCGATGTTCTCCAATATGTGTCATTTCCCTGTCCGGGCGCTCCTCGATCTTGATCCGCTCGCCGGACGCCAGCGCCAGGTCCACGGAGGTGAACGGCGCCGCGACGTAGAACGGCACGTCGTGGTGTTTCGCCAGGATCGCTATTTGGTACGTGCCGATTTTGTTTACGGTGTCCCCGTTGGCAGCGACCTGAAAAAAAAAACAAATAATGTAAAGTAGATCAAATTTGTTATCAGCTAAGTGGAAGTGAAACTTGACTTGGGTGAACCTCATGTAGATCCTGAGCTGAGCTCCTTGGTGGTGCGGCCGGGTCTTGGTGGTTTAGAGGCTGGTATATAAAATCCATCCCAACAGAAAAATAAATTCGTATAAATTCGAAATTTCTAAGTTAAGGAAATATAGTAGCACAATAGCAACTTGGGACATTTTTTATGATCGAAACAGCTCGTTATACTAAGTAGAAACAATTTATAAATCACATAAAATTGCACATTTGAGAGAAGTTTCATTTTTGAACTAATGCTCAGTTAACAGTGTAGGTACATACCCTGTCAGCCCCAACAACGACCGCATTGATTTTCCTGGAGCGCATCAGCGCGGCCACCATGCTGTCCACGATGAGGGTGGACGGGATCTTCTCGTGCACCAGCTCGTAGGCCGTGAGCCGGGCGCCTTGGTTGTACGGCCGGGTTTCAGTGCAGTACACGCGCTCTGAAAATTATATTTCAGTCGACTTATTTAAGAAAATTGATGAAAAACAAAGACCTGAGTAACTTTTGAGCATGATTACTAAAAAGTATGTACCTATTAAAAAAACCTACCAGTATGTACCTTTCTATTATTTGTATAATACAACACCTAGGACAAGTAGGACATCGTCGCTGAGCAGATCCATCCCAGTAGCTCCCAAACGAGTGCATAAAATTTTACGTTATTGGTATTTGGGTCATAACTATTTACCTATGGGATTTATTTTGCGTATTAATATACCCCATATCTCAAATCAAATTCTGACAACCAATCCTTAATTTCCCCGTGGAGGCCGTGAACGTAGAGTACAAGAACACCATGTCGCTAAGTCGGAGCTGTAACTTCGCACGCACACATAATTACTTGAATAACCGGTCGGACTTTGAATTGTGAATGTGTACGCGAGCACGTAAATACGAGATAAATCGGCGTGTTTTGGAGTTACAGTCTTGTGTTAGCGACATTAACTCCGTTAGGTGTTAGGTCCACGAATTATCCGGCCTCTGTAGTAAATTCAGTAATGTACTGTGGATTGTATTATACCTCACCTAATCTTTTGGATTTATGAAGCGACCGTATGACGCCCAGCGCCGTGCCGTACCCCGCCGTGGCGAGCGAGCCCGTGTTGCAATGCGTGAGCACTCGCACGGAACCCTCGCCTTCGATATTCTTCAAAATAGCCTCAGAGCCATATTTGCCTATGGCTTTGTTGTCCTCTATATCTTTGCTAAGCATACTTTCTATGCTGCAGATGAATCTGTAAATTAAACCAAAATACTAAGCATATTGTACGGCCCATTTCATATACCATGGCGGGATTCCACTTGAAACGGCACAAAGACAACATAAAGTAGATCTATTGTTTAACAATTGCTTTACGAGCTCTGCTGTTCAAAGTCAGCGTGTGGTGTGGTGATATTACCTACAGTGAAGTAATGTCGGGATAAGCGATATTGATACTTAATACTACTTGGGCATATAAATATTAATGTGAAGGTTTAAAACTTTTAATAATAATAAAAAATAAAAAGTCGTATAGACAATTTAAACAATTATTTAAATTGGTATTATTTAAATAGTTATTTACGATACAAGTGCAGAAAATAGAACATTCGCAACGACTGGTGATAAATTAAAACACGACCTGAATCATACAACGTTTTACAATTGACATATGGCTCATTAAAGTTTCGCCATATGCACGGAAATTGCTCACGCGTGCCAGAAAGTAGCACCATATTATGTACTGTAAAAAATATTACAATTTGAGTGAAATAAAAAATCACCTCTATATTGGATCAATGTAAGTTGTAAAATTTTATGACATTTCAAAGACAAAAAATTCACATCACGACGACATGTAAAATTAGACAAGTTTCTTGTTGATATAAAGTTGTTCAAATATTAAACATGTTCATATATTGGGATCATTGTACTCTTCTCCTGTAATGCCAAATTCTTGAAATAAATATACTTTTTTTTTATAAATACTAGGGAAACTACAGTACAATCTCACAATTCCAGCACTAATGCTGACACAAGAAAGCCGGATTACTGAAAAATTCGGATTACTGGTAGTTGAGTAAATCTTATTATAGGAATGTGTTTTTTAATATTTTGAAGCAATAAACTAATGTCTTAAATTCAAAGAAAATTATACTGTTATCTGAATTATAGGCATTTATAAATATATTCAAGAGTGATAATATGAACACACACAGTTAATTTGGTCACTTGTACCCCTATTTTAGTGCTGGATTACTGGGTGTACCGAACTATCGAAGTGCCAGATTACTGAGATTTTACCGTGTCAATTATATAACATGTTTAGACAAAACACCCTCTGAATGTCACGCCTCTCGTGTGCAGCGCCTCATCGTGAACTTTGTCGGTATGCATAGAGGTTGATATTTGGCTGGAACCACGCGCGTCAGTCGACGTCTTTGGTGGTCAAAGAAATAATTAAAGAATATAAGAGCTTCACTCATTTTTATAATACTTAATTTGTATACCAACTTCTCTTTAAATTCCTCAGGCGAAACATCTTCATTGGCACTCAGACTATTAGCTAAATTTATAAGCTCATCGGCTGCCAGTTTAATATTAACAGCTGTTGGTCGTGCGGACACCAGGTAGTTCAGTTTACCTTCAATCTGCAAGTAGAAATGGTGCCAACTTCAAATACTAATTACGATCTCCGGTACACATGGCAATTTGTCAAATGTAACTGAAAGTTGAGTCCTGTAAGTGCTGGTTTATAAATAGTACTTTTATATTTATTATTTTAACGAGATACTAATCCAGCTATGAATGTACATACAGTCAAAATCTCACATAAGTCACAATTGCCTTCTACAAAATATTGACTATAAATATTAGACTCCATCAAAGTATATTAAAGTTAACACATTCACTGCCAGACAAAAAACGGCGCACTACCCCAGAAACCAGTGGTCTATAGCTGCGTACAAAACAACCCGCCCAGCGGGTTGTCTGGCATCTGAACAAAGTTCACGAGCGCCCACCTGGTGGGTTCCCGGCAGTGAATGTGTTAAAAAAACGGACAAGTGCGAGTCAGAGTCGTCTACTGAGAGTTCCGTACTTTTTAGTATTTGTTGTTATAGCGGCAACAGCAATAAATCATCTGTGAAAATTTCAACTGTCTTACTATCACGGTTCATGAGATATGGTGACAGATGAACAGTCGGAACTCTAAAAAAGAGCACACAACAAGGACTTGATGTACCTATGAAGTTTAATATTCAATAGATGGGACTTGGATAATAAATGACTATCTTACAAACAAATTAAATTACCTCTTGTCGCATTATCTTTTTGTCCAAACTGTTGTCTTTTAATAATTCAACTGCTAATGATAGACAACCCACAATTGCTATAGCAGGTGCACCACGCACCTGTAAATTAAAATATTTTAACTAACTACTTCCACATAACATCTCTGAAATTGTTAATTTTGACATGTGCTGGATTTGACAAAGTGGATATGAAACCCTGAAAATTCTCTATAAGGTTTTCTTATCTCGAAATTTGAAAGATCACATGCCTAGTGGAATTTACAAGTGGAACAATGATAACACTTTTTTATTTCCTTAGTAGAAAATTTTGACTAATATAAAATATAGCATCTGTGTCAGTGTTGGCTGAACATTAATTAAAATTGAAAATATTAATAATAAATTGGAATATTTTCAAATCTAATTAACATTTGATCAACACTGACCTGTGTAATATCAATGTGTAGACTATAAAAGAACATATGTAATCTGTTAATCCAGGTAAGACATCAACAAAGTTTTTTTAAATGTTGCTTTACTATTTTAATATACATATTACATAATATTAGTATTTCAACCATGTTTAATATTCTAGCCAAATTACCTGCATTTTATTAATGACCCTCCATCCATCTTCCACACCTTGTACTTTTATATATCTCGCCTGCAGGGGCAATAGTAGTTGGTCCAAAATTTCCAGCTTTCCTCTTTCATATTTAACAGATTCCAAACTCATTTTATGAAAAAAATAATATCTGAAACGAAATACGAATACTATTACAGTACAAGAACGATGATTCTCGTGACAATTAAGGCACAAAGCTGATAAGAGATTCATCTCATACAAATTATGATAAGGACGAAAAAGATAACCTTTTTAAGATTTCGAATTATCGAGAACAAATTATACTAACTTGATATAATACTTGGCAAGACTAGGGCCTAAAATATATGTATACAACCATTGATTATATGTATTATAAATGTGCACAGGAGTTAAGCTTAAATTGCAAAAAATAAACAAAATTTACAATGTTCAACTACTTGCTTATGTGACAGTGACAGCCTGACAGGCACAGCGACAGGTTGACATGGGTTGACGCATATCAACTGCAATACAAACACGTTTCGCGCCCCGAGTAGTAGTTTTTTTTTAATAGGATAGTTATAGGATGGAGGAAACCGGAAACAACCTCTTTTTACGCCCAGGGCCATATTTATTGGTTAATGGTGAAACTTAACTCTTCGTATGCCCATGTTAAAATTTTGCTATTTGAATAATATTGAAATCGTAATTTAAAGTTCAAATCATGTGAGACGTATAAGGGATAAGGCATACGAAAGGTAAAATCAACATATAAAATTTTTGAATTGTACAGTATCAGGTTTCATATTTTTTTCATAGGTTTTTATTATTTTAAAACATAAACACGATTAATAAAATATATATATATATATATATATATATATACATATATATATATGTATATGTATATTCATTTTTAACATGCCACGCTTCATTTAAATTCTAGTTATATTACTTATAAATATTTATTTAAAAAAGAAAAAGCTCAACCAAAGTAAATGGCATAATACATTGCATTTTCACGATTTGTTGTAACTAAACTTATAACTATTAGACATTTGTTTTATTTATAACAAAGCAGAAAGTGTAGCTTAAGCCTAATATGTGGAACAAGCGTGTAGAGCGTTTGCGCTAAGCACTTCACTTTGTCTATGCTGCATTCCTTTTCCGCCCGGCATTGACGAGGGACGCAGTCGTACCGTGCGCCATTGTGGTTATACCAAGAGAGAAATTAAGGTAGTTTGCGTTAAACTACAAGAAAATGTCTCTACCGCGAGTTTTCTTGGATGTTGCTGCCGACGGCAGTTCAATGGGACGTATTGTTATCGAAGTAAGTTAAATATTTTTTTTCCGGCCGGCGTGACCGGCCACGCTTTTTCTGGAAGCTGGAAGCCGTTTAGCTTACAGCTTAGTGTCAATTTATAAAACTATGTTACATGTCTTACATTGTCTTGTTATTTAATGAAATCTATTCATGAAAACTTTGATACCAGTACATGATTGTATTAGTTACATTTTTTACACCTACTTAGCACTCCATAATAGGTATGTAGTCATCATAATTAATTCCTTGTCGACCATTACCTCTATCGTGTGAAGGTCATATATACCGTTTTTGTTAGATACCTTCCAAGTTGAGATTTCCATTAAGACTTTCGATAGATGTTGGTCGTTTGAGAATGATGCGGCATTTTTGATAGGAAAGTTTTGGCTTCGTTAATGTTTACCTAAATATTTTTAGAACTTGTGTATTTTACAGTGTAACCGAATTATAATGTTGTTTAAATTGTTGCAGTTGAGGACAGATGTCACCCCCAAGACTTGTGAAAACTTCCGAGCCCTTTGCACCGGCGAGAGGGGCTTCGGTTACAAGGGCTCCACCTTCCATCGCGTCATCCCCAACTTCATGTTGCAAGGAGGCGATTTTACAAACCACAATGGCACTGGCGGAAAGTCCATCTACGGTGAGAAATTCGCTGATGAAAACTTCGTCCTGAAGCACACCGGACCTGGTGTCATGTCCATGGCCAATGCTGGTCCCAACACTAATGGATCCCAATTTTTCATCACCACGGTGAAGACTTCCTGGTTGGACGGTAGACACGTCGTCTTTGGAAACGTGGTTGAGGGCATGGATGTTGTCAAGCAAGTTGAAGCCCTGGGCTCCCAGTCCGGGAAGCCCTCCAAGAAGGTCACCATCTCCGACTGTGGGCAACTGTCCTAACTTTACTCCTCAGACAATTATGTATTAAAATTTAATATGATATCTTAAGTTTTAACATAATGTCCTCCCAAATATAAAAACCTTCCCAGTCATAAAGAGAAATATGAAATAAAGTTAACTAATGGGTCATTCCAATTACGTTAAGAATTTATAGCTGTGTTTAGGTCGCAACGACTTTATTTCTGTGCATTGTCTATTCATAATAAATTAACTTATACATAAAAACTTGTTTTGTTTCGTTAAACACAGGTAAATGAGACTATTGTTTGCCAACAGGCTGAAATCTGATATCTCCTTAACTTTCTATCCTTTCAACATGTGCTCTTTGTATCTATTCTTTGTTTTAGGTACAGTTATGTTTACAAACATGACTATTGTATATATACATCACCTTTTCCCATATAGCAAAAATGACCGATTTTAATGACCGTAACTGTATATTTGTCAGCTGAAGTAACAGTGCTTAGTCAACGTGCAAATAGCTAACGCTCCGTAGCGTAGCGTAGTCATCTGTTATCACTATTCCATATTAGCACGACAGTATTTGCTACGGAGCGTTAACAACTGTCACGTCTACCCACCCAGATCAGCTATAGCTTCAATCATCGCATTACGTCACTCTTCAACTGAACATTACAGCATATAACCACGATAAACAATTCTTATCTCACCTCAGCCTCTAGTGAAATATTCCACTGCGAGGAAGGGCGTGGCTCTACACATACGGCTGCATAATATATGTATGACAGCACCGCGTGGCCATCAGTAGGTATAAATGCATCGGAATGAAGCCTGTAATAGAACTGGACGCAATTCAACTTGCCCACATCATCGGCGGGTCAACACCCTATTTTCAGCTGGATACTGCAGTACTGAAAATAGCTCACGGCATTTTGACACTTCCATAACAGAACAAATACTTAAAGTATTTTTCCTTACGTTGAGAGTTGTTCCAAACCGGAATTCATGTAGGTAATTTTAGCAAAATAAGCTAAAAAACGGTTAGGCAATGACAGATGGCGTCTATAAGTCAAGGTCAAGGCTATATCATATCATATCCATTTGCTTATTAATCGGATACCTTAACTTGCGTGTGATAAACATTGCCCCACGATTTAACTCAGGCACCGTGATTTTATTTTCAATGGTCACGGCTGAATTGAATTAGGTAGTAAACATAGTAGTACCATATGGTCATCTGGCCTCATGCGTTTTCATCAAAGGATTCAAGTCCTTGTGAGTATATAAATTATATGATATATATGGTTAAATACTGTACCGTTCAGCGGCTATGAAGAAACATGACTAAACGCGACGTTAGCATGGATGGTTGTCACTTACCTTTTCCATTTCTACAAAATCGCCTTGCGTAGTGATGCAGCAAGTGTACTGCTTAATACTTAGGAACATACACCATGGCCATATTTATCAGAGGCTTATTTAGAAACGTAAAATAAGGGACCTAGTGTACCTACTACCAATTTTAATTTCAATATAAATGTGTGAAGAAGGCGAGTGGGACGCACCCACATTGAGATATATTTAATTGGTATCATATTTCACATGTTCTGAATAAGGTTTTCCTAAATTCGGGATGTAGGTAAATAATGCTAAAAATTATCGTACCTAAGTAGTAATTTAATTTATTCTAACTACTTAGTTGATTTATTACTTGATAGGTACCTAAACTGGCAATAACCAAACCTATGTACTGAAGTTTGTTGGCCATTGCCATTAACATTTTGATAAATACCTAATCTGAATAGTCTTAAGGTTCTAAATAGGAATAGGGTGTTCTACTTATAGATAGTTCAAAACATTTGGGGTAGTCGCATTGATTGAAAAACTATAGAAGAAAAGGATGAATTCAACGACTAAAAGTTACAGTCTGGTGAAGTAGACTTAACATGCTTAACTCTTTTGGAATAAACCGCTCTGAGGGCCTACCGCGAATCACGTTCGACGTGTTGCCTCTCTGTCGCACTTGTATATTCGTACGTAATGGACTCTATCTACGCATAAGCACCCGAGGGCCTACATACCGCGAACAACTTCTTTCGTTTGTTCGCCTATCTGCATCTCTATCACTACAAGAGAGATAGAGAACCAAATAACAAAATTTATATTTTCGGTGTTTGCGGTAGGCCCCTCGGTACGCACAGGCCAGGCCTTAAAGGAGAAAGCTTTCTATAATTTATTATACTGTTCGATGTGTAATCAATCGATCGACACTAATCGCGGAGTGTGCCGAGGCTTCTGGAGCGCGCGACTGAGAAGAACTAGTATAAATAAATTGAGCTCGGGCTCGGGACAATGATATTTTATAACTATAGTTAGGTTATAAAAAATATTTCCATATATTTATTTCATTACCTACGAATGAATCTGTTTTTGTTGATTAATTTTCGCATGCCATCTTAGTTACACGCGTTGTCGAACAATTTTAGCTCATCAAATTTGGAACGCCAATAACCTATCTGGAGTTATAATATCATTGCCTCGGGATCCATGATAAGAACTATGCGAAACCGGGAAACAACCTTAGATACACTCGTTTTCCTTATTTACTTAGTACGCGAAGAGTAGGTAAGGTGTCCAGAACAAATATGCTAAATACTTAACCTAATAATAATAAGTTAGTACTTAGCTAAGCAGTTCATAGTATTTCTAACTATCAGGAAAACCTGATAGTGAAATCAACAACCCAAAAAACTGGGATACTGATTTCACAATAGCTAATAAGCAAGTATGAGTAATAATCATGAAGGTAGCCTACATACTTGCTCGTATTATACATCAAAAGTTGGCATTAAGTAGGTATTAGAAATTGATTAGGTTAACTATAGGTACCTACTTCTAATATTGGTTCCTTTTAAATTCGTAGCACTATTTACAAGCGAATTAACGATATTATTTTCAAGATCAATAAACGTAACTACAATAATGAAATATAAAATTTAAATACAATAATCTGCTGGCTAGCCAATCGTGTCAGTACCTAAGGTGTGAAATTGTGAATTATACACAGTATGTAAGGTGAAGGCGCGCCGCAGGCGGGGCGCAGCGCAGGCATTATACCGCTTCAAAACGTTTTCATACAAAATGTAGGAAACGATGTGTCGTGAATTATAGGTACTCGCCACTCTCGCCAGTGCCTGCACCGCGCCACTTGTCGCCTTCGTACATTTTGTATGAAAACGTTTTGAAGCGGCATCGTGCTGTGCCTGTGCCGCGCCTTCACCTTATGCCGTCTGTGTATAATTCACGCCTAACGTGGCGCGAATAATAAATTGCCGATGTAGAGCCTGGAAAAAGCATCAATGTACTAAGTATTCCTTTTTTCTGTGAACAAGGTCACCATATAAAAAAAAAGCGGCCAAGTGCGAGTCGGACTCGCGCATGAAGGGTTCCGTACAATTTAAGACGTATTAAAAAAAAATCTTCTTACTAGATCTTGTTCAACATTTTACCACTTTGGACACACATTTTACCACTTTGGAAGTGTCTCTCGCGCAAACTATTCAGTTTAGAAAAAAATGATATTAGGAACCTAAATATCATTTTTGAAGACCTATCCATAGATACCCCACACGTATATGTTTGATGAAATTTTTTTTTTTAAAATTTTATGACGTATTAAAAAAAAAAGCGGCCAAGTGCGAGTCGGACTCGCGCATGAAGGGTTCCGTACAATTTAAGACGTATTAAAAAAAAATCTTCTTACTAGATCTTGTTCAACATTTTACCACTTTGGCCACACATTTTACCACTTTGGAAGTGTCTCTCGCGCAAACTATTCAGTTTAGAAAAAAATGATATTAGGAACCTAAATATCATTTTTGAAGACCTATCCATAGATACCCCACACGTATATGTTTGATGAAAAATTTTTTTTTAAAATTTTATGACGTATTAAAAAAAAAAACTACTCACTAGATCTCGTTCAAACCAATTTTCGGTGGAAGTTTGCATGGTAATGTATATCATATATTTTTTTTAGATTTTTCATTCTGTTATTTTAGAAGTTACAGGGGGGGGGGACACACTTTTTTTCACTTTGGAAGGTTCTCTCGCGCAAACTATTCAGTTTAGAAAAAAATGATATTAGAAACCTTAATATCATTTTTGAAGACCTATCCATAGATACCCCACACGTATGGGTATGATGAAAAAAATTTTTTTTTTTTAATTTCATGACGTATTAAAAAAAAACTACTTACTAGATCTCGTTCAAACCAATTTTCGGTGGAAGTTTACATAGCAATGTATATCATATATTTTTTTTAGATTTTTCATTCTGTTATTTTAGAAGTTACGGGGGGGGGGGGGGACACACATTTTACCACTTTGGAAGTGTCTCTCGCGCAAACTATTCATTTTAGAAAAAAATGATATTAGAAACCTCAATATCATTTTTGAAGACCTATCCATAAATACCCCACACGTATGGGTTTGATGAAAAAAGATTTTTTGAGTTTCAGTTCTAAGTATGGGGAACCCCCAAATATTACTGTTTTTTTTCTATTTTTGTGTGAAAATCTTAATGCGGTTCATAGAATACATCCACTTACTAAGTTTGAACAGTACAGCTCTTATAGTTTCGGAGAAAAGTGGCTGTGACAGAATCGGACAGACAGACGGACATGACGAATCTATAAGGGTTCCGTTTTTTGCCATTTGGCTACGGAACCCTAAAAAACTACTCACTAGATCTCGTTCAAACCAATTTTCGGTGGAAGTTTGCATGGTAATGTATATCATATATTTTTTTTAGATTTTTCATTCTGTTATTTTAGAAGTTACAGGGGGGGGGACACACTTTTTTTCACTTTGGAAGGTTCTCTCGCGCAAACTATTCAGTTTAGAAAAAAATGATATTAGAAACCTTAATATCATTTTTGAAGACCTATCCATAGATACCCCACACGTATGGGTATGATGAAAAAAATTTTTTTTTTAATTTCATGACGTATTAAAAAAAAACTACTTACTAGATCTCGTTCAAACCAATTTTCGGTGGAAGTTTACATAGCAATGTATATCATATATTTTTTTTAGATTTTTCATTCTGTTATTTTAGAAGTTACGGGGGGGGGGGGGGGGACACACATTTTACCACTTTGGAAGTGTCTCTCGCGCAAACTATTCATTTTAGAAAAAAATGATATTAGAAACCTCAATATCATTTTTGAAGACCTATCCATAAATACCCCACACGTATGGGTTTGATGAAAAAAGATTTTTTGAGTTTCAGTTCTAAGTATGGGGAACCCCCAAAATTTACTGTTTTTTTTCTATTTTTGTGTGAAAATCTTAATGCGGTTCATAGAATACATCCACTTACTAAGTTTGAACAGTACAGCTCTTATAGTTTCGGAGAAAAGTGGCTGTGACAGAATCGGACAGACAGACGGACATGACGAATCTATAAGGGTTCCGTTTTTTGCCATTTGGCTACGGAACCCTAAAAATCGACGTTTAAATAATAAATAAAATCAGACGTTACTTTGCGGAAATCCGTACTAATTAAAACAAATATATTACAGGTATAGGGACCGTGCGCGTTGGAGGGTCTGTCATCTTTTGGCCTGAATCGGAACAATAAACATGTAAACATTCCCTGATCCTTGTCCAAATTCCGACATATCCGTTATAATGTAATCCTTTAATTCCGTTTCCCCGTTTTACTCGTTTGGCTGAATGCGCCAGGAGCGCGATGCCATAAAAAAAAAAAAAAAAAAAAACATGTAAATTTACACGTCATGTGTTTTCTTGTGCATAGTAGGTTCTGCCATCTTGTGGGCTACATTGGAATAATAAACATCACATTTACGCCTCGCGCCAAAAATCTGACGGCTCCTGTGCTGCCTCCTATAGTTCATGCACGCTCCCTATAACGAGGGATAGTGGCCAAGGTATAAATATGGCCGACTATTGGTGGACGTCATGTCATACCATCAACATTCGAGAGAGCCTCGTAGAGAGGCGAAACACGTGTTGAGTTTTGTATTTTTGGTGGTGGTTTGTCATTAATTGCATGTAAAAAATACGCAAGTAAGTATAACGGGTTGGCACTGATTGACTAGGTTGTTACCTTTTCACGGATTAGCAAAGTAGTATTTTTATTATAATGTTCATAAGTGGTCGATGGCCAAGGGAAGGGGGTGGGGCATACATATAGGTAGTTAGAAATTTCGTTGACGTTTCGCGACGCTCCAGATCTAGAAGACTGTATGAGGCGTGGCAAACCAAGGAAAAGCTGGATATACCTACCATTGATTTAGTATATTTTCTAGAGATATGCAATACGCGTGCGCCCATGATCGCATGAGCACAGCCCGTGAGGGAATAACATACGCGCAATGCGACGAAATTAAAAACACGTTTTATAACCTACGTAAGTTGGTCGGGTTCATTGTTACCTAGCTAAATTCATGGCGGGGAACAAAGAGCATATAATCACTAGCGGGGAATAACAAAATGTGAGGCTGTGACAAGGACAAACAATAATAACGCGTTCTCTGCTACTCCCATTGAACTACTACTTCCCACCCATTGCAGCATTGCTCAGATAAGTTTAGTTACCTATAAGTTATAGTTATGTTATATGATATTCATGGGATATACTGAGAGAGACGTCACGAAAATAAAATTAAAAATGTCAAAAAACAAAAGAAAAAATTCGAAGGTAAAAATTACTGTAGTTTGTTTTGCTTTCAGTGTCAAGTGTCACGTCAATGGGTGCTTGAAAAGATTTTTTTGCGATACTTAGATTACTTAGATATAAGTAATTTTTATCAAAGACTAGCCATACCATGTTGATTTTGGGACTAAGTAAAATAAATAACATAAGTATTTGCCGTGAACTTTTCTGTGTGTGCTTGGAAAATAAATTGGCAATGTGAAATAGACAGTTCTGTCTTTCACATCGTCGTGCACCTGCATTTCTATAGAACAAACTATCGGATTAAGTTTGTCTTGCACAGCGTGTTAATGCAATTCCCTCCCTGGACTGGACGAACTTGGGGACTATCGTTCAACCATCAACCATGACCTAACGCCCAACCCCTCTCGGCTATGAGAGGAGGACTGTCCAGGGGGCCTGCCGCGAAAACCGAAGTTCGCAAAGTGCGGGCATCTTTCTCTGTCACTCTAATTACGTCTTAATTGGAGTAAAAAAGAAAGATGCCAGCAATTTTCGAATTTCTATTTTCGCGGTAATAGACCAGTGCCCAACATTGAAGCGTTATTGTGTATAGATAGGTTGATGGTTGATAACGTGTTGTGTGTAAGTACATAGTTGTTTATTAGCAAGTGATTGTGAATATTTTGGTCTCAATCTCCGATGCAGTGAGCTAACACGTAAGTCATATTAATGTACATATTTTATAAATATGATGCCTCCCTCACTAATAAACAAAATATTACCTACCACAGTTACACTTTTGATCCCATAATTCCTTACTGACTTGGTTGGCTTGCCAGATGACATCAACAATTATTTAGATAAGGAGTGATCATAATGTTAGTCTGGTGATGGCCGCGATGACGAGTAGAGTTACGGACAGCAGCTTCAGTTGTAGAGTTCCTCTGCTGGCACTGGACCCGTAGTTGCATAGAGAAGTAGAGCAGCATGACGTGCAGGCGTATAGTTTCGTTCGTTCTCCGATGATGATGCAGCCAGGTTCGCAGTGCTTGGTGCAGTTCCGCTCGAGCGCCCACATCTTGAGATCTGTCGTGGAGTTTTCATTAGATGTTGTATAGGAGAAGCGCTTGACCTGCCGGCAAAATTTATTACTAATTTATAGAACGAAAACATCAGTACAACTTATAGGTAATCTTAAAGCAAGAGAAATTTAGATGGAACCAGACTTTCTTTCAATCTCGATGTTTGGGGTATGTGTAAATATTCACAATCGGTTTACTGTGGACTTTATACTTTATTAGCTATGGGCTACCTAGCATCCTTTTCACTCTCACCTTTATATTAATTTCATCCTGATAAGGTTGTGTTTCGAAGAAGTCTGTTAACGTACACAGACTTGTGACGAATGAGGTAGGCACCTACGTACTACCACGAACTGTGAATGGATAAGCTTAATAGTGTTTACGTGGAACTGAAATGAATCGCGTGCACACGTGCTAGTTGTTTGGAAATTGTTGAATATTTGTGCTTTATGACGTTGCTTTGAATGTTTCTCTCGTAACATGACATGGTAGCAGCAAAATGTGAAATCTTGTCAGCATAACTTTTCGATAAAGTACCTGATGACTTTTAAATACAGAGGAGGAAAAATGACGGAAGGTGGAAGTTAAAAGCTAATTAATCAAGTAACTAGATAGTAACTTCAAATATTTACTTGCCAATCCATCAAGGAAGCATTCGAAGTTACACGGTAATATGTAATTACATAAATTTAGATTTTCAAAGTTCGCAATAGGCTTTCCCAGTTTCTCAAGTGTTTTTGCCTTTTCAGGAATTCAGCGTCAGCAACTGATGGATAACATATTGGGCAGTGGTTGTGACACTTGCCGGTGAGCGCCGGGCTGTGTCGGCGCATTTGTCCTCGGGTAAGTTAACCAATCATTTGTAGCATCATTGATCATCATTTTTTTTTATACATAAATAGTATCCGTGTTCTCGCTATACTAAATCAGTATCGGGAGCATTCCTTACAAAGATCATAGCAACTAAGGGCCTACCGCGAACCACGGTCGACGTGTTGCCTTCCTGTCACACTTACGTACGAATTTACAAGCACGATAGAGAGGCAACACGTCGGACGTGTTTCGCGGTAGGACCTCTGTTCCTTAAGGCCCCGGCCCCGTTCTTCTCTAACTCTCACTGAACGAAGCTTGATATCATGTTTTTTTTTAGTTTAGTACTATAATGAAAAAAAAGGAACCATGTAAACTGATATTGCGCATTTTTAGAAGCAATTTTCATTTTCAGCTTTTGTGCATAAATTGTTACAAATTTTTAAAGTGCGTTTTAAACCTATGTTATGAAGTCACTAGAGAAAATCTTTTCGCAACCTAGGTCAGGCAACGAATGCTCAAAAAAGTTACTAAGTCAAAAATTGTGTTCTAAGCATTTCACTCTATACCTTATTGCTTGGCTTAACCATGTTGTGATAAAAATGTCTCTGATCCTACGTGACCATAATTTTTATTACCATGCACATGGGCCGGTCGTTGTGGCACTTGCTGATGAGCGCCGAGTTGTTGTGGCGCAGGTCGGCGCACTTGTCCTCGGGCACCTCCGCCAGGCACTTATAGCACCACAGGTCGTTGTTGGGCCTCGCGGCGGCCGATGTCACGTGGACGCTGTCACGGAGGAGGTCGCATTCACCTTCTGGAAAAGCATTCATCTTTTTATTATTTTTATTTCAATCACGCCTCATTGAGTTGACGACGCGACGGTGACTCCTTCTTCGTATGCATTTTGTGGTATAACTGATATTCGAAGAAAAGGAAATGCATGTACATGAGTTATATAGGTAACTTGACAAAACTGACTGTAATACAGGTTACATAAATAAACTAAATTAAAAAATAAGTATAATTTATAAAACTTCAACTGTAATAAAGATACGTTAGTCTCTAGGGTAAAAGACAGCTTGCAGCTAAATATCTTTACATTTATTTTCATTAAAAATTATCACCCTAATACCAAGTGCTACATGAATATGAGTAATGTTCATTTTGGAATTTTATTTTCAAAACGTGCGATAATGCGAATACATTTATGATTCATCTTCTTATGAAAATTAGACAACATGTGTTAACGACGTTAATACAACAACCAAAGTCTACATCTTGCTTACTTTACGAATTTTTCTGAAAATCAACAAAGAACCCATAGACAAGTCATTTTGACAGTTCGTCTCTAAGGTTGTTTTTATCCGTGATTAAAGGGAACACTATAACGTACCTAATAATCAAAGTTACTGTCTTGTTAGGAGGGCTAATTGGGTAATTTGGATAGGTTATCGTATGAAATATTCGTTTTGACATACCTGGGGTTAGTAATGACAGCCAGAGCATCACCAGAGAGCGCATGGTGTATGCAGTGCGCGGCGCGCATGCGCCAGCTTCCCGCAGATATCGATCTCGCTGGACCTGTTGCTGATCCCGGCTGGCCCCGCCCATTCCCCCTGCCACCCTCGCAAGGTTGGCCGAAACACTTTGATCAGGGAAAACAATCTAAACTTTCGGCATTCTTCGGGAAATTAAAAAGTTTCAACGTCTTAATATGCGTTAAGATGAGTAGGTTGAATGTTGTGCGTACTTTAAATAGCAGTTAACAAGTTATTCTCTTGTAAGCTTATGTTTAACTTTACAAGTACTGGCACGTGGGGAGCTTTGTAAATTAAAAAAATAAGCTTTGAGTGCCTGAATATTCTAAAGAGTGTCATTAAATAATATTGACTTTCTTTCGACTAATTCGATGACAAGTTTCAAAAGTATACAAAGTGGCTCTGGGTTGGAAGGTCAAATGGCAGTTGCTTTCGTAAAAACTTGTGCCTACACCAAATCTTGGGATTAGTTGTCAAGCGGACCCCAGGCTCCCATGAGCCGTGGCAAAATGCCGGGACTATGGGAGGACGAAGATAGTGTTTTTATTAGTATTTTAGATCTTATTTTGCTAACGTCCAATCGGGCTGTGGGACTTTTGGGTAGCCCAAGTTCAAAGCTGACAAAATAAGGTAAAATTCGTCTCGATGGGCGGTAAGTTGGCTAGAGGTTGCGCGGGTTCGATTCTAGACTAGCCTCATCAGTTGGTGATCGCTTTATTTTTTTATAATTCATAGGTAAGGTACATTAATAATATATATAGAGCAGTATGTATGAGGGACTGGCCGGTCGTAGCTCAAAATCGGGATGAGTGGAAGAAGAGGGGGGAGGCCTTTGCCCAGCAGTGGGACACAATAGGCTCGTTATAATGTTGGACGGAAGTGAAACATTATCATGGAGTATATGAATTGATAATAGAGGTGAAGGTGGACAGAACATGAATTCTAAACAAATTTAGATTCATTAGAGCCATCTCCTAAGGTCAAAGGTTGTCTGGAAGAGATCGCTTTTTAGCGATAAGACCGCCTGTTGTTACCTGGTTCTATTTTCCTTTAAAATTCATTTGTAGTTTTACATGTATAATTGTTGGTGCAATAAAGAATATTTACTTACTTACTTACTCCTTTACAGCATATAGTACAGTAGATACGACGGGGAAATATTGTCGTTATGTTCGTCATAATTAACTGTCATAATAGGATGCGAAGTGTCATGGCCTCTTTAATCCACCTATAACATAACTACTCGTACTTAGCCGGAAATCTCTATTTTTTCTCTCTAGGTATCTAAAACTTATTTTCCTAAAAGTGCAGAAGCTGGTTTTAGTTTTTCTTCAGATATAATACCTATTCTAAAACCCAATTTATTTCCCTTGGCACGGAAGAAAATTGAATTCGCTCCCAGTTGTAATTTTATATTTAACATCAGAATTAAAAATCAACGGTAGAGGTACCTACTACTCGGTTTTAGCGTGTAAGGAAATATGTAGCAGACTGGTAGCAGGTTACCTAGGTCAAATAAACTTTTCTCTAAAGTTGTAACTATTGTAGAGATATTTCAATATAAATAAATAAATCATTTATTTCAGACCAAGTTGATCCATAGCTTGTTAGTTACAGAGTATCTTAATAACTATGTTAGTGGAAAAAAAAAACAATAAAAAAAATAAGAATAATATAAAAGAAAAAAAAAACTAAATATATTAGTTATATTACACACAATATGTCTTCTTTACGAGTATACAACCGATAGACTAAACTTAACAGTTGAAACCAGAAAATAATATATACCACGAGCCAGGAACAGATTTCCATGACTAATCGCTTCTCGGGCGATAACTCGTATAGTGGTTAACGGCTATGAATTTGGTACCTATCATGAACCCTCGTGGACGTCAGCTGCCGCTCCGTTATTGGGTTGAGAAAAGGCAGCCACCGAAACACATAAAAAAAAAATTGGTATCAGCCGGTAGGCGATTACTGACGATATATGCTCCTGGCCCGGCGCCCGGTCTAATAGATCTATCCGACGTATTTCAACAGATTGCTCCGACACTAGTTATCGCTCAACAAATTGCAAATTGTAGACCCAAATGTAGTGCTATAAATACAAACAACATTAAGGTCAGGTGGGGTAAAAGAAATATACTTACTTTATTTTTCTCCTTGCCAGAGAAACCGTATGAGAAAACTCCTTCTATGTAAGTATTTCAAGTTAATTTTATGTATGCATTAGCTTTATTTATAGCATTATCATTTAATTTAATTTTTAAAATGTTTAATTGGGTAGGTACTTGACACATGTTGAATATTATAACAAAATTGAGTTAAATGCATAAAAAATTAGCCATCCATTATAAAAAAGTGGATTTTTTATTTAAAAACATATATTGAGATTATAAAAAAAATACAAGGCTCCAAAGTGTTAAAAAATATATATTTTTGGCTTTCAAAAACAGAAAAGAAAATTAGATTCCTTACATTTTATTGAAAAATAAATTGTATGACAACTATACACATAAACGTAATATTTTAGGGTCAAAATGGCAGTTTCCTTGATCTTCCATACATTTAGGACAGACTTACGTAATGTGACGTCACATTTCATTATCATTTTGTTAGAGGCATTTCAAGCGTCGAGTACGAGCGTCAGACTTTAAATTTCTGACCTTTGTGTTGGCTTACATGCCATGAGTCCACATGAGTAGACATTTGATCCTCAGGTAAATCAAGATCGATTGACATTATTTACAAAAAACTGTCAAGTAGCCAATTAGCTATAACTGTTTATTTTCCCTACAAGTGTTTCTCTTGTCCCATAGTTTCTCTTACCTCACCTAACCTTAAGCAAGTTTTTAGGTATTTATTTCGCGATGGCATTTAGCGGTCTGTATTTATTCAACTGTCAACTCATACAAGTTTTTGTTTTGCAGTCATAAATTTCATTGGTTTGGCACCTCTTAGAGTAAAAATAACTAAACACTCATGTCAATTGAAAATATGCCTCCTACAGCTATAGCGGAACACGAACACGATATTTACCTACTGACTCATTTTTGTGGGTTCGCACATATGTCTCACACTATTGTAGTATGTGTCTTAATGAAGTGCTTATATCCACGTATCTATCCTACTACCTGTATTACAAGTAGTCTCGTCGTACATTTCAAAAACTTACATTTTAACACACTTTAATATAGCTCCAGAAAAGAAAGTTCGAACGGTCGAACGTGATAAGAGCGTTTGAGGGAAAACCGACAGCACGGAGCCCGGCCGGTCGACCAAGGTATCGATATCGATGGATGTGGTGGATACAGATCTGTGCGAGCTCCAGGTTGAAGACTGGCAAGAAACTGCACAGGACCGGGATCAGAGGCCATCAGTCGTATTGGAAGCCAAAACACACTTTGGGTCGCTGCACCAGAGGAGTAAGTAACATAGTACCTACTCCGTATATTTTTATAGTGTTTTTATGTTGATTTCAGATAGTTTGTAGTATTACCTGGCGTCTGATTGAAGAAAACATAGGCATACTTCTGTATTATTGATGTCAAAAAAAACACATTAACCGTTCACGTTTAACCGTTTTAAGCTCTATACTCTATAGAAATGTCGCGAGGAGGATTTGGTAGTAGGTAGATACAGTCAGCAATACAATAATGTATAAAAAAGGACACTTACTCGTATTTGTTATTGCCTGTGTTTGTACAATTTCCATTAAAAGTACGGACCCCGTACGGGTTATTCGGTAGATGTTTACACCTTACCTTAGATCCATTAAACGGTCAAGTCATTTACGTTAATTCCGTGAAGTTAGTAAATACGGGAAGGTGATGTGAAAGGTCGTGTGTTTACACAGGATCCTGGAGATATAGGCGGGTGTTTATTTGAGAACACAAAATTGAAGGAAACGCTTGTAGCTGTTATAGTGAACAAAACATCCCTCTGATGGACGTGGCACCAGTAATGGTTGTATAACATAAATCCTGTAAAATAGGTATTTATCACAATTTTTTAAATACTGGCAACATTTTATCATAAAAAGAATCACATATATTTAATAAGCCATACTGCCTATGACTGGAGAAAAAAAAGGCGCAAAGCGGTAGAAATGTTAGAGGAGGTATCAGTGAAATATCAACAATACTCCAATTTTCTGTCTCGTGATTGGTGCCGTTACCATAACTTACTTCACACTCGTCTATAACAAGGCGTGGAAGTCAGAAAGTTGGACAACGTTAGTAAGCCAGTAGTCTGTGATTTCTATTAGTTTTGTCATACCGCTGTATTAATTCTTATATAAATTGTCAGAATTTTGTAGATGTGTTCACAATTATTAAATAGTAACACAGGTTAAAATGATCCCCATTACTGTTAGTAATATTCCATATTTTATTAATGTGTCATGACAGTCTCATGTGACTCATGACATAGGTTTTATTCTAATATTTTTTTTATTTCCAATCTTTGAAATCTTTGAATTCCATTTTTGGATGAAATAGGTGACATTGGCGGGGCTTTCATAGAACTCGATTACATTTAGCTTGCCTAAGATAAGAAACTCAATGAGTACATTGTTTTCCTACTAGATAATATCTCAAAGATAATAAGCTGTAATAGCCCCGGCTTGCCCTACGATTATATTTGACGCGCTGCACTGATAGGTAAGTAGTAATAATACACAATAAACATCTGTACGCTTACCACGAGCTTGCCACTGACATGTTCGCTAGCGTGTGCCTAACTTACTTTTTATGCTTGCTTTCTACTTTATTACCAGCGCAAATAAAGCTCGGGGAAGTTTGCATCTTGCACAATTAAACCGCTTTCTCAAATTACATGAGCTCCGGTCCAGTTCTTTCCGAGAACAATCCACGGCCGCTAGACAATGCGAACAAAAGAACCCCACAATCCCCTGGCAAGTAAATATTTTGTTTCAATTAAAACCGATACAAACTGTAATAACCGAATTCAAATTGTTTAAGCGCTCGTAATCTCAGCTCGGTCGTCGGCGAAAATTTGGAAGAAATTGAATTATGTTTCGCCATTCCGTCCTTGCTTGCCGAATGCGCGGATAACAAATTCTTACAACTCGTGAGATTCGATTACCAGAGAGTTGGGCAAACTTAATTGATCTAGACGATTATAAGTCGCCGGGACTAGCTTTAAGTTACCCTTAACGAACAAACTTTACGATTTCTGATTAAATTTGACGCATTTAGAACTCTTACCAATAATTAGTAAAGTTTAAATATTCATCTACTTAATTACGACAGCAAACGTTAATTGACAAATGAAACGATTAAGATATAAGGGATACCATTAGCGTATTTAGCGTAACATCAAATCTTTTTAGGGCTCTGTCGTCAACTAGGAACCCTTATAGTTTCGCCATGTCCGTCTGTCTGTCTGTCCGAGGCGTTGCTCCGTGGTCGTTAGTGCTAGAAAGATGAAATTTGGCATGGACATCAATAAAGCCGACAAAGTCGTACAATAAAATCTAAAAATTTACACGTAATGTGGGAGTGATTTTTTTTTGATTTAACCCTACAGTGTGGGGTATCGTTTTTTGTAAAAGTGAATATATTCGGAGATAATCGCTCCAAAAGAAAAAAAAGCGGCAAAGTGCGAGTCGGACTCGCCCATGAAGGGTTCCGTACCATTTATGACGTATTGAAAAAAACTACTTACTAGATCTGGTTCAAACCAATTTTCGGTGGAAGGTTGCATGGTAATGTATATCATATATTTTTTTTAGATTTATCATTCTGTTATTTTAGAAGTTACAGGGGGGGGGGGGGGGACACAATTTTTTTCACTATGGAAGTGTCTCTCGCGCAAACTATTCAGTTTAGAAAAAAAGTGATATTATAAACCTAAATATCATTTTTGAAGACCTATTCATAGATACCCCTCACGTGTGGGTTTGATGAATATTTTTTTTTAAATTTTATGACGTATTAAAAAAAAACTACTTACTAGATCTCGTTCAAACCAATTTTCGGTGGAAGTTATAGTTATAGATATATTTTTTTTAGATTTTTCATTCTGTTAGTTTAGAAGTTACGGGGAGGGGGACACACACATTTTACCACTTTGGAAGTGTCTCTCGCGCAAACTATTCAGTTTAGAAAAAAATGATATTAGAAACCTCAATATCATTTTTAAAGACCTATCCATAGATACCCCACACGTATGGGTTTGATGAAAAAAGATTTTTTGAGTTTCAGTTCTAAGTATGGGGAACCCCCAAAATGTATTGTTTTTTTTTTCTATTTTTGTGTAAAAATCCTAATGCGGTTCATAGAATACATCTACTTACCAAGTTTGAACAGTATAGCTCTTATAGTTTCGGAAAAAAGTGGCTGTGACATAATCAGACAGACACACGGACATGACGAATCTATAAGGGTTCCGTTTTTTGCCATTTGGCTACGGAACCCTAAAAATGTGTCCCTCCCCCTCCCTGAACCATAGGTCCAAAAAATATGAAAATAATCGTGGGAGTAGAGCTTAACAAAGACATTAAATGAAAACTATAGCGGACACAGTTTAGCTGTTTTTGAGTTATTGCTAAAAGTTTCCCCTTCATAGTAAAGAGACATACTCAGTTAAACGTTATTACGACATAAAATGGGTTGTTAAAGTTATTATACTTTAGGCTCCAGTTTAGCTTATGGTGACGGAAGAGTAACTACGGAACCATACACTGAGCATGGCCTGACATGCTCTTGGCCGGTTTTTATTTTAACATATAACTGTTTTTCTTTATATAATACTAGCACATACTAAGTAATAGTATTATAACACGAATAGTCTCCAACTATGATTTCGTTTCCGTAGAAGTCGTTAAGGTAAATACTTTCTACCCAGTTGTTAGTCCCTCAGGTATTGAATATCATATCATATCATATCAATATCTTTCTTATTTATTATACTTAAATGCATAGAAAACACCCATATGTCTGGAACAAATATCTGTGTTCAACAACAACAAATAAATGCCCATACTGGGATTTGAACCCAGGGCCAGGGTCATCAGGCAGGCTGGGCTGTGTGTTGCCTGTATTTACCTAAAAAATAAACAGCTTAATGTACAGGCAGAAGATGATGAGAGTTTATAACAAATAGTAATTACTTGTGACTCTTGACTTAGGCATATTACAGTATGGTTCAGAAGGTTAAAAAAACTTGATACGCTTCTCAAATTTGTGTCTTGATGTTCTGCATACATCAAAGCAATACACTAGACATGCGCGAAACAGTGCTTCAAAAAGTAATGCTATATCACATCACTTTTTCGAAAACGTAATGTTACACTGAGATATCACATCACTTATCACTCGAAACGAAACATTACCCGAACGAATACAGCGCGCGGGCGCGCGCGTGATGGCAACGTCACACTCATCACAGTACCAACTACATTACGCAGCGAGTTAGGACTCTAGAGCGTATCATATCGGCGCGTCGATCTATTACGCATTGCGTTTTGTCACCGCCATGTGATAGATCGTTTTTGTAATGTTTTTATTTTTATAGTCGTAAAATATGCATCATAGAAAAAATAAAAGAAAATATCTGTTAATTAATGAGATTACGCCATCGAGAGTCACTAGGTAGTATTTTTATTTGGGTATATCAATAAAATTATGATATGATACTGATACGAGAATGTACTGTAAACACTAGCTCACTATTAAATTAAAGATAAATAAGTAACTTCACTCGTGCTTAATTTAGTTTGCCGCGAAAGTCAACCAAACCAAACATTTCACAACAATAATAAACAGTAAATACGTTTTTGTTCGTCAAATTCAAACTCGCAAGCGAATTATCATTTTGCCGCATCCTTATAGGTAAAATACTAAAAACATTGTAAGCTCTATGGTAACGCATTACAGTTTTAAATCGATTGCAGGTGCAAAAATCCGTTATCGTATCAATTTAATGAAATTTGCAATAACTCAAATGCGACTGCTACCGACCGGCCGAGCGGACCGATCCGAAGTGTTCCGAAAGCATTGCGGAATGAGAGCGAGCGAGCAGTGAGTGCGGGTGCGAGCGGGATAGCAAAGTAATGATAGCATGGCAAACAAACATCACACATCACACCATCACGTCTCATTGCTCATTATACATTACGCGGATTCTACTTGAACGGACCTTTCGTACCGACTACCGGCGCGTCAATCTATATTGATGCTTTACGAGTTTACGCGCGCTTCGGCCAGTCATATGCTCGAGTGATGTTTGAAGTAATGCTTGGTTTCTCGGAGTGATGCGTAATGCAACATTACGCGTTTGAGTGATATCTCATTTGTGATGTTACGCGCATTACTTACACATGTCTACAATACACCTAATAATTTATTGAAAATAGTCCATACTCTATCAGACCCGAAACTGAACGAGTATGGTAACACAATCACGCCTAGAGTCTATTTATTTGATACGGTTTCGGCAATGCTTCCGGCCTTTTGCAGTACATCCCAAGACAGTTTTTGCTCAAAAGAACAACGATATAAAATGTAGACAAGAACGAAGAAAAATATGTTCATGTAGCGGCAAGAAAGGCGAAAATAAGACCGCCGGTTACGCTCTACGCGGCACGGGCCAAATCCTTTAGCCAATGCTTTCACTCATATACTGCGAGTAAATCATATTTACATAGGGTTTTACGACTGCCTAGATGTAAAAACCCAGTCAGGAGGATTCTGTTGTTTCTGTACTTAACATGATATTAACACCGCACCATTAAAACATATTCAAGGCAATTAACTATTTATTAAGGCAAGCAGTTTTTCGGCAGTCCACTTATTAACCGTTAAATTAATCACATGTTCAAATGAAATAAAGTAATCTGCAGCAGAACCAAGGTGCGACATTACTTGAACTATAACCAATCTCGAGTAGCACAAGCTAGGGTACACCGCTATTAGAACGGATGATCATTGGACAAACTTCCGCAGTGGTTTTATAGTGATTGAAAGAGCGGTCAGGGTAGGCCTCCCAGGGGCGGATTAAGAAGGCGCGGGGTCCTTAGCACAATCACTTGCGGGGCCCCCCTGGTTAAAAAAGAAACGGCTAACTGCGAGTCGGGCTCGCACCCCGAGGATTCAGTACCATCACAACATTTTTACAATGTTTAATTTTTTTTCGACTTGTGCTGGAACTAGTTTTTATCATGTTAATTATGCAGTGTATTTTTCTTTATTATCACACCAAGTTTGAGGTGTGTATTTTATAACCGTAATATGTAGATATACAAAAAAAACATAAGTAAGCTCAACCGTTATAAATGATAAATACGAAACGATGATGTAATCCTGTTATCCCTCAGGGACATAGGGCTCGCAGAAGATCGTGAGAGGCTACTTCTCAACTGATCGCCCAAGTCCAAGCAGGGTCTCCGCTGGTAATCGATTGGCAGTCGACGGTCGGGGCGGCCTCGTACCTTGAAATTTATATCTCTATTGTCGTTATACCTACTACCTATATGAAAATCGTAATTATTTGGTTTTTGTTCTAATACCGGTACTCTATACAAAAATCGTGTTCATTAAATCTGTCGTTCAGTGTGCTCTGTCGTATGACCCATACCAGGTAGACGGTCGAAATTTACACCAAGTGTGTATTTCTATTGCAGCTGTAACAAATAATAAATATAAAATAAAATTGTAGTTTTTTTGAAACGAAACATCTGTATATCGTCTTTTAAAATCGGGATATTTTCCATATTTATTTATTTTAATGAATTCCGAATATTGTACTATTTTTCATTTACATTTAGGCACTTTAAAAGAGCCTAATCTTAGTGAGGTTGCGTTATTTTATCAGAGTACCTTTCCTCACCCCTATAATGGAACAGGCACCAGTAATGGGATGGTATAGACAAATCCTGTAAAACAAGTATTTACCATTAGTTTTTAATCGCTGGCAACATTTTACCTTAAGCAAGAGCTAAAGAGCTGCCGAGTTTAATTTTTCATTGATATTTATTAGTTCGAAAATGAATGGCGCCTACATCCCATCCATGACTGAAGCAAAAAACCAATTTTGGGTTAATAATATTGAAACCAATTGCAGTAGCTTTCATTTAATAATTGCAGTAGCTTTAATTTTAGGATGCTATTTAATTTAATTTTATTTTATTTTTTATGTAATGTTATTGTATGATGTATAATGTATATAGAAACAATTTTTTGGATTAAATTTCATTCATTCATTCATTCATTCATTAAATACATAGAAAACATAAAGGCCAAATTGGACATACAACTTTTAAAGCGTAAAGCGGTAGAAATTTTACAGGTGTCGGTGAAATATCAAAATACTCAAAATTTTCTCTTAAAAGCCCCATGATTGGTGCCGTTAACATATATACTTTCTTCTTATAAAATATATACTACTACCTTCGGTTTTCATCATCAGATCAGGTCGATCCTTGAAGGGTCGATCTCAACATAACATTGCATTGTCACCGATTTTTCTCTAGTACGCGAAATTTTAACAACAAAATATGTTGACAAATGGTCAAAAAAATAATTTGCAAAATATTAAAACTCACGAAAACCGCAAGTTAAATGCAAGCATGTTGGGATACTGTTTAACAGCATTCAACAATAATAAGTTAAATAAAAGCTTGTATAAATAGGTGAAACGTGAATTGGGTAGGAATGTAGGATGTATCAGGGACGCACGCAGTGGGAACTGGAAACCAATTGCCAAGTGAGTCAAAAAAACGAGCCCAAAAGCTGAGTCTCACCTATTTCGCCACGTTCCCGTGTGAAACTGATAGCAAAGCTGCAAGAATAAAAGCGATGCACTAGTGTGAGCGAGTCTATAGGCCGAGCTCCGTATAAAGACGGAAGCCCGAAGCGTTCTAGAACAGAGTTTGGAATGGAACCAATGTGAACTCGGCTCGTCTGCTGCTCGGCCTTCATTCTTGCTCGAAAGTACGACTCATGGGATCATTTGGTTTTCCGGCCCTGATGGGATGGGATGGGATTCCGGCCCGGCGGATGTAGGGCTTAACATTCGGCCTACGCGGAGCCCCGCTGTTTTCTTTTTTTAACACTTTGACAATTAGCTTGGTTCGATCACGATCACGGCTTTGCAGCAACTCCGCATATTTTGGGCTCCCAGCCGGCCGGAGGAACGCGCCCTTTGGCTTCTTACTGCAGCAAAGCTGGCCATCATCCTTCCTTGCTTTCCACCAGTTTGTTTTTAACACAACTTCTTTTGCTCGTCTCCGAGCTCTGCTCTTTCCTGCAGCTTAGCCATGCACAAAAGCTTTGAGACACTCTGCACCTTCGGATGTGAAACTCTGCTCCCGGTCTTTGCATAAGCCTTAAAACTCAGTGCATTCCTCAACCTTACAAACTTGGTATCGTAATAAAGAAAATTTTGTCAAAATTGCCACTGACTTACGAAAAATTACATTCTAAAAAAATTGTGATGGTACAGGATCCTCGGAGCGCGAGTTCGACATGCACTTGGTCGGTTTCGCATGCCGAAATCGCATGGTCAGGGTCGGTGCGCGGGGCCCCCCCTAGGCGCGGGGCCCTTAGCATATGCTTTTTCTGCTGTTCGGTTAATCCGCCACTGAGGCCTCCTACTAATAAACCGACGATCTAGTGAAGAAGTTACGGAGAATATTAAGCGGCGGCTAGAGGCAATACTAATTATGTATGTTGTTGAGGGTCTGAATGGTCATACGTTATTTGGTAGATATAATGATGTGAAATGAGATACTTTTAAGTAAAATGATGACAATTGTATTATATCACGTCATAGTTCCTACGTACTAGATTTGTTTAGGTATCACAAGTCGCAGAGACGATCTTCGGCGCCGCACGTACATCGCCAACCGTTCGGTAACTAGATTTGGTCCCTCACAATCGTGCCATTACCTACGCTCCGGGGAATCCAATTCGCTATATTGTCTGCACATTTTCTTTATTTTCTTTGATTCCTTTTGAGCAACGGCCTCCCTTTACCTTATTTACGACAAAAGCGTATGATAAATGCTTATATTGTCAACCTAAATAAGATTTGTAAACGCATAATTTCTCGTCGATTCTCTTCAAGATCGGTTTATTAAAACGGGGTTATTTTGTGTGCCTTTTCACAAGAAATATCTTAGCGTTATACGGTTACAATAAATATACGTCCTGCTTATAATTGACGATTAGAGGCTGATGCATTATTTATCTTAATTTAGAGTTTACGCAAACAGATTAATTTATAGTATTCATTGTGTTAGTGGCAGTGATCATGTTGTGTGTTAGCTTTTAATTATAAGCATTAATCGTTTAAGCACTAGGCCGTAGTACCATAATTATGTTGTTATGTAGGCGTGAGGTAGGTAAAACGTTATTTACATTATCAAATCAAACATAGGAAACATGAGTCTGACTTGTAATGGATACATTGTAGGACGATGACAAAAAGTATGGGTAGTCTTTTTTCATTTCTCATGCCCTGAAAGTGGGTCGTTGTTGTTCTAAAAAGTACAAAGTATGCAAAAATGTGATACGTTTCTGCTCTAGAGAACTGTACTTTCTACGTACGTTTTTTCCTTTTTTTTAAAGATAAAGAATTCAAATTTTGGTTTTAATGGATTTATTATACTATTTCCATTCGGATAATTAACTCCCCATTCCATAAATAACGACATTTTTACTTAAATTGTTAATTAAAAGTACCCTCAAAAAATACCACTGAAGTTTATACTTAGCACGGCTAAGGCTACGGCTTTTTTAATGCACATGTATTTTACTTTCCTGGTATTCGAAATAAAAAGTAGAGTGTTTTACTCGGGTGAAGGGCATCATTTCATTCTCGGACTAATTGGCGCTTTTACTGCGTTCGAGCGCCAAACGGCACATCGTATAGTCGTGCATCGCCTAATAATATTTCGTACGAGCAATGGTTCGCTAAAATGGCATATCGTATAGTCGTGTACCGCACTAATAATACTTAAATAAATATTATAAATAAATATTATAGGACATTATGACACAAATTGACTAAGTCCCACGGTAAGCTCAATAAGGCTTGTGTTGAGGGTACTTAGACAACGATATATATAATATATAAATATTTATAAATACTTAAATACATAGAAAACACCCATGACTCAGGAACAAATATCCATGCTCATCACACGAATAAATGCCCTTACCAGGATTTGAACCCGGGACCATCGGCTTCGTAGGCAGGGTCACTACCCACTAGGCCAGACCGGTCGTCAAATAGTCAATACTTTGTTCTAGTGATGGTTCGCACGAATGGCACGTTGTATTTTTTTTATACTACGTCGGTGGCAAACAAGCATACGGCCCGCCTGATGGTAAGCAGTCTCCGTAGCCTATGTACGCCTGCAACTTCAGATGAGTTACATGCGCGTTGCCGACCCTAAGCCCTTACCCCCCTCGTTGAGCTCTCGTGTATAATCGTGCACCGTTTAAAAAAGTTTCGCACGAGCAATATTTCCCACGAATGACATGTCGTACAATCGTACATCGCCTAATTATACTTCGCACTAACAATACTTCGCACGAGCGTATGTCGCACTCTAGTAGTAAACCCGACAAAAATGAGTGCCTTTCGTCCCTTGGTTAACAATCTACTATTCAGTATCTTGATCACAAAGCAAAAAAAAATATGGTCTACTCTGTGATAAGCTTATACATAATAGGCCGTCATTAAAAACTAAGATTAAGTAGAAATACGACGCTATTACTTAGTTTTTATTTTATTTTATTATAATATAATTATAATAATATAATATAATAACAATATAAATTATTAATTAACGATCACAGAGTAAAGCTGCGGACGGATAGACAGACAGACGGACATGGCAAAACTAACGGAACCCTAAAGAACCCTAAAAGTAAGCAGATCCAAGATAACTATCGTACTCGTATATCGGCAAAAGCCATTCGTAAACAAAAATGTATGGGGATGACAGATGTAAACGAAAAGTCACTTCATCATTTCCATACATTATGTAAGTATCGATTACCGTTTACTATATACGAGGTGTGTAGACAAGATGCCAAATGCTCACGCTCCGATTCACATTTCCATATTAGTGTGACAGAGACAGTTGCGTTTCGCTACGGAGCGTAAGCGATTGACATCCTGTATAAGCACCCAGGCCAGATAATGTTTTGTATTTAGATTTAACTTGGTACACCTATTTACTTAGAATGAATTAAATGAATATTACCACAATAGTTATTTGTATGTGGTACAAGAATGTAAGCTATTTCCAACGAGTGGTACGAATAACATTGTGGGGTGACTGCCATAGGTAGTTATTGGCCACTCTGTAGTAATGGGCCACTCTTAACAATAAGACTTCTATAGCCTTGTATTTTTTATTTGTTAAGAAGAGCGGCCAAATTACTATGGAGGGATTAATAACTATAGCAGTCATCTTAGGTGCACGAGCAGCTGCAAGAATACCACAACATGTTCTACAATTTTTCATACGATTTTAAGAGGGATGTATTACCACGTTATTGTTTATACAAAAAAAGAAAACGTTTTACCACTTCTAAATATTTTCCATGCTCCATGATTTTTTATTATTTTATTGACACTATGAAATACTAGGTTTATAGGTTTTCCTTTTTTTCAAAGCGAACCTATAAACCTAGAATATATTATGCTGAAGCGATCGATATCATAATCAAAGTGATTTGTTAAGATTTAGTTGGTGGAAACCGTTTTCTCCCGAAATGGAATTTCATAGAAAAAATGCCGTTATTTCGTTAGATTCGAAAAGCTATTCTTCCCTCTTAAGCGTGCAATATTTTTCAGACGCTTACATCAACATTTCTCGGTATAAACCCAAAACATGCCCATCCTACGTAAAATGGAAATTTATCGACTTGTTAACATGACACGTTTAAGAGGGACCCGATTTGTTTTCCACACAAGTGCGGAAGCTAGAAAAACACTTTCAAATCATTAACTAGTACCTAAGCATTGTAATTGGTGTTTTTAGGGTTTTTCTTATTACAAGAATATTCAAAATTCAAGTTATAGTCTAAGAAGAAAATCAAGAAAAACACGGAAAATTTGTTAAGACGATCCATTCCTTACACTTAACAAACTTTCACCCCTGCCATAAATTAAACTTGCTCCATAACTTGTAAGAACTAATATTAAAAATACTAAAGGGCACATCGGCATTTCTCGCAACCCAATATAGAAAATCAACGGCCAACCCGGGCCCCCGGGCAAACATTGTTATTGCTTGATGGCCGAGGTCAAATAACCTCGATATTACTTAAACCGAATTCTTATTAGTGTAAAACCAAGCCTGTATAATTTTATACCTTCGGAGATATTGTATCTCTTTATTACACTTTTAGAGACAAAACTGAACTTGATATGGTATTCCAGATAACGTAATGACCCGTAAGAATCCCGACTAAGTAAAAGGGTCGAGGATATAGTACCTATTAGCCGAGAATAGAAAACTCCATCAAAATACACACTGATAAAAGTTATCTTAACCCCAGAAACCTTCCTCACACATACATTGGAACGATATATTTTTTATAGGAACCCAGTAAAATTTATATGAAATATCTGTTCTGTTTAATTAATGATGATATTTTTTCTTTTAAAAACATAGTTTGTTGGTTTAGTACAAAGTTATAGAGTCAGTCTTGAAATATAGGTCTCATGATGATTTCTTTTACTTTAAGAAGCAAAAAGCCACTCTGATTTGTCATTCTAGGCAGACTAATAGGCAATCAGTGGCGAGCCGAAGCAAACGTCGTTACGGGACGTTGTGGAGGGCTGGGGTCTGTTATTATATACGTTTACAGAGGTAATCGCTAAGGAAAATCGATTTCTCCGAGTCCTTTTTTGACTAGATATGATGGTAACGGTTTACGAGATCATAGTCATACTGGTTGAGTTAAACGTTGGACTAGCATGCGCTTGTCAGCGATGGTAATAGCGGGCCTGAGAAGGACAAACGCTGCCATCAAACACTGAGACTCCTAACCTTCCAATGTAATTGCATTTGGTACCATAATTTGCGCTTGATATATCTTACTTTGTAACTAGTTTTTGGGATTTCATGAACGGTATACTAGGGAGACGGGTTACAAAGAACAACCATTACAGTGGACTTGCAGTGGACACAAAATAAAACTTATTGCCTTCGTGCGTGTTACTAATGGGTACCTTCAATATGTAATTAATATGGAATCATTTTTCATGTGTTATAATAACTTAAATTGTGACATAACTTTCAATTATGTGTTTGAGTAATTATAAGTATGGTTTAAAGGTCCCTTTTCATAATATATAAATAACTCGTAAACGGTGGTACATACCAAAACATGATCTTAGAAGTAAGTACCATAAAATTTTCTTTAAAAAATTACTCACACACAAGCAATGGTACAATTCTTTTAGTGGTTCTTAACATATGAATTAATTCATTAATTTCTAGTTTTTTATTCAAGTGCAGGAAATCTATAAAATAGTAGAAAATGCACTTAATAAATATTTTTGTAATCTCACCGTTTATTCGCTTAATGTACTTTTAGATTTAAATTATTCTATAACAACATTTAATGAGATTAACTCAATTCACAATTGGAGGTACAATATTAGATCGCATTTCCGATATTGTATAAAATGGAGCGAGCGTCAATTCATTGAGGCAACAGATCAATTGAGATAAACTGATTGATTTTGCGTGTTCAAATATCAATCTGAATAACATTTACTGATCAATTCGTAATGGACTTTTATGGCTCTTAAAAACTTTTCAGACGAACTTGAAGGCAGGGTTTCTTATGAAAATACAAACCTCTATAAGTAAAAATATTATATATAAGTAATGAATTAGGGAATCTTCAGAATAAGGTTTCAAGGGAGAAAATGAAATTTTTAGATCAATACCTTGAAAATTTCTGAAAAACGTACAAATACACATGAGGATATGGTTGACGAAATATAATTTGCACCGATTAGTCATAAAACTTTATCTTTACATAGTGACAAAAGAGCGGCAAAGTATATATAGTTATTGTCACTTTTTATACAGTTGCTCAAAAAGTGCTACTTTACGTAGCTGTTTAGCGTGCGGAAAGTTGGTTTTCGCGAACTAGTGCTTTTCACTTTTCCAATTTTTTTAAATTTATACTTGTTCCAATTCATGACTACTTATTGATGAGTGTTAATATTAGTTTCCTTTAAAAGTCGTAATGAACATAAAAACCTACTGTTCATGTAAGAATAATAAAAATATACATATTTTATTACTTACCTCTTCATCATTATAAGTATAACAAGTTTATTTTTTAATATTGAATATTGAAAAATCGTTCTTAATAAGTTGTCTAAATGGAATGGAATCGCTGCCGTAACGCTTGTCAAAGAAGAGGCGTTTTTTCTTACTGTAAAAGTTTCCAAAGGCATCATTCGATATTGTTTTTATACAATTTAAATATACGATACACAAATAATTGTAAATAACGATACTGAGGTAATAATAGTACAATGTTTTACATTTACAATTGTTTCAGTCTTATAGAACATGCATAAAAAAATTACTTGTTGTGTGTTTGTAGCTGTAGATATGTTATTATGCAAATAAAACTTTTCTTCAACCATTCATTCTGGATTATTCTGACGCATGAGTCTTCAGATTAAATAAATAATTTAATTTAACAGAATGTTAATGGAAAAGTAGATAAAACAGGAAAAAATCATATGTAGAAAACGAAAGCGGGATCAAGATTGCTTAGCTCAGGTATACTTTAAGCAAAACAGGGCGTTAATGATTTTATTACCCTGTTGTAAGAGCCATTAGCGATAACATTCATCGATGCAATACTAATTTGTGCAACAAGAGAGAAAAGGTGGTTTTTCTTGCGAGTGTTGATTTTGAGTCCCGAGTAAGCGAAAGATTCTAAGTTAGAATCTTGAGCGTAGCGAGGGACTCAAAAACACGAGATGTAAAATAACTTTGCTCTCTTTTGACACATACAACTTTTCACCTTAGTAGTGAGAACATATTAAAGGTTAAAAAATAATGAACATCAAGTAAAGATAACCACATTTATTTACATTTGTGAATGAAAGGCATCATCATTATGACGAAAGCTTCTAGAAATATTCCTGTATTTCATGGCTTTCACTAAATTAATTAGCTAATTTGTCTCACTCCCTGGAGTAACGAAAGTCGCACTTTCCTCACTCCCTGGAGTGACGAAAGTAGACTTTTGTTCGAGCTGCTGAGGTGAAAATAATATTTCTTCAACTATACACAGTTTGTGAACTGTTCTAGCAGTCCTCGGCGTATTATCATCACCCTGCGGGGATAACACGGTCGCATTTTTATCGCGTATCACCATGCCTGTCACAGTCTAACAAGTATGTAAGTGCGAAAGGGACAGGTATAGTGACAGGCGATAAAAACGCAACCATGCTGCTCCCGCTGGATGCATGTTTATTTACTTCTTGAGTGTGTTCTACCGTAGGACCGTAGCGTGGAAACTACTAGATTTTATGTCGATCGATTTCTTTCAATGATTCAGTGTATACAGGTTACGTTTTGATCGTCTTCCAATATTATGCAAAAAACCCCGTTGTCTCATTTACAATGAATTTTTACTTTTGATTTGTTAACTTAACCAGTTTTTGGTTTTAACTTAACAATTTCAGGTTTTGATTCAATGACCAATAATTTGATTTACGTGTTATATGTATGTTTACAGTACATATGGTGCCACTTTACCGCACTAGTGCGAAAATTAGCGTATTACGTTACTGTGTCGAACATTTAAAGGGTCATATGTACTGTAAAACGTTGTACGATACATGTGCGAATAGGTAATTCGCAACTCGTGTCGATTTAAAACACTCCCTTCGGTCGTGTTTTAATTTATCGCCACTCGTTTCTAATTTCCTATTTTTCGCACTTGTATCGTAATGTACTATTACGACAGCGAGCATATTTCCATTAGTTAAAACGGTATTAATATTCATGGAAATATATAAATAATACAGTAAGGTCAATAAGGATTGTGTTCTGGGTATTAGACAACGATATATATGATATATAAATAGATAGACAATAGACACACAAATAAATGCCTTTACCAGGATTCGAACTCCGGTTCTGTAGGCAGGGCCACTATAACAACTAGGCTAAAAGGGCATCTAAAAATTAATCTATCTCGATTTTATCTCTCTAATCTATAATTTAATCTCGACTTATCTATAAATACCCGTCCATAAAAGGTTAGTAATTTCAATTATCTATGTACAGGAAACTTTCTCAGAATCAGAATTATTTTATTTGCCAGAATACTTAAAAACAACATATATCAATGTTGTTTTTAAGTACTATAGTACAGGTACTATACTATAGTACAGGCTGTTAAGGCACAGTAGGTGATAAAGTATTCAGTCGGTGAACGACATGCAAAAATGATAATACAAACTAATATGGAAACTTTACCAATAAGATAACATTCTCTTAACTATAAATATTTAATTTAAAATTAATACAATAATCACGATTAAATTACAACGATAATATAATAAATTCAAATTAGTCAATAATTATATTACTATATTATAATAATTATTATAGCTAGTTGTACAATTGTGAGTTCATAAATTCTCTTTCGGAAAATTCTTACTCGCAATCGTTAGCCCCTTCGATCCTGAAAATTGCGAGTCCCCGCGTGATTCAATCAGGCTCGTCAGTAAAACGTGATAATTTGAAATAGAATATTTTCAGAATTGCTAACGATTTTATGTCAACTAGGGAACAAATCAAATGATTTTTATTAAATATTTTTAATTGTGTTTTTCAAGGAGTCACACTAGGTTCAATATAGAAATTATTAACTATACTAAACAAAAAGTAACCAAGCCCTTTATTTATTTTAGTTTATGATTTTATGTCAGGTAAAACCAAAAAAGTACGCTCTTAGACATAGCTTGTATGGCATCTCTTGTGCAAAATTATTTTATCATTATTTACTACTATGGAATAGCTATAATATTTAGCGTAGGCCCGGTGACAGCTGGCATCTCAGTACAATTTATTCGTTTAAAGGTTGTAAATTAGCATAATCGGAATAGAACAAACCTCGAAATTTCTTGGACAGTCTTGAAATTTGGTATGTATGTAAATTAATGGCCCCTTATTCATGTCCATACCATTTGACATTTGGGGACCTCTAGGAATCGCAACCATCTTGGAAAATGTGTACCATCCTGGAGAAATTTGCGGGTTACTCAAAATATACGTTATATAGGAAAATATACTGTAAGACAACATTAAAGCTTATTAAATTCTACACATAGCTGTGCTTCCTCTACGGATTGCTGTCACCGCACCCAAGCTGTGTGAAAAATACTATAATATTTATTATTGCTTGTAGAAGAGTTGTATAGTCTAAGAAGAAATCGATATACGACGCCATGTGCTGTGTTAAGTATCTGGTGGTCAACTTTTGACAACCCGAGTTACCGCATAATGTACAGGGTCGTATAGTGACATCTAGTGTATGTGTCAAATCCAAAGCAAGGTTTTTCTTTTCTTAGACTTTACGACAGCTGCTTTAGCTATGGCTCCTACGGTAACAAAATCAAAGCAAGAGTTCGCCCATCGACCGGCACCGCAATATCATTGAATAACCTAGCTTCGATTGGCAGCGGCATTTGGTGAGTGCAAGAGAATTACTGACCAATCGAGAACCAATCCATTGTGCTTCGTGCGCATTCTTCGTTTAGGAACTCAATTGCAACGAGGGTTATTTTGTATGGAGAGTGTGCGCTGGAAAGCAAATCAATTAAAATGGATATAGTTTTACCTAACTAACTAGGGCAAAGCCAAAAGAACTTATCTATCAATGTATGTATGTGTGTGTGTGTGTTATATTGTCTTTGATTACTTTGATAGTTTCTTAAACTCATGGCTCATCATGAAACCGCAAAGTGCGCGGCCATTTAGGCTCTAGGCTAGGGTGTGAGGATGCACCCTACCGACGGCGAGCGGTGGGTGATAGAAAGTGGCCGTTGGCATCATGTCAAATAATTCTTTAGAGCACAGCCAAGTGTACAAGCGGCAGAACACACAGGAGGCAAAGTCTCTCCTTAGACTTAAAGGCTCAATGCAGCTTGTGAGTTTGGGATCGTCTTGTACGCCTAGCTCCTTATTTTTTAATTTCATTTAATATTTAATATTTTCTTTGATTACCTTGATTTACTCATGAAATAAAACTATTTTAATGAATTATATCACGTTTGATGAATTTATAATAAGGTCAATGCGGGGTCATTGTGGCTGGCCTTCTATTGGGCCTGTTGCCATTGGAGACTGTGGAAAAATATATTCACAATACATTAATATATTCAAATTATTTTAGATTTTGATTTGTGTCAATTTAATTAATCACTCTATTAAGTCATAAACTGGCTTTTAGAAATATATATTATGAATATTAATAATTAAATAATACTAAGCTTTCTCTACTTACAGCTCGATCCAAAGGGCTGCCCAATTATGAAAGTAACAAATACATATATCTACTATAATAAACAACTGTATGTTGACCAAGAGGGTGTTAATTTAATCTTAGATATACTGCGCCTGGTGCGACCAGCAGGATTTTGCCGAAGGCTTTGCAGTTAACGATAATCATATCACCGATCGTGTTAACGGTAACATCTTGCCTTGCAATATCTATTTATATTGTGGCTATTTACTTTATCAGCGTGACACGCATGCGATCAACGGAATGCTTTTGCCGCGTCTGCGTCCTGAAAACATATTTTTGTTTTTTGCGGCAAACGCCTACGTTAAAGCCGCGGCAAGCACATTTTAACCCTTTACCAGGCCAAGGGATATATTCCACCCACATCTTATATCGTTTACCGTAGTCAGGTTTTAACTCCAAACCACCTACAAAATATTTTGTCAATCCCTGAAAATATTATTTTATGATCTTCATTCAGAACACGCTTCTAAATTGCGTAATATATCTTCGGCAGCCGTTTAAATTCACTTGAACGCTAATTTCAGTAAACTACGGAGAAATTCGAACACTTTCCATAATTTCTATGAAACAGAAGTACATAGGTCGAACAATTTTTTGATATTTTGTAGATTTTGAGTGTTGAAAGCTAATGTAATCGTAAACATTGCTAAATATTCATGCATTATTGTGTATGACCAGAATTAGGATGTGGGTTGACATTATCCCATGGCCTTATTAGAGTTTAACTGTGTGGGAGCTATTTTTCCCATGGCCCGGTAAATTGTCTTGTCATGTCATAAAAGTGTATAAGGGAGAAGTAGAAGAGGGAGCTGGAAGGGGTAGACCTCGGCGGACTTTCTCTGATCAAATCGGGGAAATCCTGAAAAAAGGCCAGGTCAAGAGCACCCTAAACCGACGAGCATGTATGAGGAATGTCATGAAAGTGAAGGAAGCGAAAGAGGTATGTCAGGATCGTAGCAAGTGGAAATCCGTGGTCTCTGCCTACCCCTTCGGGAAATAGGCGTGATTATATGTATGTATGTATGTCATAAAAACTCACGTAAGTAAGTAGTGATTGATATAATGTTTCGTAGGAGATTTGGAGTTAAACCTTGACTATTATAACCGATATAAGATGTGGGTGGAATATATCCCTTGGCCTGATCAAGAATATAATAAGACAAAATCTAGTATGACAGTTCATTACTTAGACAGGCGATGGGATAACCGTAACCCACATTTTTATTTCTGGTTTAAAGGAAGATCTCCGACTTTCATAAATACATTTTTTACAAGGCGTTCAATACGGTTGCAACAGCATATAAAGTACGTATTAAGACACGCTGGTTCTTCGGGGCCTGGTAAAGGGTTAATTTTTACAACGTTAGAAGGTTAGAACAACATAGGACAACGTTGTTTTATGCGTACAATGCTGCGTCTGTACCGCGATATAGGGCCTCCCCACACCTATCGACGCGGAATCAGCAAAGGCCGACAGAAATATTTTTCTATCGGCTATTGCCGACTCTGCGTCGATAGGTGTTGCGAGGCCCTAGTCGCTTGCATCGAATGTTTCAGAAAATAAACAAGGGTATTCCGTACACATACTATGAAGATATGTTTTTTTATGTGCCTTTGACGCATTGTATCGCACGCTGCATTGTTCACCACGTAAAACAATGTTTGGTAATTAGATTATCTGATGTAACATGATGTGCTTAAAACAAGCGTTTATGGCATAAAACAACCGCGCGCATCAAAAACATCACCAATTTATATTAGAGGGTCGGCCACGCGTATGCCCCTGGAGTTGTAGGCGTCTATGTGCAACAGTGACTGCTTACCATTAAGCAGGTCGTATACTTGTTTGCTCCCGGCGTGGTATGAAAAAAATAGATTTTTTTGTCTTTTTAATAGGGGCGGAAGTAGTTGGACAGGCAATATGAATACATTTCAGTGCTTAAAAAACGCGTGTCATTAATTCAAATTTAAAATTAGTATGTTAGTAAGGAATATAATATTCGGTTCACTAATGTTTAACCAAAACAATGTTGGCAAATTTTCATTTTACAAAAAACGTTTCACCAAAGTATTATTTGGCAAATATGTTATTCCGCAAATGTATCATTTTACAAAAAGTCACTTGACAAATAATCATTTAGTAAATAATACATTATTACAATATGTCAAAATACAAAGTATCAATTTTATATTTTTCATGTCACCTAGTAATATGTTTAGCAAATTTATACATTCACCAAACTTTGAGGGAATAATTCTGCATGGTTGCAATTTTCATTTGGGCCAGATTATTTTGAGGTAAGTTACTTAGTTGCAAGACAAGCAAGCAATCGTTGCTTACATTTTTCGCGTTGTTAAAAAAAAAATAACCTCGAAGCCTAAGGCGGGAGCAAAGCTCCCGCCTTAGGCTTCTAACCTAACCTATCCGAGTCGGATTGCCCCGACAGGTCTGGCTCGCTTACAGTTTATTAGTACAGAAATGTCAAATAATACATTATAGCAAACATTTTTTGACCAATGATAGATTTATTTGTTAACTTTGTTGTTAAATAATCATTTGTCAAAAAGATCTGTTATGAAATGAAATTTTATTAGTTAATTATTTGGTAATAAGAATTATTTGTGTAAAATATTGTTGTAAAAAAATGATTTGCTAAAATATAATTTTGCCAGTAGTTGGTTGCCAAGTGTCAATTTGCTAAACATCTTTTGGCCAAACGACAGGACACCATAATATTCACATACTTTTCAATGGCAGTAAACACGCACAGATCGCAGTGTATCTGTCGGGTTCAAGTAAATAAAAAAGGAAAAATGTAATTCTACGCTTTAATATTTTATCGTGCCTCTTTTTATAGAAGTTCGTAACTTTCTGTCTCTCCTTCCTTTTAACTTTTTTTTAAATTATTTCGGTACCAAACTAAATTTTAACAGTCGACTAGACTAACAGCTAAAATCTCCAGCGAATACCGCTCAATCCTTTAAATTGGTTAATACACTTTCCCGTCCTAATTAAATTACACCGGCTGGTGGCTAAGCGCGCCGCAAACATTCCGTAATCTGATGTTTTGTTTCTGTTCGGACTTTCATTAAACAATTATTTATGAAACTGTGTATATTTTCACGATTAGAAAAACTGTGCAGAATACATGAGGATTTTTATGGGACACTTATGCGGTATAATAATAAAATGACCTCAAGAAACAGTCAAAATGTGACCGTATAAAGTGCTTGATTTAGAACCTCACTTGTGCGAGGACGTAGAACACATCATTTTCTATGACGGCTGATTGGTGATCACGTGGCGCTTACCATAGAAAACGAACCGCCGGTGGTTCCGGCCCGGCCCCGGCCCGGTCTAGCGTGGGTCATTCCCCGGTCCAGGTCTAATGTGTGGAGGGTTCTGGACTTTTAAAATGAAAAGGTTTTTCACTTGATCAAAAAACTTTTAGCAACCTTATCCTTATTTTTAAATACCTTTTAAATAACGTGTCTTAAGTTGTTATTTACTGATTTTATTCCTCTTTTAAATAGATGTATGGAGTTCCGTCTTTAAAAAATATATTTCATAATTTTAAAATAAACCTAATATCACTCAAATGTGTATATACCTTATAGTTTTTGAGATAAATGGCTAAGACACACTGACAGACAGACGGACGCACAAACAGACAGACAGACAGATGAACGGACGGAACCGGAACGGGCTGGTGGAATATGTGTTATATAATATTGTCTGACCATCTTTTGTAGCATATTTCATGCAAAATAAAGTTATTTGTATTGTATTGTATTGAACAGACATGACGAAACTATAAGGGTTCCGTTTTTGCCATTTTGGCTACGAAACCCTAATCACGAAGTTACATAACTTTTACATTATATTAGATTTTACACACGATTTTTTTTCAGTGTGACTCGGAGTACTTTATTTATATGAACGTTAGCATGATCACTTCAGTCATAACATAATACTTGTATATCTCACTCGCATTTATATATTCTAAAGATGAACTAAGATTATTTTCAAACAACAGCGTATAAAAAATGGAAATCGCCTACAGTTCAGTCTTCGACCGTATTCCGTAGCCGCCGGCTACGACTAGCAAGTTCGTAGGCCGCTACGAAGCTACGACCCCTATGGGAGGCATGTTGATTAAACCAGACGAGCGAAAACAGCCTTCTATCTAATTAAATGAATCCTTGATGTTGAACCTATCCTTGCTTAATTGTTGGTCACTGTCATTAATATATCTACACATCAGTGAAAAGTTTTAAACCGTCTTCAATAAAAGAACGAGGTTCTTATTTCGTCGGAATCTTTTAAATTTCAAAAACCAAGCTTTAACAAAAAAAAACGACTGATTTTACAAAAGTTGAAATGCCAAATGTGTATCCATTTTAATCCATCTTTAATCCATTTTACCAAATGGCGCTTTGCAAATGCGCGAGTGTTTCAGTTACATATACGGGGATCACTGTTGGGAAGCCTCTCGTGAATTTTTGAGTATTATAGGTAGCTGATGTATTCATATCATCTGTCAGTTTCAAAGAGTATTACAAATTTACGTGGTAGGAAAACGAATATGTAAAGAAACTACTAGTAAAAACCGTCCAATTTAAAAAATAAAATTATTTTTAACACGATATTTCATTCATGCCAAATTTCATAGTCCAAGGTCAATGGGAATTACCCTATAAATTTTGATTCCCTTGAGGGTGTCGAAATATACGTTTATTGCTTATATATTTTCTTCCGTTAACTTAGAAGTTTGATTTTTTCATAGCTTCAAGGGACTGTAGACCTGAGTATGGTTTTAATTTCCACTCTATACCTCCACGCCTTGACAGGCAGATGGACGCACAGACGGACAACAAAGTGATCATATAAGGGCTCTGTTTTTTCCTTTTGAGGTACGGAACTCTAAAAATATGCTAATCGTCCTTTAGCCCACCATTCGTATGATACACTAAAATAATAATCAATTAATAAGAACAAATTAGTTAAAAATTACACAAATCGCGTACATTTGTCCACGTACAAGTACGAGTGCCTACACGTTATTCGCTGGTTAATTACATTTAGGCAAAGCTACAATCTTGTACGCCCTATAGTTCACACTCCGTAATTAATCTTACTTATTACAAGGAGTTTAAATTAAAGGCTCTCTATCTGAAATTCAGGTAATCCTGGAGGTTGATAAGTTAAGCGACTTTAATAACACTTTTCAGTGGAGGCGGTAATCTGAAATGTTGACTAAAACATTTTACTTCCTTTATAAAGTTGTGATATTACTTTTGCAATACAGAATTGATAATTTAACTTCAGTACCATTTCGAACCTTGTCACAGTGACAATCAGTAAGAAAGTCGCTAGGACCTCATACTATTGTCACTGTGAAAAGGTACGAAATGGTACTGAAATTAAAAAAATTGTCCATACCGTGTCTTAACAGCGTCGACACAGCTGGTAATTGTAGGCCTTATTCAGAATGGTCTTTACATAAGCCTATACGGTGTCCCACTGCTGGGCAAAGCCCTCCCCCCTCGATTTCCACACGTCTTGTTTTTGAGCAATCTCCGGCCAGTCGTTGTGATATGCGTCCAGGTCGTCCCGCCATCTCCGTCTGGGCTTACCCGATCCTCGCCAGTATTGCGGCACCCATACCATGGTTATTTTGGCCCACTTCTGATATAGATTCTTTTAAATATAGTAATTTTCGCGCATTGAACGCATATTAAGAAAGTCTTGACATCAGTTATCCGCGAACAAGACAAGTGTAACCTGCGTCGAAACATTGAAAAAAAAAAGATAATAGTATTCATGATAGACTCGCTGAAAATAATGTTTTAATATGTACTCTTGGTCTGTTACTTATGATGCTAATTAATAGTGCTCGTGGCGTACTTGTGGTGTTTAATATGTGCTGCTAACACGCGTTAATTCTCAGCCACAGCCCGTTAGCCACTCGAGGTATTCATATTCATATTCATATTCATTGAATCCATTGTTTTATTATGTTCATTAGTACATAAAGATCTTATATTTTAGTCTTAGTAGGTACATGATACCCTGTTAGGACCTGAATTTTTGTGTGGAATTTAATAAGCTTCCGTTTTGGGTAGATCATGTAAAAGTGGAATACCTATTCCTCCGAGTTTCCTATTAAGAGAATGTCCCCGGAAGTGTTTAAGCGCTAAACCTAGATTCAGCAAGTATTTTCTATAACAAGATGTATTTTTTCCGCAAAGATATCGAGAACTTTTTCGTGTAGAATTTAATAAGCTTTAATGTTGTCTAACACCATATTTTCCGAGATAACGTAGATATAGCATATAACGTGAATTTCTCCGGAATGGTACACATTTTCCAAGATGGCTGGGATTCCTCGAGGTCGCCAAATGTCAAATGGTGTAGTCATAAAAAAGGGGCCTTTAATTTACATACATACCGAATTTCAGAACTGTCCCAGAGATTTCGAAGTATGTTCTATTCCGATTGCGCTATAAGTGCGATTGGAAAACTATAGTAACAGCATGGGATCACGTTTGCCGGAGCGAGTCTAAAAGGGTCCTTAGGTATTCACTTGAAATAGAGTTTTGTTCCTGTCGTTGCCGAATACCAATGATGCATCTGTTTCCTTTGACGTAGAAACCAAAAGTATCCTGTCAGTGCAACAACAGGTAGAGTGAATATCCTTTGAAACAAGTCTGGCAAATTTAACGAGTCGTAAATTATATAATTAAGTATGTGCTGATATTAATTATGTTATGAGAGTAAAGATTTAATAAAGGTTCGCCCAAACGAACGCCATTTTGTGATATAATGTAAAACGTATTGATAATTCGCGTTTATTGCATTTGCTTGAATAAATACAACCTGAAAATTGTATACACGATGTGCTTAGTAAACCTATACATTTTAAACGAAAGTTGATAGAATTTTGGTTTAATTTAACTCTATAAAATTATAACTAGGTTCCAATCCGTATAGATAAAAATCTAAATTTGAGTGCAATTTGTTATCGTGTAGTTGAATGCTCTTGTTTTGGAGGCGGAGCGGAGGAGGAGGAGTTAGTAGTCGAATGCAGTTTTTTTTTGTAATGTTAAATACATCAAGGAATTCCTACTACTCGTAATGGGTACTAAACTAGAACAGAAAATAGGTAGACGTTTTAGTGTTCCCACGCTTGTTTTATCACACACTGCGAGTTTCTTCAACTCGACCGACATTCTTAAATTAAACTGTTGTTTGTAGCGGTTTGAATGTTTGGACAATAAACCAGAAAACGTTACGAGTGTGCGTATAGGCGCCAGGTGATTGCACCTCGCCTGACTACCCAAAGCATTTCCCTGACTTTTTTCTACCTACCGTTTGTAACTATTAACTCGAAAGTGGAGGACCTACGCGAATTCGCCTTTTCATACAAATGTTGTCCTCATTTTCCTCTGTGGATGTTAACATTTTCCATTCCATCAAAACGTTTTCAAAATAGGTCACTAGATAAGTTTTGCAATAGACAAATATGAAACAAAGAGGTGGCCTATCACATATACTTTTAAAAAGTACATTCCCATAGACAATGATTGGCCGGAAAACATTTACTTAATTTTTAACCCACTCATCATAATATCACGTAAATTTATGCCTTACCATATCGATACCTACTGGAAACGCAACACCGATAAAATAAAAAGTTCAAAGTATGAATGAAGCTATATTGCAACTGCTCGTTAAAGTGAACTAACTGAAACCCTCTCTAATATCAGGGTTTTGCACTTTGCCTAACTAATATTACGCTTGAAATATGGAATTGATATCGCCCCAGGCACTTCGCTCGGTGGAAAGGAAAAATTGAATTATTACGAGGTGGCACGTAGTCGTTTCTGTATGTACTTATGTCAAAGCTTATTATAGGAAGCTAGCGTTAAAAATAAACAAAACTTAATAATCTTTAATAAAAAACGACTTCACAAAACAGTTTGAAATGTGGTTAAAATTATCCACGCCATAGTGCATCTCAAAACAATTACAATTAGCCCCAAGACTTAAAATACTTATCGCGGAAGAGTTCCATTCAGGTAGGGCTGCCATATTTAAAATTTGGGAACCAGGACAAGACGCGTGAAAACCCCGGATTTTAGAGTCCAGAACAGGTTTTTTTAAACAGATTGTGCGTGTGTCGCGGGCGGCCTAAGACTTTAAATTTTTAAACCCAGGCACAAATGAAGCAACCCCCGGACGCTCCCCGGACGCCCTCTAAACTGGGACAAATCCGGGGAAATCCGGACGGATGGCAACCCTACATTCAGGGGCCTATTGCATAATAAAATAAAATACGGTAAATCAATTAGTGTCGTTGTAAATATAATTAATACTATTCGCTGGTATTTTATTATTTCACCAAATAGGACTATAACGCCCCGGCCACGACACCGCGCGGCGGCGGCAGCGGCGAGCGGCGGCCATTGGTGAAAGCGAGACAGCGATTCGGCCTTTCGTTCCCACTTATGGCCGCCGCTTGCTGCTGCCGCCGCCGCGCTAAGTCGTGGCCGGGGCGTAAGTGTATATGCAAATCATTGGTGCTTATATAAAAAAATAATAGAACCCATAATCAGAACTCAGCCCTGACAAAAATTTTAAGACAAGATGAGAAGACGTGCTAATAGAAACCAATACTTGTTATTTAGATATTACGTAACAAAAGGTGTACAATTTAAATTTTACATTTTGCTGTAAAATCCTTACCAGGCTCTTGAGACTAACCTAACGCTGAATAAACAACGAAGAAGACAAATCACCAAACGTAAAATCCGTGTCCTTGAGGAGTTCCGTCCTGGTGTTCATCAGCAGTTCCAGTTCTTCAAATGTATTTTTTATTAATATAAATGCTTGATTTGTGATGAAAGTAAAAAATCACTATAAATCTATAAGTAAAAAAAAAAAATTGAGAATCTCCTGCTTTTGGAATTCGAAGTCGGTTAAAAAGTATATATGACCCGAAGAATAATAACTTATACATGATGATCATACGTAATCGGAAATTTGGCAAAAAGAGGAATGAATTGGATTTTCGCCTTTTATGTCATGCTTAATTTGGACAAAGGTGTATAATATATGATATTAAAAATACTTGTGTAATTTTTTTTGCTAGCTACACAAGCAAAATAGTTTAATAAATCAATACTTAGACGTTTGTATACTGGGTTAACTTTATAGAACGGATCAGATGATAAAACAATTACTTGTTTAAATTGCTTGAAAAAAGTAAAAATATCTTTAAGACAGATATACTCTTGGTACAGAAGGGCCGCCGGAGACTATTATTACGACGCCAGCCAAGTGTAATGACGAACGTTGGAAGAGCCCAAGTATTTCTAATATGAACTCATTAAACGCCCTCTACATTGTAATGTCACGTTTGACTGGAATGAGATTTATGGGCGAGATACGCCTGACTTTATCGATCGATGTTTGTACTTTACGCATGTGATTCAGTTTTGGGGCACGTTATCGTCGTTTAATGGTCTTTAGTTAAGTATTATCAGTTACATTGAATACTTTGTAGATACATTGTATATTTTTTTCAATATCGATTGTGGCAATCAAGTTGCACGCAGTTGCATGCACGCACGCATGCACGCACGCACAAACACACACACGCAAACAAACACACACACACACACACACACACACACACACACACACACACACACACACACACACACACACACACACACACACACTCACACACACACACACACACACACACCGCGCGCGCGCACATACACACACGTACAAACAGTATTTTTTTAATTTCTCATGTATTATATAGTACCACCTAGTTGTTAATTCGTTTTGCTGTTACTGTCTCACCAAAGTCCTCATGACACAGGCTTGACCTAGTGTGAGGGCTACTTTAAATCTAACCGCAATGTATATACTATTTATAATTACCTACTTTTGTCAACCCTGCTTCTAATCAACTCTACCTTGTTAATAAAGAAATTTTGTATTTGTATTTGAATTGCTCTTCACGCAAGCAGGTATTAAGCACGATATTTGCAACTTACCACGTTCTTAAGACATCATTGCTACTCTCTACAGCTCTCAGCTTTGGGCATTAGACTCATCTGATCATATTCTCAGATCGTAATAAATCAATCTGCGTATGGTAAAAAATAAAAAATATATATTTTGGGGACAGTCTAACAAGGATCTACCTATTCTCAAACTAAGCAAAGGTTGAATTATTGGTACTAGGCGACGATAAACATACGTATATTATTGATAAATATGTACATACTTAAATACATAGAAAACATCCATGACTCAGGAATAAATTCTGTGTTCATCACAGAAATAAAAGCCCTCACCGGGATTCGAATCCCGGGACCATCGGCTTCATAGGCAGGGTCAACTAACCAGTCTAACCACTAGGCCAGACCGGTCGTCATAACGGCAATTAATAACAAACTGCCTACTGACATCCATACATATGTAGGTATACCTACTTAATTATCACGTTAACCCCTCTGGTGCTGCGGGTGTCCATGGGCGACGATAATCGCTTTCCAACAGGCGATTCGTCTGCTCGTTTGCTTCCTATATCTACTCGTACCAGTAATAAGCTGTTATAGTATTATATGATAACAGTTTACTAGTCGTATAAATAAAAAATATAAGGGTTCCGTTTTTTGCCATTTGGCTACGGAACCCTAAAAACTGTGTCATGTTAAAGGCTATATTTTATGGGTAGAAGCGACACCTGCAGCTGTCCTTGTAATTTGAAAAGTTTATCTGCGTAAAAGTTAACAAATTGATTGGCGCGTCTACCAACTTCGCCTTTGTCCCCCGGGCGATCTCAGACGTCGTCGGTAAGGGCTATAGATTGCTCTGAGGCTTTCCAACTTTGCCCAAGAGCCTACATCAAATTAACTGACCGTGACATCCTCAATTTCGAGCCCTTCATTTAGCAAACAACGCCGCTTATTAACTTCGAATATGTTTTAGGGAAAATAAAACAACTCATAACATCGATAAAAACTTTTATTGATAAGAAGCGGCTGACAGTCAGCCGCTTCGTTCTATTAAGCGTACATTTCTCCCGAAAACTCCATAATTTTGTCGGCTATATGATTAAGTTGAATTGTTTAATGTTACAGTGGATTACAAGACACATTGTCGAACGACACGGGGCGGGGAGCGGGGTGGGGCGCGCGGCGGGAGACCGCTGAGGCGGCGGAAAACGCGCGCCCGCTCATCACAAATATATTTCTCTATCTAACAATAAGTCAATATTTTGATTGCTAATATTAAAAATTTACAATGAAAATAGAATTCACTCTAAAAATAATTGCGCGCAAAGCGGGGCGTCGGTCGCGGGTATGAAACGGTCCGATTTTGTGCGGATGCATGTCAGCATTTTTTAAGCACCGAGGGTTCTGATGGTAATACAGGCAAATATGTATGCATTCACACTTAGAAATGAGACGGTGGGGACGACCGGCGCTAGGCTCAGCGCACAGACTATCACATTGAAAGATCCGTAAAGTACAAAAGGTACATCGAACGCGAGAAAGGGACGTGGAACGAGTCGCGGCGGACCGCAGACCTTGAACCCTCTCGCACATCTCACTCTCCTTTTAAGAAATCAATCAGTAACGGCTAGGTAATAATTTACAAGAGTAATCCGCACTGGGTGCATCTACACGAAAAGGTCTTTTAATGATGTGCACAGGGTTGCATCGCATCCCTGCGCTCCTTCATCGTCTTCGGGCCTGGTGGGACACCAGCGCTCGTCACCGGGTCGGCCCGACGACCGAGATGCTCCTGGCGGCTCCGGCACTTTGGGTCGTGCGCCAGTACTTTTTCCTGTCTCTTTCAAAGTGGTGGCCGTAGTCCCCGAAACTCCAGGGTCTCCTGCTCCACCCTTCCTGAGAAAAACTTCAATTGCACTTCCAAGGGCGCTGGCATCTACGATCGAACCAGACGGCTGATCCCACACGACCGCCGCTATATCCCCCGGGGCTTGTTTAGCGTCTGGTGCAAAAGTGACTTTGGATTTTTTCTGTGGTTCGTTTACTTTCTTCTTTGTGGCCAAGGTCTGATGGCGTCGCGTGAACCAAGTAGTGCCTGATCCTGGGGGTTTGTCTCGCAAAGTTGACGCGTCGAAGCTGCTAGAGCGCGTGTCGGCCAATCGTCGTGTTCGTTCGGGCTTGCCGCAGAGGTCTATTTCAGTGGAAGAAGATGTGAGCGCATTAAGCATGTGATGGAGATCTGTGTCAGTGCAGACAACGCCAGCGCCGCTTCGCGGTGGGATGGGCGGTGGTGGTGGCATCTCGGAGGCACGTCGGCGAGCAGGAATAGGCGGCAATGGCGACCCGACGAAGTCAGAGTGCCGTCGGCCACGGTTCGTGTATCGCACGGACCCGCTCATCGGCGAGCGTTCGTCCAGTGGCTGCACCTCACAGACGCGTTCACTAGAGGTGTTCCAAAGGCGCATGCGTACTTTCCGGGCTTGTACGATGTCATCCATGATGTCGAGTTGTAAATTATGGGTGCTGCCTAATGTTTCGGTTGCTGGTGGACCTGGAACAGGCCTAGTGATTAGCCTCTGAACAGTGATTTGAAAATAGAAATACGAATATGTTATACAGGGTGTTTTTTTTAAACTCCGTTAACTGCGGGGTATCGCTATAAGTACATTTTTACCCTTTCCCGCGTATGCAACCATATATGGCAGTAATAATATTCAACTCTATTGACAGCTATTAAAGTTCAAAATTAAACAAAATATTTTTTTATTACATGCGTTAAGGAAATTTCGAATATTGACTGTCGGAGATAGTACTTGTGTTTAGCAGTAAATGTTGATTTGTAAACAGGCCTTAAGGCCTCATAAGGGGTCTTATCAGATAACAATAAATCATTGATTATCTTCAAGTTACTTAATTTAAGCTAAGGATGTATACCCTTGAAATTAACGGCCTTTAAAAAAAAAGCTGTGTAGGTAGATATATTGTTTCTAAATAATTACAGGACAGGTGTATGTGGTTAAGTAGGAGGGCACCTTAAAGTTAAAGGAATATGAAGCTTAAATATCTATGTTTTCAATTACATTTCATTTTAATTGGCAGAGTCCACTGGTTGCCAAAAGTCAACCGGAGCCGATTGATTGTGAAAATTCCATATAAATATTGAATGTAACTACCGTATGGTACTTGTTGTTTACCTCTTCTTTATGTGTTGTATTATTTGTACTGTTTCTGTATTGAGGTGTGCAATAAAGTGTATTTGTATTGTATTGTATTGTATAATGCCTGGTTGGCGGGCACCAATAGGGCTTAAGAATGTCAAATTTCGCGATACTAACATTTCTTAACTGAGTCCCGACGGCGGCCCAGCGCGGGGAAGGCGGCGATTGACTCGCGGCGACCTCGCCCGAACAGCGCTTGTGGCACGCGTGATATTGTCACAACGGAATGTCTGAAATACCATCATTTAGTTAATCAACATATAATTCTGACTTGTTGACAGGCAATGCAAAGAAACTTTTAGAGAACAGTTAAGTGACTCATCATTAATACTGCTATCATTTTCTGCTTTGTTCATTTCCAAATGTAACGACTACTTTATTGCATGTAACTCATTAGTCATTACTACATACTATGTATAAGTTTAGTGTGGGTCAGCAGTCGGTCCACTATTGAGTGGACCACGTCAGCACAGGTGTTCCATACCTTCGACCACCTGGTTGTGGCTGGACCTGGCTCAGTGTCGCTAGGAAAGCAGCTTCGCGTGCTTCGCGAGCGGCGCCTTCTCCTCGCTCTGATAGACGACGGACCTGTAGTAAAGAAATATACCCATGTACCTAGGACTTTAGCATCTTTTAAATCTTAGCTTTGTCTCTTAGTTGAGTTAGTTAGAAAGATAAATGGCAGGCATTTTGTTAATCTATTAATCGAAAAATAGTCTATTAATCCTTGGCTTTACGAGGTATATACATAAGTACAAGTAGAGATTGCACTCCTTCAGGGAGGAACTGGAATACGAGTATTAAGTGGTTAAATATACCTAAAGTTAAAGTGGGAAAACACTTTTGAGACCATAACAGTTTACACGAGTGGAGCAAAATACAAACAATGTAGAAGTTTTATTACTGTTTAATTGACCTTACTAGCAATAGGGTCTTTAGTGCAAGAAGGCGTAGGCAACGAGTGCTTGCGTGTATCCTGCCACGGAGACAGGTGGACAGACCGCGCGTGGCTACAGAGCTGCTCCTTCTTCTGCCCTAATATTCTTTGACTATACGAACTGACCTGACTACGAGTATACCTAGTATTTTTTAAACAGTTTATGGTTACGGTGACAAATATCATCCCCATACAATTTATAACTTTAAAACACAAAATTTTGCACAATTGTATCGAGATGTCATCTTTTCCTTTATCCAAGTTGTATGAAAACTACTATAGCAGTAGGGCCGGTAGTACAAGGTAGTCTGGGCAACAAGTTCCTGCGAATGGGACTCCTGGAACGTGGCTACGGTAGGAAACATACTTTTATACTATGGACTGACCTGACTAGCAGTTGGGCCGGTAGTACAAGAAGGCGTGGGCAGGGAGTGCTTGCGGGTGTCGCGCCACGGTGACAAGTGGTACGGGTCGGGTGGGGACTCCTGGTCGATGGACAGGCCGCGCGTGGCCACCGGGCTACGGTAGGAGGCCTCTTCTTCCGCGCCGCTCTCTTCCACCACTATCAGCGGTTCCCCGCCGCCGAGGATGGCCATTGAGCCGCGCCGCATCATGCCTGGACAAAGAAAAATACATCAATTTTAATTTTGAATGAAGTAGGTATCTAACTTGACTTTATTGGGCCTGTCGTTAATAGGTGGCACTCCACCATTTTAACAAACTGCAAGCCGTAACATATACCTTAGAAATTTATTCAACGTTACAATAAATAAATATAAGTAGGTAAAAATGCGCTACGTGGCTGAGACTATTCTGAGTTTGATTTACCTACCGATAAATATCGAAACTGCTTTAAGGCCAGAACTGCAAGCATAAACCGGAAACAACAATGCATTATAAATACATGCTTAGATAATGACTCTCAGCCAAATAAATCTTTGTCGAGTGAACAGTCAGAAAGTGTATTAAATTGCAGCGGACGAGCAGGTACGTTCCGAAACCAGCGACTATTCGTGTGATTTATGACAGTCGATAGCGAAGTTTGTTCAGAACTTGATTCAGCTATTCTAACCCGACATTTTGAACCCATTACCGAATTACGTAATCAGTTTCCAAAGCGCAATTAGTTTAAGGAAGTTTTTAATTACGTGGAGAATAGGTGAATGTGCATATAAATAATTACTAATATAATTCCTGTAACCGAAAACGAAATATTATACATACATTGAAAACATAATAAAAATAAACCTACAAAACTATGATCAAATACTATTACTTATATGACATACAAAAGATAAACTATATATAACTATATATAATTATTAATTATTTAGTATTTATAACTATATATAATTGTTAAATTACACTATAAGAGTATATACATTAGAAATTAAAGAAAATAAATCATTAAAGGGTCATATTTTCGTCTCCATTGATCGACCTTATCACCGTAAAACTCCACTGCCGAACATTGTAAAAAGGCGCAGTAGCCTTTTTATTAGCGTTGTCACTTAAAAAGACACCAAGAACGGGCGATTTTTATTCAGACAACATCAAGCAAGATAGTTTTTATAGCGTCATGAAAACTCTTTATTACCCGTAACGTATAAAAATACAATTCACCGGAGATTTCGGGTAGTTCCTTTGAAATAATGTTGGTTTATATAATAGCTTTATTGAAAATGTTTGCGGACGAGATAATGTATTGGCACATAAATTACTTGCTATTGTCGGAGAATGAGCAGCTGTATAAACCTGGCAACATTACCAATCACCGATATATATACATCCGCTATAATGCCAATAGTACTGTGATAACGTGCAAGCGAGCGTCCAAACCACATCAATGAGGGTTATGCATATTACATGTCGTATTGCGCAGTACAACTATTATTGTAAATTATATGTTTTTTAAATTCAATTCATTTACATAATATGCCAGCTAAATCTTAAGCCTCCAGACTACAGACTTAATGTTAATTTATAGTCAGTATCACCAAGTTCACGAATATATTTTAATACTTCAGCTACTAAAGGGCTTTAGCTAATATTTTAAAGGAATTCACTCTTTCAGCGGACACGACCGGGGGCGGTCCAGACCTTCAAAGTTGCCAAACGGTTTTCGCATTGTTATCTAAATCATGGTTTTCAAGTGTTAAACTTTATTACGTTGTTTTTCACTTTAGCTGAACCTGCGTTTGCGGAGCAAGCGAACGAAGCGAAAACAAATCGTTACAAACCCATTAGAAAGTCACAAGCATCTAAAGCTCATTATCATTAAATTGGCAACAAATAAGACAACTCTTCATTTATGCCATATTTTTTATTGCTATCGGGTTGTATAGTTATATGGGTTTGGCATATTAAGATGCAAGGCAAATGTGTCGGTCGATACAAGTATGTATAATCTGCACATTCTGGTCCAGAACTGCAAGTATATAAAATATATGCTAAAATATTGCACAATACATGAAGAGTACAAATGGCGGACTTAATGTCAGAAGGCATTCTCTAGCAGTCAACCATTAGCTAAACCGAAAGATCTAGTTAGTGCAGGGTCAGAATACAGTTAGAGTAAAAAAAAAAAAAAAAACACAAAATTATATAATATTATACCTACATACATGAATAAATAAATATACATACACCCTTCCGCAGGGGTCAGATCTAGGGGACCTAAGATAGGTGAGTATAAGTTTTATAATTATTATTTTTTATAGTTCGTACTTAATTTTAGTAGTAGGTTTTGTTATTGTACTTGTTTTTTTAGTCCTTGGTACTTAATTGTGTTCTAAATATACATACATACATAAATATATACCCATTGTGAAACATCATGAGGACGACCTTTGAATCTTATCAAACAGATGCTTGCGCAACATGCGCCTGAAGGAAAATTTGTTCTAGGCTTGTCTAATAGAGAGAGGAAGATCATTCCACAACCGGATTGCTTGGATGGTGATGATTCCTAGAGCGCTACAGTAGCGACAAATCTATCATATTGCTATTTTTGCAGGCATAAATTTGAATATTTGTGAAATTAGATTTATATCATGTAAATAATGATTGTATCATCATCGCGACCATATATTTTATACCTACGTCCCACTGTACGTGGCAACGTGGGCAGCGTTAGCCCAATGCGGATTGGGGACTTCACACACACCAATTAATGTATGTTATAAATATTGTTTACAGTGCTACTTTCCCGCACCCGTGCGGGAATGAGCACTTTCCGTGCATATGTCGAAACTTTAAAGAGCCATATGCACTGTAACGTTGTACGATACACGTGCGATAAGGTAATTCGCAACTCACCCCCTTCGGTCGTGTTTTAATTTATCACCACTCGTTGCGAATTTCCTATTTTCTGCACTTTCATTGTAAATAACTATTATTTATTTATTTGAAAACACTCAAAAGTGGATTCTACTAACAATAAGAACAAGATGGATTGATTGATGCCTCTTGTTTGAAAATTAAAACGCATCATTACTTTTCATTTTGATACCCACCGGGCTACCGCGAAAACTCGTGCAGACTAATTATTTAAATATTAACCCTAGTTTGATCGAATTGTCGTTTTCATACGCCCCTATATTGTGAATTTCAACAAAAACGCCACAGCCGGTTTTGAGAAAATATAAAATAAAAGTTATGCAAGTGTATTTAAAAAAATATGATACCGCTACTGTAGGTAGTTATTGAAATGTAAATTCAGTACCGATAATATTATGAAACTATTTTAGTTACACATAAATGTAAATATTGTTGTAAAAAATTGTATGTACGTTAATAATGTCTATTAAGTAAATAATGAAAACAATGCGCAAGTACCTGACTAGGTGGAAACTGAAAAAGCTATAGCGCTTAATGGAACGAGCTTTTGTCGAGTTCTGAGCATTGAAGATTTTTGTAAGTTGCAGTAAATTGCTTCTATAAATTACTTGTATTTACTACGCTTCGAATTAAAACATAGGTCGGTACTTCGGCCATACTACTTCTCGTTGTCCATAAAATGTTGATACTTTTTAGTAAAATGTATATTTTAGAATACTGGGCTATATTACCTTCCTTTTCTGTTTTATTGATGACGTAGCTATGTTCTATAAATAACAAACTCAGTGGTCCTTGATGTCTCCCGATTTGTATGAAAATAAGGCATTTACCACTGCGTTACCATCTTTTTACATAAATCAAAATTATTCCTATTCCTATTATTTAGTTCAGGTACATTTTTATACACAAAATCAATGCCTACTATACTTTTTTCTGGCAATAGATTAATGGTCATGAAAAAGTAGAATGACTCACTTTTATTGTTTCGCAAAATGAATGTTTGCAATTTCGTTGAAGAATATACAGTTAGAACAATTACATGAGTACTTAAGTATCTGTGTTTCTCAACTATTGAAAGGTTTTGGGTCCTTATTAAGCATACTCTATGTACCATGGATATAACTAAAAACAACTTCGAGAAGGGAGGAAATTCTTTAGAAACATTAGGACATACAAACAAAACCGCAGTCTATGAGTGTTATTAAAATTAATGTTTTAAAATAAAAAAAATATGCGCGACATATGCGCGCTCCTGAATGCATTATCATCCAAATTTGATTGTCCTTTTGTGTAGAAATGGAATGACATTCATATAAGTTTATGACATGCTGCTGCTGACATTTTATTTATAAACTATATTTAATCTGATTTGAATATTGATTTTAACTTGATTTTAAATGTGATATAACAATTATAATTTATTTATTTAGTTGTGACTGTGAATATTTATTTGAAATTAATGTAATATAATTTACTGTGGATACTAAGTTACTGACATACCCCCTTATTCATAAACGTGTACTAAAGTTACGATGCCGCTGCTCATCCATCATACCAATACGTCGGAAAGGGACAAACGATGATCAGCGGCATCGTAACTTTAGTACACGCGTTTATGAATAAGGGGGATAGTGTTTAAGAAAATTTGTAACTAATCTTACATAAATATGGGTATAATACCAGTACCCCTAGTGTAAATAAATTCGATTTCCAAACGTGACGTACGCGTTTGCGTTTAGTCTCATTTTGTATTGGATTTCGAAAGAGCGCGCCAAGCGTGACGTTTTGGAACCTCAAAATCCTATACAAAATGAGACTTAACGCAAACGCGTTCGTCACGTTATGATGTCGATCAAAGTTACACTAGGGCTACTGAAATAATTAATTCAATTTTAATTCAATTTCAAAAGTATCTTACCACGCAAGATAAAATTTAAAAGATAAACTTACTGTATGTAAAATGTATCAAGTTATTTGCCGTAACTTTTCCGAAACAAAAATAGATCAATCGAAAATAAATCGAGGATCAAATTGAAGTGAGAGTTTATTTAGGTATCACTCCTAAAGAAAATAAAATCACGTGGAACGTGTTTCCTCATATTCTTCCTTTGTTTTATTCAATTCGTTTTTATATTGACAAAAAAAAGAAACCTAATGATTTACTTCTATTTTTTTTTGCGCACATAGGTAAAGTCAGCAATACTATTCGCTTAGCATCTTTGCATACAAGCGTCTATGCAGGGGAGTCACTTTTCTTTGCAGCTGACTGTGCCTACTTCACGAATAATTGCAAAAAGTATTAGCCTGTACATAACACACGCCGGCTGGCGGCTCGTGTTAATAGAAATCTTAATCCAGTAATTAAAGTTAAGTGTGGTCGGGATCGGGATCAGCCAGCAACAGGTAGGCCAAGGCCCGGCACTGACCCGCGTGTGTCGGCCTCGACCCGCGCCGCACACTAACTGTCAAAACTCATCTCGCAACGCAACAAAGCCAGCTTTTAAATCAACGCCGCTTTGACTCGCAAATGTAGTCCGCATGTCACTGGAGAAATGATGTTTAGAGCAAGAAACAAATGTTATAATAATAATATCTAAGTAGGCATATCATAACTTCTTCAAGCTACGTGTTGATGGGTACTAGGGAAATGCAATTCTACCATTAATAAAAATTCAGTTCAAACACTATGTTCAGGTATTTATTTGGATATATTTTGTGTAATTCCTGTTGATGACTGACTTGTTACTAATGCAAATTTTATGGTCTTTTGCCAAAAGTAAATTAAACTCGATTATTCATTAAGTACATATTTTACGACCGGTATGTATTTTTAAGGTTTCGAGAATTTGTGTGAATATTGTACATTTTCGTCGTTTTTAAATTTTTTTGTTATTTTACTTTGTTACGTATTGCAATTTAATGGATGACTGTCATTGGCCTTCTTTTATGTAAGCATTTATATGTTTAGTTATATTTACGGCTGTTGTTATCCTGAATACCAATAAAATAAATAAAATAAATCTTGAGTATAAGAATTTTATAACATCTCCGACATTTGTTCCAATCCCAACAAATCTTGTAAAAATTAGCCTTTTTTCCAATGTTTTGATTCCAGACACATGAAATATATTGTGTGCTGTGTATTGCTAAATTTATTTACTATTTAGCTAAATTATGTACTAATTAGGTATATGCATATTTTTTACCTAGGTACTACCCTTACTTCACTTCGCCCACCTTGAAGTCGTTAAAATGTGTGTGTAATTTCCAGATTTTAAACAGATTTGTGCCAAATTTCATTGAAATCCGTTAAGCCGAAAACGTGAAGGAGAAACGATCCAAATAACACCCTTTACATTTACTTTACTTTTATAGTAGCATAACTTAAGCTTTTCAATGTGTAATGACACCAACTATCACCGTTATTACATAGGTACGTAAATTACCAGGGTTGAACAAAAGGCGACATATTGAATTCATATTCGTTGGCACGGTCGATTAGAGTTGTATCACGACGACCTATTTACCTAATCGACGCAATTAAATACGAACCATTAGCTACTGCTGTGTTTACAGACACGCGTTTGTTGTCAATGTAAATCACTTAATTTTGTTGTAGATGTAAGATACGACCCATAATGGTTATTTATTTAACAATGGAATGCAATTAAGGAATCGAGGCCAGGACTATTTAATTTTGACTAACGTGTAGTAGATATTAACAAAAGCTTATGTATGATTAAAAAAAGTGAGGAATGTCGGGATCCGTCGCCGCACTAAGGTGCAAGACGTTACGTTATGTTATTACCAAATTAAAATGGGAGTTGGTTGGGACGTGTTGCTAGGCAGAGTGATGGCAGGTGGACTAAAAAGTTAACGGGATAGTGGCCGCTTTCGGATGAAAGAAGCCCCTAGCGTCCGTTGGATCGTTGGGTGCTCGACATTCGGAAGAATGCGAAATGGATGAGATTAGCTCAGGACCGGGACAAGTGGCATACTAGAAGGCCTTTGCTCAGCAGTGGGCGATAAAGGGCTGACATGATGATGATGATATCCAGTTGCAAAAATGCATACCCACTTTATGAACGAATTTCATACAATACACTCTGCTCGTTTGCCTCCTCTACCATAAAAAAAGAAAAACTATACCTATGCTGCACATACACTATGCACATGCAAATACACTGTTCGTTGTACTTATAAGAATATGTCATAAGGCCTAATACTATTTATACAATACAATACAGTACAAATCCTCTTTATTGCACAACCTCAAAATAACATTTACAGAGAGACATACATAGTACATGAAGACATATTCTAAGTCAAATATTTACGAGTGTATCGATATAACTAACTAAGCCAAAATCAAACGCAGTAGCCAAAAATTCGTTGCGTCGAACTACTGACTTCCTTTTATTTCCTCCATATTTGGAAAAAGAATATCAGCTAAAATTAAATCGGAAAGCTAAAGCTAGTTTGTAAAAGCCTGAAGGAAAATCCTTTTCGTCTTGCTCAGCGATTACTTCCCGTAGTTTCTGTATCATGAAGCATAATATCGATGCACTTCCTTTGATACGTCGCGATTCAATTACATTCCTGTCTATTGAATCCCTATATCCCTTCGTTTTTATTTCTACAGACGTATGATGGATTGCGTTACCTGCGTGACAAAATAAACAACACTTTTGAGCATCATTCAACTGAAAGAGATGGGCACTGTCACTATGACGGTGTCACGTTCGACCGTCATATTCGTACTGGAAGTCAATTTTTGATGATATTTTTACAGGTGAATTATCACCTGAACCATTAGGAAAGAGAACCATTAGGTTCTGTGTGATAAGAAGAAGAAATACATGTAGATGGAGAGAAGAGAATATATATAATATGTCATAAATTCAATACCGAAATTAAAAGAACTAAATACCTAGTTAATTAGGATAATATTATTATATAATAGGGAAGCACGCATCGAAGATCTGTAGAGACTATCAATTAAGACTTAAACAGAAAAACTACCTAGGTATTTTTCGGCAAATAAATAAAACACAAATAGTAGTTTTGCTACACGGTTGCACAATAAATGCCTTCGTTTTTTTTTAATACTACGTCCCGCCTGGCAAACAAGCATACGGCCCGCCTGATGGTAAGCAGTCTCCGTAGCCTATGTACGCCTGCAACTCCAGAGGAGTTACATGCGCGTTGCCGACCCTAACCCTTCCCCCCCCTCGTTGAGCTCTGGCAACCTTACTCACCGGCAGGAACACAACACTATGAGTAGGGTCTAGTGTTATTTGGTTGCTGTTTTCTGTAAGGTGGAGGTACTTCCCCAGTTGGTTGTTAGTGTCGTTTTAAATGCTTCATCTAGTGGATAAAAGATCCGGGGTCTTACCGTACTTCATATGAGGATAATATCGCCTGAGCCGACGTTATGGCCCGTGAAAGCGTATTGAAAGCCCATTGGCTACAACGTATTGCACATAAAATACTTACACGAAAGCTTACTTAAATCCAAACGTTAACTTTAACGAAGCGTTAACGGTAACGGTTTCTTAACGATGACATGTTATGGTTTCTTTGCGTTTATGGATTAGTTTTCAGTGGGCACAACGCTGCATCCTTAGGTGAGGCAATAGCAGTAGGAGTAGGAGTTTTATTACTTTTATAAGTGCACTGCAAGTAATGTTATTTTCGCTTTTTAATAAGCACATAACATCTACAAACTTTTATATTTGTAATACCTAACTGTAATTAATTCCCCAGTGATTGTCATTTATAAATTACCTACTAAGTGAAATTGAATACAGTTAGTTCGTTATGGGGTAGATGTGAGTGCAGGCTAGACCAAATTGCATTTATGCACATGGAATTTGTAATTATATTAATTTAGTGTTTAACCTTTTCACCGCTATTGACTTGATATAAAGCCAGTAAATTTCGTGCCCCACACGCCTCGACTACATATCAAGTCGTGGTTTTGGTCAGGTTTGTATACGTGTCATTTTTGCCGTGGCGTTGATGAGACTTTATTACTTAATTGACGTGGCGGCTAAAAGGTTAAATCCATCAAAATATTTATTTAGAATAAATGTTGATAACAAATTGGTATTAAAAAACCAGTCAAGTGCGAGTTCGTTTTACTCGCGCACCGAGGGTTCCGTACAAACTATGAATTATCTTGTGTAACTATAAAGGCGAAAGCCTTTTGATCAGTTGTACCTATACTAAGCATAATTGTGTACAGCCATCTATCGGCAAATTGTCTAACTAATTTGCGCGATATAATGCACATATTATGTTGGTTTTTCGAGGATAATTCTCTATCATGTGAAACGATTTCAAAAATTTTGCTTTTACGTGAATAAAGGTGTCTTTAATGTAATCTCATAGAAATTTCAAGTGTAATTAACACACGTAAAGTTGGTTAAATTGCAAACTAAATTCGGAAATGTTTTTTTGTTAATTTAAAAAAGATACCTAGATAGAGGTCTGATAATATTTTTACGGTAAAATTTATAGTAATGTTAATTAAGAGGATTAAATGTTGACATGACATGTTGTTTTGGACCCGGGTACGTCCTTAAACTACGTCCACAAGAGAGGTATGGGCATTGTGGATGTCATTCCAGATCTAGAGCAAAGCCCAACTGGGGAAGTCCCTCCACCTTACAGAAAACCGCAGCCAAATAACACTAGACCCTACTCATAGTGTTGTGTTCCTGCCGGTGAGTAAGGTTGCCAGACCTCAACGAGGGGAGGGAGGGTTGTTAGGGTCGGTATTACCTCGTTAAACGCGCATGTAACTCCTCTAGAGTTGCAGGCGTACATAGGCTACGGAGACTGCTTCCCGTCACGCAGGCCGTATGCTTGTTTGCCACGAACGTAGTAAAAAAAATACTTATGTAAAATCTTCATAATATTCTTCGGTAAACTTCGGAGATAAGGGGGGGGGGGGGATGGTATTTTTTTCACATTTTCCTCCATTAATCAATTCTTTTTCACTACGAAAAAAAAAGAAAAAATGTTTTGGAATGTACAATTTGAGCTCTTTCAAATGATACCCCACTTGACCTAGTCACTGGACTGTGAAATTTTGAATGAAATGAAAAAAATGATACTTTCGAATTGTCTGGGTTAGCGTTGTTATAAACTATTCCAAATTTCAAGTTGATAGCTTAAGTGGTTCATGAGATATTTTGTGATGTGACAGACGGACGGACGGACAGAGTCCCACCATAAGGATTCCTTTTGTACTTTTTTGGTACGGAACCCTAAAAACGATACGTGCAACTCTGTTTTATTGTAAAACAAGGAAGGTAGAGCGCAGTTAGGTACCTACATGGAGGCATTCCTATAAAAAATGTTATATGCCACTACTTCAGTGTAAACCTAAAAGCGAGACAACTGACATTTAAATGAAATGTATGCAATATGTTAAATCTGAATATACCTCATGAGCGGACAAGTTCAACAGTATATTTGTATTCAATCAGTAATCCATTTTATGTTTCTAAATACGCCCCGAATAAATGAGTACTCTACTTTCCGCCCCCCCCGCCCCGCGGTTTCAATAATACACCCATTTGCAACAAAATACCCCATCGCTAGCCTTGTCCTACATTCGCTGCAAAATCTCGCATTACCCATCACTCCCATCTGTCTCTGTGCCCAGTAAAGTGTTGTGAGTTTATATCCGTATTTACCTTACAATATTCCCGGTAGTTGCCTTTTAGGAAATTGGCCGCTTATGGAAACAATATCAAAATTTTAGATTTTATTTTTTATAAGTAGGTACAATACATGTCAATAATATATTATGCCCATGTTTTTACGGTAGATTTTTTTATATATATAAATAAATAAATATTATAAGACACAACACAAGCCTTCTTGGTTTACCTTGACTTAGTATTAGTAGTAGTAGTAAAACACTTTATTGTACAAAAAGAAACATAAAACAGGAAAGAAGACATATCATTTGTACAAAGGCGAACTTATCCCCTTCATTGATCTCTTCCAGTTAACCTTTGAGCAATTGAGGAAGACTTGGAGAACGGTATGTCTACCGTTTAATTAATTTTGATAATTTAATTTAATTAATTTTAATGTTAATTTTGATGTCTCAAAATTGTACTAAACGGCATAAAATAAATTATTTAATATATAAGTGTAATTAGTCAATTTGTGTAAGAATGTGCCTATTATATTTATCATATTTATTTATATTATAGGACATTTTTAAACAAATTGAGTAAGTCCCACAGTAACCTCAAGAAGGCTTGTGTTGTGGGTAATCAGACAATGATATATATAATATGTAAATACAGAACACAACAATTTTATTGGCTTGGTCGACTAATCGGTAAGACAATCCGTCCATCCGACCATCGGCTTCATAGGCAGGGTCACTACCCACTAGGCTAGATTGGTCGTCAATGATTTTAATGGGTGTTGTTCTTGTGTTATTGATGGTTGTAAATGATTTCCACTTCACTACTTTAGGTAGTCTAGTAGTATTCCTTAGTACGAGCGATGAGAAAAAATGGTCGCATGTAATGAATTTTTTCATAGAGCTTATTTTTTGTTTTTATACATAGTCATTTAAATTTTTATACTTTTATTACATTTTTTTTTAAATACGTTGAGTCTTCCATTGTAATTCACAGTATTTAATTGCAGTATTCATCATTTATTTGTATGAAATGACTAGTAAAATACGCAGTCTACAAACTAACCTATATTGTTTACTCATATCCTCTCATATCTTTGGCCGATACTGTATTAGTGTTTGATCATTACTTTTGGTTACGTTCACTGGTACATTAAAGTATGAATAAAATATCAATTATTTATCAGTTTTGCCTTTAATAAAAAAAAAATCTTAGAATTACCTTGAGTTAAGAATATACGCCTAAGAACACCACATCACTAGCTGACCTATATGGATAGAGTTTCAGAGTTATTCAAAGCAAGGGAGACAGGATTGATAGAGGGGTCAGGTTCAACTGTCTCACCGTTGGGCCCTCATTTATTTCTTGGATTATGTTTTTCTTGCTTTGTACGTAGCTTTCGTAAAAAGGGTAACTGTTACAAATTGTGGCAATCAAAGACCTACGACGAATATAATTTAATTCTTTTTGTCATAGGTTGATACCTGCGCCAAAATAATCTAAACATTTGTATCACTCCGTTTGAGAACGCTTTTGAATTTACGTTTTTGCAAAAGCAGAATATCATATCATATTTCAGGAATGTTCCAAGTCTTGTATACAAGTACTAGAGATATATACAGTTTTTGAGTTTATCGCGAACAGACAGAGATCGGCTGAGGACATTGATTCATAAGCTGTATTGGTTAACGTATACATCTTGTTTTGTGTATAAGTAGCAAGACAATACACATTTGTACCGTTACTTAATGGACATCTGGCATATTTGTTAATCTCGGTCTTCGAAACTACAGACCCTTCAGATATGTAACTAGCAGCAAATCAACCAGCCAGTTTCAATTCTACGTCGGTACATGGAATCTACCCATGCAAATCGATTTACTTCGATAAAAGCTTTCGCTTAGAAGCTTGAGCTTTATTGCAGACTCGCAACTCGCATGTTTATCCAAGCTACGTGTTCCTAATGCTAATGGAATGAAGTTGAGTCGAATGTTTATGGTCCTGCCTCGAAAAAAATGCTCTGAGTACGGTGACACTTGCAACATCTCGCGCGCGACACTTGCAGCATCTCATCTCATCTGTAAATTTAAGCGGGATTTGTTGCATTTTATTTTTTTATTTAAGTATTTTATTTTTTTGTGTATCCAACAGCTGTGATATTGAACATAAAACATTTAGGTAGATACAAGAAGCCAATGATAGGAATCCACAGGTAGTGCCATATACTTTATAGAGAAAGTCGTAACCTCGTTTATAGTCGAATCGAATTTGCTCGGAGCATTTTTGGTGGCCGTGGACACGTGTTTGTATTTTTTTAATTTATTTATCGTAACAACTCACTAGATTATATATTATTATTACTAAGACTCTGCTGTCCGTCCGTCCGTCTGTCTGTCATGAGGCTGTATCTCATGAACCGTGATAGCTAGACAGTTGAAATTTTCACAGATGATGAATTTCTGTTGCCGCTAAACCTCGGTGGACGAGTCCGACTCGCACTTGTCCGATTTTTTTAATAATAATTATAACGTTGTTTTACAATTTATAATAGCCGTAAACTCTCGTAGTCCGAGATACCGGTACGATATGATGTCACTTTTATTTTGTTGTCTATATTATTTTGAGAGTTCGACGAACATAATTGTAATGTTAGGAAACATAAAGAGAGATAAATAGTTGTCTTCGATAATCTTAACAACTGCCGCCTGAGCAGTCGACTCGTCTGTTTTTGGAGCAAATGGAATGACACCGTTGGATACACATCAGGGTTGGTACACAGTGTATGGCGGTCTTTACATTGGATGCGGTTTCGCATGCCGCTCCGGTGTGCGAGCGGGACATCGCTATATAGGCGCATAGCGATGTCATGCTCATTCACCGCGTATGCTGTAACATTCGTCGAATGAAACCACATCGTTTTCCTGCAAATATAAATACGGGATACAAGACGAATGTGATTTTATTTGCACTGCATAATAGTCTAGGAGTGGCGTTTCAAAACGGAGTTTTCAGAAAATAGTGTACCCATTAGCGTAAGCAGTTAATCGCTGTAAGTTTTGTGACGACAATTAAGCATGTAATCTTTATGTATTATCGCTTATAGCTTATAAAATTAACACCAAAACTAAGTTTTATTGAAATTTAATTCAATAGTTTGTGTCATCCACAATGACGTGCAGATTTGTCAAATCTAACCTTTAATAACATGACAATACGAGTCAAGGCACGCGTCGTCGTGAATGGCACGATCTATAATGCTAATCATCTTCACAAAAATGACAGTAATTAACTTTTCTTAACAACTCACACTAATTGGGTCCACTATTTTCTGAAAACTCCCAGAAACACACTTCGTAGATCGCTAATCGCATGAATATTTAATTATTTATACTTTATTGCACATAAAATATTAAGTACAAATGGTGGACTTAATGCCTTAAGCCATTCTCTACCAGTCAACCACTGGGTCAAAAAGAGACTTTTGTTAGGTGCAGGCTTTGTACTTGAGAATAAGATATCACTACCTACTATTTACAAATTAAATACCTACTAATTAATATAATATAATGAAATCATAAACTTAAACATATACTTTGTATAATATACTTAGGTACATAAATATCTACATACCTATATACATTATTCATGTACCTACTGAGAAACATTACTTACATTTGTCAGATAGATGCTTGCGCAACATGCGCTTGAAAGTGAATTTACTTTGGCGTAAGCGGGCGTATTTATTTATTTATTTTAAACTTTATTGCACATAAAAAAGAGTACAACAGGCGGACTTAATGCCAATAGGCATTCTCTACCAGTCAACCATAAGGCAAAACAGAGAAACTTCAAGGTGGGTGCAGTGAGAATTAAACAAAAAAAAACCGTAAATTTTAAGCGAAATAAAATTACCCCTAACCCAGGCGTATCGCCTGAACAGTATAGGAGTTTGTCAGGAAACCGGTGCGATGAGGGGGAATGGAAAGCTTAAGGGTATGGGAGGTACGAAGAACACCACCAGGGCGAGCAGTAACACATTTAAATTTGGATCTTAGAAGAAGAATATCATTAGCATTGCGAAGAAACGTCAAACGACTGATTATAGCATACAGCTTGTTTAATGATTCAAATAGAGAAATCTATCGACATCCACATGGTACTTTTATTTAGGGATACGTTTAGTTGCAGGGCCTGCCGAAGAAATATACATATAGGTTTGTAGAAATAAACAAGTAGGTACAAAAATAATTTTATCCACAAACACAATAACGATCATGGAATAAAAGTAGGCAATATTCCAAATAGCCTAAAATTCAATAACAAAATAAAAATAAATTATAATAATAATAAAAGGCACTACAAGAAAAATCACAATTTCTACAGTTATTTACATAAATACGGGTTATTTGTTCCTTATGCTTACCTACTTTTTAGAAGTATCGAATAATTCAGAATCCTAAGTACAAAAGTAAATGTAAACAACGCAGCTGAATGAGCACAAGAAAGGTGGTAGTATAATCCACAAAGATTAATCCGTCCAGGAATGCCTTGAGCCCAAGTATTTGAGCAACAATTAATCTCAGCGGAGAGTGTATAAAAATGAATAAAAACCGTGGCGATAAAGGCAATAAAACACGGGGAGGCAAAAAGGGGCTTTGTATTAATGAGCAGAAAAATGGTGTCAGGGGACGTACAACATCAATTTACTGGGGTGAGCTTTTGGCGCTCATTGGCATTAGCAACGAGCTGGGCTCGTGCCGGCGACGCAAAGTGGCCGCTTACTGTCGAACGGACAATAAAACTTGTTGTCAATGCCTTTGCAGCCGGTAACGTTACTGAGAAACGTTAATATGCGACGATAGTTACTCATGAAAAAAAATTGGTGAAACGGATTATATTGCGTATAATGAATTTAAAATACATCCTAACGTTTCGAACCCTTGAAAGTCTTCGTGGTCAACGGGTGACTGAGAAAAAATGTACCTACATCTATGTCGTGACATCATTGGTGTCACGACACCAAGCTAAGTGAGGACCATTTAGCGCAACTCTTAATTTTGTGAAATTATTTCTGTTAGTTATTGCGCTAATAAAAGCTTTTTCTTTCTTTTATGCGTAAAACTACCCACATACAAAAAATAACGAATTAAAGTATAATTTTGGATTTAAATATACGCGAAGTAATCCGTTTTCATATTAATATGCAACTGAAATTTTAATTAATTATAACGGCACCCATGGAACACCATGTTGAATCAACATCCAAAATATTTTTGAATCCATATAATTTTTGGTAATTTTTCAAAAATGGTTTGCGATTTCGATTGAATTTACAATATAGCGACGTACGACGTACTCGTATGAAAACGACAATTCGATAACCTGGGGTACATTTTTAAAATAATTAGTTTTCCCGAGTTTTCGCGGTAGTCCGGTGGGTATTAAATTGTAAAGTAACGATTTGATTACATTTCAAACCTGTTGCTAACGAGGGCGAAACATCGATTCGTTTAGGTTTTATTGTTGGTAAGATTTGCTTTTGAGTATTTTTAAATAAGAAATTCAATATTTATAACTTGCGTGTGAAGTCCCTAATCCGCGTTGTTCTAACGTGGTTGCCTGTTGCTACGTGCACTGGGACATATATATGTATATATATATATACATATATCGTCGTGATGGTGATACAATCATTGTTTATGTGATATAAAGTCTAAATTCACGAATTTTTGTATGAATGCCTGCATTACAATAAGCAATATGATAATTTTTTTGCCGCTATTGTAAACGTTATGTAAGCAATTCGGGAATACAATTTTTGGAGAAACAATACTAGGGAAAAAGCTGCGTAGTTTTTCTAATGACATGATAATGATGATGATGAGTATCTTTCTAATGAGATTTAACTTGTAATTGGGCTAAAAGTTGCAGCTCCAAATAAGTGGATTGGAAGAGTATTACATTTTGTATTCTTCGATTCAAAGCAATATCCCTATAACTTCGGGGACCGTCCTCGGAATTACTTATGAAAAGATAAGACATTTTCCGGGACTTTTATCACATTGGAGATTTAATAAAAGGAAGTGAAAAATCGGTCAAGTGTGAATTGGTACTCGCCTATAAGTGTTCTGTATTGTACAAGAGTGGCAAATAAGGATTTTATAACAGCATACAGAAAGTTTGAATCACATTCGATTGGTAATATCTAAAAAAATCAGGCCTTATTTTAGTTTCGAGGACTGGAGAACGAAGTGACAAAAGAGCGAGACTTTAATTTTCTCTTATACATATAAAAGCCCTACATTTTTATGTGATGTAAACAACACTTATGTCGAGGACTTCTTCTTTATACAATTAATCATACACCACCTCCAACACCATTAATAACATTTTAACAAAATTAACAACACACTGTCGTGATCTCCGACTCTATCTATAAATGAAGTAACGACTTGGTGTCGTGAGTGGCGGACTGTTGGTGTATTGTTAATACTCATTTAACATAAATTAATATAATTGACAGGCGATATTTAATCGTATAAGGGTAGGGCTCACAAAATTTTTATCTCTTATTTATTTCTTCCTGGACCTAGCTTTGCGTAAAGCAATAAGTTATTTAAAGAGTTTCTAATTATTCTGGAGATAATTTCCCGTAGTAAATATATGAATAAATAATTATATGGTTTCTGTATCTGTTTACTATTTATTTGTGCTATTCGGTCCAAAACAATTAAAAAATTAAAAACGAAAAAAGAGTTCTATTAAAAAATCTACACTTTCAGTTTTATTTAAAGCAATTAGTTATTTAAAGAGTTCCAGATAATTTCCCGTAATAAATATATGAATAAATAATTATATGGGCTCTGTATCAGTTTATTATTTATTTATGTTATTCGGTCCTAAACAATAAAAAAAAAGTTCTATTCAAAAAGCTACATTTTCAGTTTTATAGATAAATCAAGTGTCTTTACCCCAATTTGAAGCCATAAATTTATTTTTAACATGTAGGTCTTATATAACCGAAATTAAGATCAATGAATGAAAATATTATGTTCAAAGAAATGACTTCATTTGTGTTTCACAAGTATTTTTTTTATATACCACGACGGTGGCAAACTATCATACGGCTCGCCTGATGGTAAAAAAAAAAAAAAAAAATTCACGCAAGGTGCGTTAGTGACGTTCTGTTGTTAGTTCGTCATTGGATTTTAATACTTTTCGGAGGCGATTTTTCATTGTAAGTAGTAATTCAGTTCATTAGAAATCCGAACACCTAAAGCAGATTTTGAAATATGATTAATTGAAGTGGTTTTTAATTAAGTTGCATTGAATCTGAAGATGCTACTCGGCTCTGAGGGGTGTTGCGTGTGTTAGGTAACGCGCCTGAAATATAATTTAAAAACGATTCTAAAAGAAAGACTATTAAAAAATCATTCAATAGACACATTCGAGACTATTATTTCAAATCCTATCCTAGTGCTTTCATTACTGCTATTAAGTGTAAACTAACCTTAACATAGGTTGTAGTGTGTTGCGTTGTGTTACCGGGTGTTACATGTGTTATGATTTCCCATGTGATATGGTACAGTCGCCATCAAATATATCGGAGGGTGCTCACAAATATCTGAACACGCCTCTATTGTCAAGGCGATAGTGCGTGTTCAGATATTTTTGGGCAACTCTGCCGCTCTGATATATCTGATGGCGACTGTACAATTTGTGTGAGCCTTACCCATAAAACGTTTACATTTAAGTAAGAAAACTAATTTGGCTTAAGATTATACATATTATGATATAAAATTTATGATACAAACACTGTTAGAGGTTTAATTTATGTCAACAGTATACACCTTCTTATGGTGTCGGCGTCATACGTGACAACGTGTTTGACATTGTTGTTGATTCCTGATTCTTATTTTTGTTGTGCTTATAAACTCTGGTCTTTATTTTGATATAAAAATATATTTTTAATTTAACCCATACAAGAAATACAACATTATAACAGACGAGTTAGTTAATATCTATACGACAAGACAATCTAAGATAGTTACTACCGAAGTAGATGCAAGTTTCGCTAGTTGATCGAAGATTACCTATTACATAAGTACTATTTTTAACTGTGTGACAGATTCCGTTCATTCATAATTCGTTCCATTTACCTGTCTCCGAGTTCAATAATTATTCTGTCTCATTCGATGTCGGTCTCACATTGTACGTGGCAATTTTCTTGCTATCGTTCTTCTAATCTTGTAGTTGTATCTTCAAGACGAAAACTCACTCCATGTAAATAGGCCTTTAGATTGAGGGTGTGAATTTTACTGTCGCGAGTAAAAAGCCTCGACGGTCTTTGTTCCTCACCGTATAATAGAGTGCAGGTGCGTGTCGAGCCGACCTATTTGTGAGCTGTTTTATGCTCATGATACCCTAGTCTGAAGATTTGTTATTATAATAAAGTTGGCCGTAAGTACAGATGTACTGCATAATCCTTTACCATCGTTTTTTCTCGGAAGTCTGCGTATTTGTCATGCTACTTCAGTAAATCTCAGTATTGTTTTAGGGTTTCGTACCTAAAAGGTACAAAAGGAACCCTTATGGTGCGACTATGTCCGTCTGTCCGTCTGTCTGTCACATTGCTAAATATCTCGAGAAGTACTTAAGCTATCGATTTGAAACTTAGAATAGTAATGATCAACAGACATATTGGAAGTCTAATTTTTGTACTGAGACTAACTGAAAAATAGCATGACACGTTTCAGTGAAAATCGTTGGTAACGGATTATGCACCTCTGTATCTAGTACCTTAGGTATCGTAGGTCGGTTTTTTAGATATTGATGCCATTTCAGGAGCTTGTCTTTTTGTGAGAAAAAGGGTGATTTTTATTTAAGGGCCACCCTTGAGAATCTTGAGTCTCGTTGCCAAGCGGATTCAAGGTTCCCATGAGCCGTGGCGAAAAGAGGACAGATAATGGTGACAGATGGAAGGAAGTCAAGGGTAGGTACTGGTATGGTATTATAGCTCGGTTTCAAAATCCAGTTGAGACAGATTCAATAAAAGAGTATATTGAATACCAATGAAAGACTAGATTTATAAAAAAAAACAACCCAATTTAAATCTACCTCTATTGAAACTAATGTACTTATTACAGACTACTTCGAACTAATATTATTATGATCATTAGAAAATCGTTACTTCTATAAGTGGATGGCCATTATGGAAGAAGTGATGGACGGCTAAAAGAATATCTAAGAGATCAGATAAAACGGAATATTAATGATTACGATAACAAGCGTGAATTTGAAATAAGGTCTATGTATATTTGAGATTGAATATTTCATGTTTCGTTTGTATAATAATATTAAATTATGTTGAGTAGAATTCTGGAGCGATTAGCTGATGAAACTTTTGAATCTACGCGTAATCTCTACTTTAAAATATTGATTAAGTATATCTATTTAGTACAGTTATGAGGCATTTAGTAATTGTATACACTTATAATTATAACATTTAGTAATGAGTAAACATTTCGGTTGTACAAAACTTGTGGAATCTAAGAATTTGATAGAGACGATGAGTAAAAATTGTAAAATGTAAAATGAAAAGTGTAAAATGGATGAATCCAATTAAATTATATCGAATCGTGTTATATTGTTTTAATTACGGACTTTTACCAAAATACTTTCAGTGACACCAATATTCGGTAACACGGAGTCGTCGAGGCGAAAGGAAACCTGGAAAATTTTACGCCGTGGCCCAATTGAGTTACTGGTTGAATGCCTGACACCGACAGGCACTCCAGGACACGTTATTGGTGTTCTAGTAGTTTTACGCCCCAGACCAAAAATATGGAAATAAACTTATATGTAAAAAGTCTGTGATTTTCATACTACTTATTGATAATTAGATAACAAATTAATAAAAATGAGTTGTTTTATTAGTATTACTATAAAAGTTTGGTAATAAAGATGTTTCTGTAAAAAAAATTTTTATAGAACATTTAAAAAGTAAATAACTCAAATTGTGATAACGATAATCGCCAGTTCAACATTTTGTATGGTAATTATAAAGGACGAATTGTAGTTCTCAAAATATATAAGAAATAATAAGAATGTTACAATACTTACAATACTTAGGATCAAATAATGTATTTTTAATCTTCTGGGGTTGCCAGATGTAAATGTTTGGTTACCAATATACAATAACAATAATAGAAACATGAGAACAATGTTGTTTCCATATTTTTTCCTGGGGTGTACACTGTACATCTTTGTGTTGTACCAACTGGTAACGGACTAAACAAACATATAAGCGATGGTTGGTTGTCAGCTCGATGGGTTGACATTCGGAATATCGCTGTTTACTTCTGGATAAGGCTAACTCATGGTCAAGATAAGTGATGTAGTTGTAAATGGTGAAGAATCCAGCTTCAAAGAAAAAAAATATCGCACCTATGGGTTATACAATATGTTTCAAGGTCTCTCCGGTTTTATTGTAGGCGTCGGTATGAGATTGTTTATTAAACAATTAGGTTGAGTACGTAGCGTTAGTTGCAGTGGTGGTGCAGTGGATCTGACGTCCGATTTTGAGCTAGAGGTCTCGGTTTAAAATCCTGGCTCTGTGGCTCTTACCAATGAGTTTTTTGGAATTTAAGTAGGGAATATGATTTCATATTTACCACTACATTTTCGGTGAAGGAAAACATCTTGAGGAAAACTGCTTCTTAATGCAACAGATATTAAGGGTAATTATTAATCGATAGGCTTACTTTGATAATATCTTTGATGTCATAGTAATGATAATTATGTACTTCAAAATGTATAATACGAGTCCCATCCCGCAACTTTGTCGTAAAAAACTTTAAACCTATTTCAACCTCGTGTTAATTCAATTAAGTGGGTTATCTGTCAGTGTCTATATAATGCGACCGTTTTTTTATATTTTCATATATTGTTGAATACAGCAACTAAATGATTATAATGGCCGGCCATATGAATACAGTTTTTGTTCTGCGTGTGCACATGTGTGTATTATTATGATTTAGGCCTTTTCATCAGTAAATACGGTATTAAATTCAAATATATCGATATTAAGTTTCACTCGAGAACTTCGAGGCTCGTTTCAAATCGAATCCAAAGAAATGATGCATCGGCGGGATCCGCGGTAATCCGGCGCTGTTCGTGCACTTTACGGCGACATTCGCAATATCCCCCGTGTTATTGCTTCCTTCGGTTCAAGTATGTGCCCGTGGTTTAGTGCCTACTCATATAAACGTACACTTTGCCTAAATTATATATTCACTAAAGCTTTTGTTTCTCTATTACCGTCCATTTATTTTCATTCGCCGAAAAAATAATATTTCTGTTATGGACAATGCGAGCTGACTTTCGACTAGTGAAGTGCCGTTCCTCTCAAACCTGGCCCATATAAACTGGGGAACCATTTCTGGAACTCTGAATAAAAGGCGTCTTCAATTCTATAACTTCTGTTATGGTTTTAGTAGTATTTCTAATTCATAATTGAACGTATAAATTTTTCGATTAAAATAATAGCATCAACAGAAGTTTTGTCCATTTCAATCTGCAAAACTAGGACGCATTTAACTGAAGTAAAATTGATTCTAAAACCCTGTTCAAACTAGGTACATTTCAAGACATATAAATCGAATCCAAGGAATGATGTATCGGCGAGATCCTCTATAATCCAGGGCCTGTAGTGCACTTAACGGTGCCGTTTGCAATACCCCCTGTGTTATTGCTTCCTTCAACGAAGCACGTATGTGCCGTCTACTTTAATTTGCTGAATTAAAACCTGAATTTCTACTAAAACGAAATGCATCTGTATCCATATTATTTGAAAATATTTTTAAAGGCCATCTCGAAATCTTCTATAAGCGAAGGAACGTCAAAGAAATCTCAAGAACTTATATTTATGTAGAAACATATACAATAAATGTAATATTTCTTATTTAATTGTGATAATGTAGATATTTATATTTATTGTATGTATATATAATATTAGTATATAGGCTACATGTTTCAATTATTTACTTGTGTAATGATTGAACCATAGTTTCCTTTTTTGTATATAGTGTTCGTTTGTCTTTGATGTTTTACTTTTGACTCTCAACTGCTCAGAGGTTGACTGGAAGAGATCCCTTATAGGGATAAGTTCGCCATTGTACTTTGGGAACATTAATTTTTATATTGTATCGGTTCCTGTCTCGTATGTACAATTTTTATTATTTATTTATTTATTTTAACAACAAAATTACACAGCATTACAGTATATACTAATGCACTGCGAAATTTAGGACAGAAAGTATATAAATGCATACACATCAGGTACAGAATAGATTAGATGATTTATTTCATGAAAGACAATTACATAATAAAGCATTGATGTCAAAAATATAAGAAATTCTATCATGATCGTCAAAATAAAATAAAAATGAAAATAATAACAGTACTAATGAAATAAAATTATAGCTCCAATAAGGATTGTCAATACAATTAGAATAACAATAAGTAGGTAAATACTTACAAAATCCAAAATATAAATTTACAATGTCAGAACTTACGAAAATACGAGAACAATAAAAATAAAAACGATAAATTAATAAAAGAACACAAATAATATCTCCCAATAAGAATCGTCAACACACAACAATATAAAAAAAACAATGAAATTGTATCTCCCAATAAGGATCATCTGTATGATAAAGAAAACAATGTCAATAAATAAAAACAATAAGAATAAAACAATTTCTGAATCAAAATGTCAATTCCATGAACTCATTTACTGAGTACAGAGGGTTTTCCAACAAAAGGTTTCTCAATTTACGTCTAAATATTTCGTCGCATTGCTCGTTTCTTATCTCGGCAGGTAGGTGCTCGAAATAAGTAGGTCCGATTATTCGTGGGTTCCCTTTTGAAAGCACCAAGCGACGAGGAACTGTTCTGAGACGACCTGTGTTACGCAGTTGTTTTCCTGGACATCTACAAGAGAAAATTGAGCAATATTATTTCTGACAAATATTATTAGTTCAAAGAGGTGTTGTGAGTAGTGAGTCATTATGCGTTCCGAAATAAAAAGTTCTTTACATGGATGTCTGTGTTTTACTCCAGCAAGTGTACGAATTGCTCTCTTCTGAACTATGAGGACTCTTCTGGCATCAGTGGAGTTACCTCAAATGAGCGTGCCGTACGACATAATAGAATGGAAGTGAGCAAAGTACACCTGCTTAAGAGCTTCCTTCGAGATAAGTGGCTTCATCTTTCGCAACGCAAAGACTGCACTACCCAACCTATCACAGACACTGTCAACATGGTGCTTCCAGTTAAGGTTACAGTCAACTATAAACCCAAGGAACCTACTCCGACTACAATCGAATACAATCTGGGACTAGGTAGGTCAATATTATTTTAAGTTATATATCCGTACACAAATAGAAGGAATGATCATTAAATTGTGTTATACATGAAAAATAGAATAACAAAAGACAGGAGAATCTTAATAACTAACTGAGGACGGACGGTCATCCATTGCCTCACAATGGTTTTTGCATTGCTCACAAATTTGACTCCAACTACTGGCAAAAAGATCGCAGTCACAATAAACTGTTTACATACATACATACATAAATGTAAGTATATAAGCTACATATATTAAAGTAAATATCATCCTCATTTAATGGAAGTAAACACAGTTCATATTTTAGTTTTGGCTGAATAAATATCATAAGTCTTCAGGTTGAGTATCAAAACTAAATTATCTTCACGATAAGTTTCATCTTTATTATAGTTACTACGATAATGATGGACCGCAAATAAATCAAATTTTAGCCTACAAGTCATTCTGTCATCAGATAATCCACCTATTAACAACGGCAGAGCGAACTGGTAGGTAAGTATCTATTATTGTTTGAAAGGCCCCACAGCGCGAAGCCTTCCCGTACCGCGGCTAATCAAAATAAGTCGCCCGTTAAATATCTCAAGTCGAAGTAAGCAGGAAATTATAACGATTTATTTCGAGTTCCTTGTACCCGGTAACAATTTCCGTGCAATCATTTCCTCTAGCGATAGCGGTTTATGTCGTCAAATGTGTAATAACGGAAGTTTCAGGCTGAGACGCGGCTTAATTTGACGCGCTCAAACATTATTGAGATTATTTCAGCGCTTGAAATAGTTAAGCCGCTCTTTTACAAAATATGAGCGCTCTATCTTCGCCAATGTTTATGTACGCTAAACAAGCTTACAGTAAAGTAGAGTATATTTATAATTAACCTCGTCATTTTTATGAGTCACGGTTATACGGATTACTCGTGGTACGTAGCTTAATATTAGTAATATAACTTCTAAGCGTTCCTTGGCATATTATGTTGTGTGTGAAATAATGTATGCGTTTTTGATGTTGCATTCGTTTGATGTAGCAATCCAGTGATGTTATTACGCAAGTTGACGGGTCGGGGTATCCTTTTATTATTTATTGTTACATACAAGTATATATACAAGTGTACATCATTACAGTGACTACTAAGGAACTATACAAATTAATTGATAAAAGAAAAAGGATATACAAGAAATAACAGGAACATAATAATTCCAAGTGACATCTAGAGTTTCACAATACATCTGACATGCCCGTCATATATTTACCCAGGGAGTTGCAAAAATATAACTTTCTGGTGTCCATGATAGAAGCGAGCTCAATAGTCTTAGTGCTCGCACGGCCTGAGAGTTTTTGTACGCTACAGTGCGTGAAGGTGTTTATAAAGGTGGATACTATATTATTAGCTATACATAGTTAGTTAATTATAAGGTTCCACTTTGTCAATAAAATAAGAATTTTATCGAAAGGCGAATTGTGTTTTTCACACTTCATCAGCATCCAAGCAGCCACTACACCGCTATGACAAATTATACGACAGAAAATATATTCTCCTCAATCTCTTTAATTTGGAGTACAAGGTAGTCGGTAACTATTGGCAACTATCTTAACAATGGATCGTTAATAATAATTGCTACGGTGTTCCTCTCACTTATTTATTTATCTATTGTATGGCATTTCAGTTACTGGGTTTAAATTAAATATTAATCTAGAGATTGATGTTTGCACTCTTCAGATACTCGATACCTCTCACTTAATTTAATTAATTATAAAATTCGTTTATTAGAATGAAGACGACAAAAGAGATACGTAATTGCAAAATTGGGATGGCGGGTAAAAAACACGTTTATTTTTAAAATATGGCTTAATAGAACTTACATAGTCAGACATCAAGGGTTAAACACAAGGATTATTTTTACACATAAACATTTATTTATAATATTTTAAATATTACATGCCAAGTTATTTAACAAAAAAACTAGTGCCTACACCAATTCTTGAGATTAGTTGACATGCGGAGCCCAGGCTCCCATGCACCGAGGCAAAATGCCGGGACAACGCGTGGGTAATGCTGTAGGTAATGAAACCTACGGTTTTAGGACTTGGAGGTCTGTATAATTAATAAAGATATTAGCCTAAAAACGTTTTATTTTTTATTTTACATTCATATTGTACATTCATAATATAATAGTACATTACGATACAAGTGCGAAAAATAGGAAATTCGAAACGAGTGGCGATAAATTAAAACACGACCGAAGGGAGTGTTTTAAATCGACACGAGTTGCGAATTATCTATTCGCACATGTATCGTACAACGTTTTACAGTACATATGGCCCTTTAAATGTTTGACACAGTAACGTAATATGCTTATTTGCGCACTAGTGCGCTAAAGTAGCACCATATGTACTGTAAACTATATTATGACCATTTCGCTTTTTGATTTTATTCGATTCCAGTAAAGTAAATAAGTGATGAATTAAAATATAAAATATCGGGTTTTTTTTTTATAATTTATGTGTTTATTTTAATAAAAAAATACTGATGTGCACTGCTAATTATGCATTTAATTTAAAAATAACAGTAAATTAAAAGGAGGTGAATGTTACATTATTGATCGTAATGTTCGAAACAATACTGGGCGATAATAAATAACTACAATTAAATATGTGTTATAAAATAGAGAAATTCAACGCATCATTGATCCATTTAAATATCTAACGAGAATAATATTTTCATGAAACTATTTTTAAATAGACGCACTCAATTTCTCAAGCTTAACATTCTGGAACGTACAAAAACGGTCACGTCGGAAAATATCGATACAAAAAAGAGCCAAAAAATATGTATACACGACTTTATTGACCATATATTAAGGTGGTGTATATATATTTTTTGGCACATTTTTCGTATTGATATTTTCAGACGTAATTGGACCTACCTAAGATGTATAATTCTTGAAGCTAATGTTCGGTACTGTGATAAGTTACTGTGATAACATTGTAGTGTAGTTTGAAAGCCTCCCACTAGGCCTCGCAAACAAGTTGCACTGCATTGAATACTGGCATAACAGAGTGCAAACTTTGTCTGCACGGCTGTAGGCATGTTTTTGATTCGCTAGCTATGACACATGATGGTCGTACTTGTCTACGTGATAGCGTGATAAAACGGTGTCCATCACTTTCGATCCCGCGGTGTTAAAAAGTAACAGGTATTTTATCACGTGGATAAACCCATCCATAATGATGACCATAATATTATCAGCTTATTTTGCTTTTTAAAGTTGTGTTATGAAACGTATTTCGTACGTCAAGTATTTTTGCTGCTGTATTATTTTATTACTTACTATTTCTGTTTTCATTTATTACGTGCTCGATACTTAAAATTTAATCGTTAACATTTGTTAACCGTATTCGAAGTCGGACTCGCAATTCGTCGAATTATTTTATGTGTGAGCCTCGATTTATCGAATATGGTTGTCCGATATGTAAAATTGTTTGTTTTTTATCTGGTCCTGTTGTCTTCTGATGCTGGGAGATGAGATGATACTGGAGAAATCGAGGGAACTCCTCAAATATTATAGGCGCACTAACCAGAATTAGGTACGATACTAGATATTAAATAATCGTGCATTTGCCCCCGGAAGGTAAACCACCACCGCACCGTTTGGTGAAGTGGAACTACCACTGCAAAAGTCGCACTGTCTGTCTGTCTATATGTCACCTCTAAGATGCTAACTCCCGGATCGCATACCATAATTTAATATTTTCTTCTGTTTTCAATTTAGAAAAAAAAATCACTACCATCATCACCTGACCAATCATCACCTCATCAATCATGACCTGAGTCATGCTTTGAATTTTTTATTTGTATTTTTTTATTATTGAATTTGTATTTAAATGCTTTTGAATTTGTTTGACTTGGTGTGTTTTAATATGAATTTTATTATTAATGACTTATTCCGGTATATATTATTCTATTTGTATAGGTAATTTGTTGTGTATACGGACTGTTTGTCTGAAATAAACGTGTTATTACAAATTATACTGACCATTGAACCGATGTAGATGAAATTTAGCATGGAGATAGTTAAAGGTGCGGGTGCGGAGTATCAGGGTCAGCAACGCGTATGTAAAGTTGCAGGCGTCCATAGGCTACGGAGACTGCTTACCATCAGACAGGTTGATGCTTGTTTGCCACAGACGTAGTTTAAAAAAAAGATCAGCAGGTATGAATAGTTAGTATTAGTCATCATCATCATTCTACGCAGACAAAGTCGCGGTGGAAGCTAGTGCAATTATAATATTTACAAGTGACTTTCCCATATCATGTTTACCGTGAACTTTGTCAATATTGCCTACTATGACCAAAATTGCCTGACTTGAAAAATAAACTGATTCTCTACCACTCACGCGGCGCACTGATTCCAGTAATTGCGATGGATGTGAATAAATTTAAATTATATGGACGCTCTATTTAATCAATAATGAAATCCACTTTAATATGTTTGCCAATTATAATGAATTAAGTAGTAGTTATGTATATCGTACAAATAAAACGTAACTGCACATTAATATGTATAGTTATGTTTTTATTAACTAATGTTGAGGAGATAGTTTTGTTATTATTAGCTGGAGCTAAGTATATATGGTAAAATGCTTGTCAAAGAGCTATAGCTACCGTTCCACGGAATTAATAATATTTTTAGAAGTGTGTACTTAATGATATATATATTATAATGTTAGTTTGCAGGGATATTTGTGATTATTATTTTGGAATTGAACGCATATGATGATCCAAGTCAATACCTCAAGTTTTTTGCCGTGTCTGCCTTTTGATTTCTTGGTTGTTTCAATCAGTACCGATTCTGATTGTGATCAGAAAATATTTACAGTCGATATGAAGCGTTTGTTTTTAATGATATAGGATGCAAACAGGCAGACAATTTTAACCATGGACACCTGCAACACCAGAAAGGTTGCAAGTGCGTTGTCGGCTATTAAGATGTGAGTTCGCTCTTTTCTTGTAGGTTTGAAGTAAGACAGCTTCATTTGAATGACAGGTCATGTTTTTGAATGTACGTAATGTATTGTAAATAATTTAAAATAACTGTCAGGTTATAAAGTTCACGGTGGCAGCATGGTTGCACTTTTATCACCTGTCACTATGTCTGTCACTTTCCACTTACATATTTGTTAGAACGTGACAGGCATGGTGACAGGTGATATAAATGCGACCGTGCTTAGCCCGCAGTTTGTTTTAGAACGTTATATATTCGTACGTCTGCTCGTACCCTGCTGAAAAGTAACGTCAATCACAGCTGAATGTAGATACCTGGAGATCGATGCATGGAGGCGGGCGAATCCCGCACTACATCTAGTAATTACGTAGACGCGGTACATTAAATCATGGCTAAGTTACATAGTGTACAGACATGGTGACAAAGACACTTAAAGTTATCTACTCTGAAAAAATATTCAACGTTGCTGATGAAGTATTTATATATAACATTAGACTTACTGGTTTCTTTTATTCCAAAGGCTTAATATGGTTTCCACACTTGTTTTAAATATCCATGTCCGCGTTAAAAACGGACGGCACACTGGACTTCTTCTACTCAGCCTTCTCTGCACTACATGAAAAACGAGCTAATTCAGAAGAGCTGTTTGTAAACTAGTCTGTAATCGCGATTCGCCTCGCCACGGCCACTGCGGTTCAGTAAACACGTCATAAACATCTGCGACGAGCTAAGGAGCGGGTGATCTAACACATAGGTAATAGGATTTAGACTCATTTGCAGGCATGCGTATAAGTACATAGGGGAAGAGGATGATAACTACGATTCAGTTTCTTGAAAATGCAGGCATATCTATACAGCAAAACATTTAGAATAAAACATAAGTTGTGCATTTTAAGTCTAGTTGAACTCTGCTCTCGTAATACGCAGCAGGTACTAATATAATGCCTACCTCAAATGAAATCATGTTAGCATTCAGATAATAAAATAAAATTAACATAATGGGATAGAAAATTGTTAAACATTGATCCCTCGTTAAAAAAAATGGAATTAAGCAAGTCGTTTCAAGTTACGGCAACAAAGGTATGTTTTATCTTTTGAACTGGAACTTTTAACAGAATTTTCCGTGAAGTAACAAAAAGCTTAACGACATATTGAAAAAAGTATTAGACTTTGATATATTTCAAAGAAATCCGAATGAAACATTCGATAAATATTACAAAAAGATGAGCATTAAAATTGTATTAATATCCTCCCGAAAGCTTTTAAAGCTATGATGCTGTACGCGAGGCACTGAAAAGAGTAATTTAAATTTGTGCAAATGTCTTCTGATGTTCCACCAAATACTTGAGAGAAAAGATACTCGTTAAGGAGAAAATTCGCTTTGGAGTCAATGAACATTTTGATTTTGATTAAATTGTAAAGAGGAAGTCTTATTTAAAACTCTTTGATAAAATTAGCATCCCACTTAGATATTTTGTGATAGAGTTGTAGCGTTCTAAATCGAGCTGTTACACATTTATTTAAACATTATTGCACAATAAAAGAAAGTACAGATTGCGGACTTAATGCCAGGCGGCATTCTTCACCAGTCAACCATGGGCTAAACCGAAAGATGGCTAAGTTGGTGCAGGGTCATATGTACATTTCGAGTAGAATAAAAGATTGACAATACTTACAAAACTATATAATATGATACATACATAAGTAATATATACATACATACATAAATAAATTCACATTGTGAATATCTTTAATTTAAAGTAGACAAATTAATTCAAGTACTTTTGCGATCTACGTAGCATAGTATCGAAATCGTCGTTTTCAATAAATTTACATTTAATTTACTCTTACCTTCCGATCTACCGATCAATGCCATTTTGATCAATGTTTCATGAATGCTTGTTATGTGTAATAAAATCGGTTAACACGATTCCGTTTGTATGAACAAGTTACAAGCTCTTATGAAACGGCCTTTATAATTTAGACCCTATTTTGTAGACCTACGATTACGGTGCAAGTGAACCGGCAATATGTTAGTGACATGCGCATGGCCCATAACTAGATGCCTTACGACCAGTTATAACGTTACAATTTTACAAGCTAAACAGCTTGTAAAATTTTAACTTTATAAAGAGCGCGGCAGCAAAGAATAATTATAGCTTAGACTAACTAATGATGTTTATTAATTCTCTACCTACGGGGAATATTATAGCTATCCCCATACTCTAAGTATTTAAACGGTAGAGTTACAAAACAGCTAAGTACAGCCTACTTCTTACAAAGAGATAGGAAACTCCATTAAGGAAAGTTGTAAATGAGGACCTGACGGTAATGTACCTAGGTGATGGACAGACTAATTATTCTGAAGTAAAAGAGGTAGATATCAAAATAAGAGTAACGACGGAGCAGATCAAAGTTCTACGTACAACCATGCAACATTTATTGAAAAGTAGCCTTTATTTTAAAACATGTACCAACGGGATACACATTGCGCAAAGTATTCCTAGAAACGAGATCTAGATATAGAGCGTGTCCAACTTCCAAAAAGTGTTCAGTAAACAATGAAAAGTTCTGCAAACTAGTTAAACATCGTCGTTCTAGATTTAAAAAAAAATATAGTTACGCCAGCCAATGAGCAATGAACTGTTAACAGATTATCAAGTGGTTAGTGGGTGATGGACGTATGCACCGCGCAATATGTATCCACGTGAAGGTCGCGGAGGCTGTGGCCGGGAGGGGCGAGGGCGGGGCGGGTTAGGGCGGAGGGGAAGGTTTGCATGCGAAATACCGCGTACCGGGGCGGAGCACGCGGCGTGCGCTCGGGTCGGCGGGCGAGCAGTCACTGCCGCCGCGCGCGCCGCGGCCGCGCCGCAGCCTCCCGGCCGCCGGCCGCCCGCCCAATCGCTTGCCCTATTCCCTTCGAGATCGAAACGGCATCGAGTGAGTTAGTTACGTAGTACCTGTGGTACGTTACTCGAGTTAATGATCACATTAAACTGACGTGTGCCGGAAGGTATTCTGTGGCTTCGCGTTAATTTGAGCGCACCGGCGTGACGCGCATAGCCACCCGTCAACTCTTACGGGGCCGTACTTTTATTAGCTTCCTGAACCTTTCTTTTTCTTAGTAAGTACTTCTTAAAATTATAGCTCAATTAAATGTTCATTCTTCTGGAGCAGAGCCAGTATTTTAGGAGTTATCTATAGAACTCGTAAAATACTTGGTCTGTCTAGTACGAGCAACAAGTGAAAACAAGCTTTGGTTGCCGTCCCTTCACCCGTGGCGTGTACCATTCAGCAGTGGTACCTAATATGATAAAAGGCATATACTACAATATTAATAGTATTTATATTCGTACTCACATGACGGCCACTGTACGAGATAGAGTCTCGTTTACTTTATTACCGGTCACCGCATAGTAATTTCGTGTAGATTCAACAAGTATTTTTGGAACTTTGTAAAAATAAACAATTAGATCATACATTTTTATGAAATAGTCCGATCATGGTCCTATGTGAAACTCTGGAGGAATTTCTGATAAAAAAGCGTTAAGACGAAATAGTAGATGACGGATTCCATTTCTAAAAAAAAAGGTTTTATAAATTCAACTCCTATGGTGAATTTAAATGTTATAGTTGCTTAATGCCTTTATACGATACCTATTCAATAAACTATCATTACCTTGTTAGAGTCGGACAGTCTTCAACTCTACTTAATATCTAATGTAGAGACAACAATATTTGTTGAGACTCCAGAGCATAAATATGATATTATGGTCTTCGTGTCCTGTAAACTCCTGTACCTACTTCGATATACTTATACGACACCGTAATTTTAATAAAACTGCAACTTTTTATATTAAAATCTAGTGAGATTGAGTTTGTGTTGCATCAAAATCTCATCACCTCGCGTACTGCCGCGTTAATCTTACATAGGTTGCGCGCGGCAAAACTTTTCCATGCATGTTTACCGACCTTTTACTCAGTTGAATTTGTTCGCTATTTTCATAGTAACACTAGTGTAGGCTATAGAAGTGTAAGTTGCGGAAAGTTTCCAAAAAGCTAGGAGAGTTATTGGAAATATTCGAAAAATTTACAAGAAATAAAGGACGTTTCCATTTCAGATAATGGTAAATTTTGTTTCCTAAGTATACGAAATGTGAGATGATGTTTGTATGTGAAAATTCCGCAATTTTGTAAAAGTTCTGATGGTATTTGTGTGGATCAACTTTTTTTGTTGTTATTCTGTCCCATAAGTCAGGCGATAAAAGTATTAAATAATAATATAAAAGCATAGTTTTTTAAGGAATGTTATAGGTAGTACGTTCTACTACCTATGCTAAGGAGATGGACCATTATGGAAAGGGATAGCCATTCAGAGCCCTTCAGATCATAGGATTGGCGTAATAAAATGTCTATACAACACACTTATATTTGGTTATTTTAAATACCATAAAACTAAGGTTTTAAGAGTGACCCGGGCGACCGTAACCATGACAACGAGCGACATGAAATAGTAGATCCACCGACCTACATTAGGAGTGAAGTCCGTTAGCAAATCGTGGAATCGCGGAAAGTTGAAAAGGTATTAAAAAAAACGGCCAAGAGCATATCGGGCCATGCTCAGAGTAGGGTTCCGTAGTTACGTTTCCGTCACAATAAGCTAAACTGGAGCTTAAAGTATAGTAGATTATTAACCAAGGGATGAACTGTGGATAGTACGTCTTTTTACTATGAAGGGGAAACTTTTTACGATAACTCAAAAATAGCTAAACTGATCATGTCCGCTATAGTTTTCATTTAATGTCTTTCTTAAGCTCTACTTCCACGATTTTTTTTCATATTTTTTTGACCTATGGTTCAAAAGTTAGAAGGGGGGGGGGAGACACAGGGTTCCTAGTTGACTACGGAACCCTAAAAACATGTTTTTAGTGACAGCAATGGTTCATCGGACGAGTCTACTTATATGTGTGTGGCTGTTACACCCTTCTGATCGCCATAGGTCGCATATTGTTTTTCATGCTCTGAAAGTACTCAATTATGGTTTCTGGTTTCTCTACTTCTTTTATTTATCGAGGCACGGGAATTCTCGACCAGGATTTCTCGAGTTTCTCGAGTATCTCGAGGAATTTTAAGTTTCAGTAAAACACCATGTTATTTTAATTTTTTTGCCGTATTACAAATCAGATTCATAGAAGTTGCGTAGGTGAGATCAATAATTAAAAAAAAATGGTTTTAAGTAACCATGCACTTACCTACTACTATACCTAACTTATTAAAATTATTAGGTACCCTAACATTAACTTGGTTAACAATTACGAGTAATTTCCAACGATTCGCCATACCTAAGTTGTTCAAAAGATCGGTGCAAGTTATATTTCGTCCATTTTACCATAGTGGTGCTCCATGTACAACAATCTATAATTAAATAAATAAATAAAACCCGAGTTTTCTCTTATGTACAAATTAGTAAAAATTATAAAAATCTGCAAAGAGGTCACTTATACAATTATGAGTATGACCGCGCATACCGTTTCTTATCCTCGATGATTGATTACGTACTTCAAATAAAGACTATATTTTTATGATTTAATTACAAATTTCGGATTTTTTCGTATAGTTGCCAAATTTCATAGTTCTAGGTTAACGAAAAGTACCCCATATATTTTGATTCCCTTTAGAGTGTCGAAATATACATTTTTGCGGTATACACGTACGTACCTTTTTTTACATTAACTCAGAAATTTGATTATTTCACAGCTTCATAGAACTGTAGACCTGAGTATATAAATAAATAAATATTATAGGACATTATTACACAAATTGACTAAAGTCCCACCGTAAGCTCAATAAGGCGTGTGTTGTGGGTACTTAGACAACGATATATGTAATATATAAATATTTATAAATACATAGAAAAAAACCCCTGACTCAGGAACATTTATCTGTGCTCATCACACGCCTAAATGCCCTTTTCTGGATTTGAACCCGGCACCATCGGCTTCATAGGCAGGGTCACTATTACCAACTAGGCCAGACCGGTCGTCATATGGTTTTAATTTCTACTCGATACCTCCACGCGTTCCCGAGATAAAAGGTATTGACAGACAAATGGACGAACGGATGGACTGACAAACGAAGCTCGACACACAACATGTTACGAGTACACGCGTGTTTTTAAGTACTAGATAGTTAAGGCCCGATTCGGACTTTAAGATGCGTCAAATATTAGGTCTAGATACGATATGCATCGGATATGTCAGTTTATCAACGTTTCTTCAAACAAAACGTCACTTTTGACACTGACATATCCGAACCATATCAAATCTAGACCTAATATTTGACGTATCTATCTTAAGATCCGAATCAGGCCGCTATTACCTAACCTAATCCTTTAGTGCACAGGACCTGAATTCTAGCTCTAACCCGGATTAGTTTGTAGAGGGTAACGGCCCAATTCGAACAATATTTATGAGATGTCGAACCGATACGATAACAATCTGGCAGTATCAAAGTGACATTTTTGGTTGAAGAAATGTCACTTTTGATACTGACACATCAGTACGTATCGGTGTTACTTTTTATAAGCATTGTTCGAATTCGGCCGTAAGTAATAGGTAAACCGTCTATTACTAGCCACCCTCTAATTACTGGCCACCTTATAATAAAAGGGATTCTGGTTTAATAATCACACAATCTAAGTTATATTTAAGTTATTTAGTTAGGCAAGATAGTTATTTAGTTTACTTGAATTGTGTAAATAAATAAATAAAATTCTTATTTTAGCCATTTCAGTATAAAGTGGCCAGTAATTGGAGGGTGACCAGTAATAAACGGTTTACACTAACGTAGCTACTTATACAGAAAACTCTCTCGCTTAATCATCAGCATAGAGAGAGAGAAAGTTTTAGTTGACCATATAATTAGGGTTTCTATAATTCTTTGAAATTGGTAAGGGACAATATGGTAGTAACGGCGTTACATGGGGGTGCAAATATGCATTCTCATAGATGATTGTGACTATTTATATAAGTATTCTGCAGCGGTATTGATATACGGGACAAAAACCGAACGGGAGGGGAATAATACGGGACGCGGTACTCAAATACTGTAACAGTCCAGTATATACGGAACGTATGGCAACCCTACATATAATTAACACATAGTTAGGAAAATAGCAAGATAAATACCTAGATGTCTTGGTAAATAGGAATTTGTAATTATTCAATATTCGTGGCTATGCGCTTTGTGCGAAACCTAGCCTGACCTAAGTTATATCTAACTTTGACATTATAGTCATCAATAAATGTTAATGGTATCTTAGATATTATAAACTACGATCGTATGCTTTTACAAATTGGAGAGATCATATCTAGTTCTAAACTTAAATAGAACTTTTTTTAATTTGTCACCACCGTGGCGTGGTTCATAACCATGATATGATTGTAATAACCGGTCTCGCTTAACAAAGCTCCGCAAAGCGACGTTCTCTGTTCGTAGGCGCTACATATGTCTTTTTCCATGTTATCGGCTACGCTTGTAGCGCGTAGCTCGCACTGGCACTGAATGTGTTAAGCTTGTCCATATATTATGTACACTTAAAATATGCTTAATGAATGGATATACTTTTGAAAAGTAAAAGTGTTCAATCTTTCAAAAACATCTGGACAAAATTTGAGAATGACCATCTACCAACCAACCATCTATCTACCAACTCGTATAAACTGTTAATTAGTCAGGCCACACACAGTAAAATTATTCAGTGAAATACAAGAAACAAAAATAAATAGGTATCTACTACTCTCGTCTTGTCAGCTTTATACATTTCGATGCTACCAGTGTACGCGGCAAATATCTCAGAATAAGGTTGTCTGATTGAAATCCACCCTGTCAATACCAAATGCCATAAACCTGAGAGTTTATTGCCTCAAGGGATTTAAGAATTCGGTACGCAGCGGTTGTGCTTAATGGACTGAGAGTAACAAAATATACCTATTACTTATGGTTTTACTTGAGGTTCATGGTATTAAGGTAGCAAGAAGGTGTTCAATTATTGTTTCATTACAAGCAAGCTCCGCAAGCCGGTCGGAATCGAGCTTTATGGATGCCTCGTCACTGTGCACAGTAGCTTTTGGCTTTGACTTATCGCACCTTATTATAAGTATCCGTACTCAAAATAACAAGCTGTTTGTTAACACAACATCTACTTCTTGCTGATTTTAAAATGAATATTGCGTGGATTTTTTGAGAAAAAATAATATGTTAAAAATATATAATGAAAAATATATAAAGTAAGTATATTTTATTACATTATTAATTCTTAAGGGACGTTTGTAAGCAAACCTTAATAAAGCACTGAGCGCGTGTGTGGAATGCGGACGAATAATTAGGAGAGCAAAGAAAATGAAGGCGGCTGTCGCACAGAAAATAACGTGGGAGTGATATCATCTCCGAGTTATAGTGTAGTTTGGAACGTGATCCGAAAGTAGGCCGACTTTTCTGTTGAAATTGTCTGAGATAAACCTTTTTCTCAATATAATTCCTGCAAGTACAGACCCTGTTGCCGGCTTAAAAGACTCAAAATATAATTACAGTTTTGGAAAATTTGCTTGTTTGTAATAATTTTGACGAAAATTTATGAGCTCCATGGCTATTCAAGCCGAGCAGAGGAGTTTTCCGGCAAAATAACTTGCGAATATTGTTGTTCGTTAATATGACAGCGGACTCGGTTATCCTAAGGTAATGATCCCTTCGGTGATGTTTTGTCAAGCGGGAGGAAAGTTAACACCGAACTCAATTAAGGGTTTCCTGCTGAGAAAAGGTAGGATACTTGATACAATATTTGTTTTTTACGCAATTTTTATCTTTTACGCAAATACCTACGTTCGTTATTTTCTTAATATGTTGGTACCTGTGTCTTTGATATTGCCTAACTCAACCCTGGCCTAGCCTAGCCTAGGGTCGGCAACGCGCATGTAACACCTCTGGAGTTGCAGGCATCCATAGGCTACGGTGACTGCTTACCATCAGGCGGGCCGTATGCTTGTTTGCCACCGTCGTGGTAAAAAACTGTGTCTTTTAACGGGTGTCTGGATATTTTAAAAAATATTTCAAGTCTGTCTTTATGTTCATAAGATATTTTTATCTGTTAGTTTTGTAACTGCTGCATTAAAAGAGGACAAACCAAATAATAATTTTACTGAACATAAGTAAAACATCGTTGTATACTCACCATGGTGGCCTGAATGCTTGTATACGTCGTCGTGGTACTCGTGGTTTAATAAATGACGCATTGATATTTTTAGTCTAAAAGAAGGAGGGGGATGTAACAGTTTCGTTACTTAGATACTGACAGACAACGCACAGCCTAAACAGTTGAAAGTAGAGCTTTAAGATTTGTAACATATGTATACTCGTATTTTTCAAATGAGTCAATTGATTTCAAACTCAGATAAATCCATCTGTCAGATTATGCTATTCTGCTATTAAGAAAAGAGAGTCGAATGGATTTACCTGAGTTTGAAGTTAAGCGACACAAATGTTGTAGAGCTCCACTCAGATTTAAATTAAATAAATTAATTTGAAATTAAACGGACGGCGATGCGAGTAGAGGCCCGTAGTAGCCTATAAAGTGTTCCACTGTTTCGGATTTTATTTTGGAATAATTTTCATTTTATTTTTGCTTCAATATAAATTATGTCAACTGTACCTCTATAATATAGTCATCATGGTGGAGCTTTCATGGCTATCCTGTTGGAGTCTAAATGATGGGATATTTTGGAGCACGTTCCATCATGACAATACTTGAATATTCGAAATGACCTACGTGACGATTTGCATGAATTTGGGGTAAACTCCGAAAAAAAATTGATCAAAATACGTCTGTATTCATCTCTGAAAAGCCTACAGCGGCTGCATTTCATTAATATTCAGTCAGGTTAATAAATTATTATATTAGTTGCGATCGTAACTTAGCAATACGATAGACAACTGGACTACTAAGTTGCACCTATGTTGTCACAAATAACAATTCTGTTTTTATGTTTCAAGTCTTTAAAGTGTCTCGTATACATGTTTGCCTTACGAGCTTTTGAGCAATCATCATGTATCGCAGTCAAGCTTCGATTGATGCTAATTTGTACTTAATTTGTCACTTTGTACTACTACGAAAATTTGGCTTATTGCCGATGGTACATTTTATTGATGGTAATATTTATGTAAAATAATATCAGTAGTCTCAAAAAGCGCGATTTTTGCGAGCCTTTTTGTCACTTAACAGGCAAAACGAAGCGTAGATGGTAAGAGACCGATAAGGGGTGAAGCTCGTTGAACTGAGAATCTGACCTGAAATTCTTATAGTAGAACCTAGGTACCTACTAAAATCAGGCAAGCATTCGTCTCGGTCGTTCCAGTAGAAAGTGAGTTCAAGATCTGTAAGAACTAAGTAGGTACCTAGTAAAGAATCCAAAAAGCAGGCTTTCGCTCAAGCATATCAAGGTATTCTTCTGTTACTAACATTTGTCGGATGTAATATAATACTAAACACTTTACTAGTTTTGACTTTTTTTTATTAATGAATCAGAACAAAACTTAATATTTGTATCTACCCTACTGTCGGTTATGCATAATTCAAGGTATACTGACATTTTAAAAATATAATTTTAGGCAACATGGAGGTATTGGTGTACTTGCTATATATTCTAAAACTGATATGATTATGTATTATATTTTTGAAATCTGAATACGCTTATTAAGCATAATATTGCAAATAATTAATGTGAACAATCCAATGTCAGCAGTTAATATGCCTACTTTAATATTTTATAACTATCATTTTTTAGTTAAAATATATGTTGAATCTTAATATTTCTGTGAAAACAACCTACCTAAAAATTTTAGGTTATATGTCAAATGCTAACATATAACCTTTTTCACTGAACTCCGTCATATATATATTGGCCTGTCATAGGCGAACGCTTGTCAGATCTCGGTAGACGATGTGAATACAGAACCTGTTGCTTGGGGCGCTTCGATAAATAGCTCGGGGCACGGAATGTCGATTACAAACGTTAACTTGACTTGACTTAAATAAATAATGCTCGCCACTTATTTTTGCCCAGAGATTGAATCATGATAATTGAATTTTTTTTGGATGAAATGTCCTTTGGATAGTTACGAGTATTAAATACTCATATGATAGGAAATGTAGAATTGGCAGTTTTTTACAGAAATCAGCCTTGGCTGTGTGTTATACTTACGTCAACTTTCGTTAGGAAAATTTAACAAAATCCCTCTGGCAGACGTGGATTAACCGCCATATCTTCATGCCTTCATTGTTGGCGCATCGCAAACGGCTTTATTCGGCATGGAGACTAAAACGCAATAGTTCTTTGTTTTCAAGGGGGCAAAGTTGTTGTTTAGCCGCTCGTGCTAATATTGATACGCGAGCAAGCGAAAGATTCCAAAATTGAACCACGTGCGTAGCGAGTAGTTCGAGAAATGGAATCTTGAGTGTTGCGAAGGTTTCAAGACTCGAGGGATAAACAAACTTTGACTCCGAGTAAAACTCATACTATGCAATACCAAAAAATAAAAAACGAAATCAAATCCAAATGATACGTTCATAAAAAAATTCGTAAAAAAATTATCATTCAAAATCATCATTTAAAAGTAAATTCTCCCAGCCAACATAAAGAAAGAACTCAACATTTGCACCTGATTACTTTGCCCCACATGCGGATAAAATGCAACTTTCTCATTAGTTATTGAACAAGCAAGAGGGCCTTTACCAGTTGGTGGGGTGAAAAATAATATATTATCATCTCCCTTCATCTTGTGAGCCGCTTTGCGCGATCTTTCTTCGTTTCATGTATCAGTTCCAATCTCTCCTTATCCACACCGGCATATTAATAAATCGCAATTAACCTAAGATGGGGGTTTCTATCTTAGTGGTATATTTCTACCATTTCACCCGCGACAGAACAGAGACGGTATAAGCATTTAGTGTGAGAGGCTGTTTATTTTTTTTACGTGTTTTTTTCATACAAATAAATGTTCCCAAATATCGCAAAATCAGACATATCGATTGTATATATTTAAAGGCGGTACGTTTCACTCGATTATAACAACTAATTATATATTATTTGTCGATATAACGGTTAATTAACAAGAAATATACATATAAATGTCATTTTCTTATCAGGTATAACTCTCGTGCGGTAGAACAGGCATTTGATATAATATCTTTCAACCTAATGCTAAGATTCTATATTGCAAATATGTACTTTATAAAAGGTTTTAATATAACATTATATTTTGTAGATATAGTTTTTGATGTTTGAGCATTGAACGCAGTACCAAGTATGGTATAGGTTAGACAAATAGACATAGGTATACCATACACAGAGTTTAAAGAGTAATGGGGCTCGCATAAAAACGTAGTAAGTACAAACGCTATTTATTGGGTAGGTTTGTCAATTAAATTAAATTATTTATTCATAAAATTTACATTTGATACGTCACTATACAATTAAATATTATATTATATACAATAAATATACTTTACAAGCCTCAGCTAGTTACCTTATGTCTATCAGAGTGGAAAATAGAAGCTCCAAAAAGCGGGGCTTCATCGACTTGTCACCTGGTCGTATTTACTACGTAAAAACCTATATTAGTAAGAAAAAATACAGAAATATTATGATTTATAAATTTAAGTTATGATCGTAAAGCTAATGTTATGGCATGTAATATTCATTTCATTTTTCAGTCATTTATTAATAGTATTGGTGCTTCAATTTTTTTCGATTAAATATTTCATGTATCTAATGCTAATTCAAAATTATACCATATGATATGTTGTTATATCGAGTGAAAGTAGACTATTTATTGTTATAGCGATCATTACACATTTAAAGCATTTATGAAATACTAGCGTTAGTTCTTGGAAAAGTTTTCTTAACAGATGGACTGTTATAATAACTTATAATCAGACAAAGAAGTTCTTGTGGCAAAATAAAGTGATTGACAAAATCAAATATCGACATGTCTATTATCGATATTACCTTGGCGCTATAGACATTTTTAACATTGTATATTAAGATATAGCTACTACGAAATGCACAACACGTCCTGTATCTTCTTTGGTATATTGGTAGTTTTGTATTCTTTTGGCATTGTTTACTACAGTTAACGATTTTATTTTGAAGTCTAAATATATGTAATAAAGAAATTATGTATCGATTTGTAATTGATTTGCATTCTTTAAATTTCTCGATAATTTACAGGAAGTAGAAGTTACATTTTTTACGTTTTTGCCACAAAAACTTCTATGTCTGCTTATAATTTTGCAGAGGTGATAAGTAAGGTAAGTAGGTAGGTGAGGTATGTTAACAGTTATATTTTACTAGCGTCAGGTAAAACATGGTCGTTTTACTGTCGAAAACAAATGACGTTTTTAAAAAACGTTGTTGAATAATTGCCATTCAGCCCGGGCGCTCAATCCGCGCGCCACTAATGGCCGCCGACGCACGTCAATCGCGCACACAATCCAATTTCACACAAATCACCCGCTTTCCGCTTCAAATATTGATTGTGCATATGGGGAAAGGGACATACAATCAAATTTAATCGTTATACAGTTTATTGTATGCTTAATAATTTGTAAGCCTACCTGTCTTATGTTATATCGCTAGTTTTAGAAGGAAACGCTCTTTCGTAAACATATTCGTGTCATATGTATTTGCGTGTCAGGGTTTAGGATTACAGCAGGGCTGATGGCACCTCACTAATTTTCAAAGTTGACAGGAAACTGAGCGATTATAGCCAAGTCAATGAAACTTTGGAAAAGGTACTAGAATGGTTCACAGCAAATAACTTACTTCTTAATGCGAAAAAGACGAAATGTGTCAAATTTTCGCTGCCGAATGTAAGAAAATCTGAAACTATCATCACATTAAATGGCGAAACGCTGGACCTTGTCGAGAATACGGTTTTTCTGGGCCTTACTTTAGATAGTAAACTGCAATGGGCCCCTCACATATCTGCCCTGGCGAAAAGGTTGAGCTCTGCCGCGTATGCAGTAAGAAGAATCAGGCAGTTTACTGACGTGGAGACAGCTCGCCTAGTTTACTTCAGTTACTTTCACAGTATTATGTCTTATGGCATACTGGCGTGGGGCAAAGCAGCTGACATAGAAACCATCTTCGTTCTTCAGAAGAGGGCAATCAGATCTATTTATAACATGGCTTCTCGTGACTCACTGAGAGAACGATTCAAGGAAATAGATATTCTCACAGTAGCTTCACAATACATACTAGATGTGATAATGTATACGCATAAGAATATAAAGTCCTTTAAGAAACTGTCCGATATCCATAGTTATAATACGCGAAATAAACATAAGTAAGTAGTCTCCAAGTTTCGTCTACAGAAAGTTAAAAAATCGTTCATGGGAAACTGTGTAACATTTTATAACAAAGTACCCTTAGAGGCATGGAACCTGCCCTATACTTCATTCAAGCAATACGTCAAAAATGCACTTCTCAAAAAGGGATACTATAAAATAGATGACTACTTGGGAGACACGGAATCATGGCCAAGTATCCAGTCTCAAAAGCTGTAATAGTTTTGCGTGCAGTGTCCCGGAGAGGCATATGGCGCTGTTGTTTCTAGCTGTTCAACCTTATGTATTAATGTTTGTTATGTTTTAGTTATTTTGATGATGACATTGACATATTAAATACATAGTAGTTATGTATTCTGTAGAACTAGTTTTAAGATTGTTAGCTTAACAGTCTCTTGACGTGAAATATGTATTTCATACAATTTTTTATTTTTTTAATTCTTTGACATTTGGAGAACCTTTACACCTCCAAATCTTATTATTGTGTATTATTATTTTTCTCAGACCGTGGGGACCTTATACATCTCCAAACTTAATGTATTAACCGTGGAGACTATACGTCTCTGTCATATTGTATAACATACTTGACTTGGTACATACTAGTTATGTACAGAATGTAGCATTAGTTTATGAGACTGCTAGTTTAACAGTCCAGACGCGGTTTATTTATTTAGTATAAATTTTATTTTGACACTTGGAGAGACTTTACACCTCCAAATTTTATTAGTATTAGTACTCTGACATTGGGGACCTTTTACATCTCCAGATTTAATGTGTTTTTAACCATAGAGACTATACATCTCTATTGTATTGTATTAATTATTTATTTTAAGATTGTTATAATGTAATGTTTACCCAGGTATTGGCTGTTGTATTTATAAATGTTGTTATGTATTTTTTATGTCACTATATGATGTTACTATAAATGTTGTATTGACTTGTAAAAGAGCCCTTGAGGCCTACTTGCAGAATAAATTTTTGAATTTTGAATTTTGAATTTTGACACACTTGACAAGTTAGTGTATAACAAAAAAAGTATAGTTTAAGAGGAAAGGGGATGACCGTTTACCCTTGGTTTGACTTTTTCGTTTTTTTTATTATTCTAAGAGTTAGGAGCGAAATATAAATAAAAAATACGAAAAAAATTGAACAAAGGGGGCATAGCTGCGGGCGGTTGCTATACATGAAATTGTGTCAAAATATTATCATTAATGTTAATAACCAGAGACGAAATTGGGGACTATAGGTATACGGTTTGGGGCGATCATCCACTTTCGTCTTAAAATGTTTTTTGACTACAACAACCCTTCTATTATTAGAACATATTTTTCAAAAATATGTGCATGCAATAGTCATAAAAGAACGGCAAAGTGAACTAGCGTGGGCAGTACTGCAATTTGCGGATAGTGCCCATTATTTCATGGAAATCAGATATCCGTTTTCAGAATTCCATCAATAATTAATGAATTCGCTTTCAATTAACTTGAATGAAATGCACACAGCGTTGACGTTTTAGTCAGAAAATACGAGAATGTGCAACTAGATATAAGCGTCGCTCTCCGGCTAAAAATTGTGTATCGTGACCGTAGCCGTGGCTTAATCTGCTGTAATAGTATTTTATTATGTGACTGCTACATAATAAAAGTCATTAAAATACGAGTGTGGGTTTAAAAAACAAACAAATTGAGTTCTTCTGTCTCTTTTTAAAAGGACTACACGATTGTTTTAATGCCTAATTATGTACAGTTACATACACTTTTTTATCTACACATATCTAAACACTTATTATGAGACGGTGTCTCCGAAATATTTTTATCGTTCATTTTACACGAAACTTTTGCATAGTTGGTTTAAAATCAACAAAAATAATGATTTTTATATTTATAAACTAATTAAACGATAAACTGTACATCATATAGCGGTAATGAAAACTTTTTTCAGGCATGTGACGCATCCGTAGTTTTGTTTTAATTCATAGACAAACTAGAGTCGGGGGCCGATTGCCATATCGTACGAACGAAACGATACCAACATACGAGATATGTCAAAATTATGGAAGGTAGAGGCAAGGAACAGAAACTCCTTAGGCAGAATTGTTGCAAAAGTGTCCAGCTGTCAACTATAAATAATAGTTCCAAATCGTTCGTGATCGTTATTGTCGGAGTGAAGTGCGCTGTCTATGATTAGGTTTTTTTCTCAAGTATTCTAGGTATTGTAGCGCCACCTATTTATGGTTTTTTGTCGGACACTTTTTGGTATATGGAGATTTGGTTCCTTGCCTCTACTTTCCATAGTCAACATGGTATATAATTGACATTTCATTTGGAATAAAACGTCATCTCGCCTGATTTAGACAGAGACATGTCAGTCGCTTCGCTTGACAGACAGATGAAGTGTGCGAAAGGGAAGCCATGACGTATATGAACAAGCCATAAGTGCGAAAGAGGCAGACTACATATGAGAAAACGTAACCAATTTTGAGTTCGAAGGCGGCCGAGGCGGCCAAAATCATATTGCCGTATTTTTTAACGTGAAAAATATAAGAGCATCAAAAAGAAAAATATATATTAAGTAATTTAGTGACGATGGTGTCATGTTGTGTGCCGGGTTGTAGTGTTTCAGGGCCAAAAAACCCAGGAAAATACTCATTTCACAGGTTATTATGATATTCCTAGCGAAATTTTCGTAACGATATTTTATCAAATGAACAGCATAAAAAGTGTAAAAAACCAATTTATACAGTTCATTATAAGTTTTTCTTCAATTGTGTGTTAATATTTCATCATATTAGTCAATATTTTAGAATATTTTGTGTAAAAACCTAAACTGTTACTTTACGCTAGGGCTTGACAAAATGTTCATATGACTGTATCGATAACTTGTCGGTATATAAGTAGGTATGGAATTAGTTGTTCACAAGATATCATTAAGATATTACCTTTACAACCGACTTAAAATATTTTTGAAGGTGCACATGTTTAGCGATAAATTTAAACTTCACTTTCCAACACAGTACTTACATTTTATACACTTTTCCACGGCTTTGCCGTCAACACAAGGAAACACAAGACAGCGTATACTTGTACACAGCGTATACACACCCAACCCAACTTGTCAGCAGGAAAAGGCGCGAAATTCAAATTTTCTTTGGTAAGTCAACTCTTTGCGAACACATTTTCAAACAACTTCAACTTTATCATTTTCAACTTTTTCAAACACATTTGAAAAAGTAGTCGATAAAGCAGTTAAACATCGATAGATTATTAATATGTTGTAACATGACATCACTATTTTTGTTCGCACATAGACAATTTACGCACACACTTGCATTTCATTTTTGGTCACACTTTCGAAGTTTGACAGTCGTTCTATACTATCCTATTTCTATGGATTTAGAATAGAGGTCTAATCAAATTGCTTTTTTTCACAGATGTTCGAAATTTGAATGTCATTACCTAATCAATTTTGATATAATAACAATTACATTTTCACAGATAAGAAATTTGTAGTAACAAAACAGTTTATCGTTATGTTGGCTTTTGTTTATGGATTTTGAAAGCATCATAGAGAGTTTATGATATGTGTGTAGATAATAGAACTTTACCAGGAATTTTCATTAAATACTTCACCTATTTGTCAGTTTACTGTGTTATTTGTGTGTTATTTTTATTTTGAAATTTGTTCATTTAGAAAAGTCATTTGACACAGTGCTGTAATATGCAGGGTGATTCTGCAGATGTGACCATCAAATTCAGTCCCCACGCATTCAGTAAATTATAAGCAACTATTTTGTACCAGTATTAGTGAGATTGAAACATTTGTTTTCTAGTGAACAAAAAAAAAAGTTTTATATTAATTACGACATGCATAAATGCCCTATAATTAGAATACTTCGGTCAAATATCGATACTCCTTGCTTTATCCATTACTCATTACAAGTTTAAAATTGAATATCATCAAAGTAGGTAACCAGCTACTTTTGAAAAATCGTATCACATCTAGTGTGACATTCTCTTTCTTCATAATCAAAGTTCTGTCATAATGGTTGAAGAAGTATTATCCAGGAACCGGTCTGCTATCCCCTGCGAGGGTGTATTCGTAAGTCTTTGCTTACCAAAGCCGTTGCTCTCTAAAACCCTTTCATTCGGCGCCTAGTCCTGATATAATTGTCATAATACGGATAAGCAGTTCTTTATTCGATTGTCTGATACCCTCTAACGTTAGCGCTAACCTCTTCAAGGGGTATCCTTTATAACGCTTACGCCATTTTCAACTTTGTCTTTACAAAAATAGGATCAATATTGCCAATTTATGTTTAAAGTGAAGGACTGGACGCTAGATACAGCGCGTTGACAGCACAGGGGTCATACTTTTTTGAATTAGGAAAGCGATACCCTTTCATTTGTAGCGGTAGCTCTGAAAAGAAAACCCCTTCCTAGAGCTAAGAAAAATGAATGGGTAATAAAGTCAAAGTGAAAGGAAATCGTTGGGGCTATTCGATAAATGACTAAACGACTATTAAAGGCTTTTTTCTGGGAAGGAGTGGTCGTCCATGGTGAACGATCCATAAACATTTACTGAATGTCAGTAAATGTTATAACTACACACTCAGTAAGTATTAATGGATCCAATCCTGAGAAGGACCAATCGTAGGATTACCTTATATAGTTGCATACAACTTTCTCAGACAGTAACATACAGTTAGTTAGACAGGAGTGTACAGACTATTACACAAGCATCAATTGTAGACCGTCCCCGTTTGAGTATATTCCCATACGTAGCGTGGCGCTGTACGTCTAATTTGGCATTAAAACGAAGCCTAATCTTAAATATAATGCAAACTCCGTCTTAAATGTTAGTGTTGAATATTTGTATATTCGAAATATAAGTATATCCCTACCTAAATTCATTATTAGTGTCACTTATAATCGAATGATCCCCCAAATTTCCAAAATGCAACTAAGCAATTTTTGACCATCTTCCCAAATACATTCTAAAGTCGAATCTCTACTACAGCAAGTACTTGTTAAACAAATGCCCGCATGTTCGTGACTTGTAGCCCGAGAGCACAAGCAAATAAGAGCCTTTTCAAACTACGCGGTGTCCCGCTAACGGTATGCAGTCGTTTAGAAGTAAAACAGATTGCGGCGGTGTTCTGGTTCTTTGAATAAAACATTAATGGCATACCTTTCACGCGGCGAACGACGCAGACCTTGCCGCGTATTCCGAACATTATTCGCGCAGACCTCGGGAACCTTACAGTAAGGTCATATGAAATTGTTTGTTAACGGTCTCAATTTTATATGGAGATCAATTCGATTTACATTTTGATGTCTAAATAAATATTATCTTTCACACATGCAATTCGCTCGTACTTTAATTTGAAAAAATAAAACGTGAAATTTTGAAACACTGGTATTTTTTCCATTATTTAATTTATTGTTATTTTTTATTTAGAGGTCATAACTAACAGCACGTTTTGCGCTGTTAGTCCTTACCTTTGACATATTCATCTTCAGTCCAATGGTCTTTGACATATTAATCTTTAGTCCAACTTCGAGGCTTGCGTTTTTAAGGTCTTCTAGCAAAAGACGTAACTCGGATGAAGTTGAGGAAAACAAGACTATATCGTCGGCTAAGCGAAGGTTGGTCAGCCTCCTCTCCCCGACAGTCTCTCCTCCCAAGTTTTTGGAACACGTCCTCTAAAGTGCTGGTGAAAAGCTCCGGTGACAGCGGATCTCCCTGTTTAACTTCTCTTTGTACATCGAAGGAGTTAGTACAGAAGACTGAAGTTTTATGGTGGCTGTGCTGTAAAAATAATTATGATTTTCCGATTTACTTTATTGTTATAAATTGCTACTTAAAAAAAAAAAATATTCTAGATTTGCCCGCGATTTCACCTGCGTGGAATTAGTAATTTGGGTAGCTTCTTTTTTATCCAATCTGCTTTTTATTGATTCCTAATACAAACTTCCTTATTTGAGAAACACTTATAAGGCATTCATAAAGTTTAAAAGCAATCATTCAATTTGCGCATACACGATGCATCAATTATCTCACTTTCGGGGTGGAAGTGAGATCATTTTCACCCTCTTAAGGCATAATTTGCGGGATAAAAACTTTCCTATGTCCTCCCGAGACTCGAACTATACCAAATTTCAACTAAATCGGTTCAGCGATTTAAGGATGAAGAGGTAACAGACAGACCGACAGACACGATTTCGCATTTATAAGAACAGTATGGATAGTATGGATGTTATGAATAATTTACATGATAATTATGTCATGATCCTTATTCCTTATTACCATCGCATACCGACATGCTATCTAAAGCAAACTAGAAATGGTATGTTCCCTGATTATGCTTCTACAGGCGGGTCCACACAGAGCGAGCAGTGTCGCGCTCTGCCGAGGGTAAGGCGCGCGCTGCCTCGGCCAATAGTACGGTCAAATTAACTCAAATTTCACTAAAGTCAGGAACTAATTCTAAGGACTAATAAAATCACTACGGATTGTTTTGTATGGGCTAAAAATCGAACTTTATACAATCGTTACTAAATTCACCCCCCCGGAAAGGGGTGAAATCGGCTGAAAATAATGTAATGGTTGTAACTAAGAAGAGAAAAAAGGTGTACTCGGTGCAATTTGGCGTACGTTTTACAACACTTATATCTAAATTCGCACGTGTTATTTATGTTAATTTAAGCTACGGAACAGGTAAAAAAAAAAAACAACATACAAAAAAATCCATTTTGGCCATTGCGGGTCTGGGGAAAGTAATGTACTCGGTGCAAATTGAGTAAATAATTAGAAAAAATATCTAAATCCAATGTCAAATTCGCACCAGGGTGCGACACCCGGAAAGTAGTTTTTCATGTTTTACTGTCGTTGTACTTCGGGGGAAATTTTAATACTATTGGAAATTGATGCAATCATATTCATTTGATTTTGTTTACATTCGCACCCCATAAAAAATTGGCATTTTTATACGGAACATGCAGTTTTGTAATCAAGTACCAAAAACGTAGAGCAATAAATACACAGAAGCGACAAGCGCGTGATTAGTGGCAAGAGAAGGAACGCGCGTAGATGCACCGACGAAGCACGGCTCTTGAGGCACGAGTAGTGGCATGTACCTACTGCAAAAATAGTATGATTTTTTTTCTTTTATACTACGTCGGTGGCAAACAAGCATACGGCCCGCCTGATGGTAAGCAGTATCCGTAGCCTATGTACGCCTGCAACTCCAGAGGAGTTACATGCGCGTTGCCGACCCTAACCCCCTCCCGCCCCTCGTTGAGCTCTGGCAACCTTACTCACCGGCAGGAACACAACACTATGAGTAGGGTCTAGTGTTATTTGGCTACGATTTTCTGTAAGGTGGAGGTACTTCCCCAGTTGGGCTCTGCTCTAGATCTGGAATGACATCCGCTGTGCTGTGCCCTACCACACAGAGCGAGATGACATTCACAATGCCCATACCTCTCGTAAAAGGTTTCTGAGTATGCAGACAGACAGTCAACAAATAAAAGACAGGTACGCTCAATGTTTGTTAAATTCGAAAAATCGCGTTTTTCCATATACTTACGAAAACGTTAGACTACTTAGTTCACTCAATGATTGTTTAAAACAATAGTTCCGTTTTAATGCCAGAAGAAAGATTTGTGCTCGTTGCCCGTCAAAAGTGTCAAACAAACTGTCTCGGAACAATCGCTGCGCGTAGGCTTTGAGATCCGGATCTAGCGGGTCATAAGATCCGGATATTACGGATCCGTTAAATATGGTTATTGACCTATAACCGAAACAATTTTTGAATGAAATTTATGAATAATTTTGTCATTTAAATATAGTATTTTCATATATTTAAGCAATTCAAATACTAACAGCACATCAATTTTGATAAGTACATCATGTCACGCAGTAACTTTATACAATGAATGCGAATGTTGCTTAATGCAAATATTAGATCATTGGATATCCTGATGACTTGGGGCTATAGCCTCAAAACAAAAGCGACCTGGAGGCCAAGGCTAGGATAGTAGAGTAGGAAGGAGAGAAAATTGGTCTGATAATCAACCACTAGAATATCTCCAAATGAATAGGGCTAAGATGGTCGGTTCTTTATCATTTGTCATGAAGGGCATAGTGACAAGTGATAAAAATAGAACCATGCTGCCACCGCAGATCGAAAAGAAAAGACCTACCTAAAGTAATCGGGAAGAGGAGATAGATGTTCGAATCCAAAATGCCCTAAGATGCTCAGCAGCGCTTCACCGAGTTCTAGTAGCCAAGCTGATCAGTAGACTGTCCATGATTCAAGTCTATAAGACAATAATTAGATTTTGATGAATGGCATCGGTAAGTATTACACTTGAACTCTGAATCAGAAAAAAAAGAACAAGTTCTTAGTTAAGAAGACGAAGATCTGGCGGAATATTCTGGGACCTATCAGAGATGAAGATAGAGAAGATGAAAGCGTAGGAAAAATAGGGAGCTAGAGTAGCTAGTTGCGGCACCCAATATAATTAGCGAGATTATAGCCGCACGACTTCGCAGACTTGGTCACTTAGAGTGGACGGGAGAGAATCGGGCTGTGAGAAGATAGGAGCGATGTAGCCCTAAAACGCCCTCGGAGTATCCAACTAGCGTGGAGTGGTGCAGAATAGAGCAGAGTGACGTTGTACTTGTGTCAAAGGCCAAGATTCTTGTTGGATCACTGATCCAGTGAAGTAAGTAAGTATTGCTTTCATAGTTAGTATTTCATGACGAATGAACACGAGGTGAGGCATTGGATGTATTTCCAACTATGCACCAGCTAATCCAGATATAAACCCTCCTTATTAAGTACGGTTTTAGAGATAACATTATGTTAGCTATTATAATAATCAAGTAATCATTTAAAATTGGTTGGGATAATATCATTGTATTAAAACATAGTTAAAAACGTTATTTCTGTGTTATCTAAATCCGTTTATTCGGATATTTATTTTGGTGGATATTCGAATAATTAGAATATCACAATATTCTAATTGCAAACCCTACATATAGTAGACACCCAGTAGTGACACAAATAGGTAATGTAAATACTGCGAGGAGGATCTTGTTTAGGAAATAATCGGACAGACAGACGGACATGACGAATCTATAAGGGTTCCGTTTTTTGCCATTTGGCTACGGAACCCTAAAAACAGAGCGATCGAGTATATTCCTTCAACAGGATGCTCTCTTACAGCATATAAAAAGGGCTTAACAGACCCACATTGGGACCAAATTACCTGAATAGCGACCCACAAATGCTAGATTCTTGCAACTAGGCTTGGCGAAAGAAAAATTATGGACCAGCGTACACCTCTTTGTAGAAAACCCTTCCTGATGCTAGTCTTAGCTGCAAGGAGCTATATTGTCTTGCAAGTGCAAAGAACGCTGTACAGGGTGTGGGTGAGTAAAACACGGATTTAAATACACTATGCTTTGCGCATGCGAAGGTGCATTCTCTGGGACAAAATAACACGTAAAAAAAAATTGTTTAATTAGTGTGTAACTTTAATTAGCTAGATCCGGAGTAAATTATAATAAAACGATCTTAGTATTCTTAATTTTGATAATAATACTTTTATCGAAAATATTACTTTACTATAAATATCGTTCAGCAAGTTACCTTTACTTAAACATCATTTGCCTTGCAAATTGTATTGAAACAGCCATCCGACTCTTGGTGGTGTCATCCGGTATGGAACAAAAATAGTGTAATTTGCTTGTTTATAAACCGATTTTCAAAATTTTAATGGAATTTAATAGCTTACTAATGTAGCATTCATATCTTGATACAATGTTTTCCTGTAAAGTTACTAGTAAAGTTGATGAAAACAAAAAACGGATTTTTTTTCGGGAAAATTTAAATAAAACTTAAAATTTCTCGCAAACTATGGTACTTACAAGGTCAAATGTATAAACGATATTGTAGCGCATTTAATTTTGCTTTTTATGACACCCCACACAAGCTTACATGTGATATACTTTTTGTGGTATACGCAATATTCTGAACACGGCACCGGCCATTTTGATGACGTTATAACTGGTGACTTAACCACGTTAGAAACTGTCTCCCGATGGTTTTTTTGTCAAAATAACATGCTTAACAACATACTAAAATATGGTGCTGGTTTCATCAAAGGCACCTTTTGGGCCCTATATGACCCTAAGGCAAGCGCCTTCATACCTACTCGTATAACATTTTTTTATACAATCAAACACATTTGAATAAGTAGTCGATAAAGCGGTCAAACACCGATAGATTATTAATATGTTGTAACATGACATCACTATTTTTGATCTCACATAGACAATTTACGCACAAACTTGCATTTCATTTTTGGTCGCATTCTTGATATCCTATTTCTATGTATCCGGATCCGAAAAATTGTCGGATATTGCAAACCCTAGCTGCGCGCTGCGCTATCTCCCCGCCCCGCGCGCCCCGCGCCGTGTGCGGCAACCACCTTCGCTTGCAGTTCGTTGTGATTAATTCTATTTACTTTTTGACAAACTTCCGGTAAAAAAAATCTATTTTTTATTTAGTGCAAATGTGGTGTCTTTAGATAAGTACCGTTTTTAAAATTTTCACGTCTCTCTTAATTTCCCCCGAAGCACAATGTACAAAATAATTAAAAATACATGTTCCATAATTTGCCCAGGCGTGCAAAGTTAACTGAATGTTTATAATGCTTTAAAAAGCTTAACTTGAGATTGCACCAACCGACTGACTTATCCTCGAGCCGCAATCGAAAAAAAAAATTTTTTTAGGGTATCATACATTGCACATCTTTTTAATTAAGATATACTATGCACCAAGGTGTTCTCTATACACTACTTAGCTTGAACTCAATAGCTTTTAATTTACTCCAAAATTACGGCACTTTATAGTTTATACCTAAAATTTAACGGTCTTCCGTACATAATAGAAACGGTGCAACTCGGGGGAAATAATCTAGTTGCGCCATCTAACGAATCCAAAAAAAGCACGACTACACGACTTACTTCCATACTTTTCGTTAACTTGACTATACTACAAGGCTTGTCTACATTGGCTGTTTGCCGCGCGAGAGAATTTCCTCGCGACGTTGCTCGCTCTGTGTGTACCCGCCTATAAAGCTTAATCAGCGAACATAACATTTCTAGTTTGCTTTAGGTAGCATGTCGGTATGCGATGGTAATAACAGTGCTTCTATGTGTGTCAAAGGTGAACACAGGCCTGATGTTATCAGAGCATAACATGAAAGAATGCCGTGACTGCACGTGTTGGTTGTAAATAAAAATAAAATTTAATATTGATAGTGAAAAAATCCGTCAGGATACAGTCGTTTGTTCTTTTATTTTATTTTTTATAATACGTCGGTGGTAAACTAGCATACGGCCCGCCTGGTGGTAAGCAGTAGTAGCTCCGTAGCCTATGGACGCCTTCAACTCCAGAGGAGTTAAATACGCGTTGCCGTCCCTAACACTCAGCACCCTCGTTGAGCTCTGGCAACCTTACTCTCCGGCAGGAACACAACACTATGAGTAGGTTCTAGTGTTATTTGGCTGCGGTGTTCTGTAAGGTGGAGGTACTTCCTCAGTGGGGCTCTGCTCTAGATCTGGAATGACATCCGCTGTGCTGTGCCCTACCACACAAAGCAAGATGAGATTCACAATGCCCATATCTCTCTTTTGGACACAGTTTAAGGACATACCCGGGTCCAAAGTCCATGTTTTTTGTCCATTTCTAATGCTATAATACGAATATACGAATATAGAATGAAACTTGTTATTGGAAGAATACGATTTTAAAGTTTAAGCTCAGCTTTTCCTTATTTCAATATGGAATTAAGGTAGGTTTAGGTTTTTAGATCATGATACGGTTGCCAACAATTTAATTAGCAATTTTCAAGGTTTTCTCTAGTGACTTCATCGATTTGAATTCTGTTCTTTTTTAACTTTTGATAGATAGAAAAAATAAAACACGAACAAACCGCACTTTTAGGGGTAAAAACAGCACTTTAAAGATTTGTAACATTTCATGCACAAAAGCTAAACATATGAATATTGCTTCTCAAAATGCGCCATTTTATTTTTGAGGAAACTTATCAATTACTTCTTTTTCTTTAAAATTAGAATTCTAAAACATGATATCCGCGGTACCGAGCACGTATATCCTTCTCCCTCACGCTTAATATGCTCAGTTAGAATGAGAGAACTCGTATTAATATGTACTCCAGATGTCGACTCAGTTTTCATTTTACCTAATAAAAATTCTAGAAGCAATGGTTTTTTTAGTGATAAGATAAGTACTTGTATTAATATCCCTAGGGCCTGATTCACAATGTGTTTCAAATTAACAAATAAATTAACTGCTAGATAAAATTTCATGTAAAACTTAAGCTTATTTGAAGATTGTGAAACGCAAACGATGACTTTATTCGTCAGATAAGATAGCTTATTTAAAGACTTTACTTGGACATTGTGAAACAGGCTCTTAATACAGTTAATATGCTTTGCTCTACAACAATAAAACAACGCTTCCTAACGTAAATTGTAATAACCTTTTTAGCGAACGACATAATTATAATTTATTTCATTTTATTATAACAGCAAACCTTGCGAAAATTAACCCCCGAGGGCTTGTTGTATGTGGAGCCTGGCACGCTGGCCGGTCGTATGAAGAGTCAATTAGCGTTGCATTTGTGTGTCTAGCCACTTCCCATAGTCCCCACATGTCGCGCGCATTCTGTCTGAACAAAGCGTTTCCCTTGAGGTAATTCTTTGGAAGCGCTTTTTCAGTTATAACTATTTCGTGGTTTTAGTTTTGAGGTGAAAATTTGGAGTTAACATCGTAAGAAGACACTAATAGACTAATCCCAACAAGGTCTAGTTCCTCTAGGTTGAGAGATCGAAATTATTTTTAGGGTTCCGTACCAAAAAGGTACAAAAGGAACCCTTTTTTTCTTAAAATCTATTTATGTGTTAGCTTTATATTTAAGCTAATAGGCGGGAGGTTATGTCAGGTATCTTTACGTTTCGAGCTTCGGTTGCATATATTAGACTTTGTTTCCTTACTTTTTTATTCCTTTATAATTATTACTTGCATTCAATTGATTCCTTACAAAAATGCCACCTAACTAATTAATTCTGGCCTAAGCTTCAATAAAATGGTTTATTGAAAATCGTGCTCGACAATGGGGGTCAATGAGCCCTAGAATGGTTGGAACTCGAATTCCACGTCCACGGCCCATGTTATTGGAACGTGTAAAAATAGGAATGCTTCAGTAAATTGAAATCGAAATCAATATAGGGTAGACGAAACCGGGGTAATGTGTAAACAGGACGAGATTCAAGATTCTTGGCACGGCTGAATGGCATTTCCTACTGTTAGGCCTGTTTTGCGTTTCCCAATAAACTTACGCGTTGTGAGTCGTAATATACTGTAGGCATTCAGGGCGACTTCGTGATAGAATATCTATTTATTATCACTTACTCGTATGGGTCATATGATGAACTATACAATATTTTTAAATCCATTGATTTTATTATGTGATAGCCAGCAAAAGAACAGACGAGCCTGATGGGAAGCGGTTAACGTCGCCCATGGACATAAGCAACATCACAGGAGCCACTTAAGCGTTGCCGACCTTCGAGAACCCTAAACACCCGCTTTAAATACTCGCTTTAAATTACTCTAAGGCCGCGGACTGGAAGCAAAGCGCATAGGTACTACGAATTATTTTTGCAACATTGCTATTTTGCTTTACATTAGTGTTACCCTGCATCTAGATAAAAATAACGATGTGTTTATCTGTCTCAGTTGGCTTAGATACTAACGACTGCTGACGCTAACATGTCGACAATAGTGAAAAGGAAGTGTATTGAGAAGCGGGTATAACTTTATTCCTAATCTACGTGTTGTTACATAAGTTACATTAATTGTAAGAGGGAGTCAACAAAAAATTTTAGTTTTATATTGAATTTATACACATTTTAATCAATATCAAATGACATGAAAGAAATCATACGGAAAGTATATTATTATTTACAAGGGCAGACTCCAACCAAAACCATAAAAAACCTTATTTTCAATTGTATACCGATAGCCTGCAGATACCACCACAGTATATTTTCAATGAAAAATAGCTAGTTATATATCTGAGGGACCTGAGGAGCAACATTTTAAACAGAAGTATATGTGATAATCCAAATTAAAAGGGACCTTATAGAGGTCGGCGCTTACGCCATTACTAATGCGGTACTACGCGGCGTAAGCGCAGACCGCCATAAGGTCCCTTTTGATAGGGATTGTCACATATTTTCATAGTAATTGCTATGAAAGGTAAAAATCCACTCTACAGCCATAACATGTATAATATCTTCCGTTGCTAGTTTCGCGCGGTGCCCCATATATCTTGTTCCTTTTCCTGGCTTTAGGCCTTAGGTCCCCTTATTAATCAGGTAGTAGTTAAGTACCTTGTACAGTCAGCATCAATAGTAGTGGATGAAACAACGTGCCATAAGTATATCTTTTACAGTTTTAATTGTTCTATATTAAAGACCATCACTTTTTGTTAAACTGCTACAGAATGATCTGCTACTTTTGATGCTGACTGTACGGTAAACGCACGTAACTTTAGTCCACAACCTACAGCTATGCTCCTAATTGCTTTAAACTATGTAGGTACCTATAGATATTTTTGAAATGATGTTGAGCATGTGATATAGAAAAAACATTACTGTTTGCTTGTTTGCTGTTTACTTGAGTTTACGGTACCTAAATCATCGAAAGCACAGACCTATTTGGCATTCAGCCACGATTGAAAATTATGTAAAAATATCTTAAACAGCTTTTAAATTAAACTAAATATTTTTAAACATAAACGTATTTAATTATTAATGGCAGTATTTTTATAGTAAAACTCATTTACACTACTTGGTTTGTATGTATTAGTTATTGACATAAAAAAAAAGTTGTTACTCTCTAGGTAGTTACAGAGCTTTTTGTCACAATCCATAACTCCCGCGGGAACAATATAGGCTTTTTTTCTTCAGTACACCTGCATGAAATAAGATCTTCGAGCAAGTGTGATGAAAAAATATTAACATTATTTTAATTTTGCAGTTATATCCCTTTTGAACCTTCGTTTCATGTAACATAAAATAATACTAAAAAACATTATGCAAATGATACTAAAGTAATTAATAAGGTGCAGTTTTGTGGGCATTCCGGTGATGCATGGGAAAAAAAATTAATAGCGTTCAAATTTAAATACTGTTGTAGTTATTCTTTCAAGCATTATAGGTGATTTTAATACATTTGAATTATTAACGAAATAATGCATTGGCGTTATTAGCGCGGCATGATAAAACACAACACTTTCCTAAATATACTGATCATAAATCGAATTGGAATTTCTGGGATAGCGGAAACGTTCCCGTCATCCGAATACTCCAATAATCAGTTAACATGCCAGTGAAATGCGGTTATCTGACATATAATAAAGCTAACATTAATCAACGGATTTTGGGAGCAATTATTTGTTGGCTTCATCTTTAGATTAGCCCCTAGTGGCAACCTTCGTCTGACTTTTCCCGCAACCCTTACCTACCCCTTATTAAATCCCTGTTAACTTGTAATAAAGAAAAAATATAAATAGAGATCTGTAATATTATTTAATTTCTCATGCTCTTAATGTGAGTCGTTGTCTCGTTCTAAAAAGTGTGCAGAAAATGATATGACTTCCTAAGTACACTTTCCCTCTTTTTTTACGATAAGTAATTAAAATTTTGGTCTTAAATGGTTGTTGTACAGTTGTATTAACTCCCCATTCCATAAATTTTGACGACCGGTTTGGCCTAGTGGGTAGTGACCCTGCCTACGAAGCTGATGGTCCCGGGTTCAAATCCTGGTAAGGGCATTTATTCGTGTGATGAGCATGGATATTTGTTCCTGAGTCATGGGTGTTTTCTATGTATTTAAGTATTTATATATTATATATATCGTTGTCTAAGTACCCTCAATAATATAATATATAATAATATATAAATAAGGATATTTTTTGGATCCCTTTGTTTGGCATAGTTATTGAATGGCAATCCTGAAAAGTTACGCGATTCTGAGAAAAACTAAATTATGGCTATCGAAAATACAGACAAACAATACATTATGACTTAAAACTTTATGGGAAACTATAGAGTCTCGCTATTTTTACCTAAACTGTTAATTGAAAGTACCAAGAAATACTACTGAAGTATTTACTTAGGCCGTGTTTTTTTTAATGCACTATGTATTTTATTTTCCTCGTATTTGAAATGAAAAGTAGAGTGTTTAACTCGGGTGAAAGGGACTATTTCAGTCTCGGAATATTGGAAATACGTCGACAGAAATGGGTGTCTTTCATCCCTCGGTTAACAATCTACTATTCGCTTTCGTTGTGTTCTAGCGAATGACTAAGAGATTTAATGTTGCAAAACATGTAAAAATGTATGTTACATTACATCACATTTGAAACGTACTGATTTATTTTTTCAGTTAGTGTATCAAAATTTCTAGTACTACAATCAACGTTGGAAAATTTTACCCTTTTTTTAAAAGCAGTAAAATGGCCATGACAAGCATTTGTCAATAATAGCATTAGAATTGAATAAGTTTACACCGGCAACCGGCAATAGGTACTTAATCCATGCCCGACTTTGAGCACTTTAATATTTCATTCCTAAATAAGTGGTTATTGTTTTGTATTTACAGTAGTACAGTTTATTCGGCGGTCGGCTCTCATTTCATGCCAGATTCACCTCCAGCAACGGAAAAAGCCTTTTCGAAGTGAGGGCAATTCTGATTTAACAATTTGATATGATTTCTAATTCTTATTTTGATACGACCTTGTGTCAGCGTGCGCCGCTGCAACACGTAGCGTCAGCTGCTAACGTTGAACGTCTACGAAATGCAATCAGGAGTCGTCTCGTAAGGCATGCCGCTCGCACATATTGCCTGGTCAAATGACTCAAGACCGTATCGAATTAAGATGGAAGTCATATCAAATCGTTAAACAGAATCGGCCTCCGTGTGACATTGAGCGGCGGCATATCGGCCGACCTTTCTTCCCACACGAGTATACAGCGTACTTCATAAAACCGTTCGACTGAATTATTACTTTTCTGCCCCGTAGCCCTTTATTCGGATACAAAACGTTCTAGTCCCTAGATGTTTTTAAAGAATTTGTTGCGGAAATTTGTACTTACAATATGAGTAGATAATAATTAACGGGAAAATAAGCGATGGAAATTCTATAAATGGTAGGTACAGTGTATATTTTCGTAAGTACATAAGCTCGGAGAGGACTGTAGTCTCGTTCCCTGTCTCTCATACTAAAGTACATACCTTTTAAGAAATAATTTTATTAACTTCAGTAAGAACGCTTAAAAGACAAAATTAGTACACAGACGAAATTGGGTACTTGACACATGTTGAATATTTTAACAATAATTAGCTAAATGGATAGAAAATGAGCCATCCATTATAAAAAAATGGAATTTAAAAAAGACATATTGAAATTATAAAAAAACAAGGCTACAAAGTATCAAACAAAAAAAAAACTTACAAAAATAAAATAAAGACTCGATTCCTTAAATTTTATTGTAAAATAAATTGTATGGCAACTATACCTATACATAAACGCAATATTTCAGGGTTAATAAAATAGCATTTTTTTGATCTTCTATTGAAAACAGACTAATGTAATGTGACGACACATAACAATGTCATTTTTTAGAGGCGTTTCAATCGTCGAGTGCGAGCGTCAGACTCCAACTCTCATTTCTGACCTTAGTGTTACTTGAATGCCATGAGTGCTATACAGATAGATCCTCAGGAAAATCAAAATCGATTGACATTATTTACAAAAACTGTCAAGTAACCAATTACAAGAACTATTGCGTTTGTTATATTCTAATTAATTTAGCGTTTAATACAGGTACGAAACGTTGAGTGCTCAAAAACAGTCCCGAATAACGGCCAAAGTTCAATATCTGTAGACAAACGTTTAATATTCAGAGCATTCGTAGCGTAATGGCCGGGCGCTGTACATAACTCTGAGCGACGCAATAAAATAACAATGTCAATTAAATTTCGATTCCCGCCAAGAGGCGACTGCCAATTCACTGATTTTTTATGATAGATGTCCCAAGTTGCGGCAAATAAGCCAAGATCAAAACGAACTCATCGGTTCGCTTTAGGCTCTGTTGGAATTACTTTCAAACTTGGCGATGAGTTTCCTCCTATAATATTCATTATTTAACGAGCGCTTAACCATACATTGTCGCTGCTTTGGAATAAATTATTTATCGACTTCCGAGTTAAGGGCAGTTGTTTGTAAATTTTATAAGTTGTTTAAGCTTGACTTAATCCTGTTATCGACAGACGCGCCCACGTCGAAGGAGGCCGTCGTATCGCGCCGATTCTGTTTCGCGCTCGCGCCAAAAACGGTCACCTAGGTAGTACACTTCCATACCTATCAACGCTCCGATTCGGTCGCCGCGCCGCATAGATTCGCATTTGCGAGTTGTTTGCTTACATAAAACGCTGCCTAAGAATTTACGGGTGATTTATTTCGTTCTTGATTTTCTTGTCGTTGGTCCATAGAGCATGTATGATTTAGTATCTATCAAATAGGAAGTTTTTCAATCAATTTTTTGTTTCTTTGGTTCTGTTATTATTTTGACTGTTATTTAAAATTCATTTTTAACAAGCAGAAACGTCTGCGAACGATGCTATTAACTGCCTGACTGTTTTTTCTCTTCGATTGACTATAATCGACAAAACCCTTCAAATATTATAACTATTACGAGGATTGCTTCTTATATTATCCAAAATAAAGTAAAAACCAACAAACTTATATGAGTTCTGCACAGTTCCGCATACTGGTGGAATCCCGCCTTTAGGTTGTGCTAGATGCAATGCGAATAAATTTTTTTCCTCCTAAATGTTCATAAAATATTATTTTATTAGTGCCCTTCATACTAATGCTTAAATAACTAGTTTAAAATTTCGCACAGCTTCGATATTGTGGTACACCTTACTGAACTGAATACAGTGTTATTTTCGATGGGATCATGGCAAAAAGTAAGTTGATCAACGTACTGCTGTTGGGTTAAACCACGCCGAAAAGTTATTTTTTCCAATTTTTTTCTGAAAACAATAGTAGGCTGCCCTCGTATCAGTAAACATTAAACTTTTTCAAAATATTTTATCGTACTAATTCAACTATTACCTACCTACCATATTTTTTCCGTGGCTAATTAATTATTTTCATTAAAAATAAGTTCCTATAGGAGTCAAATTTATAAGGATCATAATTCAAAATTTTAAATAACTGACTGAAGTTTTTAATGACTCTGTGTGTGGCCTTTCTACACGATACATCACCAATACCTACTTTTCATTTTCTAAACACTTGACCGGAGACAGTGACGTAGGTATCCTTGATCTATTAAGGGTTTCCGGCTGGTTTCCGCCGACTAGAGCTACGGCGAAACCATTCTATTCTCGAAACACAGAGAATGTGGCATTTCAGAAATTTGACTTAGGATGTGCTTTAGCAAATATTTTCACGGATCGATCACTGCTGGTCACGAAAGCAATGGATGCGTAAATAAACCTAGGCATCAAAAAGAAGAGACACGGCCGAAAAAGTCATTAATAGAAAAAAAAAAACAACTTTACAAAACAGAAATTTGAAATGCCGTTAAAATTACACCCATAGTACGAGTACATCCCATAACAATTACAACTAGCACCAAGACGAAAATTACTTTTCTTCGAGGAAATTATTAATTATAAAACGGCACTTAATCGCGTATTTAAACGACGAGGACGGCGTTGTCCCTCGTGACTTATATGCACTACGTACTAGACAGTCTATCGAGTGCAAATTGTGTCCGCTCTATTCGGCGTTTGACGTCTGTCACCTAGTTCTTAAGCTTGGTGACTGACGTCAAACGTAGTTGCGTAGCTTGCCAGAGGCGAAACTGTTACTTTTTTGCCTACATACGAGCTGTAAGGAATCTAGATAAAATGTATCCCATCAAAAACATTTTCATGCAAAATGTTGCCAAGACTAAATGGCTCGCACTGTCAAAAAATTATCAGATCTCTTGAAGAGCCAAGCTTCTAACTCTACAAGCCCTAACTTCACATACTCTACACCTTAGTCAAATATATGGCTTCGCCGTTTCGCTACCGTCACATGGGCGGAATGTGAAAAATGTATTCACTATTCATTATTTTTTAACATACAATAGTTCTTGTAGTAACGAAACGGCCAAGCCACATATTTTGACTAAGGTATAGAGTTTGTTAAGTTAGGGTTAGTAGAGTTAGAAGCTTGGTTCTATAAGAGATCTGATAACTTTTTGACAGTGCGAGCATTATGGTTTTATCTTGGCAACATTTTACATGAAAATTTGATGTTGAAACTATTCTATCTCTTTCTCCATAACAAACACTATCTACATACCAAATTTCAACTGAGTCGGTACCTACATCGAATATTGACTCCCCATACAAAACTCCACCCCTTATTTCTCCCCCATAGGGGCTAAAAATTTCAAGTTTGTTTTTTGTTGTTTATGTACTAATACTATCCTACCAAATTTTAGCTTCCTAGGACTTCATGAAGTACCCTAAGGGTTTTGATGATCATCAGTGTCAGTGAGTGAGTGAGTCAGTGACGATTGACCAATCGGGTTTTTTTTAGATATGAATAAAATCTAATGTATGAGAGCTATGGATTTTTTGTGCTTAATGAGTGCATTATTGACATTATATCCCGAGAATTTTGTTTATCTGTTATAGTCCAAACCCAAGTTTTGAGGGTTCAAAAAAATGACGAAGCGCTTCGAGAAAAGGTAAATAATGCCCTTGCGGCTTTGCTCGTCTTGGCGAGGTCACTACCGTGCCCCCAGATAAAACTGTTTTTGTGACACTGTGAAATAAATTTATGTGTGTTTGAGTGTGAAACTGTAAAATAAATTTATTTCCTTGCAAGTATATTGATTTTTTTACACATTGACACTGACAACATTAAAATGTAGAAAAATAGTCATAAAACTCTTTCTATTTAACTCTCGTACTCGTAGCAATTATGATCAAATCGCGCTTATAGTATAATATAGGTACTACTGTATAATAAAAACACTACAAAAATTAACATATAAAGTGTAATATATCATTATTGTGTATATATTCTACAAACAATAATAAAGGTAATCATTAGTAAGTGTTACACATCCGGGAAATGTAATCTATGCGCCAAAGAAAATGGCGTAGGGTAGGGTGGTCTAAGGCTGCGCACTTAAGCTTTGAGGTGTGATAAATTAAAAACAAACGATACAAATGAAATTAATTTGAGTTATTTTCTTCCACAATAACAAGTCAACATAATTTTAAACACTATTTGTAAATGAGATCTTATGTATCTTGATATATTCAATCATAAATGACAAATGAGAAATGCGCTTTCTTACACTCACTACCAGCCGTGTAAGACTGCGCAGCAACATGTGTAAGACTGCGCGGCTGGTGTAAGAATGCGCGGTATCTCAGGACTCTATAATTATTTACATCTATGCGCCAAAGAAAATGGTGTACATACCATCGTGAGTGTTTAAAGTGACTTTTTAATATAATCTAAATGAGCTTAAAACAAAAGTTTTTTCGCAAAGGATTATTGCTTTTATTAATTTTCTTGATATTAATTTTTTTTTCGATTTCTCGTCTCTGTGAAACCCTCATCGAAATAATTGGAACCGTTTTTGGGTTAAGAATATTACTCGTCTAATACCTGGTAAAGGTTAAAGTTACGACTCTGATTTTTTCTATTCTCTTTGCCACGGTATCTCGGGTTTTACAGGTAGGTAGATAGGCTTATAGGAGAAGGTTCAGCGCATCTGTCAGCGGACATAATGAATTGCTTTCATCGTGGATGCAAATCCAGTTATTCAACGAACTGGAATTCAATCCTAGTCTAGCTTGCTGAGGACCTGTTTGGAATTGAAGTAAATTGTAACTAAACTTCTTGCAAATGAGTTCATATTTTTCTGTCTATAATAAGCAATGAAATATGATCTAAACCAATTCAACGAAAACTGTAACGCCACACAAAATGTCACTCGTATATTTGAACAGGATCTATTTAACTAATGTCAAGAGATTTAAGTGCGTGTTCAGATTTGATTGCATAGTACTACAGTACTAATTGTATTAAGTATTAAAAAAACCCTTATTAACATAATATTTGATATAGGTAACCTACTTGTAGCTCATCAAGATTCTCTAATTCGTTCACAAATTCGATATTAAAACGCATTTGGTCAAAGCAGTCAAAGTTAACGCTAAAGTTGTGAAGACGGAGCCAGTGCCAATATGTATCGATCGGCAAAGCTAATGCTCACACAGCTCTGACCCTCGTCACGGACGGACAGTGGGTACACCAAAGAGCTGCGACACAAATTGGCACCTTAAACGCCTCTATTAGTGGAGGTGTTTACCTTTCTACAAGTATCAAGTTAGGAAAAAACTTGTAACTAAATTTAATGACGTCGGTCATTGCCAATATGGCGTCATAGTTTTATTGAAACGATGCTAGTTAATCTAAAATTTAAACATTTGCTCTAAAATATCACAAATCGTATGAAATGCGAATCACTAATCAGGCCAATTAGAACGTACATTGACATCAGAAAGACATCTATTCCAAGTGATGTCATTCAGTTATCGTGCATTTCGCTCGTACTTGTCCGTACGTGTATTGGCGCGCGTGAAAGTAGCGAGACCCACCATGACTAACATAACATCCTTCAGATTTCATTCTGATGTCAGTGTAAGTACGTTCAAATTGGTCTGAGTTATTGCGAAATTAATCTTTACAGTACATATGGGGCTACTTTATAGCACTAGTGCGAGAAGTAGCATATTATGTTACTGTGTCGAACATTTAAAGGGCCATATGTACTGTAAAACGTTGTACGATACATGTGCGAATAGGTAATTCGCAACTCGTGTCGATTTAAAACACTCCCTTCGGTCGTGTTTTAATTTATCGCCACTCGTTTCGAATTTCCTATTTTTCGCACTTGTATCGTAATGTACTATATTAATTCAGCAGTATGTTATAAAAAATACAATTTATATATTTTGAAGCAATTCATTTCATTTGTTAAGACTCTATTTCATTTTATTATTTATTAATATTAGTATTTGAATAGGCAAAGCAATGGAATCCAACATACCTACTTAGTTATTTACTTATCTGCTGTTTTACTTCTTATAGGACTAGCACGCTACGCGCTACGACGTGTTCCTTTGTAGCACTACGTCATTCTTTGTTCATAGGCGCTTTATGCTGCAAAGCGGATAAACCACCTAATCGGCTACAAACGTAGCGCATAACTCGCCCTGGCATGGAGTTGATTTTTTAAAATATATTTGCACATTTTTCTTCTTTAAATAAATAATGAAATTCTATTGAAATACGAGTAATTATATTAAAGAAGTGAAGTTTACTTTAAATTTACTGCATTAATAATAAAGAGATTGCTGTATTCTATATACCAGTTCCCCTCGGGTTTAGAACGAACGGAAACAGAACGCGATTTATGCACAATGCGAGCAGATAACTAGCTGTATCGGAGTCGAGACAATGGACGCCGAACGACTATTCCAGGCTCTTGTGTACCTGGTCCATGGTTTAGTCAATACAGGGTATGTCTCTAATAGTACGCTTTCATGTTCAATTTGCATCTCCGGGGCTTGAAACGCAATATGGCTTGCAATAATGTGCGCCCTAATACATTGCATGCGTTTGACGAAAGAAGAACTGAAAGTTGAATAATATCAGTGAATAATTGAATATGTGTGGTGGATATTCAACATTGTCGCGTTATATTATTTTTTTTGCTTCAGCTTTATGATGTAGGGTGTCGTTGGATAGGTAGTCCAAAATTAATAGGAGTCTTCAACAACATTTAAAAAAAAAATGCATATTCGTTAATATGTAATATGTTTGGAGCTCAACGAGGGGTGGGAGGGGTTAGGGTCGGCAACGCGCATGTAACTCCTCTGGAGTTGCAGGCGTACATAGGCTACGGAGACTGCTTACCATCAGGCGGGCCGTATGCTTGTTTGCCACCGACGTTGTATAAATAATCGCACTCTACAGTCCTCTCCAACTTTCGAACCTTGGGACTTTCAATGAGCACTACAGCGGACATGACCGATTAAGCCGTTTTTAGTTATCGCTAAAATTACTATCATTTTGATATATTTTTCAAGTAGTTAACAGATGGATGAGAGTACTTAATCAATATCAAGTTACCTGTTTGTATAAGTTTAACAGATTAGGGTCTGAGGCGTTAAAATCGTTTAGGAAAATTCGTACTATACCTACAGATTTACGCGGCTGCCAGATAATGAAAAACATACTTGGGAACAATACAATTTTCATAAACCATACTTGGGATCTTAGACCATTATACATGGGAATCCGACTAGACATATGCATTGCAAACTGGCGTATTAGTAACATTCAGGGAAGTCAATAATCATGTGTGAACATTCATGTTTCAAATTGCTGTCGGGTTCGGGTTTTTATTTCGAAATTTAACCTTTGCAGAAATATCCGTACGGCACTGCGGAACTGGTTGTGGGTGGCATACCCTGTGGTCCGCACCGCATCTTCGTTCGAGATTGCGAACCATCATGCGATCCGCACGGAGAGGCGGAGCAAGTGTGATTTACCATGCGGTTTCTGCATACAAATACAAAGTTAAAAACCGCAGCACCGTACGCCGCTGAGTGAAATGATAACTACCTATCCGCGCGTGTGGTTGATTGGTAGAAAATGAATTTTGATCATCCATTTGTACTTTCATGTATTGTGTAATCACGTTTAAATAAATAAATGTATCAACGGCCATGCACACCGCTCGTCGCCCCGCAGTGCGCTGACACCAACCCGCGGCCTTATCCCTATGCTTTAATTTATTAGGGCTAATTAAGTTTTGACTCTTTGTCTATTTGACAGAGTTAAATGTTGTTAAAGCTAGCATATGACAGCCTTCCTTTAAACTTCTTAGACGGACTTTCCAGGGCACAATTTTGAGGTCAGAAATTTTGAAACTTAAAACTATAAAATGAAAGCCTTTTGAGTGCATTAAAACTGTATTAGATAAATAAAACGGGTTTTAAATTAAGTACTATTATACAATTTTTAGGGTTCCGTAGCCAAATGGCAAAAAACGGAACCCTTATAGATTCGTCATGTCCGTCTGTCTGTCCGATTCTGTCACAGCCACTTTTTTCCGAAACTATAAAAGCTATACTGTTCAAACTTGGTAAGTAGATGTATTCTATGAACCGCATTATGATGTTTACACAAAAATAGAAAAAAAAACAATAAATTTTGGGGGTACCCCATACTTAAAACTGAAACTCAAAAAATCTTTTTTCATCAAACCCATACGTGTGGGGTATCTATGGATAGGTCTTTAAAAATGATATTGAGGTTTCTAATATCATTTTTTTCTAAACTGAAAAGTTTGCGCGAGAGACACTTCCAAAGTGGTAAAAAGTGTGTCCCCCCCCCCCGTAACTTCTAAAATAACAGAATGAAAAATCTGAAAAAAATATATGATATACATTGCCATGCAAACTTCCACCGAAAATTGGTTCGAACGAGATCTAGTAAGTAGTTTTTTTTTAATACGTAATAAAAATTTAAAAAAAAATTTTTTTTCATCAAACCCATACGTGTGGGGTATCTAGGGATAGGTCTTCAAAAATGATATTTAGGTTTCTAATATCATTTTTTTCTAAACTGAATAGTTTGCGCGAGAGACACTTCCAAAGTGAAAAAATGTGTGTCCCCCCCCCTGTAACTACTAAAATAACAGAATGAAAAATCTAAAAAAAATATATGATATACATTACCATGCAAACTTCCACCGAAAATTGGTTTGAACGAGATCTAGTGAGTAGTTTTTTTTTAATACGTCATAAAAATTAAAAAAAAAAAATTTTTTCATCAAACCCATACGTGTGGGGTATCTAGGGATAGGTCTTCAAAAATGATATTTAGGTTTCTAATATAATTTTTTTCTAAACTGAATAGTTTGCGCGAGAGACACTTCCAAAGTGAAAAAATGTGTGTCCCCCCCCCCCTGTAACTTCTAAAATAACAGAATGAAAAATCTAAAAAAAATATATGATATACATTACCATGCAAACTTCCACCGAAAATTGGTTTGAACGAGATCTAGTGAGTAGTTTTTTTTAATACGTCAATAAATTAAAAAAAAAATTTTTTCATCAAACCCATACGTGTGGGGTATCTATGGATAGGTCTTCAAAAATGATATTTAGGTTCCTAACATCATTTTTTTCTAAACTGAATAGTTTGCGCGAGAGACAGTTCCAAAGTGGTAAAATGTGTGTCCAAAGTGGTAAAATGTTGAACAAGATCTAGTTTTGAACTCGCATCACTCGCATGTCAAGTTCAAAACACGAATAGTTGAGTTTCGTCCGTTTTGTTCGTCCTCGCGGCATTTATGGAAAGGGGTTGAAATCGAAATACTGCTTTACCAACCGTATTGTAAGCAGCATACTTAAGTCTAACACGAGACTTATAGCTTATAGACGGACTTGCTCTGATAGACGGTCTTTCCAATATTGATTTAAATACATACATTTCGTGATAACATGCTAATTAAAACATGAGTGTAAACCGTAAAATTAGTTTAATGTTAGTATGTCTCTCGACAGTTTAAATTCGAACAAGTTAATTAATTACTCAACTATATAATTAATTATCATACTCGCAATTTATTGTTCCAACATAATTGGAGATACAGTTGATTGTAATATTATATTCATTAAATTGACTAATTATAATTGAACAACATTAGCCAATTATGAAAAATCAACATGCGTCATATAAATAATAATTTTATTTCTAGATTAAACATTCAGGACAATTCGAATTTTAGTTATTGAATCGCATTCCAATAAGATTCATACTGATATGATATTGATCTGATACTGATCTGTCAGTACCAAGTAATGTTTTTGGATTCGTGTTTTAGTTATTAGATCTCATTCCAATATGATACTGATCTGATACCTTTTGGCACTGACATATCAGTATATATTATGCCAGTGCCAAAAGTGACGTGTTTAGTTGAAGGTTGACGTAATGCGCAATTCAGCAGGTACTCTAAGCCCCACTTGCACCATTCCACTAACCCGGAGTTAACCGGTTAATCCGTTAACCCAGTGTCAAATTATACTGGTAACCAAGGTAACTCCAGGTTTAACCGATTAACCCCGTGTTAGTGGGATGGTGCAAGTGGCCCTAAAGGAGATTGGAACCATATCTCATATCGCCGCTATACTTACTCAACCTCGTATACGTATCTATATATTAGATACGTATATCAGATACGAGTTTGAGTTTTTTGCGCAACAGATTTGAAATAGCTCTTTAATTTTCAAAACCACGCGTAACTACGAGCAGTTGTCAATTAGATAATAAATATGTTTACTACAAATATCTTGTTACGAATGAATAATAGATAGATTTTAATAAATAAGTACTTAGTACAATTATCTGATTCAGAACTGTTAATTATTGTAGCTTAGTTAATAGTTAGTTAACGATACAAGCATACAGGTACATACCTACCTGCTATAAGTCAACTCGTAGCTGGGTACTAAGGACGCTTACGTTAAAAATGAGGTCTACAGGGCGGACCAAATCGATCAGTAGGCACATGAGTAATTAGGTATATCGCAGCCAGTCTGGTCGTACATAATATATGGCAACCTTAGTAATCGACCTAACCGCCATATTGAATAAACGTTCTTCAAATGTAAGTAAACGCGTGAAAGAATATTTGGGTTATATGTTATATACTCGTAGATTTGTAGCTGTCGTATGTGTATACGATAAATAAATGATAAATAAAAAATGATATATGAATGATAAATGATATTGGTGTATATGTCGTGTTTGTAGCAAGGTTGTATTTTCGTGAGATTTCGATAAAATTTACTGGATAGACAGAGTTTTCTATTATTTACATAATAAGCACAATTTTACTTAATGTCCTAAAAAATCGTTCACTAAGTTACGAAAAGGTATGGTATTTTCGTAACTAAAATTGGGATTCAGTGTTTATTCTGCACATAATGAGGAGCTCTTCGAACCAGTCATATTTTATCCAAATCGGCCCAGTTAAACTGCTAAGTGCTCGTACTTCTAGGTCTGCTAAGTCAAACTTGTTTGTCTAGTGTTCTTGGTCCAACTCAAAATTAATGACGTATCGTATTTCGACCGTATGATTATGAACAGTAAGATCATTGTAAATTTGACGACCAGTCCATGTCCGAGAGTTCGAGTCCCGGTAAGGGCATTTATTTGTGTGATGAACACAGATGTTTGTTCCTGAGTCATGGGTGTTTTCTATGTATTTAAGTGTTTGTATATTATGTATATCGTTGTCTGAGTATCCACAACATAAGCCTTCTTGAGCTTACAGTGGGACTTAGTCAATATGTGTAAAAATGTCCTATAATATTTATTTATTATTATTTATTTATAAACAGAAAGTTCATTTTATAAGCTCTGACACAATAAACTGTCCATTGGAATTTTCGTGATGCCTGTAGCACATATATCTACCTACCCCTAATTTCGTTGGGCTTTGTGAAGTTGCGACGCTATTCTTACTCGTTTTTAGCCAACATGACATGTATCCTCGATGCCATTATGTGTACGGAAAGTATTTTTATTGAAATAAAAGCTACGCCGCAGCTGATGCCGTACCGGTAATGCGTATGTTTTATTGGTTTTTAGGGTTCCGTAGCCAAATGGCAAAAAACGGAACCCTTATAGATTCGTCATGTCCGTCTGTCTGTCCGATTCTGTCACAGCCACTTTTTTCCGAAACTATAAAAGCTATACTGTTCAAACTTGGTAAGTAGATGTATTCTATGAACCGCATTATGATGTTTACACAAAAATAGAAAAAAAAAAACAATAAATTTTGGGGGTTCCCCATACTTAGAACTGAAACTCAAAAAATCTTTTTTCATCAAACCCATACGTGTGGGGTATCTATGGATAGGTCTTTAAAAATGATATTGAGGTTTCTAATATCATTTTTTTCTAAACTGAATAGTTTGCGCGAGAGACATTTCCAAAGTGGTAAAAAGTAAAAAGTGTGTCCCCCCCCCCCCGTAACTTCTAAAATAACAGAATGAAAAATCTAAAAAAAATATATGATATACATTGCCATGCAAACTTCCACCGAAAATTGGTTTGAACGAGATCTAGTAAATAGTTTTTTTTAATACGTCATAAAAATTAAAAAAAAAAATTTTTTTTCATCAAACCCATACGTGTGGGATATCTAAGGATAGGTCTTCAAAAATGATATTTAGGTTTCTAATATCATTTTTTTCTAAACTGAATAGTTTGCGCGAGAGACACTTCCAAAGTGAAAAAAAGTGTGTCCCCCCCCCCCTGTAACTTCTAAAATAACGGAATGAAAAATCTAAAAAAAATATATGATATACATTACCATGCAAACTTCCAACGAAAATTGGTTTGAACCAGATCTAGTAAGTTGTTTTTTTAATACGTCATAAATGGTACGGAACCCTTTATGGGCGAGTCCGACTCGCACTTGGCCGCTTTTATTACTTATACTCGTATCGAGGATGGGAATTGAGAAAAGTGTGCGTTTCCTTAGGTGGTTAGCAACTTTCATAGTTAAAATATTACTTAAGTATCCGTCTTAGGAAAGGATAGCAAACCGAGTTCCGAGCGAGTATATCGTCTACTAAAAGGAACAATCAAGTTATTCCAGATTTTTGTCAATACTTATTTGTGACCGCGGCCGGCAAAACGTCCCATATTATCGCTTGCCATAAGGACGAGATTTGCTTGTATCTTTATACGAATAACCTGTCAAGGCGTCCAAGGTGGCAATCTATAAAGTTGGACGTTTCGCCGGTCGCGGTCACATTTAGAGTCTAATAGTGAGAAGACTCTAAATAAGTTTTTGACAAAATTTTCATTTTTGGTACAGTCAAGTGTAAGAATATGCGAGTACACATCTTACTGAAAAATATGTCCCATTGCATCTTATTCCAGTGTAATAAGAGCGTAGTACCATGTTTATGAGACGATTCTCTCGATACATATTTTTGCAGCTGACTGTACCAGCTTTTATCGCTGACTGTCCTTTCCTTATTACAGGCAACTAAATTTTCATTGAGATTATTCTAACAATCCCAAACACAATTAGTTTGCGATGTTTTATCACAGAGATCCCATGGCCACCTGCTCTCTCCATTATCAGATCAGCTCCATGTCATCATAATATTGCATAGTTCCAACCTAATCGGAAATCGGGAGGTGGGTCAAATTTAGCTTGCAAGTTTTGACCCACACAAGCAAATTTTCATACATACATGAAAGTCAGGGCAGTTAAATAAAAGCTTGTAAAATACCATGGTCGCGTTTTGTAAAACATTGTACACTTTAATCTTAGTTTACCCCTGTTTATTATCTTAGTTTACCTCTATGCCATTGTCAGAATATGACAAACCGGCCTCGATCTTCAGTATCTACTTATCGAGGGACTGATTGATGGGATTGGAAGTATGCATCTTGCGAAAACGATTAGTTCTTAAAGAAAAGAAGGAGTAAATCCCTATTCATTTCTACTTAGTCGGTCCATAAGTTCCGTCACAAAGGTTTTTACTGGCAAAATGTAATACAAAGCTTTTAATAAATAAAAAATTGCATTATTCTATAGCTTGGTTTATGCTAATCATAACGCAATATAATTGATCGAATCGATTTTATTTACTACTTGTTTACTTTGGGATGTCAAAAGACGCGAGCACGCGGATGGATTGTGAAAAATTATATTTCACAAAATGGAAACAACATCAGTGTCGTATTAGTAAAATAATTACAATTGTTTTTTTAACAAATCTACTTTATTAAATAATATTTTATCACCAGCATTTAATTCTCCAACAAGTCTGTACTTCAGCTTATACCCCTCAAACTTAGGGTACTTTTCAGTACCCTATCAATCTGTGTTTTGCCAAATCTACTTCTCGTGTGGCAGTCAAATCTCACTTAGGAAGTAAAATCTATAAAAAAAGTATTTTATATAAATAAAATTCATTTTAAAGTATATAGACTCGCCATTTTTGTATGTAAGACTAAAACAATAAACCTAGATAACTAATCTACAATATAAAGGCAATCAATTGCCAGTAAAAATGCTGTAGATAGTAGTTTTCGGTAGTCAAAGTTGTACTTTATAGTCGAAATTGGCCCGATACACCTTATGCGTCTTGCGAAAACTAGTTTTAAAGAAAAATAGGTAAATTAAGTTTTAACGGTTTTTATAAATAGAAATGTTTCTTTGTTTAAAAGTACGGGATATACTCGTAAGTAGGAGGTATGTGGAAATTGGCACTTATGGACGATATAAGAAAGCTTAAATTTTATTCAATACATTTTTTTATTTTATGAATCCAACATTTATGCTAATTATGCTGTTAGCTTCAAACACAAAATTCAAAACGATTTTTTAAAAGAAATTAATATTGATGAAAAAATATCGTAATACTTTACCATACCTTTAATAGATCCAGAATCAATTTGTTTTCGTGAAAACGTTTCATATTTCTTTCAAGTGTCACAACCCAAATTCATTGATTGTTGATTGAGAAACTGTGAGTGCGTTTACTTAAGGGAGAGTAAGACTCAGCATATATAACTTTTAGGTTTATAGGAATAAATAGAAGTAGAACCAAGCCGAGGAATTATTGTTGCTGTCGTACGTGGACAAGTGGTAATTTGCCACGGGACATAGTGCGTGTTTAAGGCACAGCTTCGTAGTCGGAAATTAAATTGGGCCTTAGCCCAATTTAATTTCCGACTACGATAGTAGATCTAGAGGTATGCTATTTTTGTTTATTCAATAAAGTTATTATCTATTGACCAATTAATTATAATTATATTGGTAAGATATGGGTTTGTACTACCAATAGCTAGTATACACCTATATAAATTTAATGAAGAGCGTATTACCCAAGGATCGATTTTTCCAAGGTCTTTAACCAAAGTTCAAATACCGCGGCCTGAATAAAATATTTCGTTAAAATCTGTTAATATTTTCAAAGAATTTTTAATAATATTCGCTCGCATGGATTTTGTGGAAAAACACATTTGACCGTGAGACGGCGTCTGAGGATTTATTAGGGGAGAACGTGGGCGAGGCTGCCCGGCACACTGTAGATAATTAAGTACGTAAACTGATCCGTTACGCGTGGAACCTCTGCGACACATATAGCGTGCGACTGATGAGGGCAAAACAATATAATGTGACCGCAGACAAAACCATATCTATTCGGTTTGCCCAATGGTTGACTGATGGAAAATGAAGTCTGCCGTTTGTATTGTGCAATGCAGAATGAGAGTTGTAACATGTGTGAAAGTATAGTTGTTATGTTCTTTAAGAGAAGTGTTTATAGACTACCTATTACTTACATATATATAGTATTTGTAAGCGAAAACGCGTTTTTACTATTCAAAACTAGAAGTCAATACCCGTTATCTTCAAAATATGAGTGCTATTCATAGAGCCCGACTACCGCCACCTTGACTGTTTCAAAACTTCAGTAGGTATATTAACGTTTCACACTATAAATATCCTCTTAACACACTAATCTGATTATCTTTGATGTGTAATTAAGCATTAAGCACCGTTGACGTACTGTAATACGAGACACGCCTTGTAATAAGTAGTCACGTTCCCAGGGAAACTATTGTTGCGCACATGGAAATTATACGAAGTTAGCCTGTTCCGCGTCTTTTGCTCGAATAATGCAAGAGCTTTAGAAAAGGAAATCAACGATATAAGTAGTTTTCACTAAGGCAATTTGCGGAAACTAGTTTTGATATAAACATTCCGGTTAAAACTTTAGTTTTCACCGATGCCTTACGGAAAACTAGTTTTAATTTAACTAAAGTGTAAACGTGTTTTACTGAGGCGATACGGGAAACTAGTTTTAACTAGGAAAAACGCGTTTTCACTAAACACGTACTTATGTTTTTTTTATGTTGGTGTTTTAGCGATATTTCTTTATCATGTGAACCGGGTTAAACACCTTTTTTATTTGAAAGAAGGTTTTTTTAGCGTAATCTCATAGAAATTTCAAGAATAATAAACACACGGCAATATCTGTTCCTGTAATATTTATGGCAAAGTTAAATTGTTAAAAAAATATTCTTTGATAGACTTCGGAGGATTTTTTTTATTTACATTCATAAATCTATTTCTTTACCGTAATTTTTTTTAGAATGTAGAATTCAAGTTCTTTCATATGCGGTATAAAAAAATACTCTTACTTGACTTGAAGTATCATTTTCTATAGTGGATAAAAAAAACACTTTTTAATGCGTTTGGCTAGTCTTTTTTATAAATATTCCAAATTTCTAATCGATACCGTGCCTAAGTAGTTCCCGAGATATTCAGCTATGTGACATACAGACAGACGGAGAGTCTTTCCTTTTTACCTTCTTGGTACGGAACCCTAATAAAGATGTCATTTTAAACTTTATTTGACATCACTTGGCCGTGCGTCTCGCGTCTAGGAACTTGATATATCGGTAGGAGTAGGAGCGAGTTACGTCGCAAGACTCAAAGGCCGCAAGTAATGACTAATGACATATCTATAACATATTTATAAGTTCGAATACCACACCTGATGTGGTATCGCGTTCAGGATGCAACAGGACGTAGCTGTTTAAGATAAAAGGTAGGTATTAATAAATTTGCTGCAATTAGCGGATGTAGGTAGTACTCGTATTCGATTAGATTTCTACTAGCATACATTTGTATTTTCTAATACACTAAAAAAAAACCAATCTAATCTTGAAACATACTTCTTGATGACCTGTCTGGCCTAGTGGGCAGTAACCCTACCTATGAAGCCGACGGTCCCGGGTTCAAATTCTGGTAAGGGCATTTACCTATTCGTGTGATTTGCGCGGATATTTGTTCCTCAGTTATGGATGTTTTCTATCTAAGTATTTATAAATATGTATATTATATAATATGTATGGTTGGTCTAAGTAATACCCACAACACAAACCTATTGAACTTACTATGCGACTTAGTCAATTTGTGTAATAATGTCCTATAATATTTATTTATTTATACTTTAAAGACAGTCGATACAATAATATTAAAGTTATAAAGTATTTAATTGGATTAATTTATCGATGTAACCTCGTTATCAGTGCGTTGCGCTATTGGAAATGTTATGTCGTATAAAATATTGTCATAAATTTTATCATCTACAATTTTGAATCTAGACGTAAATATCATTAGAGCTATAGAAACCTTGATATTCGCGAAAAATGGAAGTTTATGAGCGTCGACCTTGAGTAACTTCCGACGCGCGCACGATATTTTCTGTGACTTTAAGACAATTTTTAGAACGCAATTATGTAGGTGTACAATACGAGTTTTCAACTTATTATTTGTCATTCCGAGCTACCCTTAATTTGACTGGATCGGCCTACCAGTCGTTACGGAGGTCATGGGGGAAAATTTCAATAAGTTTTGTCCAGCTGCATTAAAAAGGAAAAAAAAATCAACTATTATTAGAAATAGCACATTTATTATGGAAGTTATGGCACTTCGTTACACTTTAGTATATGTATACAATAGATTTCACACATACTGGTATGCTTAAGGACTTTAAACAGCACAATACAACACTAAATACACAAACAATATTTACGAAGGTACATGTGGTCTCAAGCAGTGTGTAAATTGGTATTTTAATATCTTATTACCTACTGCTAGGTATGTGAATATTTTTGGGTAGGTAAATTCATTTGTACATTATTAATATTATTACTATACAACGGTTCGTTAGCATTTCCTTGAAATATTATTTATTTTCTTTTTAGGGTTCCGTAGCCAAATGGCAAAAAACGGAACCCTTATAGATTCGTCATGTCCGTCTGTCTGTCCGATTATGTCACAGCCACTTTTTTAAATCAACGTATTTTCATGACTTAATTTTAAAAGTCAGAAAGTAAATAGATAAGCTTGGAACGATTTTGATAGCTCACGCAATGCAAGTGTTATTTTAACGTCATATTTCTATGTTCTATGAACTTATTAATTATTATTGCTTTGTGTGTGCTATCAAAATCGTTGCAGACTTATCATGGTCTAACTCTAATTTAGTTTTGATCAACTTTTCATTCAATTAAGGTTCTTTTATAATAATCACAGTTAGTAATGAAAACTGCGTGAAAGAAAATGCCATCCAATAATTAGAAAGGTACTATTGAGTTTCGTGTTCTTCAAGTGGGAAAAGATACATTGTGGTGGTGTGGTGTGGTGAATTCTGATAGAATATATTCTAATTTTCTGAATATACGCCTTGGTATATGCTTAAATTAGTATTAAGTAATTAAATAGGTACGCGACACCAAATACTGTTTATAAAATGTAAAAAAAGGTATTAAAATACATTATATAACATCGCCTGCGACGACAAAACTCATAAAAACTTTGAGTTTCGGTTGTCTACAACCGATGAAATGCAAATATATCGAAACTGTTAACAAATATAAAAATATCTTAATATCGATTGCATTGTACTGGTAGTTCGAGAACTGTTTAACCTGCTTCCGCTCTATGCATGCTATATCACTACGAGTATTATAGGTAGGTATATTCATATCTTAAGTAACATTGTTAGAATATTTTATTGAGCCACCTCCCCCCCCCCCCCCCCTTTTTCAAAGGGAAGCGATTTTTGTCCAATGCAAAAAGTGTTAAGATACTTTTGATTAGGTACGAGTATGCTAGCAGTGTCGGCATTTTCGCTATTTATAGGCAGTAAAAAATCTAAGGACCTATTATTTATTAAAGCTATCCTAACTTACGTCCCGGACTGCGCGGTCGGCAGCGGCGCAAGCGTTGCAGCAATACTTTCTGAACTGAGGAAGAATGCAGTTTCTACGGAGCTGCTCAGTAGGGAACAACTCGCAGTACTTGAGGGTGTCGGCGGGGCAGGGCGCGGGGCGCGGTGCGGGGCAGCGGCGCAGACGGCAGCGGCGCCGGCGCTCGCGCGGTCGTGCGCCGCACAAGAACTCGTGCTCGGCGGGGCACACCAGCGGCCGCCGTGATACACCGCGACCGCACGTTGTTGAACACTGGGGATTAGTATGCATGTTGGTACACACTACATCATGGAAACCATCTAAGTAATTGAATTAACCCGGTATGCTTTTTTATAAGAAAAAGCAACTAGGCCAAAAGGGTAAATCAAGTGCTTCGATCAATGACTGACTAGTTTTTGATTATATTTTTTGTATTTTACCACTTTTTCCTAACTTTGTCTAGTCAGGTGATAAATTATGTCACAAAGGTTTTGACTGATAATATGTAATACAAAGTTTTTCATAACAAAAAAGGTTAGCCATGATTTGAAAGCTTGTTTTATAGTGATCAAAACATAATATAATTATTTTAAAATTTAGATCGCGACTTTAGTTACTACTTACTTGTTTACTTTGGGATTGTCGTAAGACAGGAATACCCGGCTGGATTGTGAAAAAATATACTTCACAAAAGGGAGTAAAAATCAGTGTCACATTAATAAAATAGGTACAATATTTTTTTGTATAAACGCTATTTTATCACCAGCATTTAGTTCTTCGACCAGTCTATACTTCAGCTAATACCTTTCAAACTTAGGGTACTTTTCAGTAACACGCTTATTTTTGACTGCCATTCAACGAGTAGGTAAAACATGTACAGTTGCAATTTTGGCAGTCCAATACACATGACTTATATAAGTATGTAATGAAAGATAAAAGACCCAACATTTGTTTTATGTACGATTCAACCAGGTAAAAAAAAGAAAAATAAATAAATAGGGATCAAAATCACCTTGAAGAGGCCGCGTCTTTTTCCATGATTTTTTTTATATACATATTTGAACTTGTAAAGCATGCTGTGTACACTTGTTTTGAATCTCGTGCTAGTTTTCAAGCCATCATGCAATTGTATGTTTTTCATGATATTGTACGATATCTGTTTAGTGTACTTAATAAAGTGAAATAATAAATAGTATAGAACTTTTTTTTCGATTATTACATAGAATAATGCTAAACTGTATAACTTTTTCATCAGTAAAAATCTTTGTGACTAAACTTGTCTAAGTGATGTTGGTCATAAATTGGGGCGGCAAATTTCTGATCGGCCCCGGGCGGCAAACACATACGCTACGCCGCTTTGACTGAGAGAACAATCTTCTTTCATTCTTATAATCTGGTGGGCGTTACGAGGGCAATGCAATTTGGTATGTGACCTAGGATATTTTCATATCGGCTATCTAGTTAGGTACTCTTATTTATTGGAAAAAGGTAATCATTTACTTACTCAGTTATCCTTTTTCGTCTCAAGTGAGTGATTAAAATAAGTATATTACTAATTACTAAGTTTTGAAACTAAGTTAATAAAAAGGATTACCGGCGTCCAGGGCATCTCCTGCCAGTAAACGGGGCAAGGCAAGCGGTTGCAAGGTTGCTGTTGTTCCGGCCTGGGCTCCGAACATAGCGCCGGCGACACCATGGCTCTAATTAGATCCCTTTGGTATGTGGAGCTGCAAACATGTGGAAAAGTTTTTTCACGTCAGCAGCTCGAACAAGGGTAATTTGCTGCTTAAAAACAGTGAGCTAAATCGCATTTTGCTCACGGAGTGAGACATAATAACATTCAAGTGACCTTTATATTCGAATGTCATTTCAACGTGCGGGGCCTAATACAGGTTCGAAGTATTTGGATTCTATTGTCTTTGTCCCTTTCACGTCATTAGCAAAAAGAAAGAGACAAAAAAGTGCATACGTAATTCATCCCAGACCACATCGCACAGATTCAGACCGCATCGTTCCAAAACACCCTACGAGTCTTCATACGTAATAATTAATTAATAAAATAAAAACACCATATTTTACGTATTTTATTATACAATCAAAACAATGAACCTATACAAATTTACGTTATTATTTAATGTAGTAAATAATTCTAATTACATAACTACTTTTAACGATCTCTACTATTGTTGACAAATAGTAGTATCCGCAATTCGGACCGTATTTTACAGTTTTTTTTTACAAAATAAAAGTGGTCGATTGAATTGTCAATTGATGGTCGTTAATTGTGAGAGTCAGAATCGCGGGTGTACCTAAATAAAATTAAATGAAAACCATACCATATTTTTGTACCTAATTTGTACTATTTAGTACCTCGTTTAAAAAAAATTGTACCTCACGGTACGTAAAGTTATCATCAAAAAACAGGTCACCCGCTATCCTGACAGTCAGAATGGCGGGTGTACTTTATTACGCTATGTTCCCGTGGTTATTGATAAATTCTATAAAAGCCAAATTTTTGTACCTTTTTTGTACCTTCATATTCAATTATAATATGAGTCATTTTATTTGTGCTTTCCCAGTTTTACTCATTTTATATTTTGCTTGCTATTACAATTTTGCAGGCGTTATAATTTTTCAAGTTATCGATTTAATTTTTAAGAAAAAACGCTAAGGTACAATTATTTTTATTACACCAGGATTTAGTACCTTTAATGTTTAATCTGTTAAGTTCAAATAACTCAGTAAATCATGTCAGATTTCTTTGAATTGGCGCCTAGCCTTTTTTAAGACATGATTTTCTGAGTTATTTGAACTTAACAGATTAAACATTAAAGGTACTAAATCCTGGCGTAATAAAAATAATTGTACCTTAGCGTTTTTTCTTAAAAATTAAATCAATAACTTGAAAAATTATAACGCCTGCAAAATTGTAATAGCAAGCAAAATATAAAATGAGTAAAACTTGGAAACCACAAATAAAATGACTCATATTATAATTGAATGTGAAGGTACAAAAAGGTACAAAAATTTGGCTTTTATAGAATTTATCAATAACCACGGGAACATAGCGTAATAAAGTACACCCGCCATTCTGACTGTCAGGATGGCGGGTGACCTGTTTTTTTATGATAACTTTACGTACCGTGAGGTACAATTTTTTTTAAACGAGGTACTAAATAGTACAAATTAGGTACAAAAATATGGTATGCTTTTCATTTGATTTTATTTAGGTACACCCGCCATTCTGACTCTCACCGTTAATTCATTATTTTCGTATTATTTTAGTGAAATTTCTTTCGTTTTGTTTTATTGCGGTAATTTAACTTAATTGTTAGAATACCTTCAGAAAACATGAGTGAAATAGTGTTGAAGACGGATTACATTTTTTCAGGTTGTATTTTTTGATGGCTGACTGACGTGAAAAATAGTGTTGAAGACGGATTACATTTTTTCAGGTTGTATTTTTTGATGGCTAAATGACGTGAAAAATTGTGTGTACTACACGAGATCAAAGTTATTTACATCTCGTGCGCTTTTGAGTCCCTTACTACGCTCAAGATTCTAAATTAGATTCACTCGCTACGCTCGACTCAAAACAAACACTCGAAGAAATATCAAACTTTGCTCTCTCGCTGTACAAATAACTAGAGTTCCTTTGCCTCCGAATAATACAATATTTAAGTTAATTAACAATGACTTTCGCTTTGACACGCCAAAACCTAGTCGCTAGTTTTCGATATTTCGTTTTTTTCAGTTGGTTGTAAAGAATTTTACGAACACAAAGACTTTATATTTTGGACCTTTTTATAGCTCGTTTTGACGACGGAAAAGAGTAGTATTTCCAAGGCAGTAAAACGTGCTCTCAACACAGGCTGTTACGACTTGGTCACGCCTGACAAGTAAACTCTGAAGTAAATTCCGTTTAGTAGCTTGGCAATGAAGGGAATACACTAGGCAGGTGTTGGTTTAATATGATTCTGTCATCCCATAGTCTGTCTAAGTTTGTGGTTGATAGATAATAAGATAGTGTTACCCTGTGTGTTATGTGCTATGGAAATCCTATAAAGCTATTTGATTGCTAAACAAACCAGGATGTGAGACGGATTTAAAGTGTCTTCTCACGGATGTGAAATTCATACACATTTCTCAGTTTCATTAATTTTCAATGTCTGCATCAAATTTCTACAAACTTGATGTCCTTCAACTTATAGGCTTACCTCTACTCCCGCCATTTATATCTAAAATAGAAGTAAATGTTGATAATCGTGCATTACATACTAGACAGGCAGGCTTCGGATAAAACTGCTAAAAAATAATTACTTAGGCGCTTATTTACTTACTTCGTTCAAAGTAAAAGGCACGCAGATAAGCTGTCGCTCCTGCAGATCAGGCGACGAAAAAAGTCACAATTCGCTGCGCTGCAGTAATTGCGCCAAACAGCGGTCAGATAACAAGATACTCAAGAGCATATAACAAGTAAAAAAGCTGACGCTCTTACAGGCCAGAATCACCGCACTCCAATCCTATTATAACGGTAGCATATATCCGACTTAAGTACTTCTACCTATTTCACGTACTTGAGTGTAACAGGCACGCAGAAGAGCTGCCGCTCCTGCAGTCCGGAGTCACCGCAGGTAGCGCTGCAGGACTCCCACTCGTCTGCCTTCCACTGGAACTCGCATCTGAACATAATGAAATTGGTTATCTATTAGCATGTATAAGTATAACAGGTGACCAGGTATTATTGACGAAGTCAAACAACACGATGTGTACAGTGAGCTGCGAAATTGCATGGAGAAATTATGAATGATTCATTCATGCCTATGAAAAAAAAAAATTGAATCCTCCTTCTACTAGAATCCGAACCGGAAGAAACTAGTATCTAATGCTATGCAATTTCGTTGATAATGCCTTCATTTGAAGAAGTACTCGTGTTATATCAGTAATTATTATTGTATTTGTATTGTAAATGTGCACCAATAGAGATATTTGCGTACTTTAGTTATCCTCTCAAAATACGAGTTTCTAAGAAAATGTACAGGCAACTCAATGTTGAACAGACGTGATAAGTTTTAAGCAAGTTCCGTGCAAACCTAAACAAACAGCAATCTAATTTCGGTAGGTAAATAACTCCCCGGGCTAAAATAGCGCAACTACAAAGCGATGTCTTCTCGTCTCGGACACTCCAGCTTAGAGAGGGTTAAACGGCTGTCGTTACTAACCCTTATTCAGTGCTATGTCTCAGACAAACTAGCATAAGTGTGATCTATGGTTACGCATGGTTGTTACATATCTCGAAATCAGTTTTATTGGCCATTTACAAAAAAAACCGCACCCCGAACTTTTCGATCCCGGTTTTGTCATTTATCCGTTTTTCTTCTTCATTGTGATTTGAGTAGTATCCTGAACAATTAAGATAATAAACATATGTTTTTTTTTGTAGAACGGTCTTTATACTATTATATGGGCGGAAGTTAGGTAAGTCAATATAATGCCAGGTCCGGACTTTAACGAACCGTAGCAAGCGTCTAGGCGCTAACGTCAGAATTGCCTCACTGACTTTATTAAATCCGCTTCAGTGCACACAAAGCGTTTGAAAGCGTTTTTGCTAACTCGGCAATTTTGCATTGAATGAGAACGGAATGAGACAGAGGCTGAACAATTTACTAAATATTACGCCCTTATCTCGGTCTCGAAAAATAAAATCTAGTAGCGTGAATCCGTCCAGCTTTGCCCTAGATATATAGTTAATTTCATCAACCGTCAAATATCTATCAAAAGCAAAATGGTTGTGACCGAAGAAATACAACGATTCCAACTTGCACGAGCCCGCAGGAAAATTTAGCTATCCTTTTGCATAACTCCTCGGTAGGGTGTGCAGCTTTGCCCTAGGTATATAGTAAATAGTTAATTTCGTCAACCGTCATACATCTATCAAGAGCAAAATGGTTGTGACCGAAGAAATACAGCGGTTCCAACTTATACGAGCCCCCAGGAAAAGTTAGCTATCCTTTTGCATAACTCCTCGCCTCCTCGGGCAGTCTGTATCATGGTTACATTGAAAGAATAATTAGATACCACACTCTATCAACACCATCGCTGTATCTAGGCTGACTGCCAAAGCCTTATACTCGTATTAACTCGCAATGATTGTAGCCTGCCAGTGTGTGATCTACATCATCACAGGCCTTTGCGTCTATTGCAGACAATTTAAGCATTACTGTAATAGATGCTATGTATGATGCTAGCTATGTAATAGATGGAGGTGATGGACCGGCTCTTTGGCAAGGAGCTCACGGAGTGACAATTCCTCTGTAGTGATTACTTTATGTCTGGCGTCGTTCCATTAACTCATGTTCGACAATTGGTTAGTCAGACTTACCGATGCCTTTTTGCAGGCTTCGTACCGGCACACTGCTGATCGCGCCGTTCACGGGCGCACCACGCTCAGTCCGCGTCATCACGACATGCTGCGCCCTCACGAACTGCCTACCTGCAATAATAACGGCTTGCTGGCCAGACTTACCGGTGCATATTGCAGGCCTCGTAGCGGGGCGCGGCGCATTGCTGGCCGCGCAGGCACCGCGGGTGTACCACGCGTAGCCCGCCGCCGCACGAAGCGCTGCACGGGCCGCGCACTGGCCACTTGCTACAATAAAATATGTACATCTCTCTATTGAAAATTACTTATTTAAAGATGCCAAAAAATGAATGACTTATTTGATGATGGTGGTGGTTTTGAGACCGCCTGTTGTTACCTAGCTTTTTGTATTTCATTTTCTGTATATTTTAACTGTATGGTGCCCAACAAAGAATATTTACTTACTAACTTACAAGTACTAGAAAAAGACGAGCACTCGAATGTCTATCTTATTTATAATTTTAATTACAATAACGATTTTACGTGCAATTGAAGGATCTTTTGTTTACAGCTTACAGGGCATGACTCAACTGAAGCAACGGTTTGAACTGACGGATTGGCCAAAATTTATAAGGTTCACTTTTCTATTGACAATATTTTAAAGCTGGAATATATACATAAAAAAATCCAATCAAAGCTCCTGGTCAACAAACATCATAGTAGCATAGTAGTACCTTCGTTGTGATAAATGTAGTAGTTCCATGAAGACTGCACATGGTCATGAAGTCAGTGAGTTTACTTGTAATTACTGTTTTTAATTAATATTATTGAAATGTTCTTATGTTGATTAAAACTCAATTAATTATCAAGGTTATTCAGATTTTATTAGTTTGGCACCCTGGACAAAGTGATTAAAATATATTTTTTAATTTTTTGTTTAAAATTATAAATATTGCTAAAAATTAGAGGCTGTTTAGCATTTTTTTTCTTTTAAAGTTTAATGAATATGGACCGATAATACCTAGACATGTTTTCATTTCTGTCTTGTTTTTTGTTTGTCCAGTCAAAGGTGTCCACTATACCCGGACATCCTCTACCACCTACTCATTATTCGTTGAATTTTTAATAAGTGTGGAATTAAAAAGGAATGCTAAATCCTACGTATTATTGGTTTGCACAATAAGGCCTGTACCGAAAAAAAACTGTAAATTTCAAACCCCTCTAATTTTGTTTCTAAGCAAGATGATTACGGCATTTTTACCGCGATAAAAAGTCTTATTATTATATTATATATTCCAATATAAATAATTCTGGTTTAACGCTGTTCGACTTTAGACCAGTAAATAGAAGAGATGACTGAAATTTGGGCTTTTCCAAAAAGCAAGAAAATTTACAACATCCTACATGCCTGATTTCGAAACACTAAAAATTAACTCGAAGTTTCGTGCATTTTATAATAAATAACTAATTTAGTATGTTGTCTTTTGAATAGAGGCCTCGAAGCGGCAGATCTCTAGGAACAAGTAACCCTGGGCTCATCTCAATGCCTGTCATAATTATCGTAAAAACTGAGGTAGATATATGCGGCTAAAGTGCAAATAACTACGATGAACGTCAATTCAGTTCTTCGTACGAAGGTTAAGATAACTAAAGTTACAGAAAATGTGTGTTACTTAAGTCTAGGCCAAGTCGAAAATCATACAATTTTCTTCGTACAACAATCGCAATTGGTCGTTGACATACAATAGAGTAAGAGCTTAAAACGTCCTGCAGTGCCGTTCTCTCAGCCATTATTGGGCTCAAATCAAAAGTGTATTAAAAGAGAAGAATGAAACAGCCAAAAAACATAAACAATTCCAGCAGGTCACGGGCTGATGCAGGCAAATATGAAAAACGGGTCCGTAAAAAGCTGCCACTGAATGCGCTAGGAAGAAGCTGCCTACTCCTACAGAAAAAATTATGAATAAAAAAACGGACAAATATCTAAATAAAAAGCCGCTTTTTATTGTAGTTATTCTAAAAACCCTAGTTAGTTCTCAATCGCATCAGTTTTTTTGATTTGAAATTACCAGTTTTTTTTTCGGTACACCCCTTACTTCACAATTCTTCAAGTTATCAATGTTATCATCGTTCTTCTACTTCAATCCGCAATTTATTCTTAGTTGTTGGTTTCGACCATTCATTTAGGCCTTCACAAAGTTTTACAGCGAGCAAGTAAATCACACGGGCATTCAATTTGCAGGACGGTTTACGACCGAGCTCGACTCGGCTCGGTCAACTTTATGATGGATAAGCTCGCCCTGGAACCGTAAGGCTTTTCTATACGGAAGGCATTTCGAATTCAAAGCTACTTTCAACTTGTTCCTAGTATAAATTGACCTATAGCTTCGCAACAACGATGTGTACTCGGCAGTTAGAACTATATTGGTTTACATAGGATTGCGCTCTGTACTTAAAATTGTGAATGTTACTTGACCATTTAAGCTGAAGGTTAATCATTGGAACCTAAATACGTACTTTATCTTAAACCAGTTAAATAACAAGGTTGTATTCTCCATTCGTATCGTAAAGATATTAGAGTCAGACCAAGCTAAGTTGGCAGCGATTTTGTGTTAAGTAACCATCATAATTTCATAGAAGTTCGACGTTTAAAATAACATTTACACTGTCTGGACTGTCAAAATCGATGATTCTATCTGTTCTCGATTGAAAAATGCGAATGATAGAAGAACCACCACAATATAGATTTATTATGGATATTAAGTACATATATGAGTCGTTTAACTTCAAACTGATAGTTTGATTTATCCGAGTTTGAAGTTAAGCGACTCATTATGTACTTAGTATCCATACTAAATTGTATTTCATTTCTCCAGCAAACCAAAATGTCGCTTCATTTGTAAATTTTGTAATTAATGTTCGTATAAAGCAAATAGAGTTGTCATGAAAATTTTGTTATAATGCATGAGGCACTTTTCGCTTAGATTTCAGCACCCACTTTGTAAATGTCACTGCAAAACTTAACACGCTTTCAACTAAATCAGTATATTCACTAGTTTTGTCTAACTTTGCCAGACAACGAAACCGTGATAAACCATCACATGCAATTACGTAAAGTTTATATTTGTAGTGTTCTACCGAACCAAATATTTATATAACGTAGAAACGGTTTGTAGCAAAATAAAGTTAGTGAAAGACTCACGCAATAAATAGGTATCCCTGATCTCGTCTATTGTATGAGTTTTTGCCAAAATTCAACGTCTTCTGATCAATTCGTCTATTTTATGAGTTTTCGCCATGTCATAGTTAGCGCAAAAATAAGTTTGAACCCGTTTTTTACTCGACTTTGGCACATCCAAAAGGAAGGCTAGTTTAGTTCTCTGAAAATATTTACTTATCTTGTGTACCTATTGTATTATCTATTATATAACCTATTTTATGCTTGTTTGTATATTCCACGGGTTAATTTTTTTCAAACATTTTTAGTTGTTCCATTTATTTTCATAGAGCCTAAAGTTGCCTATCACTGATGCACGCAAAATTCGAAAAAACACTTATATATATGAAACAAAACAAATACATTCATTATGTATATAGAGTCCTTTAATACATTTTAATAAATTAAAACAACCCAAACAGTTTATTTAGGTCAGTACAAAAAAAATACTTTAAAAAAAAACTTAAGATTAACTTAAGTCTAGTCAAAAAGACCCCCCGAGTTGTCCGCGGCGCAAAGGTACCCATAACGCTAGCCTCATTGCCACGTTATATAGCGATGTAGTCCTTTGAACCAGGTAGTCACATATTAAATATATGAATGCAACTAGAGTGACCCGTTATAATATATTTATTATATGAAACATTAACTTTGAGGTTGTACCTGTATTCCATGGGTCGGCTCCTGCCATTGCCAGCGGGCGAGCTATAGTTGACCGATACCTCCACGCTGACTGGCTCTTCTGCTTGTAGTTCATGCTCGGGTATTGCCTATCAAGCATAAGAGCATAACAGGATATTATTAAATATATTTTGACGACCGGTTTGGCCTAGTGGGTAGTGAGCCTGCCTACGAAGCTGATGGTCCCGGGTTCAAATCCTGGTAAGGGCATGTATTTGTGTGATGAGCATGGATATTTGTTCCTGAGTCATGGGTGTTTTCTATGTATTTAAGTATTTATATATTATATATATCGTTGTCTAAGTACCCTCAACACAAGCCTTATTGAGCTTACTGTGGGACTTAGTCAATTTGTGTAATAATGTCCTATAATATTTATTTATTTATGATTTTATTTTATATATAAGTTTTTAGCAAAAATCATTTTTGGAACAATCTTTTATCTCTGACTGTACTTTTCTTTCCACAAGCAACCAATAATGATCGACACAATTCTAAAAACCCCAGACACAGTTAGTTTGCGTTGTTTTATCACACAATTCACAGAATTCATATGGCCACCCCATGTCTCCGTCATCAGATCAGCTCAATGGTACCATAATATTGCATTGTCACCCGAGTTACATATGTATGCAAATTTTCAGCTTCATAGAAAACCAGGAAATGGGTCAAATTTAACTTGCAAGATTTGACCCGTACAAACAGTTACATACGTACATAGGTACATTGCAAGTTAAATAAACGCTTGTTAAATATATATTCTTATTACGATTAAAAGGATTCGTGTAAGCTCTCAAAATGGTAACTATGACCAGGGATCGGAAACCGGTATTTTTTCTATGGGAACGAAAACGGTATTTTTTCGTTCTTTGTTAATTACCTACTTCATTTCTAATTGGGCAATCGAATAATACGAAGTCGTAATTTAAAAACACAACCGAGTCCTATATTTGGAGTATAAAATAAACCGAAATATATGTTTATTTCAAAGTTTTTCCAAAAAACCGGTTCCGATCCCTGACTATGACTCACAACTTAATAGCGATACAACATTTAATTAAAAAATACCTATTGATTATAAAGATTTGTATCTTTATTATTATATCAACATTAATGCGTCTTGCTCGCTTTAAGTTTTTGACTTAACACGTACTTCACGTGTCTGACTACCTCCTGTGATAGGAGATCATGGAATTTATTTCAGCTATTTATACCGCTATTGAGTCGTCCAATTAGTCTAAAAAGTCACTTTTATGTTAAATGAATAGATACTTTTTTCACGGCAAAATCCTGAAAATCGGTCTGTTACCAAAAATCTCCTATTAAAAATAACTCAGTGGTTAAACAATCAGAAATACCAAATTACTCCGTCCGCTTTTTTGAACGGATTTCACTGTAACATTTAAAAAAATACTGAACCTTTTTGAATAATATACGATAAAGGGAAACGAGATATGAAGTCGGTGGAGTGAGTTCAATTAACCCCAGAGCGTGGATTCCCATTTTTTAAGTAGAGCAGGTGAGCGCTCCTCTGAAAAGAACCAGGGTAAGGTTGACCTGCGATAACATACAGTTGTGACAGATCTCGGGGTCACATTATTTGTAGTGGTTCGATAAGCGGATGTAAGTGATTTTAATAATAGCTCAGGAGTGGAGTTGAAAGCACTTCTGAATAATTAAGCCTTGGTCCCTTATCATCAAATGTTTCACTTTGTTACACTTTTCATAGTTTACTCCCTTTTGTTGCTGTTTACTTGACGGACTCATAATATAAATGGAATACGTGAGTGATGGGAGAATTTTAGATCTGAAAATGTCGGGACTCATATTGTTGTTGAAGGTTTGATTTAGTAATACGAAGCTTTTACACGATATAAAATATTTGTCGTAGTATCGGGGCTACATAGACTAAATAAAAACTTGAACACAAAAAGCAACAATTTTGATCACAGTTATGTAAAGCAGAGATGTTTTTCACATAGATATTCGTACATTGACCCGTCTGTTGCTATCTCTATTGCACGCGCATCATTATATTGGTGTCCCGCCAATGCATAAAGCCGGTTGTCAATGTCACTGTGCGAGCTTGACAGGCCTTTATATGGAAAGTGTCTCTTCTTTAGAAAGTACTGAGTTGTATTGTAATATATAGGCAACTATGAAATAATGAAAAAATAAACAAACAAGAAGGTGGGTCAAAAAGTAATGTGAAAGATAGTACGGTCACGTCTGAAATCATCGATACGAAAAAAGTTGACGACTGTATTGCCCATATATTAAGGTAGTGTATACATATTTTTGGCACATTTTTCATATCGATATTTTCAGACGTGATTGTACCTAAAGTGAAAAATATACACTCGTTCCTGAAACTTTTAAAGGCCTTTCGATGTGGTACTGTAAAAGGGGAATGACCTAACGAGGAGAGCTTCGACAAATTTTACTGTCGAAGCCATCTTTCACATTACTTTTTAACCCACCTTCTTGTTTTTAACGTTTTAAGAATTCGGAATGTGTAAAAATGCTGCTGGAAATAATATCAGGTACTCACCATAATCATCAGATCAGTCTGCAGAGGCGACTGAGCCGATATATGCACATCAGCGTCCGTCTGAGTCCATCGCAAGAGACTACTCGCGGCGACAACCTGTCCCTCCCAGCCGAAGCGATCCTCTTTTATATCTATCACGTTACTATCCAGGTCTATTATCTGCAAATTCTGCGGCACATTCGGGTCGTATTTGAGGTAATTGTGCTGTTGTTCAAGCTCGACCCGCTTGGAATGTTTGCGTAGCTCTAGAATGTGTTTGTCGCGCTTGCGTTCCCTGATGGCTATGGAAAGCGGAACCGGTGTGGCGATGTGGATGGAGAGCTTGTTCGCCTCGTGCGGGACCATGGTTATCCGTGTCCAGCCTGTTGAATAATTAGGATGATATAAATATCGATTTACGCTCGAGTAGACTATTTTCGATTTAGCAAAGTCAAATATGCTTAGATTGTCAAGGATAATATAGATCTAGCTAAGTAGTCAGTAATATAGTTATTTGTACAAAAACAGAGCTAAGTTTGATTTTTCTTTTAGTGATTATTTTCAGTCCCGTGCGAGCGAAAGATGCTATTATTTAAAATCTTGAGCGTATCAAGGGACTCTAAAGCGCACGAGATGTAAATATCTTTGATCTCGTGTCGTACACACGACTTTTCATGTCGGCAATGAGAACACATTAGAAGGAAAAAATAAAACTTGATAAAAAATGTAATCCTTCTTCATCACTTTTTGTCTCGTTTCCTTAAGGAACTTTAATCATCGCAATAAAACACAGAAATAAATCGAATTTTATTTTAGTGAGACACCTAATATGGAAATAAATAACTTCAATTGATTGTTTAATCGAGACCCTTAAAATAAAAATTAAAGTGCGTTCAGAATTGCTGATACTATTGTTTAACCACTAAATCGTTAAAAGTTGTATTTTGATCAATACTTTATAGAAAAACAAAATAGATTATGGAAATTTTAACCCTATTGCCCTCGTAAAGGCAGACGACCAATCGATTCAGCACAGAAATACGCTGCCGGAGGTAAAACGGTTTGAGTTCAGGCCATTACCTTAATGTTTATCGCTGACATAGAATATTACGCTCTCTCTCAAGTAGGTTTAAAAGCAAAAGGGATGAACGCTTTCGGAGCGCGATGGGAGAATGATAAAATGATAAAAATCGCTAGTAGATACTATTACAATACAATGTGATTATCCCTCATTCTAGAGAGCAGCTACGAATACACTACCTACTAATAGATACTAGTATTGAATTTTCGTTTCTGAATGTGACCCTAAATGTTCGTCGATCGTAGGTATGATTTTTAAAAATGTTACCATTTGTCTATGAAGCCAATATAACAATGGGCTACAAACGACTTTTGCTATACAAACTGGAAAATACAAGTATCTGCAACGAGTTACGACTTCTGCCAAAAAATATGAGGTTTGAAAAGACAGATATTGTACAGTTTGTTTTAATGTTTTTTTTTTTTTTTTTACTTTTATTCTCATATCTACAAGTGTGCTATACTCAACCAAATGGCTGCTTATTGTCGGTTGTCAATAGGGCGCTATTGCCATAAAGTTTCAATTTAAAATAAATCTTATCGACAACCGACAATGTGGACCAACCGACAATTTGAGTTGACCTTTTAGTAGTTTTTTACAAATAAGAAAAGAAAAATAACAACATTATGATGATGATGTCGAGTATGGTTAAAAAAACAGTTTTTATGTTTGATTTAGGCATTTAAGCATGGTGTAGTCATCTGCAATAATTTACGGGCTGAATATTTGAACAACTTTTACTATGGGACCAATCCTGAAATTGCGAAAAAACAGCAGTCAGACAGCTAAAATGTATGAAACAGCCAATTTTTTGAGGTTTCTGGGTTGGTCTCATAGTAAAAGTTGCTCAGTCAGTATGACCTATTTATTTACCCCGTAAATTATTGCAGGTGACTACATAAACATCCTGTATATGTCTTCCCATCACGGAACAATGGTGTTTCAGAACTTTGGGAGGCGTGCAGGGAGCTGAAGCTAACACCTAGAGGCATTTTTTGTATTTGTTATTATTTGTTTTATCTCGTATCTTTGTATTTTTTTAAAAATATGTTTTGTAGTTCGCAGTGCCTTAGTAGTAATACTGTAATGCTGTGTAACTAATTTAAATAATAATATAAAAAAAAATTGACACTTTAATGAAATGTAAGGAGTACACCAAGCAGATGCAGCCCGTGTCATGGGACGCACACAGAGTAGCACCCGCCAAGGTGTAATAACTATTGAGAGTTGATGAAGTCTAAAATGGACTAGGCTATTCGGTGAAAGCGATGGACTAAATAATGGGCTATATGATACAAAACCGGACGCCTGTGTAATAAAATAGTATACAATTTTATTTCAGGCAGACGGTGTCTCGCCCCCACAAGATCGGTCCCTACAAAAAGCGACATCTAGGATGGCTCAAGGGCAAGACTGGTGTGAGGGCTGAGGGTAGAAAGGTGTCATTGGATTTTATACATAAGATAAGGTAGACATATTATTATTAATTATGTAGATAAGAACTATACAAACTATACATACACGGTGTAACTAACCCGACTTTTATTTATTTATTTAGACATGCATCACGAAGTATGGAGGCATGTAAATAAAAATTGATACATATCATAGTACCTATACAAAAAGTGGTCGCGGTGCGTAGATGTGTTTTCAAAATGTGTGCAATTTTCTTTTTATGATACAGGAGGCAAACGAGCAGACGGATCACCTGATAGTAAGCGATTACCGCCGCCCATGGACACCTGCAACACCAGAGGGGTTGTAAGTGCGTTGCCGGCCTTTAAGATGGGAGTACATTCTTTTCTTGAAGATCGTATCGGTCTGCAAAAACTACAGGCGGCAGTTCATTACACAGTTTAGCTGTGCGAGGCAGGAAGTTTCTGGAGAAACGCACAGTTGATGATGCCAACCATCTAAGTGATGAAGATGGAAGTTTTGTCGCGTAGGGCCATGGCGAAAAGAAGCGGCAGGGATTAATCCGAACAAATCCTCGGAGTACCAAGCTCTCTACGCAGCGCCAAGGAGTCAAGCCGATCCGAAATACGCTGGTAGTCGACATATCGAATCGCTCTTCGTTGGATGCGGTCCAGAGGCAGAAGCTGGTACTGGGGTGTCCCTGCCCATAGATGACTATACTACCCTTATACTGTACAAATTGCTCGTAACAAAAATGTCTCAATATAATGAAAATGTATTCAAATGGTCTCACGATAACGGTTTAATATTGAACACCGATAAACCAAATTTCTACTCATACAATTCGAGAAGCGACATTGTAAATGTAAATTAATAAAAGTAGTAGATAAATTTAAAACCTAGGCCTAAGTATAGATAAACACATTAACTGGAAAATACACATGGATGCTTTATGTACTAAGATCTATACTGTGTAAAGTTATTAGTTTAAAATATATAGTTAATAGTAAAATATTACGAATGTTATACCATGCACTGGCAGACGCTGTGATTGGATACGGTTTAATAGCTTATGGATGCACGTTCAAAACGTCTTTGGACAAAATATTAAACTTACAACTGCGGATATTAAAAATATAATAGATAAAAAAACTGTATTAACGATTACACGGTCTTATTTAAGAAATTGAACATCCTGCCAGTGCATGATAAAGTTAAATTAAATAATCCCAAATTTAAAACTCTGCGAGTATATACCCGAGCGCCAAGAGGGTTAAAGCGTCGTAAATACGTGGAACCAACCGCTAGCAACTACTATGGTAAAAGGACGCGTAGCTACGAGTATATCACACCGCAAATATTTAATAAGTTATCAATAGAAGACGAATGTGCTAGTAAAAACATCTTTAAATCAAAAATTAATTAGGATAGGTAAATATACTACAACAACTTATACTGTGTTAATATGATATAATTATGTATTAACCTTAGTATTATAAGTTAATCATATAATTTAGATAAAGGTACTAACGTTGAAAATGAGTTCCTCATTTTGCCGTTAAACGGAAGTTTGGCGAACCTAACATAAGTTTAAAATGTATCAAACTTTTTTGAAAACAAATTTAAAAAAAAGTACTCGCAGCAGCAGACAGCTCTCAGGCCCGCAATCATGGCGTTTAAAATAGTACATAGTATGTTTTTAGATAGTATGACTACAAAAATACTCGTACATTACAACAAACACTTATAATATTTGTCAGTAATTTTATGTATGCGGTCGAAAAATCTGCGTAAACGTATTATTATGAAGAGATTCGCAGGGGATCAGCGTCGTCGAGATATTAGGAGTGGGTTGCCATAGGGACTGCTCAAAGAACGATAGCCACTAGGGCCGAAAGGTAGCCACGTTTCATCACCTAATTAGAACGAACGACGGGCTAACGAGATAGTAGACCAAGAGCTAGCTCTGGAAAATGGTCAACGATCTTCAGAGCAACAAAACCTATCTAAAGCCCGACCACAAATATATGATCATTGTCAAGAGGGCGCTGGCGCTGCCATTCTCATGTATCAGGTGACAGTTCAGTTTAGTATAAAAAATTTAGTTCTAATGAAATTCCGCAATATGGCGCGTGATCATATATTACTGGCCAGGTTTTACTTAGCTTACTCTACTACCTTTATTACTAATCCGGGCGTCTGGCAGAAGTTTATAAGTGGAGGTCAGAGTGACAGGCCTACAAAACTTTTCAACAGTGATAAAAAAATGCCAACGTACACGAAGTAGCTGAAAAATTCTCATTTATACAGGCTAGGTCCTATATTTTACTTAAAATAGAATAAACAACATTGGGCATTATTACGGAAACAAAAACAGAAGGCGACGACTATGAATAACTTCAGACGTCACCTGGCCCTCACGTCCAATAGAAACGCCTCGCAATGTTGTATTCGAATTAAAGACATGAGTAATTCAGTACTACGAGTACAGAACTCTAAAACTTGCATCCTTCAAGTGGCCTGCATTTTCTGATCTCCCCCGATGAACAGCTGCCAGTTGCCTGGAGTAATAAGAATAATAAAGCAAACTGTTTAGCTTCGTTGCTCTTAAAATCGTCGGCTATTTTCAAGGGCTAGGTCTCCGTCTATACGGCGCGAGTTCGAACGTAATTACTCCAGGCTGTAAATGTCGGCATGCCGAGAGCAGCCGTATTTTTGAAAATTAAATCATGAAAGTCCTTTTATTACTTACCTCTATTATGTGCCCTTCGTTGGGAAACAATGTAATTAAATAATATAACTTATTTACCTTTGCCCAGTTGTCTATGGTAAAGATGTGTGTTGTTGCTGCAGTAGCCGTCAGGACACCAGTTGCAGGTCGAGTCCGACGGGTTGCACTGGCCTTTTACACAAGCCCCCTGAAAAACTCAAAACAATTAATTATGTGAAATCGCTTTTATTTTGTGACATGCCAGCAAATAACATTAACTGCCAATTATGCAGGCAGATAATGAACTGTCCTGGCCACGTAAAATGTATATACCCTACAGCCCAAATGGGAAGGGAAGTCTCAGATTTAGTACTTGTTTTGCCTTCGGCTATCTTTTACATTATCGCCCAAGGTAATGCGTTTGCGCTTTATATATATATATGGGCGGCTTTATGCTACTGTTGCGGGTTGATACAGTTGAGAGCTCGACGCATAGTTATCAGTATCAGATTCCGTAAGATTTGAACCATCGAGCCGCAAGAGAGAATTTCTCTAGTGCTTCTCAGTTTCTTAATTGGGCCTTATTGACCGGCCTTATGATATACCTGGTAACAAAGATCGTAGGGTCTGTCGTAGCTGCAAGGCGTGGCATCTGGCAGAGAGCCGTAGCTAGAGGGTTCTCCTCCCGTGTAGTCCACACACCACATTTCACATTGTTGAGACTCTACGCACAAACAAAAGATACGTAAATATTCATGTAAATTATTCAAACAAGAAATGGAAAAAAATCCTTTCCTAATAACTACTCGGAATTGGTCACACGATACCTTTCGGCTTCCCCTTGGAACCTGTTTACTTACTCATCAATTATTTAGTGAGGGTTCATATTTCCTACTATGCCTACTTAATTTTTTAGCATTAGAGAAAGGGTAAACAATCTTGATGTGTATTTTTATTGGAAAACGCTTTAAAAATAATTAACTATTGGGTACTTATGAAACCAAAAATTATCATATATTTATGCTACAGGTACAGTCACGTCTGAACATAACGGTACGAAAAATGTGCCTAAAATATGTATACACTACACTGTGTACATATTTTTGGCATTGTTTTATTATCGATATTTTCAGACGTGACCGTACATATGATTATTACATATTTGCTGTGACTTATTTTTCAAAAGTGTTTTTCAATAAAAGACACCTCAAGATTGTTTACCGTTTTTCTAATGCTAAAAAACGAATTATAAACGCAAGTAGCAGATTTGTGAGCTCGCACTAAACACTAAGCACCCTCGTATACCTTACATACAGTTGCTTAGCAACGCTATATCCAAGGGTCGTGTTCATGTGTGAGTACAACACGTGTTAGAAGTAATAATTGCTTAGGTTTGTTACACGTTAATTTAGACTGAATGTTTTATCGTACCGTAGACTTAAACAATTAGTAATTTATTTATATTCTATATATTCTTCAATGTATAATATTATATTTGTTAAGTATTTTGTTTAATTAATGTATTTCCATATTTCAGTACCTATAATACCTACTTTGGAATTCTAGATGCCTGAAATTCAAAAGAGAGTAATATTTATTTAGGCATTCTGTGCTGTGGAATTCTGAACTTTATCAAATACCACATTTATTCTCAGATTCAATAATCTAGTGTGATAACGGATGTCAGCATAATCACGAGCTGTCATGAAATTAAAATAGGTACCTATCTGAAAAATCAGAAATTCCGTTATTAAAATTGATATTTGTAAATGCATTGAACTGCACGATCAGTAAATATAACGAATAATGATATTTGTTACGTATGAGTAGACTATAGTATTTTTTACTGAATCTTTAGCCTTCGTCGAACCAAATTACAACTTAATTAAGGGGTGATCATGCATGGTATGTTATCGGGCTCCGTAATGTGTTTAAAGCGTTATTATCATTGTTTACTTCACAAAATTAAAATGATTAAAGAGCTTAATATAATAAAGCGCTATTGTTTGTTGTGTGTGAATCAAAATAACAGGACAGTGGAGCTTTTGTGTGCTGGATGTGAATCATTTACTCGTACGTCGGAAGTGACCATACCTTTATAAAATTTATTGTGTTGTGTTTTTTTTATGTTTTAGGAGGCAGACGAGCAGATGAATCGCCTGGTGGTAAGCGATTATAATCGCCAGTGGACACCCGCAACACCAGTGGGGTTGTAAGTGCGTTGCCAGCATTTAATATAGGATTACCTTATTTTTTGAAGCTATTTGTTTTGATGGTAGGTGTATAGTCAAGTGTAAAAATATGGGTGCATACAAATTGCTCAAAAATATGTCCCAGGGCTCGTATGTCGGCGAATTAAGAGATATGGCATAATGGCACATATTTTTGAGTAAGTTGCGTGGGCCCATAATTTTACATTTGACTGTACCTAGGAATTGGAATTTTCTAGATGGTTTGGGGTATAATTTACGAGTATGGTTGCATAATGTGCCGCCCTAATTAGATAATTATTTACGTCCGTAGGTCCGTAGTTAGCTGTACATACCTAGCCAACCTTTATTATCATTATACCTCAAAATGACTTTATTAGGCAAAGCATGTCGTGTGACTATAGGCAGACGTACCGTCGGTGTGTATGTGGGGAATGAGCGCCGGCGCCGGCGGCGGCACCAATCGGAGCGCGCGTCGCGTACTGCTGCGCAAGTGCTGCCGGCCCAGCACGTCGGCACCTGTGACGTCTCCCCTGACTACAGACAGACATACCGTCGCTGTGTATGTGAGGTATGAGCGAGCCATGCCGGCGGCGGCACCAGTCGGAGCGCGCGTCGCGCACAGCTGCGCAAGTGCTGCCGGCCCAGCACGTCGGCACCAGTGACATCTCCCCTGACTACAGACAGACATACCGTCGGTGTGTATGTGAGGTATGAGCGAGCCGCGCCGGTGGAGGCACCAGTCGGAGCGCGCGTCGCGCACAGCTGCGCAAGTGCTGCCGGCCCAGCCCGTCGGCACCTGTGACGTCTCCCCTGACTTCAGACAGACATACCGTCGGTGTGTATGTGAGGTATGAGCGAGCCGCGCCGGTGGAGGCAGCAGTCGGAGCGCGCGTCGCGCACAGCTTTGCAAGTGCTGCCGGCCCAGCACGTCGGCACCTGTGACATCTCCCCTGACTACAGACAGACATACCGTCGGTGTATATGTGAGGTATGAGCGAGCCGCGCCGGTGGAGGCACCAGTCGGAGCGCGCGTCGCGCACAGCTGCGCAAGTGCTGCCGGCCCAGCACGTCGGCACCTGTGACGTCTCCCCTGACTACAGACAGACATACCGTCGTCGGTGTGTATATGAAGTATGATCGAGCCATGCCGGCGGCGGCACCAGTCGGAGCGCACAGCTGCGCAAGTGCTGTCGGCCCAGCACGTCGCGTCGGCACCTGTGACGTCTCCCCTGACTACAGAGTACAGACAGACATACCGTCGGTGTGTATGTGTGGTATGAGCGAGCCACGCCGGCGGCGGCACCAGTCGGAGCGTGCGTCGCGCACAGCTACGCAAGTGCTGTCGGCCCAGCACGTCGGCACCTGTGATGTCTCCCCTGACTACAGACAGACATACCGTCGGTGTGTATGTGTGGTATGAGCGAGCCACGCCGGCGGCGGCACCAGTCGGAGCGCGCGTCGCGCACAGCTGCGCAAGGGCTTCCAGCCCAGCACGTAGCCACCTGAGATGCACCGCCCTCGCACGCGCTCTCTGATACCTCCCTTAAATCAAATATAGTTTACAAGGATTGTTACACAGTTTCTTATAACCAATAGATATTTCCAATTATGTACACTAAATTAACACCCGGATAGGTAAGATGAGTAGAATTAATAAGGTGTTTTCGATTTATGCTATGGAAAGTTAAGAGGGAAGTGTACCACGTGATCATCCATACAAAAAGAGAAAACGTTTTTCCACTTCTTTAACATTTTCCAATCTCCATGATTTTTTCGTATCTTATTGACAGAATGAAAAACTATTCGCAAAGTTATTCTTCCCTCTTAACCTCATTATACATCTTCTCCTGCCTGGTGCTGCCTACACCATATATTCCATAAGGTAAATACCAGAAATAAAATAAAAAAACCTATAAAATACACTGACTTGAAATGTTACGCAATTAATTGCATGAATATTGCGTCTACTGAATCATTTTGTAATTCGCTATTCGATTTTCTCAAAGGTATTCATTGTGCAAATTATGCATATACTATTGTATTCTACACATAGACTCGCATAAACATTTTTAGAGTTAACAACAACAGTATTTGAAAGCCTTTTTTTCTATTTCTACAAAAACTACGCTCTTTGTCGTCTCGCTTCGAGTACTGAATACCTGTAAACAGTCTTATTATGAGATATTGGATATGCGTTTCTCAATACATCATATCGAAAATTTATTTTTGTCAGCCAAATGTTTGGAAGTACAATACATGTACTGTTACCTACTTTGAAAGAATGATTTTTTTTAGAGAATGAAGTTTTTAAATGTCATACGGAACGACTTTTCTATGGGAGTAAGGGGATGTACCACACTGACATCGCCAAAATCTTTATAAAGTAAGATCTTAAATTCAATACCGAGTAACTGTAAAATGTACATTTGTGAATATATTCCTTTGGACTATAAGGTACATTGATATACATAGATGATTATATAATAAATAAGGCCTCCAATACCTGAGGTTGGATTTAAACTAACATCTACAGCATTGGCGATAGCCACAATAACTCAATTTGATTTGTCTGAAATTATAACTTTTCTGAAATTCATCTTGAATTCACAAAATATTATTATTAAATTGACGCGCGAATACGGCTCCAGTATAAAACAATTTTCACTGAGATCGAAAAACTCAACGCACATTGACTGTAACTTTTCAACTTATTCTCGAAACAAGTGCTAGTTCACAAAGAAGTTTTTATTGACTCGCGTCATTGTTAGTTTTATTCGTGAGAAGTTCTTAAAAGAACATTGGTAAACTGTTTTAATGACGCCATTATCTCATATTTTATTTAATACGGTTAAATGATTGCCTATTAGGGCGGTCTTTATTTTGTCGAAGTTAAAAATTTAAACGGGTCACTTCCTCAATGTGTTGACATTAAAAACACAAAAAAAAAAACTTTTTCAGATCGTAAATACCCCTTGAACTTTGACCTCGTCCGTGACTTGTAGCGCACTTCTCTGGCCCCAATCCTTCTATTCCTGTCGATCTTCGATCTCGACCAAGACTGAACTAGACTAGCATGTATCAATAATACCGTACCCTTTGTACCAGCATCGCCGCGACCTGGTTCGCAGCCCATAACCGCAGTCAGCGTTGCACGTGCTCCATGCCCCCCACTCCTCCCAGTGAGGCTGTTCCGGTGGTTCTACTGTGTCCTCACTTCTGATCCCATGACCTGGCATTGGTTCACAGACTCGATCCACGCACCACTGCAACAAATTATTTAGTCGCATGACATCATCATCATCATCATCATTTTTTATTCAATAACAATATTACATTGTGTTTGAAAAATCTTAAATCTAGGCACATGCATACAAAAAATATTTCAAAAACAAACATCATAAAAATAAATATTAAAACTAATTCAAATATATCGCCCGCTCAAATAGGTAGCCCAAAAATAAAAATAAAACATGAATAGTAATTTAAAAAAAAATTGTCATTAAAATATTAAAAATATTAGAAGAAAAAAAAACTAAAAATATCAACAAGTAAGAAGAAAAATTAATCAAATAATATCATTTAAAAATTAATTAAGAAAAAAAAAAAAAAATTGTAACATGTCAGAATAAGAAAATAAATTATAAATTAAGAGAAAAAAAAATGTCACCTAGTAAAATAAATAAAATAAAAAAGTGAACAAGTAAAAAGACAAGAAAAAATTAAATATTATTATGTGAAAATTTCCAAAAAGGCGCAAAAATACAAACATTTATGTCAGCAATTAAAATAAATAAATAAATAAAAATTTAATTCCCTAAGTCATGATAAAATAATTCTTCAATAGTATAAAAACATTTCTGAAGTAAAAACGCACGTAGCTTGATTTTAAATGTATCGGGGTCACAAATAGATTTGAGCTCAACCGGTAATTTATTAAAAACTTTAACAGCTTGATAGCGAGCACAATATTCTGCTAGTTTAATCTTAGGAGTAAAAGGGCGGTTTAGGTTCTTTGTCCTTGTTGCCAATCTACGCATCCTAGCATCCTCTGTTTCGCTTGTTGTCAGAGATTTGACTAAATCTGTACATAGTATTAAAATGTATAGACTTGGCACAGTAAGAATTTCTAGTTTTTAAAAAAAATCTTTACAGGACACCCACTGGGGTTTCCGCACCATTATTCTAAGTGCTCTTTTTTGAAGTAAGAAAGCCTTTTTTATATTATAATCATAAGTAGCTCCCCAGAATTTTATACTATACCTTAGTTTGGAATCAACTAAGGCATAATATACTGCCTTTAATTGGTCTATCCCGATTAATTCTCTTAGGCTCCTTAAAGCGTAACAGGCGGAACTAATTGATTTATCTATTTGCTCTAGTTCCTGCTTCCAATTAAGAAATTGATCAATATAGACTCCAAGAAATTTTACAACTTCAACGGAACACAAGACCTCATTTTCAAAATCGAGTTCAAGTTTATTGTAGTTCCTGCGATCACTCTTAAACAACATGATGCTTGTTTTATGACAAAAGTAGATAAACAATTTATTATTTAATGTTTCACTTATTTATGCAATATACGAGTGTTAGGTAGTTAGGTGGTAATTTGTGATAGGTTAATGGGGGTCCACCAAAAATCTATAGTATAAGAATAAGTTGATGCTAATGTTGGTCATCATTCCATGTACCGACCGCGTAGGTCTGGAAATAGCTGCCCTATAGATAAGCGAAGTTTATTTATCTATCTGCAGGTTTTGTTTCTAAAAGCTATCACATTAGAGCAAGACACGTATATAAATACAACATTTACAACCGCACTAAAATTTTCTGTTGTAAATTTCAACCGGAAGGTTCTGCTCCCAACAGACGGCTAAGTGCTTGCACCTGTTTTATCAGTCGAATAAAACTTAGAAAAAAATATTTACCAGTGAGGAAATACTTTAAGCATACCAATTTTATTTTTAAACGACTTAACGACTAATCGAACGCATATTTAAGTAGTAAAAAGAAATTGAGTACAGGTAAGTAGTATCGATAAAACCATATCCCGTTAAAACCATACAATATACTATGGAGTGCGAGTGGACCGGAAAAAAAGTAGCAACGAAACTTTTTCTATGTCGTAATAGTTTAAAATGATAATAACTCTCTAGTTTTTTGATATAAATTAAAGAACAGGTGCACGAGTTACATCAAATGACCGAGTCATATATTATTAAAAATACATATAAGTTTCAGTTGCCAAATATTTAAATACATCTCGAATTACAGTAAGCAAAGGTTCTCCGAATCAACAGAAATAGTTGAATGAAAGCATTCTTTAACGTGATCGTCCATACAAAAAGAGAAAACGTTTTTTCCACTTCTAATATTCTCCATTCTCCATGAGTTTTTAGTATGTTATTGACAAAATGAAAATAGGTTTATAGGTTTTCCTTTTTTTGTCAAAATATGCAAAACCTAATTTGTTTTGTCAAATAAGCAAAACTTATAAACCTAGAATATATTATGCTGAAGTGATCGACATCAAAATCAAAGTGATTTGTTAAAATTTAGTTACTGAAAACAGCTTTCTCACGATATTAAATTTCAAAGAAAAATTACCGTTACTTCATTAGATTCAAAAAGCTATTCTTCCCTCTTAAGAGTAAGTATTTCAGAACAAAAAAAAAAGGCAAATTAAATCTAAAACTGTCGAATAGAAACTCATCGATAAGATTATAGTGTAGATCAAAACAATTATTATATTCTGAACGTGACCTAATCCCTACATAATTGTAAAGTCCATTATGTTTGCAATTAAGATTCACAAACTGTTGTTTTAATAATCTTGTACAGATATTCCCTGTTACTATTTTTCCGGACCACTCTATACAAAAATATAATACAATAATATTTATAGTAACTAGGTACACAGCGGTATATTCTATAGTGGACGCACGGTTTCAGACTGCAATCAACGAATTGCACTGGTAAAATAGTTTTCCCGTGCATCTGCATGAGAATAGGCAATATTTACTGCCCTACATTCGCCCGCGGTGTGCACCCGATATGTAACAAATTAAATCAGCGCCGTACTTTAGGCCATTTACATACTGCGACTTTTTGCAGCGATAGGTACTGTCTCGATGTGTTATGGTCTGGGTACGAGTACCTACATGTACTGTGGCAATATTATAATCTCCTGCTGCGAAACAGAAAGAAGCTAATTTTGTATTGTTTCCTCAGGTTGATTGGTAGAATTAACTTTTAAGTGATGATTTTGAATAATAAATATGTAATAGAGTTCATTTTCATTTATACCTATAGGTAAAACTTTAATAGCGCTCATTTTCATATTTAAAGTTTTACCTATAGGTATAATAAATGATATATTGTTTTACGTTATGGTAGCTACTCAGCAGCGTCTATTAGCCCCTCGAACAACGATCGGATCGCGGAGTATTCGCCCCAGCATTCCTCGTATCGCATCAACCGCGCGTGTGTCGGCATAAAACCGTCAACGTGAAAAGCTCACGAATATTTTACCTGCATGCAAATTTTAGCACTGGGTGTCGCTGATAACACATGTTTTTATCAATGCACGGCAGGTTTTAGCAGACATAAGCGAAAATGAGTTATAGATAATTCTGGTTAAGTGATGTTTTTGGTAAGCAAACTGACGTCGAAGATTTGAATATTTAAGTGGAGGTATTTTCAAGCTGTTTTGTACCAAATACTTTTTATTGTAGAATTACGAGGAACTTTTTCTTTTTTTTATCAGGGTCGTCAGCTCTGTCCCTCAGTAAGATTTACCTCCTCTTTTAAAACCCGACCAGAAATATATGATCATTATCAAGAGGGCGCTGTTATTCTCATGTACACCCTATACATGAGAATAACAGTTCAATTTAGTATGAAAAAATTTGGTCCAATTAAATTCCGCAATATGGCGCGTGATCATATATTACTGGCCAGGCTTTACTTTATGATCCGTAAGGAAACATTGTTCTAAACTAGTTCCGTGTAACTTCCGGAGGGTAACTTATCTACTTTAAAAACATACTGTATTACCCCTTTTAAAAGTTGAATGTTTTTAAAGATGTCAGAATGTTATGGACAACTCTTATATACTAAAGTGTCATAAGGTAATAAGGTAAACATCTAACTATAATAAAGGTTAAATCACTCGCATTTTACTTTCGATCTTACTTAATACGAAGGGACATTTACCCTCCAGGGCAAACTTAGAGGACTTTCTAAATTTATACAAACTAAGTTATGTTTGCTTCTCGGGTTGAAAGTGAACCTTTTATCCATCGGTTACTCCAAACTTTGGAACATTATTGGCTCAAACTAAACGAAGCTAAGGAGAGAGGTCGAATGTTTCCTAAGCTTATACAACAAGAATAGCGTTTCTCGGCACGCCCTCTGCACAAAATAGCTGATGGTCATAAAGAGAAGGGCTCACAAAGTTTTCTAATACTCCAAAGTACTTTAAGGGAAAATGGCACGCGGCAAAAGTTTCTAAGGTTTAAAATGTCTACTTGCTTTGATAAGATCCGACAGATACAATACGTACATTTTAGCAAAAAAAAATTGTTTCGAAGCCGGCATTGTAGCGAGCCTGTATCGGTTTTAGCACAGTTAAATTGAAATGTTTCACGATGAAACCGATGCGAGGTTTTCAATGGCCATTTTATATGGGACGAGCTCGGATATCAGCCTCCAGCTAATAACTCAATACACTCTTCGTTCAATCAGTTTGCTAGTTCAATTTAAAAGGGAGCTGCTTTTTTACACTTTCGTATCCGTGTTATATTGCAGTGCTGCTGAACCGTAATATGCAGGTTTATTGTTCCACAAACGTGAATCATGAATATAAAATAATACAGTTGGGCTGAACTTTGAGCTTTCCGATGGACATGTGTACAAAAAGTACTGACGTTGACTGAAGTAGCATGACAAATACGAACGATTGTGCACTACATCTGTAAGTACGTTGCACGCTGATGTACGCTAATTTGAACAGTACACATGAGATTGGGCCTAACAAAGTGACAACATTTTGTACAAAACGCCAAATGGAACATATGTAACTAATGTATGGAAATTTGGAAATCGTAGCTTTTCGTTGTACCTGTCATCCTGATATATTATTACTTTTCGATTTGGGTTTGTCGATATACGATTCTCATCTAGAATATGGCTACTGACATGTGATGTTACACGTCATTATGTTACCTGGCCAGGTCCACAAGGCGTGCCGTCGAGAGGCGCGCCGCGCTTGGATCGACACACGTTGGGCTGAGCGCGGTGCGCGCACCACAGCCGCCGACACGCCGATCGCACCTTCACCGATTTGCACACCGAAAACCTATGGACAATTTGCAGTTACATACTTTGTGATATTATACCATTTATGCATTTTATAAAATACAAAACTTCTTTTTTCTTTGTATAACAATTTATAGCAACAAATTTAATATCAGAAATATAAATATATAAATGTACATACCAAGTTTAATTTTATTTCAACATAGTGTTTTAAAATGGGAGCGTAACTTCGACTTGGCTTTTTCGGCGGTGAATTCTTGTGACTCTTAAGGTTCAGTAGACACACAAGGTTCAGTAGTACACGTAAATAATGACAGATTTTTATAAAATTATATCATTGAAAATACTGCTAATGACTTGAATTATCAGGGCACAGTTAGGTACTTATTCGAATTCTGGGTATAAAATTATTAAATGCTAATGATGATGATGATGATGATAATGTTGATGAAACATCATAATTATGTTGTTTTTGTGTATTGATTTGTGTATTTGTATTTGTGTATTCATTTTCTAAAGTTATCTTAGAAGTTATAGCTTATGCTTTCCCAGCGCTGCAAATGATTTGTGTATTTGTATTTGTGTATTCATTTTTTAAAGTTATCTTAGAAGTTAGAGCTTATGCTTTCCCAGTGCTGCAAAAATAAGAAAAAAGTACTTAATACAGCCGTTGTAAAGAGCTTTTATATAGGACTACCCCAGTCCACGGTCGAATATAAGCGGAACTATAAACTAAGTGATGAAACTTCGTAGCGTAGGTACATTAACTATATAATTTTGGTTCTGGTTTCTAAATGTATATATATTATTAACCCCCTTATTCATAAACGTATACTAAAGTTAACAAGCCGCTAATAATCGTTTGTCCCTTTCCCACGTATTGGTATGATGGAAAGGGACAAACGATTATTAGCGGCTTTTTAACTTTAGTAGACGTTTATGAATAAGGGGGTAAAAGTATAGTTATGTATGTTGGGAAATTCTAAAAGTATATTCGGCGCAGTTGTCATGAACTCGGGGAATTGCGTTATAGCACTTGTATCTGTTATAGACGGAGAGCTAACCCTGAAAAATTATACACGATAATGGTGAAACTTGACGGATAGTTTGATAGTTATCATCATCATCATCATCATTTAAGAGCACGGCTCTTGTTGGTAGAGTAGACGCCAGTTTTCTCGGTCCTCGGCCAAGTTCTTTAGGTCCCTGTAAAGACACGCCTTTTGCATTTCCTTTTAGTTGCTGCGTGTAGCTTGCTATTAGTTTTCCCCTTCTAGCTTCGATCTTTCCATCTAAGCTAGTTTTAAAGAAAGTGTCGTGTATTCTATCAAGTGACCTTAGTTTGAAATACTTATCCTTATTACTGGATCCAGGCGCAGCTGTTCATCAGTTGAGTTCTATTGTGAGTTAGTTTTTTCTGTAAGAGTTTCCATAAATCTTGTACCTGTCTCATGATTATTACCATTTTGACTGAATAATCCTGGCGCGCCTTAAATCATCGACCGGGCTCAAATAACTCTACTTGACCTAAATCCACTGAATCACTCGGAACTCAAAAAAAAACGATCTATGTTTTGTAACGTTGTAACGATGCATGTTAAAATAACTAATAATAATATTCTTTGTGATGTTTTTTTTGTAAACGTTAATAAGTATTAAAATAAAAGAACTGTATATAATAAAACCTCCTAACAAATTAAGTAATTATCAATATAAATGTACATAGCTATAGTATGTAATCATCTATATATATCTAAAAACCAATAAGCATGTAAATTAACAATTTAGGAAAATGTGTTTCGCCTTAAAATACACTTCCAGGTAGTTTTAGTCACAAAACTCTTCTCAGTTAAAACGGATCCTCATTTTTAGTAAGCTTAAGCTGTAATATTTTTTATTATTATTCTTTAACTCGATGTTGACAGAGCAAATGTTCAAGTTGAAAACTACATTCTACCGTTCTTCAAGTCAGGGGTAAAGGTTTGGACAGTGAACGAGGAGCTCTCTCCCCGGTAACAAAGCGAACGTCGTGAAAGGGTGAGCGTTCGCTCTGCCCCTTTGTACAAACACTTTTTCATTTCAATTTGCAAGAGAATGTATATTTAATGTACTGATCTGATCTGTCTGGCTTTTAGTATTAGCCTTCCGAAAAGGTAATCGTAATAATTGGACTCTAAAATGTAAATTGTAGAGAGAGCGTGTTTTTCAAGGCAACTTGTGCCATAAATTGAGAAGACAAAAAAGGGATATAAACTATGTCAAATGCACACGGAAAAAATAAAAGTGCTGTATATATTATCCCTCGTATTTTACCTGTGATAAAGGGAATGAGTATTTTCAAGGGACTTTTTTTTCTTTATCACTGAAGTAACGTTTCAAGCTGATTGGCTTAAAATATTATATGAATCCGTGACCTCGTACGCCTGCAACTGAAGTCCTCTGGAAATTTTCTATGAATTGTTGTAAGTACTTCTGTCATACCAACATTCAGTTAAACTTTACGACACACATATTTTAATATACAGTTGTTTAGTATATTTTTCTCCAATATGCTTGGAAATGTTCACCTTATTGTAGCAAAAATAGTACGGGAAGGACTTCATTATGGCCAAACTCAAATTAAAAAAAAAAAACAAACCATTACTGGCGTGTTTTAGCGGACGGGAAGTTATTACTTATTGTTTTTTACTTTTTAAATTCACGTATCCACTAAGAAAAATCCAAACAGCCAATTATTATAGCCGCGGGCTGCGTCTACACGATCCGGTCAGCATCATTTCAAGCTGTGTCATGTCTCGTTCTTACGGGACCGTCGTGTATGATCGTGCGAATACTGCTTAATAAAATCTATAGGGCCCTCTACACTCGTGCACGAATCGAGGCGCGAAAACGCGAACGCGAGTGTGGATGGCCCTGGTCGATTTCGCAGATTGTTCACGCCTTCGCGCCTTATTCCCCGTTTTTTGTCGGTATTTGGCCCGCGTCAAAGGAGACGCGAAGCGCGAACTTGCAAGACTCCACACTCGCAATCACTTCGCGCCACGATTCGCTCATGAGTCGGTTAATCTGTTAAACTGTCATACTCATAACCTTCTATGGCGGCTACTTGGTTATATTGGGTGCGATCTTGATCAACCAAAAATCAATTTGACAGTTCCCAGTTTGAATCAGTGCCTTGCCGCAAACGAAATCCGATCAGCTGACGCTTCGTCGGCGCCATCTTGCCGCGAACCAAACTGCGAAATCGCCGTGAAGTTGTGCGAGTGTGGAGTCTACGTCAACGTCGCGGTATGTTCGCTCCGCGAAGTCGCGCCGCGATTCTCGCGCATAGTCTGGAGCGGGCTTTTTGATCAAAAGATTTTTTCAAATGTTAACTAATTAGTTATTTTTAGGTATGGAAAAAATAAAATCTTATAAATACTTAAACTTTTCGCCTAAAGATAAACTTTCGATATAAATTCAGTACATTTCGTGCCCCACACGCCACGATTTCATATAAAGTCATCGGTTTGGTCAGGATTGTATACGTGCAATTTTTGACGTGGCGTTGATGATACTTTATTACTTCATTGACGTGGCGGCGAAAAGGTTATGCGGCTCAAAATAGATCTGGCAATATTTTTTCATACATATAATTACGTAACTAAAAAAACCGATCAAATGAGAGTTCGTTTTACTCGCGCACCGAGGGTTTCGTACAAACTTTGAATTATCTCGTGTAAGGAAATCCTCCTTCTAATCCTAATTTAGCATTCACATATAACAGCTTAACTAAGTATATATAACAGTTAGGTAACACAAATTACTAGTAGTTGGTTGATAAAAAGTAACCAACGTTCACTTAAATTAAATATATTGAATTACTTAACAAAAATATTAGCTTTCTGATGATACCGAAATATACTTCAAAGAATACTGCCAGACCAGAGATGATTTCTTAAGTAGTTCTGGTATGTGAATAAACGAAAACCAGTAATACATATACTTTGAAATCAGACATTCTTAATTATTTATATGATACAATCTTCTGCTGATTCAAATCCTAGACGTGGAGAGCGTCCAACTGTAATGACAAAATGGATCTCGGCTGTGGTTCTAATCCCTCATAAGGGGATTGAGCAAAAACCTTTGTGAGCGTAACGCTCGTCCTCGTTTTATTTGGCTACACCGTACACAGTTGTTAGGCAGCGCGCAGTAAATTTTCTATGAGGATTATCCTCCCCGCAGACGATTCCACTGTAAGTATATTTACGTTGTTAAAATAAGAAATATTCGCTAATTGTAAACGTTAACTGCGAGTGTGATTTTGTCCTTGCTAATGGTTCAACTTCTAGGTTCCAAAAGCATTTATGTATATGAAAACAAGTAAAGTTTATTTGATTTATAAACTGGTTATTTATACGGACTGTAAACGATTTACGTCAAATAGATCTACGAGTATTACACCCGTCAATGTACGTAGGATAAAGGTACATTCATATGAGAGATTACATAATATGGAATGTGTTAATTATAACACATTCCATACACACACATATTATATTAACTCATGCATTAATGTGTGAGAAGATATTATCTTCTATATAGGTAACACAAATGTCTATTGCGATCGTCGAAATTTTAAATCAACGTAAATATAAAGTATCTATAACAGCACAAATCCTATGAGCTTTAATTCATCTTTTGGCTCTTTGATGCCACGCTGACCTGATTAAACTGGAGAGGGCGCCGGGTTGTATTGGTAATTACTCTCTTTCATTCCACCCAGATTGAGATAGGACTATTGTGTTACTACTGAAATATCTGGAATAACAGTAAACTGAATTTGGGGTATTAGTCTTAATTAAACCTTGATATCTATACTGAAACAGATACTGTTTTCTCTAATCCGCGTTTTATTTATTTAGCTTTTATAGCTGACAGTTGTTTTTTTATAGTGGTTTAGATTCAGCTTTATAAAATAATAATATTTACGTAATATGTTCGGTACCTACATTTTTTCATAAACAATGACATGTCCCCTAAGACTCACCCATCGCCAAATTCGGTCCGGCACTGCTCGTCCATAGTGAAGGCGTATTTGGGCAACTCCCTGGCGCCGCCCAGCTCCACCCCGTCGTCCTGGCTGCGGGTGTGGAGGCACCACCACTTCCTGGAATGCGCAATTATTTTTACAGGCTGTGTTTGTATAGTTGGGTGCACATGGTGAATCCTTACAACAATAAAATAGCAAATATAGCAATCTAGATTTGATATAGACTCCTTTGCATTTATTTGTCCCAATTACAAAAAAAGCGGCCAAGTGCGAGTCGGACTCGCCCATAAAGGGTTCCGTACCATTTATGACGTATTAAAAAAACTACTTACTAGATCTCGTTCAAACCAATTTTCGGTGGAAGTTTGCATGGTAATGTATATCATATATTTTTTTTAGATTTTTCATTCTGTTATTTTAGAAGTTACAGGGGGGGGGGGACACATTTTTTCACTTTGGAAGTGTCTCTCGCGCAAACTATTCAGTTCAGAAAAAAATTATATTATAAACCTAAATATCATTTTTGAAGACCTATCCATAGATACCCCACACGGGTTTGATGAAAAATGTTTTTTTGAGTTTCAGTTCTAAGTATGGGGAACCCCCAAAATTTATCGTTTTTTTTTCTATTTTTGTGTAAAAATCTTAATGCGGTTCATAGAATACATCTACTTACCAAGTTTGAACAGTATAGCTCTTATAGTTTCGGAAAAAAGTGGCTGTGACATAAACGGACAGACAGACGGACATGACGAATCTATAAAGGTTCCGTTTTTTTTCCATTTGGCTACGGAACCCTAAAAAGAAAGCCTACCTACATGTAACAATCGCAAACCTGGCAGATATGTTACTTGAATGCCTACATTGTTTGGCGTCCTCACGTAAGTGCACAGTATACTATGCACAGTAAGATAGTTATTTTAAACTGCTATACTTATTACAATACATTTTTTTGTTTTTATTAGATATTTGTAAATGGCGATACGAAAGCTTTTATTATTTACAAGTTGGTACATATACTTACTTATATAGGTCTGTATAAAAAAAACTGCTATAATTTATTAGCTTTTCGTATTTTTAAAATGTATAGTTATCTAAAATAAAATATAAAATAACTCTATCTGTTTTAATAATGAAATTAAAAATAACAAGATCCGTACTATTTTAAGCTTGTTATGCCAAAAAAATTGTGTTTGAGCTTTTAGGACCTTCCATCCCTAAAAACTAGAGTTCTAATCACATTCTACAGTAGGAAAGTAAAGCTTCTTAAATTAGAGTTGACGGCTGAGTCAAATAAACGTGTCTCCGGTACGTCTCGGCATTGGCTTGTCCGCTTTGTTACGACATCATTAAAGTGCAGCTACTCCAAATTGTCACTAATTGCTCCGCTGCTCCTCGTTTCGTCGTGTTACATATTACGTAATTCTAATTCCGTTTGAGAGACATGTGCTACTTATACACCTAGTTTTACATTACTTGCGGTTGATACTATCACCTTCTTATTCTTCCTCGCGTTGTCCCGGCATTTTGCCACGGCTCATGGGAGCCTGGGGTCCGCTTGGTAACGAATCCCGAGAATTGGCGTAGGCACAAGTTTTTAAGAAAGCGACTGCCATCCGACCTTCCAACCCAGAGGTAAACTAGGCCTTACGGGACCGAAAAGCGACTGGTAAATATCAAATGATACCTCGGACATCTTCTTCTTCTTTTCATCCTGTTACCCCCTGCTGGGGTGTAGGGCTCGAACCATTTTCTTCCACTGACTCCGGTCCTGGGCAGCTTGGGTAACCTCCTCCCACCCCATCCCCAATACACCCAACTCTTGCTCCACGGAACGGCGCCAAGTAAATTTAGGGCGACCATGTTTCCGTTTTCCGGGCATCTTCCAGGTCAGGGCCACCTTGGATAGTTCCGAAAAACTCATTGGTACGAGCCGGGGTTTGAACCCGCGACCTCCGGATTGCAAGTCGCATGCTCTTACCGCTAGGCCACCAGCGCTTCTTTATCCACGTATCTGATAACTTGTGAAACAGAATTCTTGCCGAGGCACAATTGTAATTTCTTGACGGGCTCTTGACGGATTTATTGTCTCTTTATAAACTCTCAGAGTTATACAATAACTAAAACCATTTACTCAAACCCGTAAATGTTTAGGTTAGGTTAGCATACCGAGTAACTTTTACTACTTATAAAATTTGGCTATTTCGTATATTTTGGATGGTCTGGCGTTGAAATTTTCTATGGGAGAGTAAATTCTTTTTTGCAATTTCGGGGTTGGCCCTAAATAAAAGTTGCTCAGTATGACCTAAATATTCACGGGTTTGAGTAAATGGTTTTAGTTAATATACATACTGTATATGAGGAAAACGTAGTGAGTATACCGTAGCTAATTTTACTTGGTATAAGTGAGCTGGGAAATTGCATGCAGAAATTATGAATCAATTCATTGATAAAGTTGCCATGCATTTTTACGGGTGATGGTACCTACCTAGCTACCTACCTACGTATGCTCAAAAAACAATTATGAAAGCGGCATTAGATACAATATCTACTTATTAGCTTAGAGACCGCCTGTTTCTTATTATTGTGAAGTTCTTTGTTTTAAAGAAGTGTGATCTCATTGTCATTCCAGCCTAAAAGGCAAATATTTACTATGTGTGTCTAATTAGATAGCACTTCATATACTTACCCAGTTGAAACTTAGCGCGCTTGTATTCTCAACACACGCGGTACTTCAACGATACTTAATAAAGTGAGAGCTGTATTGTATTACCAAGAATTGATCATAAGAACAACTTTATAAATGTAGCAAGTCAACTAACTTAAATGGGCTTCGTTGTCCTCGCGACGCCCCATTCACTCCAGTTAAGCTCATTAAAGAAATTCAACTCGATGCAACGTATACTTTTCCATTCAAATAGATACGTCACATTCCTACAAGTTCCTTTGGCATTATGTACTTAGTAGGAATTTTAGTTATAATTATATGTATAAATTAAACATATGATGTAAATTATTCAACGTGTATTTTTGATGCGACCACGTAATAGGGTAGTTGCTTAGTTTTTATAGTTTATTTATATCACAACAAATCATACAATGAAAGTTATATAATAATCCAGCAAGCAATATATCACTACTTTGTTTTAACTCAAAACGTCGCGTTAATGACGCGACGTCACAACTATCACAAATGATCATGATCTACGAAATACATTGCAGCTTGAAAATATTTAAAAAAATAATTATGCTCTTGTGGTATAGAGTAATTTTTTTTATTTACTTAAGCAATTACTTTTGGAAGAATAAACAACGAATCAGCCTTGGCGTTCCATAAATATACAAGGCACTGAAAGTACCTACTTGAGTACAAAAACAGTAATTAAGAACAAAAAGTAAACTTATCAAGCTTTAACTTAAAAGCAACTGGAGTTGCAACTGAGCGGGAACTTCGGAGATTGGCTAACTTGGCGCGATATACAATTTAAATTTCTACTTTAAACCTACATTTTGAACATCTATTAAGTCTTAATATACCAGACAGAAAAAAAAACAAACAAGTGCGAGTCGGACTCGCCCACCGAGAGTTCCGAACTTTTTAGTATTTGTTGTTATAGCGGCAACAGAAATACATCATCTGTGGAAATTTCAACTGTCTATCACGTTTCATGAGATACAGCCTGGTGACAGACGGACAGACAGACAGACGGACGGACGGATAGCGGAGTCTTAGTAATAGGTTCCCGTTATACCCTTTGGATACGGAAGCCAAAAAATTAGTTTAACGGATATCGCGTATAGTCCGTTAAAATATTTTTTTTTATAATATAGGAGGCAAACGAGCAGATAAATCACCTGATGGTAAGCGATTACCGCCGCCCATGGACACCCGCAATACCAGAGGGGTTGTAAGTGCGCTGCCAGAATTTAAGATGGAAGTACACTCTTTGTGATGGTAAATAAATATATTTTAATATTATCACAATAGAAGAATATATTTTATTATTATTATTTATGAGTATCTATAACGGTAGGTGATCTAATGTAATTTTGACATACAAATAATACACAGGTGAAGGTCAAAAACACACATTGTCCTAGTCCGAAAATCAAATACGGGACCTCTGGATTACCGGTTCAGTTCGCCACCCAAACAGTTTATTATCAGGCATCTTTCTTTCTTTCCTTCCTGTCTGAACTTTTTTCCGTAACATTAAATTGTTGTTTGCATTGCTTTGACCATATAAAAATAGATTGGCAAAACGTGGCTACACGTATAGATAGACAAAAGTTGGGTGTGACTGGAACTGAGATACGTGCAGCAGAGTATTAAGTCAGAATATGCTGATAAAAAAAACTTCTGACTTGGTCTTGTTTTGTAGGTAGCTTTTATTTGGAGCAGGCGTACCAGAAGGCCCAGCTAATGTGACAATCGCTTTCGCTCCGTAGCGAACAAGACGCCAATATCATTGTCGTACTAATATGGGAGAATGATACTCGTAGAGAGAGACTACTGTAGGTATCGTTCGCCACGAAGCGAACGATTGGCATGTTGGCTACGCACCCAGGATTAAGTAGTCGTGCAGTGACGTCTGTGGCTCAAGCACAATCAATAAATACCTTCACCAACCCTCTGAGCGCCACCCCAGAAGTGGTTCTATTTATAAAGCGTTAACTTAGCCTTATCATGTAGCATTGTAGCAAGTGAACCAGGAGAAGCTGAAGAAGTTGTGAAGCGACATGAGTATAAACAGATATACTGTTATACAGATGGCGCCATCGAACTTGTTCTATTTAAGAAGGTTCTGACTTGGCCTTATCATGTACCTGTTTCTTGGCGCAGGCCGACCAGGAGAAGTTGCGAAGCGATTGGAATACAGACGGCGCCATCACCGAGCCACGGAGTGTCACCATGAACTGGTTCTGGTGGTTTGAATAGAAATTCAGGAAGGTACTGACTTGGCCTTGTCATGTAGTTGTTTCTTGGAGCAGGCGGACCAGGAGAAGTTATGAAGCGACGCCAGTACAGTCGGCGCCATCACCGAGCCGCGCAGTGCCGCTGCTGCGCACTGATTCTCGCCGTCATGCGTGAGGCCCAACCTGGGAACAAATACGTAAAAGAATAATTACTTTAAAAAAATATATATGTAGGTACTTTATGAAGATGAAAAAAATATGTAAATCGAGTCTACATATTAACTTTGTCGTCTTGACCATTTGGATATCTTGCAACGCTCATTTTTCTTATAAGCCTACATGTTTCCGAAAACACAATAATAATCCTTAGGATAAAAGTCCAGGTAACGTGAAGATAAAACCTAATTTATAACCTTGCATTCAACTAGACATTGTCTACAAAAAACTCGTACCTAACTAATGAAAAATGTGCTCGAGCGATGCAATTCATATACAAATAAAATGAAGAGGAGAATACTACCAAACGCAGATTATATCAAGCGATGCGAATGTTGAAGTTGAACTTGAAGAAAACCGAATTTATTTATAATAAATAAATAGGTAAATTTATTCACTTTTAGTCAATTTGTGTAATAATGTCCTACAATATTTATTTATTCCAGACAACATCAATCCATAGGTATTTCCTTGGATTTTACGGGCCTATAAATCTCAGTCTTTTGAAAACCTTGCGTGGGGATATAGATTCAACACGTAGAGGCTCCTTGGAGAGCTTTAATGTGATTTAGAACGCCTACCGGAACCCGTTCACAGGCGCAACAATAGACACCCATGAATCGGTTGCAGCAGGCATTGGGAATATTGTAGAAAAGCGGCCAAGTGCGAGTCGGACTCGCCCATGAAGGGGAAGGGACATTTATGACGTATTAAAAAAAACTACTTACTAGATCTCGTTCAAACCAATTTTCGGTGGAAGTTTGCATGGTAATGTAATATCATATATTTTTTTTAGATTTTTCATTCTGTTATTTTAGAAGTTACAGGGGGGGGACACATTTTTTCACTTTGGAAGTGTCTCTCGCGCAAACTATTCAGTTTAGAAAAAATGATAGTAGGAACCTAAATATCATTTTTGAAGACCTATCTATAGATACCCCACACGTATGGGTTTGATGAAAAAATATATATATATTTTTTAATTTTATGACGTGTTAAAAAAAATCTACTTACTAGATCTCGTTCAAACCAATTTTCGGTGGAAGCTTGCATTCGGTGGTAATGTACATCATATATTAAAAACCTCAATATCATTTTTAAAGACCTATCCATAGATACCTACCCCACACGTATGGGTTTGATGAAAAAACATTTTTTGAGTTTTAGTTCTAAGTATGGGGAACCCCCAAAATTTATTGTCTTTTTTTTTCTATTTTTGTATAAAAATCTTAATGCGGTTCATAGAATACATCTACTTACCAAGTTTGAACAGTATAGCTCTTATAGTTTCGGAAAAAAGTGGCTATGACATAATCGGACAGACAGACGGACATGACGAATCTAGAAGGGTTCCGTTTTTTGCCATTTGGCTACGGAACCCTAAAAAGTGAACAGTATAACATTCTATGGATAGAAGTCTGGGTGGACTATGAGACTGGGTTATTGCAAAGACGTCCGAGCACACCCGCCATAACAATGTTTTCACTAGTTATTAGGCGGTGACATGACGCTCACTAGATGGGCCCCTGAAACTGCCGTCGTGTAGACGACCAGGAGCAACACTGGTGTGAGCGGCTCTGGGGTGTCGAGAGGTGTGCGCCGCTTTCAGTTGCTGATAACATCCACTGTGTCAACTCGCGTTTTATGCATGTTTCATTTTAACTTTGGAGCTTATAGCTCTAACGACTCCTAGGTATTTATTACTACGCTCGGATCATGTTATATAGTTTTTTTTATAAAAATCTTTCTAATTTTACTCTAACTCTATGACCCTGCACCAACTCAATCTCTCAGTTTAGCCCATGGTTGAATGGTAGAGAATGCCAACCGGTATTAAATCCACTACGTATTTGTACTTTCATCATAATTATGTTTAAATAATATGTTCCATTTTGATCACGATCTTAGGATTTAAGGAAATGCAATAAAATATTTTCATCAGCAGCTCGTAAACGGTTTTATATGCCAGCATACTGAGATGGAATGAGCTATATATTTGTTATTACGCCTATGGGCATATTGGGCATAATTTTTTTTCTCAAGTCGGTATAAATGAGTTTATATTTTTTTTTGTGTATGATGTTTATAAATATTTAATATGATTAATCTAATATAGTTATTTAAAATATGTTTACACAATTTTCAATCGCCAGATAGGTCTGTGCCTTCAATGCCTAACCTGTAAAAATGACATAATGGCGGACGAATGTTTGAAATGTGACCGTATTTCAGAATTCTTTCGTTTAAAAATTATTTTTTCCTCGCAAGTGTGATGAAAATATTGTGTGCCACGGGCGATACAAGAATTAAGAATTAATTAATTAAAATTAACACAATTTACTATATCGTCAGTATTGCTAAAGCCTAACCACTCCAATCTTTTTGGCTTATTTATACCCGGCTTCCCGGCTTAAATCCCTAACGGGGCCGCGGTTAATGCAACGATTCAAGCGCATAGTTCGGAAATCAACACATACTGTTTATGTTAGAATATCCACGTGTACAACCAGTGCACGTTGATTTCGTCTAAAATAGACAAAATATTTACTAAGTCGAAACGAACATCGGATGTTAAAATAAAAATAAGTTATTTTAGGAGTATTTTAACAATAACAATAGCTACCATAAGCGAGGTTTACTAATAAAATTTAGTACGTGATGTTACATAATAGGTAAGTAAGTACATATTAACAAGTAATATAATATGTTTAAAAAACTGTTTATCATTGTCATATACGTTAGAGTACCTAAACCTTAAAACATACATTTAAACCTTACCCGCAATGCAAACATGCCAGTCGCTCCTACTCAACGACCCGCGAATGTTTGAAAGTCAGTGTTATTGGGCCCAAAATATGTAACAAAATTCCTAATGATATTAAATGTACAGAAAGCGATTTAATATTCGCTAAAAAACGTAAATGTTTACTTTTAGACCAAGCATGTTATTCTGTTGATGATTTTAAGAAATAGAGTAAGTAATTAAAAACAATATTGAAAAATAAACTATTGCACGATTATTATTTCAGGAACCGTAACCTTTGACCTATGATTCTAGACAAAATAATGTTATATAACTAGCGTATGGCAAATGTACTTCTGTGACCTGTAAAATATTTTTACCAATAAAGAAACTGAACTGTTGCTATGTAACGGTAAAGATTTCCCCTAAGAAAGAAATAACAAATATTTTTTTCCCTAATAGAAAGCCTGATGTCGAATTTTGTTGTCTACAAGGAAAAAGGGATTGTTTTCTAAAACATCCAAATAAAATGCTAGTACCTAGTGCGCCATTTGGTACGTGTTCGCAAGCAAGGCGGCCGCTTTGAACTCTGCTATCAATTCTCATCGCGTCCGCAATTAGTTAGGACACGAAACGGCGCGGTTCAATACCATCTGTTACAGACCATTCAGAAGTACGCGACAAAAGTATCTACCAACACTAAACAACATCTCAACATAGCTAGGTGTTGGCTTAGGATGGCGTAGAATAAGAAAATACTGAGGTACATACATCAGAATGAAAGCTGTTGTACAGTCACGTCTGAAAATATCGATACGGAAAAAGTGCCAAAATACGTATACACGATCTTATTGTCCATATTTGGCATTTTGTCCGTACCGATATTTTCAGACATGACTGTACGAAGCGGATATCGTAATTCAAAGGTCGTCTAACTCCATTATAAATAGGCTCTTACATTATTGGACAAATTGAGCAGACACGAATTTCGGTTACCGTGGTAAGCCCTCTGGCGTCTGTAGTGACGCCATAGCGACGAAGCCGTAGGAAGACAAACTGGAAGTAAACGTGGCGTGTTTAAATATTTAACCAAGTAAATCTAAGCAACCAGAAAATAGTAGGTAACAGTCGGGAGTGTTTGTCATCTTTACTATTTCCTTTCAAAATTAAATACCGGTCTAATGCATGTCGAACCAAAATGGAGAGATCCGTACACTATACTTATTATATCAAAGAATTGCTTTAGCATTATATATATATATATATAGGTATTTTTTATAGGGATGGGTCTGATTCTTACAATTATCTATTTGTAATGAGTACCAGAGATCTAAATATTTTCTTAGAAACCATAACACAAATATTTCAGCCAGAACGAACGGTAGCTCCTCGTACCGACATGGGAGGCCATTCGGCTGAAATGACTAATTATTCTCAGAAATGCCCAATTTAAAACATGGTTTCGTTTTGGCTATCATTGATCACATATGTAGGTATATTATATGTTAACCCTTAGCAATTAATATGTACCCTGAGGGTAGATCAGGGGTTCCCAACCTTTTTCCTCGTGCGACCAATATATTAAAATAATGTTTTAATCACTTTTGGTCATAAAAGGCCTTTAAATTAACATACCTAAGTATTTTATCATACGTGGAGTTACAACGCAGTACTTATACTTACACGGGTTTTTTCATGTTTTGCAAACAACAAATGTTATAGTCAAATGTATATATTATAAAGTATTACGCTAAGGAGTATTTATTATTGTCGTTTCTTGCATACATTTACAAAATTTTATTGTCGCCATCAGATATATTCATAAGAGCGGTCAAGGTGCTCACAAATATCTGAACACGCCTCTATTGTCAAGGCGCTGGATTACTTGTTCAGATAATTTTGAGCACCTCGGCCGCTCCGATATATATGATGGCGACTGTACATTGAAGTTCAGTGTTACCTACCTACCTACGTTTATCTTATCTTGTGCTGTTAATAATCATCCGATTTTTATAAATAGTCCACCATTGAATGCGAAATACAATAATACATACTCGTCTATTTAGTAGTAAGTAGAATAATTTTGATATTAAAGCATATGTTTATGTACATACTTCGGCCTAAAATGGAAACAACTAGGTCGTTTACCTTATAAAGCAACCTACCTACCTTATAAATTTAACTAGTTGGCATCCAAGTTGCCGTGCTATCGATATCGTAACATTGGCAACTATAGCGTAAAGGCAGTGAGGAGACTCTAGAGCGTTCGGGCATTCTAGCTCCATTCGGCATTTTTAGGGTTGGCACGACTTGGCGTCCCTTTGCGTGCACAACCACAGATAAGATAATGATTTGAATTTTGACAACCCGACTAAAAGTGTCATACGTTAGAAAGAGACAGCATGATTTGTCCCTTAATCGCTGTCAAACTTTGGTTTTGTATGAAGCGTAATTTCTATACGGTAGTACTATTACTTATTCTATAGTAAAAACCAGACCACATTGGATGACTTCATGCAAATCACTCCGTAGCGAACGAAACGTAACTGTCACTGTCGCACTAATATAGAGAGATGGCTACATTGGCTACGCTACGCTAACGTTAACAAGCGTTAACTATTGGCACGTTGGCTACGCGGACAGTACATCTTCGGATCTCTGTGTATTTAGTATATTTCTCGCTTTGCGTACCGCATTCATTTACGACTACCTACGCAACGAGCCGGAGCCGTGCTCAATTACGCATGCTGTGTGCATCAGCCTTTACATTAAGTGCTACTGCGAAAGAACATGCATTATACATGTCCACGTCCGTTACTAAATATAGATAAAAAGGATATATTATAAAAGTAACGTTAGTATTAACGTAACCCAAAATACTTAAGAGGGAAGAATAGCTTTTCGAATCTAACGAAATAACGCTAACTTTATAGTTCTTAAGTAGTTGCTATTGCTTTAAAATAGAAATCTATTTTGGATAGGTATAATAAGAAAAAGAAATCACTGAATTCTGATTGTTTGCCGTATACTTTGAAACAAGTTCATTTCATACTATTTCGCTGAAATCAAGCATCTGTAAATAAATCCTTTCATGTTTACCTAGGACCACTTCTCGGTCCTCATTACATTGAAGCAAATGAAGCTAATTACGCGTGAAGAGAGCCGTGAGGCCGGCTTTGACATGAGTAATTACCGAACCGAACTTATTGCCAAGCTAATCTAGAGCTTGTCAACAACAAAATTAGTGGTAGTTTGGCTTGAAATTATACATTTTATACTTGATTTGATTTTTTATATGAAAAAGAATGACTTTTATTATGTATGGATACCTACGAAATTACCTGGCAGTTAAACAATATAAGCCTTATAAGGTATTATAAGGTAATAATATAAGGTATTTATTGGGCGCTTCAAACACAAACTACTTTAAAACATTGAGGTAGCTCATTTTCTGAAAGGAAAAATAGACAATGAAAATATAAAAAGAATAACTGCATTTAAGAATTGGATTATTTTACTTGTCATTTTGTTTGTACCTTCACTTCGGTTGGTATCTAAAAGTATTTTATCAGTACTGTAATAAAATAGCATGGCACTAATGGACAATAAAAACACCGAGAAAGATAAAAACAATAGTTTTTTTACTGACTTTTTTTTTTACAAATTGGTGAATGCAATGCAGTACAGTAATTCTACTTAGGAAAAATAAAAGGATGTTTCTGTTCGAATTTAAATTGTCGTGAGTCATAAAATTACAAACAAAAATACGTGATAACTCACGTATCTCCGTAAAAATAGCTGGATGTTTCTGTTCATTAGCTTGATATCTCAAAGGTTGAATAAATTATTTCTGTTTACTCCGAAATGGCATATTACTACACTGATTGTAAGATAAAGTGCCTAGTTAAACATATTTCTTTGAGTCATCCGACCCGCTTTATCACTTAACGACGCTGTTAAATTTAGAACGACTATAAACTAGTCGAGGTTGTACCCTTTATGTCCCGCGGTAGGTAAACATCCCATATACGTGAAGTAAATCATTTTAATCATTCCAGGCTGCGCTAGCATGACCGAATAGAGTTAGAAGTAAGGATGTTATTCGAATGACGAGCATGCGTTGCAAAGCCCAGTGCGTCTGAATAACCAGAAAAACTTTAGCCATAGATAATCACTAATATGTTACATAGTATAGGTGGGATAATTGTAAGAGTGAAATCGTAAATATATGGACAAATCACGTTTCGGTGCACGAGCTTATGTGATATTATTATTTTTATGAAATTAATCAGCCATGTTAATCTATGTATATATCAGAATGAATCCCTATTTTGGCCGTGACCAATCACGGCATGATGCGTGGACGGCTGGACCAACTTTGCTTATTCTTTAAGGAGTCAGAAGGTTCTCATGAAAGAAAAAATCAAGAAAGTACGAATGTGCAAAAAAAATTATAGATGTAGGTGAAATTAAGTTGGCCAGGTCATCTAGTTATAAAAGGATCCTAATCGATGGCGTCGTTTAACGGAAAATAGCTTACTTTACAAAAGAAGACCTAATATAAATGGACAGTTAGATTTTTATCTGGATAACGATATACGTATAACCGAATGTGAATGGCAAGAGAGCTCTTAGTTAATTTAATTTATTATAATGATCGTGGGGTTGGCGTAGGTAAATGTGTAATAAGATGCACGCTAGTTTAGGATCTCGAGGACCCACTTACACTGGCCCACGTGAGGCGATAGCTCGCCTGCGCTATCGCTGCAGGAGTAACTAAGTTGCATTGTAAATTTGTAACTAGGGCGAGTACACTCGTCTAGGAGGCCAAATTAAACTTACATGGTGATATCAAAATGATATCTAAATGATGTCAGTCAAGCGTACATTTCGCTCGTACTTGTCTGTATAATGTATTGGCGCGAGCGAGATGCACGGGCGACCGACATCATTGAGATATCATTTTTATGTCACAAATGTAAGTTTAAATTGACCTCTAGGAGCTGGCATGTAAGTAAATATCGCAGAGATAATCTGCGTGGCTCCAGACACTACTGTCAGCTTGGTAATGAAGATAAGCGTACATGTCATGCCCCTACCCTAAATGAATGCCTGCTTAATTATTAAAACGTGATTGCACCTAAGTGCATAAGCTATCTCCTGTAAGAATTGTACCTACGAAAGATAATACTAAATATCGTGATTATCATACCATGATCTTAGAAATGTTGTATAAAGTTAAGTAGGCACTTGCTTTGCAAATGGCCAAAGTACGAGTATATCAAGTCGGGACCGCCAATAAATACATACTCGTATATACCATATACGTACCTACTTATCTTATCTCGAATCCTCGGCAGTGGTGCGTTCAGGCTTAAGGCTCCGTGAGTTCAGGTTCTTATCTCACTCTCACTGTGTGTGAGCGTGAGCGAGACGACTGTGCGTGTCCGGGATCGTAGATATCATTGTTTGTGTAGTTAGTTAGTTAGATTTAACAAAAAAAAGTTATTGGTGAGTTCCATCAAAAATAAAAGCGCATTTTTAGAAGTAATTCCTATATTTTCAGCTGTTGTGCAAAAATTATTACAATTTTTTAATAATCCGATTTAGCCTTATTTTTCGATTTTACAAAAACTTTGCTGACTGAATTTAAAACTTTTTGAACTGTTTAAAATTGATAAAAAAGCTACTAATCTAGCTTCAATATATTTTTTAAAGTTAGTTGTTTTTAGATTTCAAAGCTAAAATAGTTTTCAGACAGATGCCAACGGGATATTGCTCGATTTGCTGAATGGGTACATACAAGGTGTAACAAAAGTGGGGATACGTTTAAGGGCATATTCGGTATCGTGTAAGAAAAAAGTTTTCGTCGCGAAAAATTTGTGGCCGTTGTATGGAGGGTGGGCCGAAACGAACGACCTGGCCCATAGAAAAAAAATCGGGTTGCATTCCGGGAGTGCCGGCAGAAGTGAAAAGTTGAAAACTTGAATATTAAGAGGCTGTCAACACCCAAGTCCTTGAAATTGATGTTACTTAAACAGTTTTTTAAGAAAGACTATTTGTTTTAGTCAAGTAAGAAAAATATATGTTCATATTAATTATATTTCAAAGACCGTGGTTGTACTCGATACATGATTGAACGAAATCGGCTCGATAGAAAATAATTGCAAAGATTGGTCTTAAAATCACAATTAAACGGTTTTATGTCTTTATTGTTATGACTTATGGGTCTGCAATTAAAATCACAATTTCAAAACATTTATATCTAAACCGCTGTTGAGTAAAATATTACACTAATAATCCACTTTTATTTATTTAAATCTTTTTCTTATTATTCTCTTGCCCAGGCCCAGTAACATGCGACAGTGCTATCTCATTTACTCCGAAACAAATAGACAGTGTGCGCGCTTTAGGTATTGACAGCCTCTTAACGTTATGCATTTTTGATATTTTGGAGAAATTGAGTAGCAGTTTTATAAAAAGAGATAATTGTGTATTATACCAACGTAAATAAATTTGAGTGTAAAATATATTTTGAAATGCGAATTTTAGTGTTCATATATAACATAATTATACAGAGTAATTCATGAGATGTGAGCAGGACTACAGCTTACACAATCAGTAAATGTTAATGAGTCGTTCACCATCATATTAGGTAAAACAACCACGCTTCTTTTCTGTTTTTTAACTTTTTGGTAAGGAAAAATTTGAGTATCTAATACAATCATGGACATCCAACAACACAAAGATACAATACAACACAATTAACAAAGATTAAACCTCTTTAACCGTTATGACAGCGATTTGATTATGAAGAAAATAAAATGTCACGCTTGAATGAGATAAGATTTTTCAAAAGTAACCAGGTTTCGATGACATTCAACTTGCACGTCACCATGCATGATGTCACGTGTCCGTTTTACGAATTTTCATTCTGACGGTTACGTGACCCCTAACGCGATTTGTTTTCGCGCCGCTAAAGAAATTTTCACTTCAAAAAATACGTCAGAACATTGTTCTTCTACTTTTTCTATGCTTTATCCTTATCAGAACATGCTGATACAGGTTACAGATGATGCAGGTATATAGGTTTATGTATATGTTATAGTTTGCGTATTCATACTACGGGTTTTCTACTTTTTATTTTATTTTATTATTATTGGGGACTATACATCTCTATTGTATTGTAGTAATTATTTATTTTAAGATTATTATAATGTAATGTTTACCCAGGTATTGGCTGTTGTATTTATAAGTGTTGTTATGTATTTCTCATGTCACTAAATGATGTTACTATAAATGTTGTTTTGTTACTTGTAAAAGAGCCCTTGAGGCCTACTTGCAGAATAAATTTTTGAATTTTGAATTGCACTGAAAAAAATAGATAGCCGAACTGGTTTTGTAACTTTACTAAATAACTAAACTACGGTTATAAGAAAATAAACTTTGCATAAATTTACAAACTTATTTTGTAGTGTATACCCAGTACCTGAACACTGATAGCCAAACACGGTTTTGTAACATATAACACATAGTTCGCAAGTCCCAATTTTTGTGTAAACAGTAACCAAAATTTTGTTACAGTTATGCAAACATTTCTTTCAGTGTGATTGCTCTCTTCCTACTTTTATGTGTATCCAAAATTCTCATATTGCTAATGTTAATATTGATTTGTCTTCCACCTCACCTGTTAGTGTTTGATCCTTTCGCATTTTCTCAAACGTTAGTTGGAAGAGATCCCTTTTAGGGATAAGTTCGCCTTTGTACATAACATTTTTTTTGTTTTGTTTTGTCTGTTTTATGTTAACCTGTTTATGTGCAATAAAGTGACATACATACATATATACATACATACATTACCTTGTACGTAGGAAGGTCCAAAGTTAAAGTTAAATAATTTTCAAAATCCACTAATGCTCGTAATTACTGGTTGTTGACCCTAAATTACATCTTAACTACTACTAATATTGCACACAATATCAAACGACAAACGTTCAAGTTAAAATACGTCAAGCTAACCATTTGAGACATTGATTAAGACTATTTTAAGACTTGAGAAATCAAACCAAAATACGCATTTATTTATAAATTATAATTAAATATAAATTCTTTATTTACAATACCAATATTGGATATATAGAGATGATTACTATAACTAGCTTATATCTAAAATAGGCCCTTGAGGCATTATATCAAGGATCCTGGCTGCATTTCTTCGTTGTATCGCAATACTGATACGTTGTGCGAGGAAGCCGCCAGCTCTTCGGTCACCAGTTACGTCAACCAGACGTTTCGCGATTTCTCCAAAAAACTTGTGCACGCATACGTATTAGGACCTGTCCCTCCTTGTAAATAAGGTAAAAATGATGGGTAAATATTCATTCAAAGCATCTGTAAGTAATAAGTATCTACTTAATACTCAAATAGACACCGTTGAACCAAAAGATATAAATCGCCCACGGCTTATGTATTTGCACACTGATTTGAGATCCACGTGGAGAAAATTCAGGCCGAGCCCGAAACTCCGCAGGCAAATTATCACTTTCGATCGAGACAGGACTACGTATATTTTTTGGGGACATAAAACATGGTACATTGAGCCCGAAAAAAAAACATACAAGTGTGTATTACATAAGGTATACGGTTGGATTGGATCCCTCGCGTAAAATGATAGATGACCTCAACGCAACGGAAATACATACATTTACGGACACGCCATGTGAACCTCGAAAGGTCCGGGCATGTGTGGAAGTAATGTTATTTTTAAATATCGAGTTAAACGCGGTATTGAACACAGAGATGGCATTTTACTTGCTTACTGAACTCGGGTGAGGTCGATAGTGTCGAAGAACCAGTATAACGTGCAAGTAGTTAGTTTGTTTATTAGTCCGGAGGGCCTACCGCGAACCACGTTCGACGTGTTGCCTCTCTGTCGCACTTGTGAATTCGTACGTAAGAGTGACAGGGATGCAACACGTCGAAAGTGAGTCGCGGTAGGCCCTCTGATTTCGAAGTCACATTATATTGTTTAATTTTAGTGTTGGATCCAATATTCTAGATTTAGTCCTCAACTTTAGGACTCGACTTGGCTTTTTAAGAGTCTAGACATTATATCGGAACTTTTTTTTACTTGTTAGAAACTTTCTTTTGTAGAAATGTTTGAGTTCCTAATTCCTATTGATCAATTCAATTTTTCTCAATTTTCAAAAAGGGTCTACCGCGAGCATAGAACAATTTAAAATTATATTTTCCTCTCTTTTACTCGAATACGCAAGAGCGATAGAGACGCAGTTCTTTTATTGATTATCTCCAAAAGAATAGAGTAAATTAGAATACCGGTATGCTTACCTAAGCTCTGGAATGCAACCTTGAAATAAACGGAGTTTAGAAAACATACGGTTTATTAAAAATGGTTACCCCTAGTGCCTTTTACATCTCAGACTTATAACAAGCTTTGGGAGCCTAGCCAAGATGACAGTCATATATCGACAAACGCCAAACGAAAAGATTTTTTTTGACAAAAGCTACGAAAAGTCACGTGACTATTTCCAATTATAAGTTTCGATTTGCGTTTTCTATCAACGATTGTTATCTTGGCTAGGCCCTAGGCGCCATAATGGGGTAATTAAATCATCTAAGCTCTTCACATTACCTACATTGAATTGTTAATAGGGCTGGATGGTTAGTAACCGGCTCACAACGGAGTTATCATATTCGCAATTTCGCTGGGATTGGCTCGGAGATGAGAGGTTTAGTTATGAACCTACGCTATACTAACATGACACTTCGAGTAATGTCTGACTTTTGCATTCCTTCTACAATATTGTGGTTAACGTGTACACAAGTTTGTGTGGGCAGTTAAAATGTTCAATGTTATTAGTTTTACAACGCAATTTGTTGTTTGTGTTTGTGTTTTATTAGTCAATCTCGATTAACTTACAATCATCAAAATATGTTACTTGTATTATTAGAACAGGTTAGAAGGTATACGGTAGACCACCGGTCTGGCCTAGTAGATAGTGACCCTGCCTTTGAAGCCGATGGTCTCGGGTTCGAATCCCGGTAAGGGCATTTATTTGTGTGGCGAAGATATTTGTTCCTGAGTCATGGGTGTTTTCTATGTATAAGTACAATGTATTTATCTATATACATACGTATATCATTGCTTGCTACCCATAATACAAGCTTTGCTTAGTCTGGGGCTAGATCGATCTGTGTAAGATTGTTCCCAAGTATTTATTTATATATTTCTTATGTTAACTAGAATAGGTTCGACCAGAGGGTGAATTTTCGTGGCACTTTAATTATCATAGTGACTTTTCATTTATCGGTCCCCGATATACATATATCGATACTATATTAAACCACCACATATTAAAGAAGATTAAAAGTATAGCGGAAACAACAGGCGGTCTAACCGCTAAAGAGTTCATTTTAATTTCAAATTATTAAGTATAATTGATACGCAGTCATCTGCATCTCTGCGTACGTCAGCAACCCGTCCACTTCTTATTTTAAACCCAGATGTGAAACAGATGCGTCGCACTACTTACCCCTACGTTTCAATAGAAACGAGCAAAGATAAAGACTGTCAATCATACAATATCATATTTTTTTCATTTTGGATTTCACGGGCCTATAACGAGACTTTGGAGAGCTTTAATGTATGTAGAACTTCATTATTGTTATACATGGATTTACAAGTGCTACTTAGCGAGATCTCAGACCCGTACATTTTAAATAAAAAATAGGTCTTAAAATAACAGTATAAAGCCATTCAGAGGTCGCAACCATATAGGTTTGACGTAACTCAGATAATTGGCGAGTCAGTTTCCTAGTGTATTTAATTTGTACATGTAGGCCAATTCGTATGTACCCTGATGTCAGAATTATATTTGAATCATTTTATTTAGTTATCGTGTGTCTCGCCCTCGCCAACACTTGTACGGACAAGCACGGCCTGTTGGTTACTGAATAAATAGAAATCAGTCAAACCTTTTACTGCGCCGTAATAACAACGATAATAGTTACTTTTTACCAACCGTTTGAAAGTCATGAAAAAATCGAGTCTTTATAAATATAAAAATACTCGTCTCTGTATTCACTAATGCCGCGGGCTAGTATTCTCAAAGCTTGCCGAGCTTCTGCAAAGCACCCCAGAAAGACCAGTATAAATTTGATATCCGATTTCATATAAGTACTAGAAACTAGAGAATTTTAGGTGATGGTGGCACTGGTTTATTTAACCAAGTAACCTTCTGCTTTTGGTCTGTGGAGGGCTTTCCGGACCATTTCGTTCGTCTAATTGCCTTTCTGTTGCTCGAGAATATGCAAGAATTATGGAAGGAAGCGGTAAGGAATGAAATCTCCATGTATCAAAAAGTGTCCGTCAAAAAATAGACAGCGCACTTCACTCCGAGCTCCGTCAATAACGCCTAAGCTCTTAGCTACTCTAGCGCTACTCTGGAGAGATTTGGAACTATTATTTATAGCAGACAGCTGGACACTTTTGCAACAGTTCTACCAATGGAGATTTCATTCCTTACCTCTACCTTCCATAGCAAGAATGATAGAGACGAAGAAAGCGAAATTTCGATTTTCGATGTTCGCGGCAAGTCGGCAGAAGTTCAGCAACGGATTTCAGGACGCAGCGCAGATATTAGTAACTGCATTCAAGTATGTGGTATAATAGGTATAAATAACATTAATTTATAGAATATGCCTCTAACCTGTAACCTACAATAATTAGTGTAGACTTTATATACATCTCTAAGTAATAATAATATTTTACTTACTTTTTCTTTAAACAATAATACTGTCGTTTGAATTAATATTTTCAATGAACTGTGTAAAAGTGCCCTTGTGGCCGATTTGCTGAATAAATGTTTAAGTTGAAGTAGATCGTGTCATTCGTATTGTCATGTTATTAAACGTTAGGTTTGACAAATCTGCACGTCACCGTGGTTGACACGAACTATACGAGTTCTTAGTTTTGTATATTAAAGTCCGGCAGAAAATACAGTTTTATAAAATATGTTTTGGGTTTAATACGATCTTTAAAAAAGCGGCCAAGTGCGAGTCGGACTCGCGCATGAAGGGTTCCGTACCATTTATGACGTATTTAAAAAAAATCTACTTACTAGATCTGGTTCAACATTTTACCACTTTGGACACACATTTTACCACTTTGGAAGTGTCTTTCGCGCAAACTATTCAGTTTAGAAAAAAATGATATTAGAAACCTCAATATCATTTTTGAAGACCTATCCGTAGATACCCCACACGTATGGGTTTGATGAAAAAAAAAAAAATTTATTTTATGACTTATTAAAAAAACTACTTACTAGATCTCGTTCAAACCAATTTTCAGTGGAAGTTTGCATGGTAATGTATATCATATATTTTTTTTAGATTTTTCATTCTGTTATTTTAGAAGTTACGGGGGGGGGGGGGGGGACTTAAAATGTGTATTTTACCACTTTGGAAGTGTCTCTCGCGCAAACTATTCAGCTTAGAAAAAAATGATATTAGAAACCTCAATATCATTTTTAAAGACCTATCCATAGATACCCCACACGTATGGGTTTGATGAAAAAAGATTTTTTGAGTTTCAGTTCTAAGTATGGGGAACCCCCAAAATTTATTGTTTTTTTTTTCTATTTTTGTGTAAACATCCTAATGCGGTTCATAGAATACATCTACTTACCAAGTTTGAACAGTATAGCTCTTATAGTTTCGGAAAAAAGTGGCGGTGACATAATCGGACAGACAGACGGACATGACGAATCTATAAGGGTTTCGTTTTTTGCCATTTGGCTACGGAACCCTAAAAACATACGTCAGCGTCCAAAATACTGGACAATAAAATATGTTAAAGCTTATTTTATATTTATTCGTTATACGATTATTTAGCGCCAAAGAAGCTTTGGCTTACTACCTCCCGTATTATATGTCAAATTAAGGGACAATAAATGTACCAATATATATAAAAGCCTGACCAGTGATATATATCACGCGCCATATTGTGGAATTTCATTAGGTATAACAAAAAATTTCATACTAATAAACTGATCTGTCACATAAGAATAACAGCGCCCTCATGACAATGATCATATATTTCTGGTCGGGTTTTATAAGAAGTTGATTTACATACACTATTAGTGAATATAACATACGCGTAACCTTGCATATCGAGATCAATCGGCCCGAACTAATCTTACAGAAATAGACCAAAGAGATGCGGTAACTATCCATTGAGCAACGGACCAGAATACTTATTCCTTTTCCCGACAATGTTCGATTTGCCTTTCCAAAAAGGTGCTGACAACCTATTGAATATTTTTATAATAGGAATATTTTTGTTAGACTAGCTTTCTCTGCTTGTTAAGACTGTTCATTTTCGTTTTTGTGAGCACTTCTTTTGAGAAATAAGCTAACTGGACGGATGACGGTATTGCCGACGGAGCTGCTCGCTTTTCTGTTTGCATAAAGTATGAAGATACGGAATACCTTTGACTACGGCACAGATTTTTAAGGTTAATAATACAGAATGTTCCATTCCAGTTAAAACTTTGAATGCAGTTTTTAATGTCCCCAAAATAGGTTTTGAGATTACCAATATCAATTTTAGCTATATATTTTATACATCACGTTCCCGCAGTGGACTTGTGGTACAAAGTAGTAATAACGTCTTTAAAATTCTGAGACGTCATTCCTACGGGATAGTAATTTTAATAAATTACACTGCAAAATGAGAATCTTTATTGCATTATAAATGCATTTTTCCCGAGCCTCAACTATTTTCATGTCTAGAAAATGCTTATTTCTACATCCGTCATGTGCACTTATTTATTTATTTAAATTTTACTGCACAATTAACCAAAACAGAGTACAAATGGCAGATTTAATTCCTTAAGGCATTATCTACTAGTCAACCATTGGGCTAAACAGAGACAGTTTGGTGCAGGATTGTAAAGACATTAGAGTAGACAGAAGTCGAGTCGAGACTATTATAATATACAATAATCTTACACAAATGTAATAACTTTACCTACATACATACAAATTCAAATAAATGTGTGAGACATTTAGTATTTATATTTTCTAGTAAGATGAATGTTATATATCGATCATAAACAGGAATTAACTTAAACACATGTCGTAAACACATAGTTCTTATTAAATTAAACGGTAGTAGAGAACCACTTACGGTTGATATTTATTTTATAGGTAGCCAATATGGCTACATAAATTACTTGTTAAGTGGCATTTATATTAGCGTATGCCCGATATTGTATGTAAACATGATTCAATCCTACTAAATAATATAAATTACTGTAATATAAGCTTTATTGCACTTGTAATAATGTATACAAGCGTATATGTTAAAATAATTATGTCTACTTACTTATAATATGTATAAAATAAAATGAAACTATTATGTTATGACTTATGACTGAACATAACACAAAAAATAAAAATAACTAAACTACTAGTCGCTATGAGATATATCGTAACGGACAAAGGGCTCAAAAATACCCGAAAGTGTACACTAACGCTTCTACAATAGTAATGTGTTTAGATATTTATAAGCAGTTTGTTCGCTTCGGTAAATGTGATGGCGACTGGTATGCTTACCATTATACCCTCATGGTATTCATATTCAGTATGAACATACACTTAACACTTATTAAAAATGCACAAGATGTAGATCAAAGCGTACGTAATGGATCAGGGTGAGTAGCCAAGATGCCAATCGCTCCGTAGTGTAGCTATCTCTCTCTATCACTCTTCCATATTAGTCCGACAGAGACAGTTGCGTTTCGTTCACTAACGGAGCGTTAACAATTGACATGTTGGTTAAGCACCCAGACTACGTACCGAGAGTATCTACCCAACATTCTCTAATAAGTTAACAAAAAGAGATGTCTCTACTCGTACATGTAGAAAAATTAGACTGACAGAAAAGTATTCCGGAGTAGCAGATGCTTTTGGCGCGTTGTTTCATACGCTATTGATGCTGACCATATCTACGGTCTACCATATAGGTCATTGTCTATGGTCATACTGAGCTACTTTTACAGTGAATTTTACTATGAGACCAACCCCGAAATCATGTAAAAAATACTTGGCTGTTTCATAGGCGACCTTTTTGGCCTAGTGGGTAGTGACCCCGCCTACGAAGCCGATGGTCCCGGGTTCAAATCCTGGTAAGGGCATTTATTCGTGTGATGAGCATGGATATTTGTTCCTGAGTCACGGGTGTTTTCTATGTATTTAAGTATTTATAAATATTTATATATTATATATATCGTTGTCTATATAAGTACCCTCAACACAAGCCTTATTGAGCTTACTGTGGGACTTAGTCAATTTGTGTAATAATGTCCTATAATATATTATTATTATAGGCTACATTTAAGGCTGGTCTGATATTTCCTATGAGAGAGTCAATTTGTGTTCGCGGTTTCGGGGTTGGTCCCATAGTACAAGTTGCTCAGTATGGCCTATATATTCAATTCACATCGTAAAATATTGCAGGTTATTGAAAAACATCCTGTATAAATTAATTTAGCTCAGTGATCAAGTTTTATTTGAACTGTTATTTACATCAATTTTTTTGATTAGGCATGAAGTTGGCAAAAATATAATTATTCATTTCACACTTTTGTACGGCATGATGTCACTAAACAAGTTAAAGTATGCTTATTGATGATTACTAGAAGTTTTAACACGGTTGTGCGAAGACTTCAAAATCTTTATCTACCTACCGATATTTATCTTTATACCTACTTCTTTATAATGTGCTTAAAATCTTGAGGCTGTGTGGATTGAAAGCATATACTTATTCTACTTCTTAACTGTTACCATGTATGATGTAACTGTTATGATTTATGATGTATTTACACATTTAAAGTTAATTGATATGTCAATATACCTGATAATTATAACAGGTTATGTAAAATTATCGATCTAACTAGTAATGTTCATATCGTTTACCTTTGACAGCCCGTGTAGTGGATCTAACAGGACTTGTGACACTATTAATGCTGTAAATTCGCCAAAAGTTAAAGGTGAAATGTCAAACTTTGGAATTTATTGAAATTTGAAAAAATGGATAAAAGGACAGTTTTACGATTCCTCAATATTCTTGAGATTTTCGAGCTCTCAAATTAAATCATTATCAACGTCTTGAGTCATTTTTTAAATTAGGTAATATTATTTAAAATTTATTAAACTTCTGTCACAATGACTAACTTTAGATAAGTATAGGTATCTTACTGTTTTCAATTAGTCTCCCAACTAAACTGAGTGCCATTCCCATCGCTTCAGGCGAGATGATTAGGAATATATTCCTCCAAGTTGTTATAAATATCGACAACATATAGCAAACCCACTGCCCTTTTATCACCAAACATTTATTCTTCTGACGGGTAAATCCTGTGCAGAAATGGCTAGATGATATCGAGTTCATGTTTCACTGGTTCTTCCATTAAGAGGAAACATTAGTGCAAATTTTCCATGCAAACGTTCTCGACATTTTCTTCTTTGGATTTTGGCGGAAGATATTTTTTTCATACGAGTTCATTATTACCATTACCTGTGTCGTTTTGCTTTTTTTGATACTTTGGTTTTTATAAGAACTAGGTTACTTCAAACAGCCGTAATAACGGCCAAAAAATGCGCCGTAAACAGACGCCTAGCATACAAAATCGGCAATAATAAACCCAAAACTCTAAACGGTCAGACACAGAAAATTTCTTTCTCATTCCGTTCCCAAAATTTAATTACGATTGGTTAAGTTTTGTAGGAGGAAAACTTCGATTTCTGAGATTTTTACGTTGGGTTTTAGCCTAAGCTGCACGCTTGTCCTTATCGCACTAATTTTAGGAGCCGCCCCCGTCAGCGCGACAAAGATATTTACATAAAATTCTCAAATTTGAGAAGGGACTCAGCTGCTATTGGCAGGCTGGCCGCTCTTTGTAAGCTATGAGAGAACAAAGTCTGATCGACACTATTTACTGACTGAACTGGCCAAGTGCTAATTAGAGTGCAAAGGGTTCTTTGTTGGCTCACATCAATGAACACAGCAGACTGTAAATCAGTGACCGGGAATTCCCTAGGGTTAACTATGCACGTAGTTTCAATTGTGTAGTTTTAGATGAGTTTTTGGTAAACGTTGTCAACTGATGCAACCATGTGACGATTTTGTGTAGGCACTATTTATATCACTATAAATAAATGAATAAATGCTTAATATACCTAGTATAAAAAATTTGTTATAATCATAACTATTACGATCAGAGCATTCGACTCCCATAGTTATAAAAGTATTCACATAAACCGGCATTAACAGGCCGTCTCAGTCCACTCGGCGCCTGTGCTGATTGGTATGAATCGTACACATTGACGATGATCTTCATCAATATTTGCTGACTTATTGATTAGATGTTTTTTATATTGATTTCTAGCTGATATAGGCACCTTAAGCTTAAGCTGTAAACTAGGTACATAGTGCAATGCCAAGAGACGGTCGTTAAATGCGATCAAGGACAGGAGCAGACGGAACTAACGGGCCCGGAATTGTGGTCACGCCCGCGGTCACACAAAGGCTTGGCACCGTATTGTCATAAACAGCACCGACGAGTCCTGTTTCGGTGAACCAGTATAAGGAGGGAATTGACGCGACGTTCAAAATAATTTTACTTAGTCGCGGAGTATCAATGTTACCGCACTTTTCTTTTCCCTAGCCTTGCCCTTTACTGGTTGCATTGTATTTCTTTCCCTTTTGTTAGCATATTGAGGAAAAATATGCAGTTAGCGTAAATCCCTAAATAACAAACCACGAAATAAATTGCAAGAAGCCCAAGTAAAATCAGTCACAGCCTCTAGGAAAACGACTGACCTTGTGACCTAAAGTAGACCAATTTATACCTAATAAAGATGTTTTCCTTTAGGTACCAAAAAGTGACTGATTCATTTCTCTTCTTAATACGGTGAACTTCAAATGCACGCTAATAATGTTAATAAATGCTTAATCGAGCATTTAATAGCATCGTCCGAGATCACAATTAAACTGGAAACACTCGGCGAGCAATGGCAATAAAGGGCCAGCAACATCCGACGACGACAGACGACCCTGGGACGCATTTAAACCTTAATGGAAACCAAACAATGAATTCTAATTAAATTCACATATCACCCGACTAAGGATACAAAGGGTCTGCACTGCAATTACACTTCCTCGAATATTTGCCAAGAAACGTTTTGTTATTGTTTCGAGGCCGTTGTTTTAAACTTTTGCTACGTCACTAAACTGTTTACATGAATTGTTGAAACAACATGTTTATGAAACGAGTAAGTTCGTGACAAGCGCGAAATTGTAGGTAAACGCCGACATGTATGTATACCTACATTTGTAAATGCAAACTCCAGCCAAAACCTCTAACTAGGTTAAAGTTGGCTTTTGGCCAAGTAGTAATTTAAAAGCCTTATGAACAATAAGGTGTGAATTTGCCATTGTCAAATTGTTAAATTATTTCCCGCCAAAGCATTAGCACTTACCGTACACCTCCACGTATCCAGTGGTTATTAATTTTTACGATATCTTTTACTGTAATTAATTAGACGGTGATATAAATCGCATGAGATCTCGCGTATTGAATTATATTTAGGTTGGTAATTAATGTTTTTCTATTCCTGATTACCGTTTAAATTTCATCATGTATACCACAGAGGAGAATGGGGATTACGTCTGCAGGAAGAATTTTAGGTACATAATATAATTGATGGTTTAGATTTAGGTACATAATATATTTGGATCTTTGTTCACCAGTAGGTAGATTAAGTCCGATACGCATATCAAGTTAATTATTAGAATTAACTGTTAAAATATTACAAACAAATGTCAAAATATGTGTCTGTGTATGTACATCTACTTTGACATTTATGGTAAGCGTTAGAAGAGAGAATTACGAGAGAACGGAAGATCACTAAAATCTACGCGATCGGAGCTGCGGGGACAACTAGCTACATAAAATACATATATACATTATAAAATACCAAGATAGCTTGTATTTACCCGAATTCAGTATAAAAAGCTTATAATGTTATGTCATGCGTCAAATACACCTACAAAAGGCATGTAGTGGTCAAATTTTAGAGCACACGTGCTGCATTGGAATATGAGAGGTAGTTGTGTCATAGAGCGACATTTGGATATAACTCAATCCTTGATTTGATATATATTGAATTACATGTATCTCTGTGCATTGCGCTTGCACCAATACACAAGGGCGACCTAGATGCACTGAAAGGTAAACGTAAGCTCACGTCGCAAACATCTAAACTCCATTCCAAGGAGATAGGAGTTTTGCCGTTAATACCTAAAGTTGCAAACCTTAAAGGAGATAAAAGAGGATAGCATCTTTAGCCGACGATTATTACAATATCAAATTAAGAATAGATGTTTAAGAAATAAATGCCGCTCATAATCATATTACTTTCAGACTTGGTTCCTAGTAAATTCTTTATAGGATACTGATAGATAACCCATTTTTTGGAAAACAGATACTTGAGATCAATTTATAATTAAAACATTTGAGAATATTGTTATGCGATAGGCTATATAGTAAACGCCCCTTATATTGGAACAGACACAGGTAATGGGATGGTATAGACAAATACTGTAAAACAAGTAGGTAATCATGAGGTTTTAAACGCTGACAACATTTTACCATAAACAAGGGCCAAAGAGCTGCTTAAGTTTATTTTTCCATTGATATTTGTTAGTTTGAAAATTAATGACACCATACATCCCATTACTGGAGAAAAAACCATAGTTTTAATTGGTTAATAATATCAACCCCAATTGCAGTAGCTTTCATTAAATACATAGAAAACATAGAGGATGAATTGGAAAATCCACTTTTAAAGCATAAAGCGGCAGAAATTTTACAGATGTCGGTGAAATATCAACAATACTCCAATTTTTCTCTTAAATGTCCCATGATTGGTGCCGTTATCTTATATACTGTGTGATAATGTATAATCCTTGCTATTTTTAAATTTCTTCAAACTTTTCACATCCCTTCTGATTCAAAATCTCTAAACTATGCCTGAAGTTACGTTGTAAGAGATTAAGAATGGAAATAAAAAGCAATGAAGCCTTCTTAATAGGACTTAGGACTAAAAACTTCTGTAATTGAATTTATATTGAGAAAGTTTCAGAGGAAATTGGCCACTGAAATCGCATTCGGCGGCCTATCTTAAAGGGGACGATGGGGACCCATTCAAAGGTGGCGCATGTTTTAACTGGAGGCCTATTCAGAGTTCAGTTTAGTTTTTTTTTTATGAATGGCATCTGTCTAGTGGGAACATTTTTCCAGCGTCAAGGTTGGAAGATCAAATTTATATAACGATTTCGACAATAGATGCACTTAATTCTTCATTAGCTGCACACTTCCACATTAGTTTACTGGATAATAAGCAAAAGCAGAAGTAAGATAACTCTGCAATGATTTTGATAGCACAGACTGCGGCAAGTGTTATTCATTCGTCATATTTTCATAGAAGTTTGACGTTGAAAATAGCACTTCCACAGTGCTATCAATACCGCTGCAGACATATCTTGGTCTAACCCTATCTGGGGGCACAATAATGTAATAGCTTGATGTGACCATAGATAGAGTTGGTGATGTTTTTGGTGTGATCAATATTACACTTTGAACAACGTTCATGAGCAAATAACAAAAAAATATACTCGAGACGCTTTCGCTGTTCACCCGGAAAGTCCGGGCCTATTCAGATAGGTAGTAATTTCTTCTTATCAAACGGCTAAGGATATAAGCTCTTCCTCCTCCTGCTTTATGCTATCTCGAAGATTGAGTAAATATTTTCTATAATGATTACTAATGAAAAATGATGTAGATACTTTGATTCATCAAGGCGATTTATTATTTATTTATTTAACCTTTATGGCAAAATACAAAAAAAGTACAAATGGCGGACTTAATGCCTTAAGGCATTCTCTACTAGTCAACCATTGGGACAAACAGAAACTTACAATTGGTGCGGAAAAGAAAATCAGTACAGAGAGATAAAAGTCTAAACACTACTATTATCAATAAACATGCATAAATACATAGTATTGTAATACATACATATACCATATATATATACATACACATATATATAATATATATATATTTGAAATATTGTACCCATTTACAACCGTCATATTGTCTAACAACGTTGGTGTACGTCTGAAAAGTATTTAGGTATGTAATTGGCGATTTGTTTACAGAAAGCCTACTGCGAAACACGTATAGTATATGTCAAAAGTGGGAGATCATATTTTTTTTGTAATTTCAAAGCTTACCTACTTCTTACTTACTTCAGAGCAAAGGTCTCCATTTCATCTTCAACAAAAATGCTTTCATTTGTCACGAATGTTATCTACAGGTCGCATACTCAATAGATTCTCGTGAAATTTTGTGAACGGGTTCGACAATTAAATTAATTAAGTATATAGATTTTATTTGACCATTCCGTTATTCGAAATATAGGTAGATAGGAGTCATGGGGTTTCGCAATGTCTACAGCTCACATAGCCACTGATATTATAAGAAGATATCTGAAGCTACATGTACGAGTAGGTATACTGTATAAACGGCTATCGGCATGTAGTGTTGATAACTATTACTAGTATTACTACTTATGTTTTCTATCCAAATGTTTATTTTTAGTTGGTGTCTAGACTACATGTTCAATGAATATAACAGGAATAAGTCAATTATGATACTGACCTCAATTCTAATATAACAATCTTAATTTAAGTTACAGATTATGATATATATATTTGCAATGTGATTAACTGATAAAGCACCATGTGTTAATATGTTAGATATAAATCTTTTTCATAAGTTCGGCAAAATTATAACTCATGTGAGTCATCTCAATTAACACGATTGTTCTAGTTTTCTTTTTACTATATCGGTACTGACACAGCCAGCTCATATGAGAAATCGAAGGCACTTTCGAGCCTCTTCTCGGAAGATATCAGTGGACAGTTTGACGCTTGGAGATGCGAGGAAAGTAAGCACTACTCAATCTGTTAATGACCGAGTGATGAGATGACGGAGGCACTCGTTAGCCCCTAGTCGTCAGTGATGGTGGCGATGACGGACTACTCGCGCGAACTGATCGTAATCCTTATAGACGGGGGCAAAGCCCGACGGCCCGCGGAGCGTCAATCAAGCCCGTATGGTCTGTGAATAAACTAGTGAAACGTACGAGGTACTTACAGATGAGCCACCTCGTGCGCGATAACGAAGGCACTCGTGAGCCCCTCGTCGCGGATAATGGCGGCGGAGCGTTCACGCGAGCAGACCCCGGAGACGGGAGCGAAGCCCGACGGCCCGCCGAGTGGCGCACGGGTCAGCCAAGCCGCTGCATCCCAACCCGCACGGTCTGGAAATATGCAAGTATTAAGTACTGGTGCATAGACAAGGAATATTAAGATGCATAAAAGAATTATTATTATTATTATTGAAACTTTATTGCACATAAAAAAGAGTACAACAGGTAGACTTAATGTCAATAGGCATTCTCTACCAGTCAACCATAAGGCAAAACATAAAAACTTCAAGGTGGGTGCAGTGAGAATTAAACAAAAAAACCATAACTTTTGAGCGAAATAAAATTTCTAAATAAATACTATAGTATGTTTCATTATACCTTATGACTATGAGTACACTAATATATACATAAGTATATATGGATAAACAAGGATAGATACATAATGCATAATATAATAAGCATAAGGATAGGCTTGTAATGTTTTGTAGTATTGCCTGTAAACATGTTTCAATGTGGTGGTAAATAAATAAATTCTATGTCTTCTATGTCTATATACATACAATTGCACGTACGTTATGGGTTACCTATCGACTAATTCCCACTACGCCTGCCTTAGCAGGTGGTTATAAAGCAAACGTTTAAAAGTTAACTTGCTTGGAGCCTGTCTGATCGTCAGAGGGAGTGAATTCCAGAGACGGATTGCTTGTACGGTGAAGGAAGAAGAGAGAAAACAACTATGATGAGGGATTACTGAGAGTTTAAGAGAGCGGGAGGAACGTAGTTCACTACCCGGGCGAGGGGTTACATTACAAAGCTAAATCTACATTTTAGGTAACTGGGAGCAGAAGGCTCGAACAGTATTGAAAAAAGCAAACAAATAATTCTGAGAGTCCTACGCTGACGAATAGGGAGCCAGTTAAACTGGCGACGGTAATGAGATATGTGGTCGTACTTGCGCAGACCGAAGATAAAACGTATGCCATTATTGAGCAAGCGATCGAGCCTGTTAAGAATATCTACCAAATAAATATTGCAGCCGCAATTATGATCCTAAGGGCGAGTAGGTGTATGGTAGGTGGTGGTGGTATATGCATTCACCTACTATCTGATTAACTAAAAGCCTAGATTAGAAGCCTGAACGAATTCTGGAAACTTCGGCTATGTTAAATAGTACCTACAAGTTCCGTACAATAATTTTATTCATCGAAAAGCTAGTTATGTAAATATTACATTAAGTTCAGGGAAATGCATTGGCACCTAGAATGTATCTACAAATCAGGATTTGAACTCACGAACTCCGGTTTGAAAGTCTCACGCTGACGGTTACTTAGAAATTTTATAGAATTTCTACTTCTATAGTTGTGCTATAAAGTTTTTCATTTCTTTTTTATTATTATTATACACAAATACTACAGCCAATACAAAAATACATATTACATACGCAAAAAAATTACTGATTAGTAAGTATTTAATGATATCTACAAAACAACAAGCTAGTGGAAAAATGAACAGAAAACAAATTCGCAGAATTTTTACTACTCGTATAAAATTTTCTTGTTATTGCCCCGAGTTATGCAATAAAGATTAATTTAAAGTGCCTCAGTGTATATCGATCCGACAGATACTTTGGTATTATTAGGTTAGAACGTGAAAGCAGAGCTTAAATAATATATCGTACATCTCTTATACTTGCTAATCAAAGGCGTTTTCAATCACAATAATTGGAATAAGCCCAGGCAGTCTATCTCCGGAACCACGGTTGCAATGTCGGAACATAACGTCGGAGGAAATTGTCTTTAATTTTATACGTGATTACGTTTCGATTTAGATTAAAAAAGTAGTTTAAGCAGGAGTTGAATACCTATATTTGATGTTAGTATTTTAGACTTATCCCTGTTAGGTCAACGTCGTCGTCCTGTCGGTCATTAGGTATCTAGGTTATATCAAAATTTATTTTTAACATTTTCGTTGCAGTCGATTCATTGTGCATGGCTATTATAACAATTTACGTCATTTCTTTTCAGATCGCTGAAAAGAAAGGATCTAATTTATAAGCAAGGGCGGATTACCTGTATCCGTAGCGGATAATAATTTAGATATCAATATTTGCGTAATATCTATTTATTTTATATTTATTTATATTTATTCACTTAAATACAATGCAAGTTTACAGCATAGCTCAGAAGGATTCTAACACTGACTAAAGAGTCTGACACATTGACTAAAGTGTTATGCATGTTAAACTGTTCTGGGATAAAACAATCCTAATTTTAGATAGTATTTCACTAATACTGTTCATAAGGCGGTATCTCACTCACCTGGTGGCAATTTCATTAAATGTCTGTAGTTCCATTTGTTTACAGCTTCCAGCGTCTTCTTAACATTCCCGTATTTCACTACAGGGTCGTTTTCCAAGTACAACTGATTGATCACAAGCGTCATGTTCGAGCTCACCGATGGATCGTTGAAGATAGCACTGACCTAAAACGTTATACTAATAAATAATAATGTACAAAATTACTGGCGTGCTCTGAAATATCTCATCAATCAATTTCACGAAAGGAATGTACTTACAATATTCATTAACGCTAAAATATAATGCCTCACTCGTGTTTCATCTTGACCGTGAAACTTCATCATTGTGTGATCTGCCACAATGGCCATTTCTAACCACAGTTCCTGGGGGCCTGTAAAGATAAATACACCATCAGAAATGCCGCCACGGAATTTGCTAAGGTACTCGGTAAACATAGCACACACCTGTTACGGGTCTGGATACTATTACATTGCGATATTCCTGGACGTCACGGTCATGGTTGTGCCGCAGACGCACTTGCGGCATCGGAGTCGCCGGCTCCTCGTCAGATAGGTCAAGTTCAAGATCGTATACAGTGTCGCCCGTAAGGTTATACGCCGCCGGCTGCTCCGAGAGTAATACATCTCTTCTCTTGAGCACATGAGCACCGTCTCCGTTCTCTTTGCCTGTGGGCTGCAGCACAAACTCTTCCCCATCTACTTGCAGAAGCCCGTAGAGTTGGTCCCCGCATTCTGTTACTGTCGCTGATGACTTTTCCTCGTACAGCACTCGTCCCGTGTAAAACTGGCACTCGTTGTAGTAGGGAGATCGTATCGCCGTGTTTTCCTGAAGCTCCAAATGCCAGCCGAGCAGCTGGAGGTGTCGCGTGTCGCCTGGAGCTTCTCGTCGCGTGCGGTGGAGGGTGGTGAGGAGCAATGGTTGCGGCGGGGGGCGCCAGGCACCGGCGCAGAGGCCGGCGAGCAGCACGAGCGCCGCCCTCAGCCAGCGCACCATGTCCGCGCGACGCCGCGGGCTCGGCCTATCTGCGCGCGCGTCGACTCGGGCTGTGCACTCACGCGTCCGCGCACATGGCGGCCGTCTCGGCGCGCGGAAGGTAAACGACTCCGCGGTTTATAGATTGCATGGGTTCACGCAGTATGCGTCATAGTAAACAAAGGGCGCGCTTCTGTTTTTGTTTTGTAATTGCCTAGCATACGCAGCTATCTAGCGGCCCTTTATCATAATGTGGCCATATGGTATCGGAAATATGAGAGCTAGCGTTGATACAACAATGTATATACCTAGTTACTTTTAATTATATTCTAAGTACGTTTCTTACGTATTATTCGCATACATATATTATTATTACAATAAGTTTACATAAACCTATTTTATGCTTGCAAGGGAAGAATGAGATTTAGGATATTTTGAATAGTAATGATACTAATGATTTATTGGGTATACAAACTTGTCTTCATTGCTCTTTTTATTATATTTATTTATCACTAAGTACCTAACAAAATTTCCCCGGGGTATTGGGTCGTGTATTACTTAGTCATAAAACTCATAAATTCGTATAATATTTGTATAATGTCCATACCTCCGTCAGGAATCTCGACATCTTATTAAAACCAAAACAACACAATGGCAATGTTGCTTTTCCCTTGACGCAACAAAAACGTACGTACAGTCAAGTGTAAAAATATGGGTGTACACATCTTATTCAAAAATATATCCCATAGCATCTTATTCCAGTGTAATAAGAGCGTAGTACCATATTTATGAGACGATTCTTTCGATATATATTTTTGCACTTGACTGTACTGTAATTTTATTATGAAATGTTGTATGTAGTAGATTAATGTATTGATCTTGTCAAAGCAGAGCAGGTATGCAAATGTTTCACTGATATGGCTGAAATTTAATAACCATACCTAATTTAGAAAAAGATGTCAAATGAAAGATTATTAGTATTAGGTACTTACCTACCTATTTAGGTACATGTATGTTCCATATTTACTCATTAGGAGCACCAATCGGAACCTAATATAAATATGAATTTATATTATTGTATTTTGCGTTACCGTAGACGGAACAGAGACTGCTCTAAGTAGATATTAGGAAGGAGAGACTCATACTCATACCTACTCAAAATCTTTATTGCATATCACATTGTATCTAAACCTATTACATAGAATTGTATACAACATGACACCCTGTAGGGCGCAGCAAACAGTTTATTCAAGAGGAGATCGAGTTTTTTGTACAAGATATTATATAATCATTATTTACCGTATAGGTTCTTTATTAATTGCCGCTGGGACGTCGTTGCCGCTTGGTCGTTAAAAAAACATTTATTGTATTAAGCTTTTTCCATGAGATGATCTTTTAGTTTTTTAAAGAATTCATTGTCGGACTTCGTGTTATTTATTTCGTTGCTGATTTTGTTGAATATTTTTATTGCCATAGTGTTAGGACTTTTTGAATGTAGTTTTAGTTTTGAGGGGATAACCTGCACCAGCTTAGACCTGCTTATTGTTCTCGTATTGTTTATGCATACTAATTAATTTAAACTATTTATTTAAAAAAAAAACACATATTTATGATATACATCATACCATCATACCATCGATATACATATTATCGATGATTCTTAGAAATCGTTTATCATCATAAGACGCTGTTAAATATTTCATCGGGAGTTTTTAATTTGACGGTTATTTGAACCTGTGATGGTCGAAATGAAAAATACGGTACTCATAATTGTGCTTACTACTTTTTTAATCTTTTTTTATAAAATAAGGTTTAATAAACAAGTGTGAAGTAACTATTGTTTTAAAACAGATTCAAGCGCTACGTGTCGTGTCAATTCTCTATATCAGACACAGCTCTTTTGTTGCGGGATCCTTTGATAGTGTCCAAGTACCTGTAGAGATTCTGTCTTTCGTCCTTACTAAGATCCTCAGTTTTATGTACGTAGTAAGACAAGGTCCCGTCTTCTTGGTCCGTGATGGAGCCTTGTGGCGCTGGAGTTCGGTTGGAGTACTTAAGTGTCAGAATGACGCCCTCATCTTTAGGTTTCACGTTGCCGTAGAAGAGATAGTTGCGCAGGTTCTGAGACAAGTACTTGCCGATGTTGCCAACCTGGAAGTAGCCGGTCTGTCTGAAGCCCTCGAGGGTGAACTCAGGGTGGCTCCTCAGCTCGTTTGCAAGTGTCTGCACATCGCTCACTCGTATGGATAAGTCTTTCAATGGTCCACCAGAGTCTTGGAAACTCTGAAAAGCAAAACATTATTTTTATCTCGAGCCTCCTTCACGTACTCTTATTAAAATGGATTAGTAATTAGTTCATGCAGCAGCAGCATCAGGTCATGATTTGATATTGAGTGGACATTTAGTCTCATTCATTTTTCGTAAATAGTTTTTATTATTCGATTTTTAGTTTAAGGTAAGGTTGATAAGAGCTTGTGAGTGACGCTTGGCTAGACGTATTTTTAACACTGAATTCGTAATTTTTCCTTAATATTCAGGATTTTCCTCGAGTCCGTCTGACTTGTCAATCCTCTCTAAATCTATCCTCCGCCCCACCGCTGGCCCAATCCCTCAACCCCCCGATCCTTCATCCTCACATCCCCTCAACCCCTGAACATTGAACCCCTAGATCCTGAACCCCCAACCCCTCGACCCTGAACCCCCAACCCCTTAACCGCCAATCCTCACCCCATAACTCAAAACCCCCAACCCCTCATACAGCACCCTCTGAGGAGGCGTCCCATGGAGGTGACGCATTTTTTTTGGAGCTAATATTTACGAAAATATTTTGTTTATCAAAATTTTTTGAAAAACCCTATTCGTTTTGAAAGACCTATCCAACGACACCTCACAAGCTCACAGCATACGGTTAAAGCAAAAAAAAATCATTTCTACTTTTTCTTACTAAGTACTTTGTCAGCGTGATTGATATACACCGTGTTTTTATTGAATTCCGTTAACTTCGGGGTATCGGTAAGTACGTTTAAGGAAACTAAATGGCATAGTTAATTAAAAAAAAAAGTTGTTATTTTTTAAAGTATTTTTATTTTTATAAAAAGTAATTAAATGTTGCATATAGCGTTGTTGTAACACGGGCATTACATTCAACTCGACCAAACAATTGAAAACTGTGACATATCAATGTCATTTCGAACATCGATCGTCCGAGATAGTACTTACGATTAGTAGCAAATGTATGAACTCTCACTAAACACTAATCAATATGTAAACAGGCCTTAAGGCAAGTGCACACACTCGTAAGGGCCTTATAAAATAAAAATGAATGATTGATTATCTCCGAAATGGAGTTAATTAGAATACCGAGAAAGTTACTTAATTTAAGCTCAGGTATGCACCCTCGAAATTAACGGAAATAAAAAAAACACGGTGTATATATCCATGCTAAATTACAGCTTTCTAGCATTAACGGTCACGGTGCAAAGCCGCCGACAGACAGACGGACATGGCGAAACTATACCTAAGTTGACTATGGAACCCTATAAACGTTAACGCAATTCTCTCTCTTCTTCCTCGCGTTGTTCCGGCATTTTGCCACGGCTCATGGGAGCCTGGGGTCCGCTTGACAATTAAACTAAGATTTAGCGTAGGCACTAGTTTTTACGAAAGCGACTGCCATCTGACCTTCCAACCCAGAGGGTAAACTAGGCCTTGTTGGGATTCCTTCACCGAAAAGCGACTGGTAAATATCAAATGATATTTCGTTCATAAGTTCCGAAAAACTCATTGGTACGAGCCGGGATTTGAACCCGCGACCTTCGGATTGCAAGTCGCACGCTCTCACCGCTACGCCACTAGCGCTTCGATACGCAATTCGATAACATTTATTTTATTTTATTTACGTAGATTAATTAGGCACTCTAAGGGCTTGTTTCACAATGTCCAAGTAAAGTCCTGAAAAAGCCACTTGCCACTTATCTGACGAATAAAGATATCGTTGGCGTTTCACAATTTTCAATAAGCTTAACTAGTAGATACTGGTAGTGGTGGTACTGGTAGTACCTTTACTACTTAAGGTAGTTTTATCTGGCAGTTAATTTATTTGTTAATTAGTTATCCTTTACTCAGACTTTGTGAAACAGGCCCTTAAAGTAATGAATTGTATTTTTACCTGGAGATTAGCAAGCGTAATCAAATATCCGACGACATTCATCTTCTCTGAACAAATATGGCGCGATGTGTTCACTTCAACTGTCCCTCCGACTTTGAGGCACAAGTCCACTTCCAACATTTATAATTAGTATTCGGACGAGACCACATTGGCTAACATTATTCCAAATTGTTTTGTGCAGATGTAAATAAGTGTCTGACAATTGGTCCAAATTTACATAAAAATATAGGAGGTTTCGTGCCATTTTTACGTGTTTTGTGTTCTTCATGTCATTTTTCTGAGATAATGTATGAGTGGAATTAATTGATGACAGGTGTCTTTTGCGACTGAAGAGTAAGTACTTAAATTGTGAATGATCTAGAAGAGGGATGTGCTACACGCTGTTCAAGCTTTATCTACGCCGGATTGTTCTAATTATCTGCTGTTTACTCGTGGCGCAGGCGAAGTAAAACTGTAAGAGCACTGTATGAAGTCTTCACCAACTGTAAATGGAAAAACAATACAGTTATTTTAAGATATTTTCGTTATTAGATAATTATATTTGCATCGTATAGGTAAAGCTTTCGGGTTATAGGAGATACTTAAATTAAATAATGCGTTTCGTAAGTAAATAAAAATGTGGGCACTATATTCAAATACATATCCGAAACGTAATCAACATTATTATGAATTCTGGTTAGTTTGCTGATATAGGTACATACTTGGATTGAACTAGATTTTTGAAAATTTGTAACACTTATTAAATTAGTCGTTCCGCAAAATTTTAAGAGAGCGCGCAGCCGTCGGTTCGACCTGCCCGCGGAGCCAACATGCCAATCGTTAACTCTCCGTAGCGAACGAAACGCAAGTGTCGCTCTCGCTCTAATATGGAAGAGTGATAGAGAGAGATGACGCTCGTCCCAAAGCAAAGATGCAATAGCTGCATAGGCTCTCCAAGGGTATGATTGCAAGGTGATGAGTGATCATCATGATCATCCTAGTGATTGTTGGAGACTAGTATTATGTTTCCCTCTAGATCACGATCCTGAGCAGTGAGGGATCGACGTACCTTTGGTAGCGTATACCTATTGATCTGGCACAATCGTTACAGTAGGAGTTACTGGCCATCTATTCCAGCGCGTGGCAGATGTTCAGAGCTCTGACATATACCTACAGTGCTAATGCGACACATACGTTAGAGTAGGAGTTGAGCGATAGGTCTGTGATGCCGCCCGCAGTGAGCACGAGTGGCTTGGAGGCTCGCGTGAGGACCAGCAAGAAGCGCGCGCGTACTCCCGGCATGGTGGCCACACCGCACTCCCAGCCTGAGCAATACAGCGCGTTGCTGATGTTTTCGCTCTGCCATAAAAAAAAAATTGTCCCTTCAAGATTATTTATTGTCAGCTGTGTTTCTGAACAATCCAGTGGGTTAATATTATTTAGCTATAATTTACTGCAATAGTATTTCATAGGTTGAATATTAAAAATTGTCTTCCACTAATATATATATAGCGTTTTATTTGATATTTATGATTTATTAAGGAAAACGGCACAAACTTGGTTGCGTTATTCATGCTTGCCCACACGTTTTTCTCGAGGTTTCTGCTATTTGTATGCCAAATGCAACTTAAATCTGTTTTTCCTATTCCTCTGTTATTATCTGCCATTTATACATTCATTAACACTACTATAAGAACATACATAAAAGGTTTCAAGAAAAGTCTATATTGTCTATTCCTTATAACAGGACTTGTTCTTTAAAATCGCTATAAAGTTACTGCGATTAATGGCTACCAACCTAAAAAAATCAAAACTAATAGGTACAGTTTCAAACTAAGTGCATTGCTGCCAACTTACAAAATATTCATTTGGTTGCATAGTAGAAACAGTTGCTTCATAAGTCCACTTAGCGTTGCTTGCTAGTCTCCAGAGGGTACCGTGGCAAAAATCGAGAAAAAAAACCGTCCAAAAATTTAATTTAGTAAAGAGCCTCATGAGTTACGAGGTGTCGCTGACCGGCCGAGCCGTGGCGGGCCGGCCGCGAGGTATGCTCGCGTATCTTAGCTATATACTTTTGCATTGTTTACCTTTGAGATTTATTTTTGTTGACTCGTAGGAAAAGTATTGTATGCAACGTTGTATAAGTGAGTCAAAAGAGGCGAGTGGCGTGAGTTGGTGAATACGCCACGACTATACAACTGTTGCATAAAATAAGTACTATAGCCGTTTTTTCGTTGGTAACTGATTATCAAATATTCAAGCATACATATTTTAATATTCATAATACTATAGTAATACTGAGGTAGAGTAATAATGAATTTATAAACGTACTTTAACGGCAATAATGACAATACGATGTAGTTAGTTAAATATACTTATCATCAGGTGTCTGACCTGAATTTTAATCTCATCGCACCATCGACAGACAACGAACAGCTCGAACAAGTTGTAGCCGAGAAACAGCAGACTCATGAAGAACTTAGTGAAGCTCACGGTCAACGTCTGAAATAGTACATTACTATAGAGGCCGGGAAACGTAGGGTTGCAGGACAAGCTGAGCGTAGCGAAGCCGGATGGAGATACGCGGCCGGTAACCCCGTTTCTCGCCAAGATTTGTATAGTGCTTTTCTCAAACTTGCAATTAAAACAAAAAATTGTAGTCAATTTGTTGTGTGGCGAACTACTCGGCTCGCCACTCTACCAGCGGTGCCTTACGCGCGTAAGTCCGCGCGCCTGCGCGATGCGCCACCGCCGTTGCTTAGCAACAAATATATATGCACAACAGATCACCGTACCGTACCTATTGGGACCGTGCGAAGTGCATGGTGGGGGTAAGTAAAGCGATCCCAGCGCATAAGGTGGTAAAAATTTGAACTAAGTGCGGATAGGGTCTTTAACATTTCATACAAGTTATATGGCTCGAAATTAAACTTTAATTTACGATTACTCGTAAAATATTCATTTAAATTGTATGGTGCAAGGGATTATTGTAATCTGTATGAAATGCTTAATATATCTAACGTATTTAATTGGATAATTATTGATACTGTACCCGTGTAAACAGCTTTGCAAATGCCACATATTATGTGATTTTTTTTCTAGAAGTTAAGAATGGGTATATTAAGTTATCCTTAAAAGATAGACATTCAACATTGCAAACTTTTTTGTGGACCCATGAAAGAGAGACAGCCCCACCATACATTGTGTTGTTATAGCTCTAACGGATTAGGCAGCGTTTTCGATTAAAGCTAGGAAGCCAGCGTGATTTTTTCCGACAACATCGTTATATTTCAACCAATTTACACAAAACCTTAACAAGTTATATACCTAAACCTTCCTCAAGAATCACTATATTGATAGATGAAAATCCGTTCAGTGGTTTTTAGTTTTGGACTAGTTTTATAAGATGTAGTGAATTGACGTTTTCCCCAAGACTTGCGGACGCTAGGTTACATGACAGTCGTGCACATAGCGAATATTTGTTGATGGTTGAATGCCAAGACGTTGTGTCACAATTTGACGTTAAAAAACAAAAGAAGGTTGCTTTAAAATCCTAGGTGTGTAAGGCAATATGAAATTCCTTTACATATCATCTTCACTCATCGCACCTGATATGTAGTATTTCCGGACCTAATTTGACCTAAGTCATGTCATCATTTCATAGCAAGTTTAAGAAAATAATATTTAAGTTTCTCTATCATACTAAGCAAAATGTAAGAACTGTATAGTTTGTGGTTTGAAGTCGTTGTCCTAAGTACATTAAATTGTTGTTTGTTATGAATCGCGCCTTTTTCGTAGGTATTGGGTCATCGGTGATGATACCAGGAAAATAGGGGAAAAAAATACGGACCCCGAATATAAGAGCTTTTAAGACTAATGAAAGATGGCGAAACCGAATTCGAAATTACCTCTGTTGTTATTGGATATCCAATTTCAGAGGTTAGAAAAAGTCTACATAATTTTACATCAGCTGTTTAAAGTCGACTAATTATAATTATATTGTTTTGTGGCATGTTTATCAGTTATTACAGTTGCCTGTGTCGCATCCAAGCGTTGACCGGAAAATGGAATGTTGCATAACAGACACCACTGTGACATACTATTATTTAGGGAAACAAGTTCATAGCATGATTCAGCCTTGGTGTAACGTGAAATATCATTAAATTACGCAGGCATTTAATTTACGAACAGCTTACTAAACTCTTACCATCGCGACTTGATAACCCGCGAAACAAATTTGTAAGCCGCTTGCCGCCACTTGTCCCAACATCGGCGGGCTTAAGGTCTTACGGAGCTCCATAGTGTGCCTGAAGTAATAAGTGAATATTAAGTTAATACAAGTCTGTGGTATAAGTATAGCTTTTTGAAACGTAAAATTAAAGCGCTGAAGATCTCGCTCGCATCCTCGAGTAATCAAGTAGTGTTGCTATTGCTCAGCCGCAATAGCTATCTCGGTACAGCTACCGAGACAGCTGCAGTTGCCACCCGAACGGCACCTTTATGGCCATTAAAAAATCTGCATTCTAATTACCACGACTTTAAGATACGTATAAAAATGGACGTACAGAGGTGTTTATTACAAGTAGAGGCAAATACTTACAGTTTCCATTTCTGGTATGGATTATGTAAAACAAATCGATTGTACATATTTAACAATAGTTTTGTTTGCGCATTGTAGGTATGTTATATCCACTCGGCACACGATGGGATTAAAAACGCCTTTCATAGATATAAAAACTCAATTTTTAAAGTGTTATTTTTTTTTATTGAATGATCTTTATTTAGCTATTAGTCTACTCGACAAACTGAAAACGGTGAAAAATAGCGATACTACTCCTAAAAATACCTCAATAGATTCGTAATGATGTCTAAAAACTGGTATACGAAGCGTTTATTAGCATACAAAAAATATCAAAAGTTATTAACAAAAAAAGGGGGGGAAAGTAGATACGAGGGTGGATTGAAAAATTCGCGGCCTGAATATTAAAAACAAAACAGAGGATTTTTAATTTATTTTTATTTTTCTACATAGTCCCCGTCGAGTTGAATGCACTTGTTCCATCTGGATTCCAGAGCCATTACACCACTTTTGAAGAAGCTTTCCTCGAGACCTTCAAAATAGGCATCCACCTCAGCTTGGATCTCGGCGTTGCTTGAAAATTTCATACCACCCATATGTTTTTTAGGGTTCCGTAGCCAAATGGCAAAAAACGGAACCCTTATAGATTCGTCATGTCCGTCTGTCTGTCCGTTTATGTCACAGCCACTTTTTTCCGAAACTATAAAAGCTATACTGTTCAAACTTGGTAAGTAGATGTATTCTATGAACCGCACACAAAAATCGAAAAAAAAAATTGGGGGTTCCCCATACTTATAACTGAAACTAAAAAAATATTTTTTCATTAAACCCATACGTGTGGGGTATCTATGGATAGGTCTTCAAAAATGATATTGAGGTTTCTAATATAATTTTTTTCTAAACTGAATAGTTTGCGCGAGAGACACTTCCAAAGTGGTAAAATGTGTCCCCCCCCTATAACTTCTAAAATAAGAGAATGATAAGCCTAAAAAAAATATATGATGTATTTGGTTTGAACGAAATCTAGTAAGTAGTTTTTTTAATACGTCATAAAATTAAAAAAAAATTTTTTGTTCATCAAACCCATACGTGTGGGGTATCTATGGATAGGTCTTCAAAAATGATGTTTAAGTTTCTAATATCATTTTTTTCTAAACTGAATAGCCGATAGAATAACCGAGTCCGACTTGCACTTGGCCGCTTTTTTAAATTGGGGAACAGATGAAAGTCCGATGGTGCTAAATCGGGTGAATAGTATGGGTGGGGCAATAATTCAAACCCACATTTGGCAATCTCCGCCATCGATTTTAGTGACGTGTGAACACGTGCATTGTCCTGGTGGAAGATAACTTTCTTTGTCAACATTCCAGGTCTTTTTATCTTCAGAGCCTTGCGTAATCTGCGTAATAACGCGCAATAATAGTCGGAATTTATAGTTTTACCTCTCTGGAGATAGTCAACCATTATCATTCCCTTTGCATCCCAGAAAACAGATGCTATGACTTTATTGGCCGACAAAATTGCTTTGGCTTTTTTGGGAGGCGGAGATCCAGGACGAACCCACTGCTTCGATTGCTGTTTGGTCTCTGGTGTATAGTGGTGGACCCACGTCTCGTCCATAGTTACAAATCTGTCCAAAAAGTCTTGAGTATCGGCTTCATACAGGTCTAGACATTCACGTGAATTAGTACGGCGAGCGATTTTTTGTTCCACTGAAAGAAGCCTCGGGACCCATCTCGCCGACACCTTGGAAAAACCTAATTCGTTCACTATAATATTTTGAGTACTTTCATAAGAGATGCCTACGATGTCAGCTATTTTCCGCACCTTTAATCGCCGGTCTTTCATTATCATTTCGCATATAATTGCCACATTGTCCGTGTTAGTCACCGTTGTTGGCCTCCCGGGACGAGGGTCATCTTCAGCTGCCCATTTTTTCACCATCGTATATGATGGTCAGGATTGCCCTAATGTACTTTATATATCATCATAAATTTGCTTCGGTGTCAATCCGATTTCTACCGACACGTAACTTTAAATATGCCGTAAAATTGCTTTTAAATATAGACGCCAATTGAAATTTCGCGGGAAGACAGTTGAATAATGACAGTTCAAAATGGCGGCAGAAAAAAGAAAAAAGTTTTTTTTATTGGCCAGGCCGCGAATTTTTCAATCAACCCTCGTATTTCTTATTTCCCCAATATCTCAAAATGTATTAATATTTAAGAAATCAAAATTAATATAATATAAGAGGACGATATTTACAATAGAAAAGTCTATACTTGCAGAACTGTATCTTCATTTGCGCGTGATTTTGGGTGTGGGAGTTAGTTTTTCAACAAGTTAGGAAATTGTTTATTAACATAATTTTCTCGAACTTCCTTCTTCAATGTAAACAAAAAAAATATCTTAAAATATTTTTGCTACATACTAAACAAGATCACGTCATAAAAGTTTAGAAATCATTATTAGTTTGGTTATAATATAGTTTTAAATTTAACACTTTTACCTTAATTTTTTTTGTTACTTTTTCCTTTGAATAATAAAAACTATCACCTTAAAACTTGAGTTTCTATTTCTATGAAAAGCAATTTTAGCCTACCGTGCGGCGATCACTTAAAAAATGTAGAAACAACTCTTTTTCCCTTTTGTAATGAGTTTTACGAGTACTAGTTAATTAAATATTTCCGCGATTTGTCAAAGACGGCTGACCCGATTTGGAAAATTATTTTTTTATTTGACAGGTTCTTATGTGTCTGGAAATAGGAAAATTATTATGCGTCATGATTGATTGAAACCACAATCTGGTTTTTAATTAAAAATTACAAATCTTCAAGTTATTCAGAAAATTAGGCAAGGCTCTACGTTAAACGTCTATATAATTTGATTGAAAGTAAAACTCTTAAATTATCGAAGTGTAAAAATTGTGATAACGTTGATAATCACTTTCAGCTCATCAAGTTAATTATTAATTTAGCCTTATTTTATCTAGGAAATAACATAGTTTTAGTTTATAATCGAATTAGACGGATTTGCCTGTTGTGTTACTAGCTAAATTAATGATTAGCTCGGCTATCAAATTTAAAGTGTAGGAAAATTTCCCTTTGTGACTTTCTTATGAAGACTTATTGTTTCTCCAAAATCCCGTGGTTCCTGCCACTGGTTGTCATGGATAACATTAAATTATGAACATAAGGAAAACGTAAAATGTAATTTGAATGGGATAGGTATTAATTAGGTAGTAGGTATAATAGTTACATCAAAATCTTTTTGTGTTGTCCAACCAGGAGGCCCAGCCGGGAAATGTAAACTTCTCTGAAGCGGCTGTCACGAACAAGTTGATCTCTGGTTAAACCTAAAAAAAATATATATTTAGCATACACTTTAAACTAAACCTTTATTTGCCAACACATTTTTTTTTTCCTGTATTAAAAGTAGTCATGTGACAGCTTCCAATTTGGCGTATCAAAAAGGCCTGTGATCATCAACCTGTTACTCACTCACATTACATTACAGTCATATACTGTTAATTGATAAGCTCATGTTACTGCTTCTTTTTATAGGCACCCTTCCTTATTAAGACACTGAGTTGAATATACAAATATTTGCTTTTCAAATTAAATTACGCCAGCCAAGAGCATGTTGATGACCAATCTCAATTAGCAATGGTAATTCACGGGCACTTAAAACATCTTCCAGGATCGTATCTAAGGTACAAACCCGTCATGTTTACTCATTCACTCTTTGCAAACAGCTCAGCTTTACCTTTGAAGTGTTTTTCGCAATCGACTAGAATATTCTCGAAGCAATCAGCCAGAACTGTGTACTGGCAGACGAGGTGTATGAGGTGCGCCTGCATGATGACATCATTGACGATGATGAAGAAGGCGGTATAGTGGAAGGCGACGATGTGGATGGTGTACGCGATGGGGTACCGCGAGGGCCTGCTGAAGTCCACGCCTAGCCGCAGCCCCACGGTTAGATTGTATTCTATGTCGTCCACCAAAGGGTAAACATACCTGGCATGAAGGGTAAACATACCTACGTTATTTTGAAATGTTAATTCTTGGAAAGTATATTAAAACTTAAATAATTTGCAAAACTTTGGTTAGTGACAAATCGTAATTTCAAATTACCTACTTTGAAGTAGGTACGGTCACGTCTGAAAATATCGATACGAAAGAGCCAGAAATATGTATACACGACTTTATTGCCCATATATTAAGGTAGTGTACACATATTTTTGGCACTTTTTTCGTATCGATATTTTCAGACGTGACTGTACCTACTCAAGTACGGCGAATCAGTTTCTCTCTCTATACCAAGCACAGGTCCGCTCATGCATGGAATAATACCTATGGGACGGTTCCGCCAAATATCAGCTGGCAGCCCTGGACTCGATAGAGCGCCGGGCTCGCCGGTTTGCCTCCTCTTTTCTGGTACGGACGGCTAAGGAAAGGAATGCGCTCCCGCCATCTGTATTCCCTGATAAATATGACCTCGGTCTCTTTAAAGCAAGAGTGAATAGGCTACTGAACCGGTGAGCTACATCTTAGCCTTTGTTCTCCGTCTGCCTAAAACGGATTGTGCTTATGTAGCTCTCAAGTCTAAATCGCACATGACATAAAACCAGGGACCGGAAAACCCGTTCATTTGGCTTACCCGTTCGAATGGGTAACCCCTTCATATGATAAGCTAATCGTTTGGGTAACCCGTTCAACCGGTTACCCAACAATAATGATTAACCCGTATTATTCAGATTAACCTAATCGTAACAAGTGGTTACCGCTTACAGGAGCTGATTCGGTTTGTGTTTTGCGTGTACTAACCGGTAACCTTTCGGTTTAGGGTAAGCCTTACCCCTCTCCCGCGCCTTTCCCCCACCGCTGCGGCACCACGGCAGAGATGGGCATTACGTAATTGATTCGATAGTTATATTGTAACTACCGATGTAAAAGTACTTTTCGTTAATGTTGACTTACTATATAGATGCTTATTTGTATCCGGTTTTAGTAAGATGGCGGCCACACACTTTGTCATAAAAATCATCATTTTTAGGTTTTAGGGAGTTCCGATTTCGAAAATGATGACGATTTTGGAATCCAAGATGGCGGCCATGCAGTAAGTCATAAAAGTCGTCATGTAAATCGGTTTTTAGGTTTATGGGAGTGCAGATTTAGAAAAAGATGACCATTTTGGAGTCCAAGATGGTGACTATGTACTATGTCATAAAAATCGTCATGGATGTCGTTATATAGGTTTTAGGGAGTGCAGATTTCGAAAATCATGACTATTTTGGAATCCAAGATGGCGGCCATGCAATTTGTCATAAAAGTCGTCATGGATGGAGTCCAAGATGGTGACCATGTATTATGTCATAAAAATCGTCATGGATGTCGTTTTATAGGTTTTAGGGAGTGCGGATTTCGAAAATCATGACTATTTTGGAATCCAAGATGGCAGCCATGCAATTTTTCATAAAAGTCGTCATGGATGTCGTTTTATACGTTTTAGGGAGTGCGGATTTCGAAAATGATGACCATTTTGGAGTCCAAGATGGCGGCCATGCAATTTGTCATAAAAGTCTTCATGGATGTCGTTTTATAGGTTTTAGGGGGTGCGGATTTCGAAAATCATGACTATTTTGGAATCCAAGATGGTGGCCATGCAATTTGTCATAAAAGTCGTCATGGATGTCGTTTCATACGTTTTAGGGAGTGCAGATTCCGAAAAAGATGACCATTTTGGAGTCCAAGATGGTGACCATGTACAATGTCATAAAAATCGTCATGGATGTCGTTATATAAGATTTAGGGAGTGCAGATTTTGAAAATCATGACTATTTTGGAATCCAAGATGGCGGCCATGCAATTTGTCATAAAAGTCGTCATGGATGGAGTCCAAGATGGTGACCATGTACTACGTCATAAAAATCGTCATGGATGTTGTTTTATAGGTTTTAGGGAGTGCGGATTTCGAAAATCATTATTTTGGAATCCAAGATGGCGGCCATGCAATTTGTCATAAAAGTCGTCATGGATGTCGTTTTATACGTTTTAGGGAGTGCGGATTTCGAAAATGATGACCATTTCGAAGTCCAAGATGGCGGCCATGCAATTTGTCATAAAAGTCTTTATTGATGTCGTTTTATAGGTTTTAGGGAATGCGGATTTCGAAAATCATGACTATTTTGGAATCCAAGATGGCGGCCATGCAATTTGTCATAAAAGTCGTCATGGATGGAGTCCAAGATGGTGACCATGTACTACGTCATAAAAATCGTCATGGATGTCGTTTTATAGGTTTTAGGGGGTGCGGATTTCGAAAATCATGACTTTTTTGGAATCCAAGATGGCGGCCATGCAATTTGTCATAAAAGTCGTCATGGATGTCGTTTTATACGTTTTAGGGAGTGCGGATTTCGAAAATGATGACCATTTCGAAATCCAAGATGGCGGCCATGCAATTTGTCATAAAAGTCTTTATTGATGTCGTTTTATAGGTTTTAGGGAATGCGGATTTCGAAAATCATGACTATTTTGGAATCCAAGATGGCGGCCATGCAATTTGTCATAAAAGTTGTCATGGATGTCGTTTTATACGTTTTAGGAAGTGCAGATTTCGAAAAAGATTACCATTTTGGAGTCCAAGATGGTGACCATGTACAATGTCATAAAAATCGTCATGGATGTCATTATATAGGTTTTAGGGAGAGCAGATTTCGAAAATGATGACTATTTTCGAATCCAAGATGGCAGCCATGCAATTTGTCATAAAAGTCGTCATAGATATCGTTTAATAGGTTTTAGGGAGTGCGGATTTCGAAAATGATGACCATTTTGAAATCAAAGGTGGCGGCCACACATTTTGTCATAAAAGTCATCATGGAAGTCATTTTTTAGGTTTTAGGGAGTGCGGATTTCGAAAATCATGACTATTTTGGAATCCGAGATGGCGGCCTTGTTTTTTGTCATAATAGTCGTCATGGATATCGTTTTATAGGTTTTAGGGAGTGCGGGTTTTGAAAATGATGACTAGTTTGGAATTCCAAGATGACGGCCACGTACTATTTAATAAAAGTCATCATGGATGTCGTTTTATAGGTTTTAGAGAGTGCGGATTTCGAAAAAGATGATCATTTTGGAATTCATGATGCCGACCATGAAGTATGTCAGAAAAATAGTCATGGATGTCGTTGTATAGGTTTTACGGAGTGCGGATTTCGAAAATCATGACTATTTTGGAATCCAAGATGGCGACCATGCAATTTGTCATAAAAGTCGTCATGGATGTCGTTTTATAGGTTTTAGGGAGTGCGGATTTCGAAAGTCATGACTATTTTGGAATCCAAGATGGCGGCCATGCAACTTGTCATAAAAGTTGTCATGGATGTCGTTTTATAGGTTTTAGGGAATGTGGTTTTCAAAAATGATGAACCTCAACCATGTGTATCGTAAAGAACTCGTCATGACATTTAAAATGAGCTTAAACTCGATAGCATTATGGGAAGTCATCGATGAGTTCCATTGACAACTTCCGATTTCACTATCAGACCTTCGTCACCATGTGTATCGTAAAGAACTCTTCAAGACATTTTAAATTAGCCCAAACTCAATAGCATTACTAGTAGTTATCGATGAGTTCCATCAACACCTTCCGATTCCACCATCAGACCCTCGCCACCATGTGTATCGTAAAGAACTCGTGAAGACCTTTAAAATGAGCCCAAACTCGATAGCATTACTTGTAGTTATCGATGAGTTCCATCAACACCTTCCGATTCCACCATCAGACCCTCGCCACCATGTGTATTGTAAAGAACTCGTCAAAACCTTTAAAATGAGCCCAAACTCGATAGCATTACTAGTAGTTATCGATGAGTTCCACTCACACCTTCCGATTCCACTATCAGACCCTCGCCACCATGTGTATCGTAAAGAACTCGTCAAGATATTTAAAATGAGCCCAAACTCGATAGCATTAGTAGTAGTTATCGATGAGTTCCATCTACACCTTCCGATTCCACCATCAGACCCTCTCCCCCATGTGTATCGTAAAGAACTCGTCAAGACCTTTAAAATGAGCCCTAACTCGATAGCATTATTAGTAGTTATCGATGAGTTCCATCGACACCTTCCGATTCCACCATCAGACCCTCTCCACCATGTGTATCGTAAAGAACTCGTCAAGACCTTTAAAATGAGCCCGAACTCGATAAAATTATTAGAAGCCATTGATGAGTTCCACTGACACAGGAGATGTGCACAGACAGCTAACGATAAAGAAAGTGACTATAATAGGAGTAATAGGTACTAAACAAAAATATACCAAACTCAATGCAACGCCTTACCATATTAGGTAATTTGCCTTAAACTTTAGCATGTGTTTTGAAATCTACGTTGTGCGCTACTTGACTTAACGTACACTTTTGTTTGAATTAGCAATATTAGGTCGGCAAATTACAAAGCCTTTGACAAATACCGACTGCCGCCGCGCCGCGCCGCGCACTCGCACGTGCACGTAGGGAATGGAACCGCCGTGTTTCGCGTCGGGCGCTACGTTAATAGACCATATGCAGTTCACGTAAAAGTTAAAACAGCTTGTTCGTATTTAATCAGCGCTTGAAGCGGTAACCCTTTCCCGGGTTTTTAATATCGGTAAGCGCTAACCTGAATTAATTCAAATAAAAGGATTAGTTTCTTAACCGGTAAGCCAATCAAAAGCTTACCGAAATGAAGCGGTTTTTGGAACACAGCTTTACAATAACCCGGGTTTTTGAACGGGTTAGGGTAAGCGGGTCCGGTCCCTGCATAAAACGCCAAGTTCCTAATTATCAACATGCCATTACAGCTTTTGAACTAATGGATATTAAGACTAAATGGCTGTTGAGCTACATCGCATTACGACTAACATGCATTAGGACAACAGCGGTATTATGACTGACTTAGGTATGTGCTCGAAACAGGCAGTGCACTGTATAGAAGAACAACGAAATGACCTATCGCCCATGAAAATTGAAGTTTGGGCAAAACGCGAGTAATTGAATGTCACTTAGAGAATCAGGCACGAGCTCTAAACAGGCGGTCCACTATATAGACAAACAGCGAAATGGCCAGCAAGCTAGATAGTCTTTATGCCCTTAAGGATTGAAGTTTAGGCATAACGCGACATAGGCACAATCCGTTGTAGGTAGACGGAGAACAAAGGCATCTTAGGCCCTGTCTTCACTTTCCATCAGGTGTGACTAGAGTCACTCGCCGATCAGTTTTTATAAAAAAAAGTGACAATATTTTAATCATTCTTCATTCACGAAGGCCTTCGTTGCTTTGGCGACACTCCAATGCAAATGAAAATTAGTTATTCAATTCAAATTCAAAACAATTGGCGACTGGACTTAAATAACCGCTGGCATCTTCTTTCCAAATAGGTCTGAGAACCAGCCGTGGAGTAGATTTTATTGTATTTTCCCTTAAAAAGTGTTGATTTAAGTGAAATCTGTGTTAAGCTTTATTTCACGGCTCCTAAGACTACACTGACTAGAATCGGTTCGTTTTCGCACTTGTCTTTTTTTCTATTACTGGAATGTAGGTACGTTAACATAAAATAGATAACGCATTCCAGTTATGCTATTGAAATAGGATAAAAAAATACACTGTAACTGCGCGTACAGGTGACGAACAGACAATAGATGGGTATATTTTCATGCCGGCTTCAAAAAGAAGAAGTTTTTTCGTCAGTATCATTATTAATTTATTTTTGTGTGTTCCTCGTACCATGCAGCTAGTGTGAGGCTGCCCAATCCAAGCATAAGCTTCAAGTATGTTTCACTCCTCTTCATCCAGGTCTCCAGCAGTGCCTTCCTCGCGGGTGTCGACGTGTCCAGGTTTGAGATCTGCATGGACGTTGCCAATCTCTTGTAGACGCGCTCGTGCATTCGCTGAATAAAAAAGGTTTTGAAAATAGCAACCGAGTAACTGGCTGAGTCTGTAAGCATATAATAAATATTATAGGACATTATTACACAAATTGACTAAGTCCCACAGTAAGCTCAATAAGGCTTGTGTACATTTCGATATTCATTTGTGTATATCTCCTTTTATTTGAAAATAATCATGGGCCTTAATTGTGCAATTAATAATTCTATTTTCAACTTAACAGCACATCGTATGAAGCTAAATATAGGTAAATTTGATTGTAGTGGTATACCAAAATATTAGAAGAAATTACATAATGTACGATGCAATTTATCTATGATAATGTTACCAGTTCTGTACAAATCTCGCGCCACCTTTTAAAAATTATTAGAGTAACTAAAGTAAGTTCTTTGCACTTATTTACACTTACCATGTACCTATATCGAAACAAAGCCATCCCTTGTATGACGATGACATTCATCTGCTCGATAACGATGTCCAGCGAGGACACGTAGGTGAGCATGTACCACACCTCGCCCAACATGAACGTCGCTATCATTAGCTTCACGGTGTTGCTGTAGAGCTTGTAAAAGAAGCTATGGTCGGATTTCGACAACCCTAATATGAAGGTACCTACTTTATTATTTATTATATGTATATATTACCGTAAAGACACATTTTTGGTGAATACGAATTTTCCCTAGTTAAAACTAGTTTACCGTATCGCCTCAGTGAAAACGTGTTTTCACGAGTTGAAACTAGTTTCAACTGGGATTTTTTTGTCAAAACTAGTTTTCGCAAAGGCACTACACTAGTTTTAACTAGTGAAAACGCGTTTTAACTGAGGCGATACGAAAAATAGTTTTAATCCTTTAACCAATATTGACGTACGATCTAGGTATTTTTTTTATTAAAGTTAACATTATTTTATCCTTCTGTTATCATTTCCAAGTGACTCAGACGGCAATATTTTTGCCATTGTTGGTCAATGAATATCAGAAATGGGTACCATTTCCATACTGTGAATGAAACTTTGGAAGGAATTTTGAATACTTCATAAAATTAGTTATTTTAATTTTCGAAAGCATTAATTTGACGTTTGAAGTATGAACATTATGGTTATCAACAAAATCAAGTGTCAACTGATTTTATTCGTAGATAGTTTTGTTCAAACGTAGGCAATATCAAAATATCTAAGACAAACGTGAAATACCTTTTATCAACTTTTTAGTAGATTGGTACGTACCTACGAGTATATTCTCCAATGCGAACTAAAATTTATATTAACTAATAACACGTTCATTGAGAAAATAATTAAATGTCTGAGTTACTACTAAAGGGTCAACAAGTAAAAACGCGTTTTCAATAAAACTAGTTTTAACTAAGGAAAACGCGAAAAACGGTTTTTACGGTAACATATAGGTACAACACATACCTACAAATCTAAATGATATTGAATATATAATTTCAATATTATTTACATAATTGTTTACTTGTCACCTAAGTAGGAACAAAGTCCCCAGGATGCTTGCTACATTTCCCCGTTAGATTGCCAGACTTAGCCGCAGAGCGAATTATTCACCCACTCGCAGATCGCCAGATACCCCGATAAGTTAACGGGTCATTTTGCAACTTGTTTGGTGTCTGATGACCACGGCTCAAAGGTTTCGACAGCAAGTGCTGCAAATATGTAATTGTTTTAAAAAAAATGCATATTTGCGGCACTTGTTAAGTTGGGCGTCTTCTGCGGCCGTCCCCGGTTTTCGGGCCGAGCGCTGGACGTGGGACGGAGCCAAAGTATTATTTAATTTCATTCAATTTCTGATAAGAACTGTACAGGGTGAAGGTAATCGGTTAAATAAAATCTTAAGTTTTTCCACAAAACTGATGCCATTCCTGACAAAATCTTCATAAGTCTAAACGCACATCACTTTACTAAAAACAGTTTTATTTTATTCAACATTTTGTATTTATACGTATTCCCAGCCCAGTACGCTCTTTTCAATGGAATATTCACTATTCAATGGTCTCTCAACTTTTTAATAAAATGCATTATATAGGTATATTGTTTGCCTCTTTAGAGTGTAAAAAGGCATAATATAGCTCAGTTTATTATTATCCTATCGGTAACTATTTATATTGATATATCAAAAACCGAAACTTTTGTTAAATAGGTACTTACTTAATTTGTTAATCAAATATGCTGCTCCTACTACACTTTTGCTGCTAAGCTTATAAATGAAACCAATAAGTGGAGAAGCTAGCCTTTTATTTCAACGAAACTAATACTTAGTAATTGGATTCCACTGAAACCGTTTGCAAAAGGATGCCGACATAATTGACTCGGACTCAACATTTCGTTCTTTGCTGAGCTTGTTCAAGAACAAACAGCGGTTCTCCTAGCGGTGCGACAGATAGGAAAAATCCTTTATTATAATACGCGATACTAGAAATTCATAATGGAATTTCCTTTCAATACAGCTAAGAGAATTTTTCTTAGAGAAAACCATTCGTAACCACCAGCCGTTCGTAAGCCTTATAATAACGTGATGAAGTCTTATTTTGAAACTAAAGCCGCGTGTGGGTGTCCTAATTTGTACATTTAGCAGCAAAAGTAGCTAAAGTAAATCAGCATACACAGACCGTAATATTGACTCTACTCGTACTTCGGTACCTGCTATATAAGTGATGCGATATACGGTCTCAAAAAATGTAGTTTCCATTTCGCCACTGGACTCCTCTAAGGCTTTAGTATGGGTTATTGCCCGCCAGAGAGACGTTAGGAAAACCATTGCGTTACCCGGCTCCAGCTATACTGTGCTGAGTAGAAATATCAGCTACGTTTAAAATTGTATGTAGTCAAATTACACGTGCTTGTTAGTAATTAAATGTAGATCAGATACGGGCGCGTTTCCATTTTAGGCTCGGGCCCGACGCCCTGCGGCAACCCAGTCCGCTTATTTACTCTTTGCCGTTTACATTTTGCGAACGTTTGTAACATACCTTCTCGTTATTTGATTTGTTCTTTTACACAGAATTTCGATTAAGGCCAGGTTATTCATACAGAATTTACCTACTTTTATCCTTCAAAAATATTATTTATTTGGTAGCATAATTTTTTTATCGTAACGTGATTTATTTGAATAAGTTAATGTTTAGTAAATTTAATTTTTGATTTTTAAAAACACAGGGTAGTTTTTTGTTCGATTATTGGGTATTTTTCTTTTGTTAAACACAATAAAAATAGCTTAACCAAGTTCAGCGAATTAATCAACGGTTCCTTTTTAAATCTGTTTCTTTTTAAAACGTTTCATCATTAGCCGAACAGAGTGCTTCGCCAACGTGCCAATAGTTAACGCTCCGTAGCGTAGCTTAGCCACTTCTCCCTATCACTCTTCCATATTAGTGCGACAGTGACCGTTGCGTTTCATTAGCTACGGAGCGTTAACGATTGGCACATTGGCTACGCAACCCAGAGCTCAATAACTATTTCTAAATAATCATATTTCGAAAAACCTGACCTTAAGCGATTCAATAATGTATAAAGCCATAGGTATAAGAGCCGTATTCTAACTCTCAAAATCTGACATCAATCCTGGTGCATCTCGCTCCCACTAATGTATTAGTGATAGAAGGATGCTCTATGTATTCTATCATGTTAGTATAACTATTATAAAATCTAAATGGGCACTACTCCAGGAGGAATGTAACAGAAAGTATCCCTAACTGCATCGATGCATCAACTTTTCAGCATTCGCCTGCCTCGTTAAAAGTTATTTAAAGCGAGGCATTGGTGTTCTCTAGAATTCTAGACAGCGGAAAAGTTTTATTGGTTTCCCTGTGTCAGGTTTGAATAAAACGAAATAGGTAGGATACCAATTTAAACTACGTAATGTATTCTTATAAAAGCTAAACTAAATGTTGCAAAAGTTTCCTTTCATATGTACCTATATAAAATACAAAAATATATGTTTAAAAACGCGTCTGAGCAGTACTATAGGCCTACATTACTCCTTCAACTAAGACAAATCTTCGGAGACGTTAAAACTTTTAAAGCCTTTAGGATCTGCGGGAAAGTAAACATACATAGGTAAATACAAACGTACATGTTCTACATGTATAGATTTAAGAAATATTCTCATTTTTGGCAGTCAAATAAAAAAAACTACGCATTTTCCTGCTTGTTTTTGTTTTATATACTTCATGTTTAATACCGTGTTTAGGTTTAATAAAATTGAAAAAAAATCACCCATTAAATACTTCGTCCTAGTTTGACTCAATTTTACTATTTGCATGTGATTAACTCTTCACCTGTTCCGGTGTAAATTCTAATTATAAACATGAATGCGAAACTGATGAAATCAAACTTGTCAAACAGAAACTTATAATTGATGTGGGAATTTAGCCCTACGGCCCCAAGCCGATTAATTGCTTGATCGGCGACAAATTACTCTCACTATGAAACTACAACTACATTTAAAACATACTCAATACATATGTTATTAGCTTAATAATTTATTAGGGCGTTTGTAGGCAGAATGGATAAAGTAATGTTTATGTGTTTGTTAAGTATAAGTATATTAAAATGTTACGTATTTTATACGTAAGTCGAGAATTGCTCGACATGTTTCGCCCCATACCTAGGAGCATTAACGTGAGCACGCACTTAAGTGTCTGCTTCAGAAAGAAGATCAAGGATTTGCCACACTGGATGCGTTCTGCGGGCTGCGGTTAGGTCAAATTGAACGCAGCCCGCATTATGTACAACATTGTCGGTCTTTATATGTATATATTGTATAGATATGCGATCTAATCGTGCGAGCACGCGGAAGGAACGGAAGGACGCGTACGGGCAGGTAGGCGGGCAGCGGGCAAGCGGGCGGCGGGCGGCAGTCACTGTCAGTTTGACGTTCCCATATAACTTACATATTTTACTAACTGAAAACAGCATGGATTGACCCAATACAAAAATTTCCAGAAAAAAGTCTACGGAACGAACAGAGGAGTCTATAGATGCCGTACGACGTTATCCATACTTGTACGACTTGGAAGATTCAAGTCATCTCTATTCTACTCTATTCATACTTTACTTTAGACACACAGCAAGCCTTTCTTTGGTGGGAATTGCATTTCGCCAGTTTGTATCCTGTATCTGCATCGCCCGGTTCGCTGACCAGTTTCCCTGCCCGGACCGCTGACCGATGCGGTCATACATAATGCGGGCTGCGTTCAATTTGACCTGACCGCAGCCCGCAGAACACATCCAGTGTGGCAAATCCTTCATCATTTTAAAATCGACTACTTAATCATTTTAGAAATTGATATTGACATTAATTTCACGATAATATGAATCTTGTTTGCTCTCGTGTCAGTGTGAGAGGCGCCATCCAACTTTAAAATTTATCAAATATATAAATAAATTATACGCCGTCGGGAAATTCGTACGTTAATGTCCTAAATTGATTTTCTACAGAGCCTCTATGGCTACTTTTAGTCTATCATCAGATCAGCATCAACACAATGTATGCTTGTTACACATTGTTTTATAAGTAAGTGAAGTCAGGGAGTACGTTAGGTATCTAAATAACCATTTTATCTACCAGCACAATGTCTAAAATTACTGCATAATTACATATTATTATATTATTTTCTTATTAAGCTTTTAGAAGCGTGGGAAGGAAGATATCTTATATTTTAACGTTATCATCACGTAGTGTCCGAGCCGAGCTCTGCATACAATATTGAACCTGTTATCAGTGTTGCCTTTTAACCTCAACTTATCACATAATTTGCAAAATTTCTCTCTTTGTAACACATAATTTGCAAAATTAAGCAATATTCTCTTACTTCATCTTTTTAGGGTTCCGTAGTCAAAAGGCATAAAACGGAACCCTTATAGTTTCGCCATGTCCGTCCGTCTGTCTGTCTGTCTGTCTGTCCGAGGCTTTGCTCCGTGGTCGTTAGTGCTAGAAAGCTGAAATTTGGCATGGATATATAAATCAATAAAGCCGACAAAGTCGTACAATAAAATCTAAAAAATTAATTTTTTTAAGGTACCTCCCCTACACGTAAAGTGGGGGTGATTTTTTTTTTCGCTTCAACCCTAGAGTGTGGGGTATAGTTGGAAAGGTCTTTCAAAACTAATAGGGGTTTTCAAGAAACATTTTTTGATAAAGTGAATATATTCGGAAATAATCGCTCCGAAAGAAAAAAAAAATGTGTCCCCCCCCCATCTAACTTTTGAACCATAGGTCCAAAAAATATGAAAAAAATCGTGGAAGTAGAGCTTAAGAAAGACATTAAATGAAAACTATAGCGGACATGATCAGTTTAGCTGTTTTTGAGTTATCGCAAAAAGCTTTCCCTTCATAGTAAAAAGACTTACTTTAATTAGGTACTGATTATGCAAATTTGCCTATTTGTTTAACTCGGGTGAAAGGTACCGTGTCATCCCTTGGTTAACAATTTACTATACTTTAAGCTCCAGTTTAGCTTATTGTGACGGAAGAGTAACTACGGAACCCTACACTGAGCGTGGCCCGACATGCTCTTGGCCGGTTTTTAGTCATAGCCTTACAACTAATAATGATATTCCTCCCTATGGTAGAATAGAACCACAATCGGTGATGTCAGTTGACTAAGTAGTCATGCTTTTGGTATATCTACACCCTAGATTTGGCCTAATATATTGCTTTTTCCAGGTGGTCGAAAGAAGCATTGAATTTTATAGTTCTCTTTTTATTTTCAGGCAACAATCTTATTGGCCAATTCGAGTTTTAGTTATTCGATCTGTTTTCGATATTACTTCAACCAAAAACGCCATTTTTGACACTGCTAGATCAGTATCATATTAAAGACAGATCGAATAACTAAAAATCTAATTTGGCTGTTTCAGTCAACAGGGATGTCACGAATGTCGCATTCTTCACATTCGTGAAAGCGAATGCGAATCCGAATGTCCAGGATGCGAATGCCCGAATGCGAATACGAATACGAATGTTAGGAAATATGAAGGTGTGATTATTATTCCTACTAAGAAAAAAATCTGTTAGTAAATAAAACATAGTTACCTTAGAACGGGATGTTATAAAGTGTTGAAAAATGCTGTTTACTGGTCAAAATGCATTACTTGAAAACAATTTGCGTGCACTGCCCATAATACGTGAGTCGACGAGACAGAACACGACCTGCGCGCATTCGCATTTGCAAAACATTCCCTTCATTTGATGTCAATGCGAAGGTTTAAATTGATGCCAATAATCGTGTATACGAATGACATCCCTACTAACCAACCTCACTAGTGACACAATAAAGCTATATACAGCTTGGGTTGTTATTTACAACTCTTATAATGTCATATGTGATGTGCCGGCCCTTTCAACCTCCTACCTACTCGTATTTTTAAGTTGAACTATATACCTGCCACAAATAGGTAGGGTAGGACAAATGTAGGCAGAAGGTTAAACGCTGTAGCATCTCGAATATGAAGAGGACAAGTTCTAGGTCGGCAAAACTGTATTTAATCAAATATCTTTATGACGAAATGCAAAATGGGCACAGTTTATCTTGCATTTCCCGTTGTTTGATGCATTCGGAATACTAATTACAGAGCTTCGCTGAAGCAAGGAATCTCTTTGAAGCGTCACATGTATTATGCATTGTCGTCCGTCACAAAGGTGCATAACTATCAGGTTTTAATGCATATCCATCCTACACTTATAAACGGGCAATATTGATACTTAATATTAAATGTACATTTTAAATAGGCACACTTCAACGAGCAACTATAAGGCTAACAATATAAGCCAAGAAATTTATTATAGTTCTTATTGCTGTTAAAAAAACATAAGCACCTAATTCGATTTACAATAATTGGCCATGTGACCCATGTGCGAATCCAGGCCCGGATTTAGAAACCTGGGGCCCCTGGGCACTTGGTATGGCTCTTGGAATTCCAGGGAGCTACCCTAAATTTATCGGGGCCCCTTTCTCCATCTCAAAAAATGCTAGGTTCCTTGGGCCCCTAGGCCCGGGCCTTGTGGGCCTAGATGGAAATCCGGCCCTGTGCAAATCGGACTTGAGCCCCAAGGGTTACGTACCATCACACAATGTACTTTACCTTTTCAAACATATTTTCACAAATAAATAACCATTTACATTACTTAATACTCATTTTACATAATATATCCAAGATATGTTATATGTAGGTATATGTTGGCGGCCGATTGTAAGATTAGGCATATCGTGAAACGTGAAAATCATGTCTCGTTCCCTGAGTCGCTATTACGCGGCGTGGGGCTCTTATTTCTGGACAGTTTGCCCTTCGGGCATCTGATCAACCTAACGAACCTAGCCTACCTATCTACTGGTTTAATGTGACTACCGTTAAAATATTACACAGTTACGTTAGTAACATTACGATCTGCCTGATCTTAACATGGCCGCCGGCATATAAACTAAGACTCAGATTAAAGATAAAGAGGCTGGGCAGAGTTACAAATAGATTTCTTTCTTACTAATGAATTGGTTCGGGAGTTAATGATGCGTAAATCCTCCAAGAGCGAACGAAATAGATAATTCTGTAAGAGATAAAGTGAGGATCAAAACTTTAAGAATAGCAGGAAATTTTCCATCTTAGTGAATTTCATAGGCTAGGTGAAGAATTGTTTTGCAAAAAAAGACATCGAGAGAACGGTCAAACGTTACGGTTAACGTTGTTATGACAAAACAACGTAGGAAATATGTAATACCTATGATACATAAGATACGCTGTTTCGCTGTAACAGTGCAGAATGTCACCATTAATGTCAAATTCTATAAAAAAATATGACGTCTATAATGGCAAGTCGGTGCAAGATTAGCTTAGACGAACTCTACAGACACAGTGAACAAAAACCTTATTAAACTACTTATATCCAAACAACGTTTAAGTCCGTCTAAGTCTTGGATAAAACGAATTGAGGGAGTAAACGTTATATTTTCATAGAAATTGGACATTAATTATGACATTCTGCACTTTATTACATATTTTCTATCTAGATACCCTGTTTAGTCGTAACAGGGAAGCATAGTCACACTGTCGTTGTTGTGCAGAGTTAGCTTGGTTGGACTCTACCAAACAAATCGTACGGAATTGCTATTTGTCACAGCGTCGTAAATATTGCTCCTGTGCGATGTGGTTATTTTCCAGTCAACATTATTCTACATTGCATTAAATAATAGTTAAGGCGTTGGTCGTACTTTTTTCCTTACAATAATGTTTGCATTGAATGTATAGCCAGCCTAAAACCACCTGAAATGTAGCAGATGTTACCACTGGGGGCCTAGTCAAGATGACCATCTTACATCTACAAACGCTATACGAAAATAATCAAATATCGGGATGACAAATGCTACGAAATACACGTGACTATTTTACATACATTATTTAAGTATAGTTTGGCGTTTTCTATATTGTGTTAGGTATTAGCGTAAAACTATTTGGTAAATAGCATTTTTGAAAATTAAATATCAATACTTAGTCGTGATGACTGTATGTACGTATACTACGTGTATCAATAATAGCGGTTAAAATAACGGTTAAATATTTCCATTTATGCGGTCAACAGTATTTGCTACACTCTAAATGTTTTTAATCTAGAGAGCAATCTACTTTTGTACAATGTAAATTTATTAGAAGATATATTATAGGTAGGTAGATATTTAGAAGCGTATAGTCTCATCCGCTACCAATGTGCTGACTGTACCGACTAACTGTTATCGTAAGGCTATAAATTATAGAATTAGTAGGAATTCAAACGTTATTCGCGGCTCAATAGATATTCTGATGAGGCTCGAATCTAATGAGAATCGAAATCCCTGGAATGTGTTTTCATGCTAATTAATATTTGAATGACGCAGGGACAGGGGCGCTTTTGATTGTGTTATCAGCAAAATTTATGGAGAGAATTTCGAAGCCAATAGTGAATTTATATAGAGTATCAAAAATAGGTAACTTTTTATCTCCTAAGGCGGGGTCGGCAAATTTTTAAGAGCCGGTCTCCAGTTTTCCATTTCCAAAATGAAAACATTTTTATTTCTTGTGATGTCTTTTCTTCAATTTCCACTTTTTCTTTCTTTCCGCAAATTGCAGATCTGTATAGGTGTACCCCTAACCCGAGGGCCACTGTGGGCAGAAATTCGGCATTCTTCAATCTTTGACATAGAAACCGATCTTTTTTTAAAGGTTTTGCCCAGCATTGTTTTTATAACCTACGAGTAGGTATGAATTTCAGACGATTTGTCATGAAAAGTGACGAGTTATGTTTAACTATATAGGTGTTGTCAAATACGTCGCCCTTGTGGAACACTTATTGGCACACACGGTATCCTTGGCTTACTTACAGTTTGAGCGAGCTTGTTGAGAACTCCAAGTATTCAGCTTAATAAGTTTCTGGAGTAAATAATAGTAGGAATAAACCTGGGATTCTAGAGTGCAGCTGCTCACCCTGATATGTCGCCGTTGAAACTGTTTTATTTATAGCGTGTCCCAGAAAGTAAGGAAGGATTGGACTAAGTAACGGTGTATTTAAAAAACTTAATTTATTAGCGTGCCTGCAATAGTTTTCTTGTTACATTTCGGTGAGTTACACACACTATAATTTTCTTATATATATTGATATGATTTGCTTATCGATTCAGGTTTGCGTAGTTTAATTTTGTTAAGCAACGAGTGCTTAACAAAATTAAACTACGCAAAAAAATTGTCAGAAAATAATCAAGCTGTAAATTAAAAGCTTTTATTTACTGAAACTGGGCTGAAAATCGGCTATAATAGAAATAAAAACTCAATTATAAATGTGTTCGTTTTTTTTTATTGAGAGAGCTTTATTTAGCTATAACTATATCTCAAAATGAATATAAATTAATTTGGTTGGTGGTCGAGAAAATAATTTATAAATGGAAAAAAATCTGGAACTAAAAGGTCACAGATGCTTACAATACCAATTATTTCTGTTTTTTTTTACATACTTAGAATTTTAGTACTTTGAACTCTGTGATAAAACAACGCAACCTAATTGTGTTTGGGGTTTGAGAATCATCCCGATGAGTATTAGTTGCCTGTGAAAAGAAAAGTACAGTCAGCGATAAAAGCTTGAAGAAAAAATGTACTTTTTTTTGCCAAAAACTTATTTCCCATACGCTCCATACATATTTTGCGAAATTAATTATTATAAATTGTTCCCTCGAGCAAATTCACTTATATTAATTTTGGGATATAATCTAAATAAAGCTCTTTCAATAAAAAACGATCACTTTAAAAATTGAGGTTCTATTTCTATGAATGGCGAACTATCAGTCCACCATACGTTGTATGTATCTAATAAAATCTTGCAAGTTAAAGTAAGTATACATTTGACCCACTCCACTTCCCGGTTTCCAGTGAAGCTGGAAATTCGCATAAGTATGTAAGTCTGGTGACAGTGCAATATTATGGACCCATCGAGCTGATCTGATTACGGAGACAGGAGGTGGCCATAGGAACTCTGTACTAAAACAACGTAATTGTGTTTAGGGTTGTTATAGAATTGTCTCGATGAGTATTAGTTGCCTGTTGAAAGTGTAGAAAAAATTAGAGTTTAATAAGATGTTTATGACATGTGTGCGTATATTATTCGAAGTGAGGTAACAGGGCAAATCAAAAAGAAAAGAAAAAAGGAAAAGTACAGTCAGCGATAAAAAATTGTACCAAAAATTAATTTTTTGCTAAATGCTCCATCCAACTGAGTTAAAAAATAGGTAGGCTTTAACAACTTCATTTAAGTAATATAATAATTATAATACCTATATGTACTGTTAATTAGAGCTTATATGAACAGCCATTTGAAATTCTATTCTCAAGCTCTGAAAGTGGGTAGTCGTTGTTCTAAAAAGTGTGCAGAAAATTATACGGTTCTGCACTAGATCATTTTACTTTCCCAATACGTTTTTTTTCGTTTATATTACGATAAACAATAAAAATTTGATATTAAATGGATTTTTTGTACAATTTCCATTCTAATATTTAACTCCCTATTCCATAAATCACGATACTTTTACCTTTTACCTAATTTTTTAATTGAAAGTACCCTCAAGAAATGCTATAAAAGTGTATACTTAGTCATGTTTTTTTTAAACACATGTATTTTACTTTCCTCGTATTCGAAACGAAAAGTAGAGTGTTAAACTCGTGTGAAAGGCAGCATTTCAGTCTCGGACTATTGGCGCTCTCACTGCGTTCAAGCGCTAAACTACCTCGACAGAAACCATCACTTTTTTGATCCCTTGGTTAGCAATCTACTATAGGTAGGTAATTTGAATAAAGATCAGAGAGCCTGTTACACATTTATTTATATACAAGGACAGCGTGCTGTGTATTTATTTATAAGATAAAGTTATTATTGTCAAGTCAAGTTTTAATTCAGATTCAGATATAATAATGTCTGAGACATAAGTTTTAGATTTCATCCTAAAATTTACAACATGCAATCGGCAAACTCAAGCCCTGCCTAACCCACCATGGACCCATGTCCAATCCATAGACTATAAGTAGTGTAAGCCATTCTCTTTTCTTTTTTTTTGCGGTGTAGCGCCAAAACGCTAATATATATCTCTGCTACACTTACATGGAAGAGTGATAGAGACATTACCGTTTCATTCGCTACGGCGCAAACTATTGGCATCTTGGCTAGGCTCTCAGAATACTAGTAAGAGTATAGTAAGCTTATGAACGTTTCTCTGTTTGTTTTCAAGGACGTTAAGAAATTTTTAATCAACATATAATACCAGCAAAGTACGAGATAGAAAATTTTATAAAGGGTCAATAAATAGAAGTAGGTAGGTATACCTACTCAAGAAATATGTAGTACCTAACTAAGGCATCCAATGCACGTGACGGAAAAGGTAAAATTTATATGTCATGTCACTCATGTCTGTTAGGAAGCTCCTGTGTTTATTTCCTTCACCAATCATTTTAGCAAAATATATATACAGCAACATACATAGCTCCACTAAGTAAATTAATTAATTAATTCTAACTTAGCATGATTTTTATAGTTTATAAATTCCATTTAAACGTTTTAAATATTTGAACACTTTTATATTATTCTATATAAGTAAACATCACCTAAATACCATCCAGATTCTCTGTAACAATATGATTAACATCTATACACATTATATACATGGTTGAATATCAGCTTTATAGGTACCTGAAGCTGACTTTTGTAAGGTAATATATTTTAACAAAAAGACTATAATACTGAAAAAATGTTAGTTAATGCAAATTAATGTAAGTACATATTTGAATCTCTTGTAATTTTTGATATTTCTACTAAATTACTACCGCGTACAAACATTTTCAAACGGTTTATACCTAGTTATTTATACAAATGATCAAAATCGTATAAATACTTATAGGTTAGCTTATGCGTTAGTATATCTTGTTAACTTACGCAGAAATAATAGGGAATATTAGGGGAAACTCTGCGTAGGGGGCGCCACTACCACAATCCATCACAATCTGAGGGTCTACCGCGACACAAGAAAGAAATTTGGTTATCTATATAACCTCTCTATCACTCTTGCATATTCGAGCGATGAAGAGGCAGATAAATAAATTTCGATTTTCACGTTTCTCGGTAGGCCCTTTGTAAACAAACCGCCTTGATGCATCAATGTCATATTCTATTATCTGTGGAAACTTGTCATGACACAGTTAAGGGACCGTGTTACTCTATGGTTTAAGAAAGGTGCTAGTGCTGCCCTCTGATGGCAGAACATTGCAGTAATACTCCCCATTAGAAGCGCACAATACCGACAAATAATGTATCTACATATTTGTATTGGGCAAAACATCTGCTAGTGTTCCGGAGAACCTATTTGACCCGAGATATTGTTCACGATACGGTTAGGTAATTCGAAGCGGACATTGGGTTTTATTGTCCATTTAACATGAACTGCCAGAGCCAAATGAAAAGAAGTCGGGTTGTTCGGGAAACCGCGGTCAGCCGGATGGCTGGGGTGTTCAAAGCTGCCGCTATCTGATTAGGTAAAAGGGTCTCTTTACGGGATACTTTCTGGAACGATATTTGACATACCGCATCGGTGATTTACTATTCCCTTGATGTGTAATAATTATCATTAATAGTAAATTGTAAAAACCAGTTTTTAGTGAAACTCGTTTTCTCATGTTAAAACTAGTTTTCCGGTTTCGCCTTGCTGCAAATGAAGAGCGAATTTGTCTTAGACATCACACATCTCATCAATCAATCAGTCATTGCTTAGGTATAGTCGCCATCAGAATATCGGAGCGGCCAGAGCGATCACAAATATCTGAACACACCTCTATTGTCAAGGCGTTAAAGTGCGTGTTCAGATATTTCTGAGCACCTCGGCCTCTCCAATATATCTGATGGCGACTGTACTACATACAATTCGGACATATTAAATAATTCTTACTATAATCCTAAGTACATAAAGCCATACAATTAAAACAGAACCGGGATGAAATATCACTCACATGAGCAAATACTATCTACGTAGCTACAACAGCTTTCAGGCATTATATGGAACCAATATTTACATGTATGTGAAGGGTAGATAATCCTTTAATGGACCTCGGTGTCCTTTCATGCTAACGACATCCTCAGTAATTGTTACTATCTAGTTATAAATGGGTAAATAAATGTTAAATGATTTTATTGTGATGAATTTATATATTGATATTAGTGTTATGTTACGATACATGTTTTTTTTTGTATTTCTGTATATTTAATTACTAGGTTTTTATTGTATAAGTGTGAGGTAAGAGATCACCCAACCCAATAAATAATGTTTGTAATTGGAATCGAGAGTCACAAGTTATGATTTTTTTCCTTCCAACTCTCTTATTGTTTAATTGGAAATACCTACTGAAAAAGATTTATGAGAGTAAAATATCACTACATGAGAATTTTAAATATAACTGCATTTAAAATTTATTCGTGTTTAAAACTAAGTATGACTGAGTTTTTCTAATACAAACATGGTTATACCGAAATAGTACTGAAAATAAAATAAAAAATATTCTTATACGTTATGAGCTGAGGCCCCAAACAGCACAAGATGCCGTGTTGGCAAGTCTTGCAAGCGAACGGAGCGAATAGCAGAAATATGCGATTCTAGGATTAACACAGAGGTAGATTTGACGCAGATTGCTTAGAAAGTAAACTAAGTGGACTAAGTGTGGACTTTTTACAGTCGAATTCGCAAATATTAAATTAAATAACTGATGTCAAAACAGCTCGATTAGTATATTTTAGTTACTTCCATAGCATTATGTCATATGGTATTTTACTGTGGGGTGGTGCTTCAGAGATAAATACCATTTTTGTTCTGCAGAGGGCTATTCGAGCAATATATAAAATGAACCATAGAGACTCACTGAGAGATAAATTTAAGGAAATTGACATCCTGACAGTGCACTGTCAATACATTTATGAGAATATTCTGTATGTGCATAAAAATATTGCCTATTTTAAGAAAAATTGTGACATTCATAATATTAATACTAGAAATAAACATAAGCTCGCCGTGCCCTTCACTCGGCTCCATAAAATTAAAAAATCATTCATGGGTAATTGTGTGAGATTTTATAATAAACTTCCAAACCATATTACTGAGTTACCAATTAATAAATTTAAGAATCATGTAAAGCGTAAACTTATTTCTAAAGCTTATTATACCACACAAGACTACATGAATGATAAAACAACGTGGGATCAATTGTGATTCGAAATGATTAATTATTTATTATATTTGAATAATGATGATGAAATGGATATTCCAATGCATGTATTTCCTTTGTTGTTTTTATTATATTTGTTTGACATTTAGAATTTATTCTAGAAACAATCTAGACTAGTATTTTTTATACATTTTTTTTTGTATGACTATATTTTGTGAAAGTTTTAGTATTAAATTTGATCTATGAATTATATTCATTAGTATTATATATGGAATAATATTTACAACATCAATAAATTGCTCTGATAATTAGATTAAGATAATTATATGTAATACTGTCTTACTATTCATAAGTGCTTGTTGCTAGACCGACAAAACAATCGACATTCGAAGTTTTATAATATCTTATCGCTAAAGTTAGACATAAAGACGGATGTTTTTTTAGGAAAACTTGAGTTTAAGCAGATATAACAAAACACATGTACATTATTTTTTCCTGTTCTCAAACATATACTCAAACAAGCCATTAACTAGCAAGTTGCTTGAGCATCACTTTCTATAGGAGTTAGAAGATTTAGTAACGTTTTAGTACTTTGGAGGACAATTTCTCCCAATAGGTTGAGTTTGGGCAGCTAAAAAAAATACTTGTCCGTTATTTTAGACTACTCTATAACATATATAAATATAAATCAAATCGGAACCGGACAGTTGGGTACCTTTCCTTGTTAGTTGCAGCTGCTACATGTTCCCAAGAATTCTAATAATGTGAGTTTGTTTGCATCTAGTTCTAGCACATTTTCGGCTTAAAGCAGAAACCCTGAAATTATTTAATTTTACTATCGTATTTCAGAACCAAGACATAAGCAGCGTAAATACTAAATCCGAAGCATTAACAGGACTTCGTTTAGGTACTTATGGACTGTGGAATGGAGTTACTTTGATCGCAGAGTTTATATTGTTGAAAGAGTGTCAGAATAGTCAAAGTTGTAGAATTTCTGATTGAATTCCTCCGGTATAAGTGTTTCTTAAGCTAGTAATAAGCCACATTCACAGCCTTGTTAGTTGGTCTTAGCCAACTTACAAGTTTAATTGGCTATAAGAGTGGCCTTCGAATATGGACTCCGTATTACGTACAATTAAGTAACTGCTTTCCCAGCCGACGTCTATATCAAATACAGCTTTTATGCTTATGCGTTAACAATCTTATAGGTCTAAGTAAGTGATCTTAGTCGCAGTGAAGGCGGCGGCGGCGGCCAGCGCGGCGGCGACGGCTACCACGGCGGCGGTGGAGCCGGAGGCGCTCACGGCCAAGCCCATCAACACCGACACCAGCAGTTGGGCCACGAACACACAGCTGCTCACCACTGCCACGTCCGTGCCAAGCCCGCGAGCGTCGCCACTGCCGCCGCCGGCGCTGTCCCACTGGAATATGAAAAGGTATAAGTAATAGTTTACTAGTTATTATTTCTCCATTAAAGGGAATGAACAAGTAAATAGGTTTAATTGTGTTGTGCGCTTATTGCATGTAGGCCTTAGCCTACATAAATATTGTCTACAATAACATAAAGCATGTGAATAACAATACGAAACTTTTTCATTCGCAAATATTTAATGGCTAAACATGGTTATATTCCTTTTGAGTAGCAGAGGTTTCCGCGAAAATCTTAATAGGTCAAAAGATGAATCATAGGGATTAGGAAAAGGAAAAAAATGGCTGGACGAAAACCAGTGGAAATAAAAGACTGGAAACATACTTCTCAGCAAGGGAAGATAAATATTTAAGGCATATACATCTTGTAAAAAATTCATACCGTAAAATTTTCTTACCGTGCCCGTGGCGTGATAATGTGCCACCAATAGGTAGGGCATAGTAAAAAGCGTGGAGTACATGACGCCCGCTGTCCAGCTAAATAGTATGACGGCTGCGCGCGCTCTGATCGCGCACAGCATAAACATCCCGCAGCTGTACGTGCACAGCCCACCGACGTACACTTTCTTAGCTCTGAAATAAAATACTTCAGTTACTACCATACTAACTCTAAAGTATTATAAGTAAGTAGAAGCATGCCGGAAATTACGAAAAAATTTAACTCCACCATTTTTAAATAAAGTCTAAATCGTGGGTGTAAATTATGCCCCTTGTCTTATTAAAGATAAAACTGTGATTTTTCTCTTGTCTCTGATTTTTGTGTTTGATCATTCTCAAAACCATAAAAGAGAAAGTTGAAAAAACTAAATGGCCACCGTCTCACTCGTAATTAAAATCTTGCACCCGCAAATTTCCTTCCCAATAAGGAAATTTAAACCTGGATACCTCGGTTTAACGACCTACAGTTTTCAATTAAAGAAAACGACGTTCAAAAGAATTCATAACTCTTGATAAAACACGGATCTAACCTTCATCTAGCGAATTGAAATCCGGAAATCGTGTTTCCGGAAAGCCGCGATGGACGAGTAATGTTTATATATTTATGAATAGGTATGTTAGCGTGTGTGATTGGAGATAGAAAGAAAATTCATCAAAGTCCCGTAATGTTTGGTTTGTACAACATAGCGATTGAGTCAGTTATCGATTATATCAGTGAGAAGCCGAGCAAGTGCAACAGGAAACTGAAAGTCAAGGGTGGATTGATCTTGTTAGCACTAGGAAATGTTCGCTCAGTCAAGTTGAAGGGCGGAGCGAGATAACTGCGGTATCTGGGCCGTTTGACAACTTCAAGTGACTATCTATCAGTCTGGGTATTACCACTGATAGCTACTTCCATCACCTATTTCACGATTTCGAAATGCAATACTTTTAGAAAATGTCGTAATATAATCGAATTATCTTCTTGTGTTTGTATGTATTTTGAGACATTTAAGGTTTCATTTATCAAGAGACATTTTTTTCTGATAATTTCTTGTGGATGGATGGATCATATAACATCAGACCAGCTAGCATGAGTTGCGTTCTCGCTCGCGAGTCCATTCTTGAAGTGTTTAATTTAATCTGCCAAAGTTGATAATGAAATGATGCTAGGAATCAGGTCTGCAAAATGAGAAAACGGGAAAAAGTTTAAGTGAAAAGTCCATTGCTTATATTTATAGTAGGCATTCCGTTCGTCTGAAATGTTAATTTTAAATGAAAGAAAAATATAAGTAAAGCCATTTAAAATAAAGTAAAATCTCTTTTCTTGTTTGTTTAAGCACGATAGAATTAGAATAAATCTCAGCGTTATTCTAACCTACTTAAAAAGTAAGAGAAAACAGTGAATTCCATTCGTCGCATTAATTAATTCAAACCTTGAAACGTGCTGCTGATGCCTAAGTAAACCTAAAGCAAGCCCGATTTACGAGGCGGAGACCACTTGCTACTATTATTACGCAGGCACTGAACACTAAACTGATAATATACCTACCTAATTTCATTTTAATATTGGTGATAAGGCGCGCAGCACACGCAGCGTAAGCTAAGCGTAGTCGTTTTATAAGTGAAATCTCATAAGTTGAAATCATGGCGTCACTGGCGTCAAATGTCTTCGGCGGATGTATCGACGATCTTACTTTCTCGTCAGATGAAGAAGATTTTTTTACATTTGATTATGTCAGAAGTTTTGTTTTTTTTTACGTTTGTATTACGCTACGCTTGTCGTATTAACAACAGAAATCTCATACGCTACGACGACGCTTCGTGTGCGGACTTCTTTGAACTTGTACGTGCTCGTAGCACTCTCGTTCTACGCGCGTATTACGATACGCTTACGCGTCTCTTACGCGTAGGCCCTCAGCACACGGAGTGTAAGCGTAAGCGTCGCATAAGCGTGTCGTAAAAACGTTACGAGTACGAGACGCGTAGAGTTCTGGGGACCAAGCATCGCGTAAGGGTATCGTTTTATACCTAAGTGAAATCTAATTAGTTGAAGTCATGGCGTCATCGTCATTGGCGTCAAATGTCTTCGGCGGATGTATCGACGATCTTAGGCCCTCAGATTTTAGTGTGTTTGAAGTCCGTGATGATATATGTCATAAAAATGAATCTGGGTTATTCCTACTTACTACTATGGATTGCCCAAAACCCACAAAAATACCGCATTATGATCATTTTAAACGCAAAATTCAGGAAAAATACATTAGATTGTTTGTTTTTCGTTTACTTATACTACATCATTCATTCTTTACGACAAAACATTTTTATAAATTGTTTTGTTTTTATAGTTCCAGAGAGTCTAGAGTGGATAAAAAAATAAACTATGAATACAAACACACCGCTTGAATAAAATCTAATTCCATCCGAAAAAAACATGTTTTTACTAACCCCTATCCCCTCCTAACCTAATGTGTTTACGAAGTGCGCCGGCAGTGACCCATACGGCATCGCAAATCGTCTTACAAGGATCAGCAAGCGCGCAATAACGCGGCTCAGTGGGCATGAGTTGCGCATTGCACACCTGGGGGTGTAGGTGACGCTGTAGGTACTGTTTAAACCCTAAACACACACAGTGAAACTCGTACATTGGAGCTAGGTACAGTATGTATTGTTACAGATGTAGATGTCAAAGTGTGATATTTTATTGAACGTTTTGACAAGTTTTCAGCGTCCACTTTTCTTTAGATAGTTGTCTACAACTCATCAAGATTCAAAAGTAACCTGACGAGCCCGAGTTTAATGTGGTTGAGTTGTTTTTTAACAGTTTCTTTAACTATCTTGGTATCCGTCGTCAAGCCAGATTGATGATCATACCAAGCATTTTTTCCAGATTCACGTAGTTGTGCTAGATTTGCTAATTACTACTTTCCGCATTCCTTAGCTGGTAGCACAGGCTACTAGAACAACACTCACCACGCGCTCTGTAGTTTCGTAGTAAGCTCAGATTTTTCTCCGCCCTGAGCGGACGGCCGTGCGTGCCCGGGATTGCGTATTTATTTGTTTAAACTTTATTGCACAAAAGAAACCTTATCGTACAAAAGGCGGACTTAATGCCAAAAGGCATTCTCTACCAGTCAACCTTAAGGTAAAGCAGAGAGATTGTGGGCGGTGCTATTATTTGTGGGGCGGTATATCATTGTTATTTTTAATTATATTTAACTAAAAAGTAATCAATGAGCTCAATCATAAATAACAGTAGGTACGCATTTTTAGAAGCAATTTTCATGTTAATAGCTTTTGTGTAAAAATATTTATTGGTGCATTTTAGACCTATGTTCATGATTTTTTTAACTATCGAGCGAAAGTTGTTTAATAAGGTTTCGAATCAACGAATTTACTACGGAAATGCCTCAAGATTGCTATTCATATTTTTTGGCAAACGTGCTATGATCTAAAAAGGCGCTACGATTTAAAAAACAGATATCACATTAACATGCCTCCCAAGCCGTAAGACACCCCTTCATGCAATACAATACAAATCCTCCTTATTGCACAACCTCAAAATATTTACGCAGTGTCTTACGTGAGCGAATAACTCGCGATGCGATGCGGCCCAGCGCGGCGGCCCAACGGCATTCGCGTTCACAACGAGATCGCCCACGTAGGACACTTCCATAGGTATCAAAGGATTGAATTCACCCGCGCCACGCCGCGCTGCTTCGCGTTCGCGAGTTATTCGCTCACGTAAGCCGACAACTTACAAAGAAACACACATAATACATAAATACAGAGTTAACAAAAGGCGCCCTTATCGCTAAAGAGCGATCTCTTCCAGACAACCTTTAGGTAGTGGAGAAATGAAATTATAAATTCAACTAATTAGAATACTTACAAGTACAACATACATATATAGACATATATACTGCATTCGGCATTCCTTAGCTAGTAGCTTGGGGACTTGAACAAGACTTACCCCAGTCTCTTGATGAGTTTTTCGATAACGGTGGAATAGCAGGCGCATGACAGCGAGTACATAGCCATGCCCCAGCACCCAAAGCGCACTCCAGCCTCGTACTGCACACGGCTTTCGGAGCCTACTGGCGCCTATAATAATAAACGTCACGTGGTTTATATATGCAAACAATCTTGCGCAGACATTAAGTCACATAAAAATAATATAAAATACTTTTATTTTAGTAATAATTAATTAATAAAATAAAAGTTTAAAATTTAATAAAAACACCATATTTTACGTATTTTATTATACAATCAAAACAATAAACTTATACAAATTTGCGCAATTGTTACGTAGTAAATAATTCTACTTAACTACTTTTAACGATCTCTACTATAGTTGACAAATAGTAGTATCCGCAATTCGGACCGGATCTTACAAAGTTTTTTTTTATAAAAAAAAAGTTGTCGATTGAACTGTCAATTGATGTTCGTTAATTCATTATTTTCGTATTATTTTATTGAAATTTCTTTCGTTTTGTTTTATTGCGGTAATTAAAGTTAATTGTTAGAATACCTTCAGAAAACATGAGTGAAATAGTGATCCGTCCGTCTGGATTTCATTTTTTCAGGTTGTATATTTTGATAGCTGACTGACGTGAAAATTTTTGTGTACTACACGAGATCAAAGTTATTTACATCTCGTGCGCTTTTGAGTCCCTTACTACGCTCAAGATTCTAAATTAGATTTACTTGCTACGCTCGTGAATCTATTATAGAATCTTTCGCTTGCACGGGACTCAAAACAAGCACTCGAAGAAATATCAAACTTTGCTCTCTTGTTGTACAAATAACTATTCTCAGGAAACAATTCGCATATTCGAAATTTTGATCGCTTTTCCAGGCAAATTCCAACAAGGAGCGAGGGCAAAGGTGGATCGAGACTTGATCGATACCAATGGAACTAAATCACCAGAGCTGTAAAATCGAAACCCTAAGAAGAAAACACCGCCTAAAAAAATCTGTGTAAGGTATTTGATCAAAATCCAAAACTGAAACGCATATTCTAATAAATAGGTAAGCGTTCTTGGGGTTTGTTAAATATATATGTATAATCTATTCAATCATGTTTACATACACATAACGTATCCATCAGGCAGAAAATTAAGTTATGAAATAAGCGAGACATTTTACATAACGTGACCTACAATTTTCACAGACCTATTTTGTTTTTACCAACTGTTGTACAATCATAATACCTTTATTTGTAAAGTCACGACTCATGGGAGCCTGGGATCAGCTTGACAACTAATCCCCAGAATTGGCGTAGGCACTAGTTTTTACGAAAGCGAATGCCATCTGATCTTCCAACCCAGAGTAACTACACCTTATTGGGATTAGTCCGGTTTCCTCATAATGTTTTCCTTCACCGAAAAGAGACTGGTAAATATCAAATGATATTTCGTAGGTACATAAGTTCCTAAAAACTCATTGGTACGAGCCGGGGTTTGAACCCGCGACCTCCGGATTGAAAGTCGCACGCTCTTACCTGTAGGCAACTATCTCTTATCAGCGCTTCTAAAGTATATGCTAACAAAGCTGAATTTCACTTTTAGGTACAGAGTTGTAAACTGCCACTGCCTATTTACGCACTTGTAGATTTGATGCTTAGAAAGTTTTGACTTGAGTTCCTAGACATGATTACTGCTTGGGTTGATTAACATTTCACAACTATAAACTAAAATATCTGGGCCATGTAACTAGACAAAACACTAGTACTCGACTAGATGTCGAACATAAGGTAAGGGGTAAGGTAACTTACCTTAAGGTAATAATAAAGAGGAAGCTACTGATGAAAAGGGCGCCGAAAATAAGAGATGTAAAGTAAAACATCTTGGCTCAAAAATCCTCAAATATAGTTCGAGATGAGCCCTATGTCTGCTTTGTTTTTAACGGTCATTTATTATTAATCATTTTCCTAGCGCTATTCCGGCTTTTTGCAACGGCGCACTTGTCGGGTTTTTTGAATATTCCTTGATAAAATGAGATTTACAACTCGAAAGTAAAATATGTTAATGATGGTAGTCAATAACTTACGACACACACCGGAAATAAAATAAATAAATAGGGGACAATCTTACACAAATCGACCTAGGCCCAAATTAAGCAAAGCTTGTGCTATGGGTACTAGGCGACGATATACTCGTACATAAGTATATAGATAATTACATAGAAAAACACCCATGACTCAGGAACAAATATATGTGTTCATCACACAAATAAATTCCCTTACCAGGATTCGAACCCGGGACCATCGGCTTCATAGGCAAGGTCACTATCCACTAGGCCAGACCGGTAGTCAATATGAACAAAACATTTATCGTGACGCAATGTAGTTTCATACCTAATCAATGTTATTTTAGAATTTTATCTACAGAAAAAATGATACGTGAAAATCTTGACACCAATAAATCATCCAAACGTGCCGTGTATACAATCCAGGAAATCTCGATAAGAGCTGACAATATCTCAGGTTGACAAAAATATTCATCCTATTATTGAAGCCAAATGTTGCAGATTTACATACCTACGACAGAAACAAATGAATAAACCGTGCGCGTACAATGAAAAGATAGAGTTTCTATGCAAACTAGCCACAATGACATTTTAACTCCTTTAACTACAAAAATTTTGCGCGCTAATAACTTCGCCTCTTTTAAAAGTGGCTTTATATTCGTTTTTGTCCTTTTCTCTGCAGTGCTAGAAAAAGTCTTCATAAAATTGGATTGGGAGGAGTACGGGCTTAACATATATGGCAGGAGACTAAACAACCTCAGATTCGCTGACGACCTAGTACTGACGGAGGAAGATCCCAAAAAATTGGTGTTCATGGTCAAAAACTTGTGCGAGGAGAGTAAACTTGTGGGTTTGGAAATAAATGCAAACAAAACAAAGATGATGACAAACGCAACCAAGGTAAACATAAAAATAGATGGAAGCGCTTTTGAATATGTCGACGAGTATGTGTACCTGGGTCAAATTATTTCCCCCAAAGACCAAATGACCAAAGAAATCGACAAACGAATAGCATGTGGATGGGGAAAATACTGGTCACTAAAAGAAATAATGAAAAGTAAGGACCTAGGTACCTATATAAAGAGAAAGACGTCCAATACGTGCATCCTCCCATGAATGACATACGGATGTGAAACCTGGTCATTAACAGCAGAGCACAGAGACAAACTCGTCAAATGCCAACGAGCTATGGAGAGAAGTCTGCTTGGTACAAAACTAAGGGACAGTATTTGGAACGAGGAAATAAAGCGAAGAACAAAAGTAAAGGACATACTCGAGCGTATCGACCAACAAAAGTGGAGGTGGACAGGCCACATGCTGCGCGACAACAAAGAAAAATGGAGCAAGCAAGTGACCCACTGGTACCCACTCGGCTGCAAGCGCAAAAAAGCGCAGATGGGAAGATGACATCCAGTTTACTCTAGTATCCCGCTGGACCAGTGCAGTGTTGCTTTAGACAGCACTGGAAAAAGTTGGAAGAGGCCTATGCCGACAGGCACACCACATTAAGAGACATTTTATAATAAGACAACTTAATATTTGTATTTACAAGTGTTTCATATGTGGATTAAAGGCTTATTTAATTTAATTAATATCCGTTATGTCACTAGCACCAATATATAGGTGTTTAGCTTGTCGATTACCTAATACTTACAGCATATCGAACACCGCCCCACGGCACGAAGTCTGTAAATTAGAGTGAGTAGCAGACATGAGCCATCCAGCAGGACAGATTAGTGAGGCACACGACGCGGAGTGAGGACGGCATCTCCACGATGGAGCCAATGCAGTGCCTCAGGGACAAGTGCTTGCCGTGACTGCTTTATTAGTACTTACAGCAGGGTTCCCACCGAACACCGCTTCACCCACGAAGTCAGTGAAGTACAGTGAGTAGCAGACATGTGCCATCCAGCAGAACAGGTTAGTGAGGCACACCACGCGGAGTGAGGACGGCATCACCACGATGGAGCGGAGGTAGTGCCGCAGAGACAAGTGTTCGCCGTGACTGCTTTCGGGTACGTTGCAGCTTGTACCATTCTGTAAAACACATAATAAGGGTTATTTTTCGAAATGTACTATACGACAAACGTTATTTTTTTAAAGCTAACGGTAACATAATTATAGGGACCGTGCGCGTTTGAGGGTCTGCCATCTTGTGGCCTGAATCGCAACCATAAACATGCACATTTACACGTCACGTATTTTCTTGTGCATAGTAGGTTCTGCCATCTTGTGGGCTACATCGGAACAAAAAACATCACATTTACGCCTCGCGCCAATAATCTGACGGCTCCTGTGCTGCCTCCTACAGTTCATGCACGCTCCCTATAAAACGTGTGACACAGATGACAAGTGACCACTTTTAGTGAACCTGAAAAAGCATATGTTGACTGATAGTTTTTTAGGGTAAAACGGGACCCTATTACTAAGACTTCGCTATCCGTCTATATCACTAGGCTGTATTTCACGAACCATGATAATTAGACACTTCAAATTTTCACATATGATGTATTTCTGTTGCCGCTACAACAACAAATACTAAAAACTACGGAACCCTCGGTGGGCGAGTCCGATTCGCCATTGTTCGGTTTTTTCTTTCCTTACTACTTAATTCAATTAGGTACTTATATATGTACTCGTATTCTATATTTTTTGAAAGACTTCAAGCAAAGTGAATTTAGTATAGAGGCGTATTCTCAAAGTAAACTTTGTAATCAACAAAATTTACTGTCATCTTTCGACACAGGACTAAAACTCTTAGAATGGCATATGGCTATTTTACCCATGCTCTTTCACTGATATGTGTTATATATCAAACGGTCTCGCTATCTACTCGAGTATATGCCAAAGGTATATCGCCATCTATTCGCGTGCATAAATTTTTCTTGATTTTTCGAGGCACGTTTTTTCTTAGACTTTATTTATCTTATACGGAGTTGTATTTATGCTACAAGGTAAATATTCCTTGCGCACTTTTACTTAAGTATATGTAATATGTGTGCTCCCGGCTGACTTACAAGTTATGAGATAAGGGATGTAGAAAATATCCTGGACTAGCGAAACGCTATGTGACATGTCACACGCTTATCAACGGCACGCAGAGAGATTGGATTTCGTAACTTCATTTAGGCTCGTATGTAATTGGCAGGTAACCGGTTACGGGAAACATTTTTGGCGTTGAAAATATTTTTGAAACCTAATGGAAGTAAGCAGTGCTTGTAGAATCGCTCTTTAAAGGTAAAATTTTGTCCCAGATATGAGAGATGAGATTAGGGTGAGAGGTTGATTGTTTGTGTGTTTATGCAAACAAATTAAGCTTTCCACATCCCCAAAAGGATTGCCGATTTTGGTTGCAGTGTTCGATGAAAATTACGCGATACACTAACGCTGCTGAAAGTCGCTGAATAGCGCTATTTGGATAATTTTCTGAGCAAAGCAAAGTTATCTGTACTTTTTAGTGAAAGTAACTGACTGCAGTTCTTCTGTACCTACCAAAACTAGTCAAACGGTGGTTTTGTTCTCCCGTACCTACGTCCTTCAGTCTTGGAGAAGATAATATATAATATAATTTGTATTGGTTATAATAAAAGTTTACATCATTATTATTTTTGACGTTACCTGGTCATCTCCCTCAGCCGGTTGATTCAATGAGCCATACGTTGTATTGTCCCGCTTCAAGTTTTTCACGGGCTCGTCTCCAGCATCAAAGCTCTCCTGCACCCTCTCCGTCTCAGCCAGCTTCCTGAACTCCTCCTGCTCCTGCAGTTCCCCGAGAGGAATTTCCTTGAAGCTCGTAACGGTGGCTGTCACACACGCCACGAAGATCACGGTAATCAGTGAAAACACTGCTCTGACGTGGCCTCCAAACAGCTCCCCTAAAAATTTTATAAATTTTATCTTCGACAGGTACTAATTTTTATAAAACAATTTAAGCAGATTTTGTCCTTACCTGTTCAGACTGCGTAGCCAACGTGCAAATCGCTTACGCTCCGTAGCGATCGAAACGCGACTGTCACTGTTGCACTAATATGGAAGAGTGATAGAGAGACACAAAGCGTGTCGTTGTCGTAGCGATAGTAATTGTCACTTTGGCTAGGCCGGCAGGTTTTTTAATAAGCTATACTCGTTGACACAGGGTAAATTGAGGAAAACAATTTTTTTCTGCCTCAAATAACATTGTGCGTATTAGTTTACTTAAATATGTAGGTAGCGTATCGTATAATGTTTTACATTACATATGGCCTTTTTAACATATAATATTATGTTTTAATTTACAAGTTCGTCAACCTTTATTAGGCTAAAACACCGAAACAGGCAGGTTTTAGTACCAGTATCACATTACCTAATCGCGTTTCATCCCAGTTAATGCCGCCGAGGGCGTAGCCCATGAAGCCGCCTAAGCCGGCCATTATCGTGAATGTGCTAAGTCCCTTTGCATGATCCTCTGTAAAAAAAGGTTCCAGTTTAAATAAAACATTTATTTGAGTAGTAAGAAAGGGAGTTCTTATATCCTCCCGGGTGCCAATGGCCATATTCCTTATTTTAAATTTAACCGGTATTCAAAAATACATACATGATTCTTAATTCAAAAACAAACCGCCTGAGGTCTTATGTCTGTTCTTTTAGATCTCAAAACTTCTGGGTCTTGGAAGGTTATAAATAATAAGACTAGACGCTAATTGACATAGCTGCTGCCTTGTAGGAGGCTAAATAGATCCAATGCCGCAGCGAACGTGTCAATATTATATCCACGTCATTAATTTTAGAGCACAGTACAGAGAAATTGCCACCAAAATCTTGTAAAAAAAAACAAAGTTGTTTTTTATCGAAGACGGGATTTTTTGAGTACATATTTTTTAATGCTTAATGACATAACTTGAAGTTTTGAATTCAGTACTGGCCACAACTAAACAGATTTATCAGCCATTAGGTACGTTAAATATTTGGGCCTGCTAAATATTTATTTTGCACCTACGTAAATCCAACATAATGAAATAATAAATTTGCTTATTAATTAGTTACCAGTTGGTGACATATTAATATGTATTTATATGCAAAGTGAAAATAGCCGCTCTAGGTGCTTAGCCAACGTGCCAATCGTTAACACTCCGTAGCGTAGCGTGGTCATCTCTCTCTATCACTCTTCCATATTAGTGCGACTAGTGCGAGTGTTAAAGATTGCCATGGTGGCTACGCACCCTGGGTGGAAAAAAAAAACAATATTTAAGTACGAAAAGTATCTAGGTGCCTAAGTAGTAAATAAATAATTTAAATGTACATTAATTTCGTAAACATTATCTGAATTTCGACTAACATGTTTATTTAGGCTAAATCTCTAAGGGCGTAATTGATGAAAACCCCATTCCCCTTTCAAATTAATGTAAGATCCCAAAGGAAGAAGACAAAATACAGCCTACAATATTTTTGATATTCTAAGGAAACTCAGATATACTACATATATTCTGGTATTATTTACAAATGTCGATATGATTAATAGGTACCCTTTTCAAATTGTATTTAGGTTTATATATGTTCTGTTAAGGTTAATTTAACTTGGAAAGTTGGTTTTGAATGTTTAAAATAATCGAATTTATAAACCTTGCAATTCGCAAACGTGTGATACATGGCCATGAAAGATATAAGAAAGAATTATTTTAATATATTAATAAAATAACCATTACATTTAGTATTTACCATCATTATTTTATTAATTTCATAAACGAACTTGACATTTTATATCTTATATTGCATAAACGTCGATAAAATATAACGTTATAAATATAGATCTCGTTGCCATAAGTATTAAATACCTAGACTTAAGAAATATTGAGTGCCCTTACAGGGTGTCATGTACCTACCATCTTCAAATTGTAACACCTAATGTATAATGAGCATGACTGCAATACAATAAAGAATAAAGAATATGCATATTAGGTAGGTAATGCATATACATATTGTATACGCTGAAACTCTGCTTTGTGTTTGTTAAATAATGACCACTCTGTGATCCGAGCGACGTGATGCTACTGTTAAGGAAGCATACCGCAGCTAATTGTAATATATATATATAGCTGCGTAAGTTTCCTACAGTTTTAGTGATGTGAGCTCATTAATCCCGAAATATTAGAGATACGAGTATTATCATACTCATTAAACGCTTTAGTTACTAATAATAGACGTTGCTGGTCGCACGTGTAATGTCATGTCAAAAACAAAATGGTTCCGTTTAGCTACACTTATCTTAAACAATTGTTTATAATTTTAGCAATGTAAAGCTAATATGGTCTCGCTACTAAAAACGTTGTCTAGATAAATCAATCACGGACAGACAGAACAGATAAGCGGTTAAAGCCTCAAACGTTCTAATCTAGAAAGGCGTATAAACATTCGTTTTACGACCATCCAAATATCTTTTTGACACCCACTTTTACCCGTGTCGCCCAAAGTTCTAAATAACAGAATCACATGATATGACGTTTCACCCGAACAAATATTGAATTAAAATTAATTGTAATAATCAAAGTAGGTGAAGGATGGTAATGAGTTTTGGAGCAAATTATTGTAAGCGTAATTACGAGCGAGTAATTTACATAGACGAATTTGATTACTTTTGGGAATCGTGACTTTGGGACTGAGTATCTTATATAATTACTTTTAAAGGTTTACGAACGTAAGACAAATATTTGCAGGTAGGTAATTTTATGCATTTTGGAAAACTTATTTCGAACAAACAAATGCATTGACATCGAATTTATTCGAGTCATTGTCACGTGTCACGTCCCAAACAAAGATTCCCCAACAATGTTAAATATCGATACCTATATTATTAATATGCTTAATCTAAGAACACATATTAAATTCAACAACAAAATTATTTTATTACGTTTAATTTCTTTTACGGGTGTTGTTGGTATAATTACCTACAGATAGATGTGACGCCGTAAGTAGCTACTATATATAAGCAGTGTCAGTGGCACTACTGAATCGTGAGTAATCCGCTTTTATCTACAGTATTGTGTATCAATTGGTTTATTTTAAGCACTATACTCAGTGTTAGGTAGATTATAACTATTATAAGGCTTTCCGTTACTGAGAAAACTGAACGAGGCGGAAAATCCATAGGAGATAAAGAATGACTTAACTAAATTATTTATGAATAAGATACATAAAAACTAACCTTACCTAACATAGGATTGAGGTTCTTGGATACGCGATACGTACGAGATATAAATGAATTAATACCTATCTAATCAAAAATGTTTGGACTAATCGTCCTTGTTGTTGATTGAAGTGCATTGACTTTTTCAAAATATGTAATGTGTTGATATTAATAGATTTTCTTTGACTAGATTTTATTGAAACAATCCTATTCATTTCTTGTTAATGATAAAGAACCAGTAACTTCATAATAGGTAAATAGAGAACTCCAAAATGTTTAAGAACTTAAGTATACGTACATTATTATTGCGAGTAGAGGAAAAAAGATTTATTTATTTAAGAGTAATTTTTTGTTACTACATTATTATGTTTTTTAACAAGGTAAATTAAATATGTATTATAATAATAGTTAAATTTAATATACGTATTTCTTAATAATGTGGCAAACGGATTTGCCACCAGCATGATAATGAAAATATCCGCCCACATGGGTGACACTTCAGCGCTGTTTTTCAGCTAGAACCAGGCTCAATTCGCACCTCCACAATTAGCAAAAGAGAGGAAAAGATAGTACTTTTTATACAAGTAATTTAGTCAGATATTATATATATTATATTAGATTCGCCGCTTCAGCCTGTTTGTTGTATAATAGTTTTATTAGTAAGTAAGTAAGTTTTTTAAAGGAGAGTAAGCAATTTGCTAGCCTAATTGGAGGTGGTAAATTATTCCATATGTTTGAAGCAGCGTACCTGAAACTTCCCTTGAATCCTGCAGATTTATATCTCGGGATTATTAACTTCATCTTCATTATATTTCTTGAGAGTGAGTTTCATTATATATTATATTTTAGTGTATGCTACTTTATGTGTCAGGCAAACCATGTGAAGTTCCCTTCAAGATTCCATATTTAGACATTTTCTTTCAGCCAATATTGGGGAGATATGAGCTCTTTTTAGTACATTTACTCAAAACTTTTAAGGACATGATTGTCTCTACAATCATATGTCCTTAACTTGGAGTCCTAACTAACTTAAAGTTACATCTCTATGTAGAGGTATAATTATTTGACATGTTTTGTAAGTAAATTGTTCCAATTATTAACTTCGATCGCTTTTATTTCGATCGACATTAAGGAGTGTTACGCAGTGGCTTACTTAGACAGTGACACTTCCATAGGTATCAAAGGATTTAATTCACCCGCGCCGCGCCGCGCCGCGCTGCTTCGCGTTCACGAGTTATTCGTTCACGTAAGCCGACACCTTACTCTCTCACACCTCCTAATTATTAATCCAGTTCAATCATTAACTTTGCTACTTGATATAAATTTCATATAAGTCCCTATTTTTAGGCACAGTTGGCACTGTTTAAAATTGTCAATTAATGTTTACTTTGTCGTACTTATATTACTTTCCTTATTTTAATTTCTCATCAATGTACATACCTGGCACCGTAACATCCAACAAATAAGCCCTCGCGGGGCTTTGGCAGGCATCAGCGTCAAAATCCAAAAAGACGGTTCCAAGCACCGTAAATAACACGCCCCAGGGATGATAGTTGGTGTCGGTGGAGTCTAGGATGGAACTCCGTGGGCCAAGCACCGAGGGTGCTTCCGTGCGATTGGCTGGCCTCTCGTCGCCAAGCGCGTATCCTATGGCTTCGCCGTTTGGCACTAATATTAGCCCTGAAAATATGAGATTTTTTTGGTGGTATACCTGTAATAGGTAATCATATTGCGTAGTAGATGTGTTGTAATGTAAGTATAAACATATACATGGCAATTTGATCCGCATGCTTTTTTTCATTTTTAATTGTGAAACATGCACCTTTTAGTTAAACCAAGGAACAAAAATAACAGTTTTCTTTTTATTCGGATAATTCGATTTCGAAGCTTCAACGACGTGCTATGTTTTGAAAAATCTCAATGGTATTATCTATTTCACATAGCCACTCTACGACCTTGACATTTTTGGCACTATTGATCTCTACATATATCTATATTTAGACTCCTTGATACTTAAAGAATTAAACAAAAAATGCCCGGAAAGTGGATATAAAATATTTACCTAATAAAACGCCAATAGACATCATAACAATAAACGGCCTTCTCCTTCCGAACTGCGAGCGACACCGGTCACTGATAGAGCCCAGCAGCGGCGTCATGAAGAAGCCCACAAGTGGGGACAAGGCCCACACTAGCGTCATCTGTTGGTGGGGCACCCCGATCTGGAGGAGGGTCGGGGAGACGAACGCGGTCTCGCCTGCGTATGAGAACTCGATGCCCATCACGGCTGCTGATATCCTCATCAGCTCGATCCGACTTTTCCTTCTGTATAATATATATTCACAAATTATAACATGTTTTTACTAAGTGCTTACAATTTCAACAATACAATTTTTAATCAAAATGAATAAGCACAAGCTTAAGAAGGTACCCAGTAAGACTGTAATGTACCTACTTTTATTAAAATTAAAAATGCATAGAGCTTCTTTTTTTTACTAACCCGTTTCTGAAAGAAATAGCTTACTTAATTTCTTATGGTACTAGTAAGAACATCAACAACTGCCTACACCAGAAGGCTATACTATACTCGGACATAACGGATGAGTTAATTTTAATAGAAAATCTTGGTTCTCAAACATTTTTCCTCCTTGTGCCGAAGAAGTCTTGTTTTTATCGAATTTGCTCGCAAAGGGTTATAATGCACTCATAGATACCAGGAATAGGCAGTAATGGTTTATAATTCTCTCAAATGATGATTTATTATGTCATCATGAAGTAACTTGCTTTTTTGAATACGTTTTATGTAAAAAAAAAAACATTTACTTATAAACATTTATTAATGTGGCCTCACATTAACTTTTTAGACAGTGACCCTACCTACGACTCTGATGGTCCTGGGTTCGAAACCTGATTTAAGTTTTTGGGTGATGGGCACACCCAACAATTATATTGAAGTTATTATTGATTTGTAGCTGTATCTAAAATGCATAATAACGTCTCTTAAACCCATCCGCGGCAACCCTTTTAGACGTCGTCTCAGGTAATGAACGTAATGAAACAGCTAAAAACCTGATTATAGGCTTGAAACGCGCGCTGCGCTCATCTTATAAGTTTGTCAGTAATTTAATCTTGCGACTACACTGTATTTGCGCTGCGTATTTCTAGATATTTAAGGTGATACATAAGTGTGGAGAGGTGAAAGGACCAGGACTACCAGAACCTATCCGACAACTTATTGTGTAGGTATTAAAAGACAAAAACCCTCCTCGCAATGTCACACCAAACAAGTTATATTTACTCACTTGGAAACAAACACATCATTAAATTAAATTATAAACTGGTGCGTTATTAATCCACTTTAAACTGGTATTATTATTTTAAATGTTTTCCACTCGAAAATATCAGAAGCGCATGATAAAAAAGGTACAATAAATATTTTATTATAAGCGTTATAAACCTACTGCATCTAGTTTATCTGTATTTGATGGTTAATTTTATACAGCAGGTAACAAGGTTGTTTTTGTAATTGTACAATTGTGTAATATAAGACTTTCGGAAAGTTAACGTGTTGACTTTTATAAAACTCTCTCCCGGGTGCTCTCAGGTTCCGCTATCAATCTCAGTCAATTTGCGAAGTTATTATAGGTATGAAAGGGGGACCGACTCGTTCGACAACTCAACCTTTGGTACAAAAATGGCTCGCGGATTATGGAGCACATAAGCACATAAAACGTTTCTCTTCTAAAGTTTAACTCTGCTTTACGTTTACTTAAACAGAGATATTCGAGTTTCCAAATTTGCCTAAAATGTTCTTCTGCAGAACGCCAAATCCACTTCAACTATATTAAAGTTTGTTCTGATTTGAATAGAATTACTTTAATATTGCGAAATATATTTACTTTATGGAACTTAAACGACTTTTGTATTGAATTAAATTATTGTAATATATTAGAATATAATTTCCGTCGAATTCTTTATAGGATTTCTAACTCAAGTAGGTATATGTAGGTTATGGCATTTTCAAATAGATAATCAAATTAGCAAGAGGTTTTGCAAATCTTACCTGAATATGTCGCTGTACACGCTTTCCTGCCAGACTCTCCCTGGACCTTCAGAATGAGGAATCCCAAACAGTGAATCCTTAAAAGTCTCCTTCACTCCTTTTGGATGTTCCTCTTTCCATTGCGACCACTTTTCTTTGCACTTATCCCTAACCCCGTGCAGCCGACCTGTTACCCCCTGGTATTCATGGAGCTTATCAGCCATACCTCGAACTCACTATCTCATGAAAGGAGAATTTCCAACAAACTGTTTACAGAATGTCCCTAAAACCTTTCAACTATTTGGTGTTTATTTGTAGAATAGATAACTGTTGTTTTGATGTTCTAATTTTAGAATTAGATAACACTTGAAGTCGGTAACGAGGTAAGTTTGGAAGTAGTTAAGTTGGGCAGTGGGCAGTAGTTATCGCGGCCGGCGAGCGGAAGTGGACTGGAGCGCGCGCGCCGCCCTCGCCGATGCCCGCCCGCCCTGCGCGACAACTACGAAGGATGTATAAATGCACTGGAAAAGACTTGCACATTCAACTTAATGCAAATGCGTTCCCCGTTCCCGTATCCTCGTTTTAGTATCAATACAATAGAAATACTCTTTAACAGTAGGTACATTTATGGTGCGACTTTACCGGACTTGTGCGATAATTAGCACATTACGTAACGATATATATTGAAAATATCAAGGGCCATACGTACTGTAAAATAGGCGGTCTTATCGCTAAAAAGCGGTCTAGTATTATTTGCAAACATCCATAGAAAATTATTTCACACTTTTAAAGATGTCACATATAGCGAGAGTTATGATCATACAGTGTGTATTTTTGATATAACCTCAAACTAAACGTAAGTTTGAGTGATATAAAACTATTCTGAAAGATTTTTTTCGTTTAGTCTTCACTAACAGAGCATAATTAATTTGTTTTTTTTTTTCGAGCGGCAATGTATTTCGTATATCATGATCACTTGTGACAGTTGTGACGCCGCGTCATTAATGAGACTTTTTGAGTTAAAACAAAGTAGTGATACATTGTTTGCTGAATTATTTTGTATGAAAAAATAAAAGTCGTCCATTTTTTATAAAACCTATGAAAGTGTGTTAATTACAGCCTAAACTAACTGCCATTTGATTATGTGTTCGTATCAAAAATACACGCTGTATAAATATAATGTTTACTTAGATAGCATGTTATTCAGACTATAGCTGTTATGCTACGAGTATGTTGGTTTATCTATTTGATGTAGGATATCTGAATATCACTAGATTTTATTAAATAAATGAAGCGCAAAGGTTACGTTACGTTACTAGGAACATAATAATTTATTTGAAAATAAAGGTACAATTTGTACAGAACACACGTGTATGAATATTCCACACAGTAATCTCGACGCGTAAATAGGCTTTATTTATGTTATTTACACCTTTCCGCTTTCAGGTGGGTTTCGAGAACTCGCTTTTCAGTGGTGCTGAAGGTGACTCAATTTTAAATTGTTGTTATTTATTAACCTTTCCATTATTAGCCATGTTGTAATGACATGTAAACTTAAAACCTTCAACGAACAATACTGATGATCTGTAGTCCTAAAAATACTGAACAAATTAGTTAGAAATTTTGTTCTCTAGGAGGGGGCAGCTGCCCTTCCCTGCCCCCCTTGGTGACGCGAAATTTAGCTGTCTGGCTATTTACAGATACCCACATTGAGATATCGAACTTAAATAGAAGAACTTATTATTTTGTGATCGGTCATTGGTGCTATTAACTAATTAGGTTCTCGGGTGTTTTTTAGTTAACTTTTTATTTTAGGTAAAACATACAATAACAACAAGCAGTAAGTAAGTGTTGTAGGTAAATATTAAATATTTAACTACAACAAACTATGTTTCAATTTTAATGTAATTCTAACTAGAAGTGGGGTTATTTTGCAACTTCTTCTAAAATTTCGTTTTTATTCAATTTGGAAAATTAACATTACTTATGTCTATGATTCGTTCCAATAAAACTGATAATATATGATATATGTGTATCATACAATTTCTTATATCTATATGGATTTATATGGTAGGTTGTACCATAACTAAAGGTATATTAATTGTGTATCTATAACATTCAACCTTGTCAAGAAAAGGCAATAGGTACTTATAGTCACTTGACTAGCAAAAGATAAACATATTGACGATAAGAAATCATAATAATAATAACACAGGCAGCCGAAACTGTTCTAACTAAAGATACGCAATAACGTGAGATAGTGTATGTACTCTTAATTTTTAGCTATAAACTTAATATAACGTTTTAAAACAATAAAGTCACTATTCGTTTTCGGTATAGAGCAATAGTGTATATACGTAAATACTATAGAACAGCCTGGGCGAATTGACTTTTAGACCGACACTAATCTGTCCACAACAACACCACAATACTTCAATTGAAGGGACAATATTTCAATTGAAAATTCCGCTTATAAACAGTACTTATGTAAAAAAAAAAGTTTTATATAATTTTATGTTCTACGTTTTTTTTTTGCAATTTGTTCTTTGCTAGACCTCAAATTTAGATAAATATTAAATTTGAAACGTGATTTCGGTAACACCACCAGAGAGATGAAAAGTGCCGGTCTAAAAGTTGGTTCGCCCACCTACTATATCTGTATAGTTCGTTCGTGTTAAAATGCAGTAGGTCTAGCCACGCCCATGACCAACCAAATCATTATTGATTAGATAATCAAGTTAACAAACGATTTAAAAGTGCTTGTTGCTAGGCCTATTTGAATAAAGAATATTTTGACTTTGACTTTGACTTTGAAATGACCAGTTAAAGGAATACTTTCTAATCAGGGACGATTTGATCGGTTACAAGCATCGCTAGGCCGGCGGACAGTGATGATTTTACTGCATTATTAACGCGAACGAACTTAACTTATTTTTAAATGTATGGTGCACAATAAAGAATATTTATTTACTTACTTACTTAACTTTTAAACCTAAGTCACTGAATGAAATTAAATTGATATACATATTTCTGTCAGAGCTTTTTCTCCTGATTCATACTTAGCTACTGCCTGTTCCTTTAAAGTCACTTTCTGCATCATCTATGTTTGTCAGCGCAGCCTGCCTCGGGGATTACGCTTATTGCGTCCCAGGACGCGATTCGCGGCTGATTGTTTCCTCCGATACCGTATATAAACAAACAGATGGCCTTATTACTCCCACGCCCTCGCGGCCCATTTGACACGATCAAATGTGAATCCACGCTTTATTGGGTGAGATCAAATGTAATGTACGTAAACGATTTACGGGGTGACTTTTGTGCGCGATTGGTTCTGATTTGGTGTAAACACATAACTGCCTACACAATCTGCTTAGAATAAATGCAATAGGTACATTTCAACAAAGTTATTTTCTATGAGTAATTTTCATATATAAATTTCCACTCAGGTATATTTAATGTAAAGTATTCGCGATTTTTTTAATGATCTGGAAATCCGTATCAATTTTTGGTATTGCTTGGCATGGCACTGGTCAAATTTGTAATACATAATAGATACGAGTACGCCCCATGAAAAGCTATAAAAAGCTACAAAAAGTCTCTCGCTTAGACTGTGTGCCAATGTGCTTCGTGAAAATGGAACTTTAATCGGTTTTCCGCCGTTGATCTTGTAATAGAATCAGTATTTACTACGCTGTATCTCGCCAAGGGTATGTTAGTATGATTCAGCATGCAAGCGAAAACACCAATAACCACAATGTAAAGATAATTTGTATAAACTGGTACTAATTCATTTTCTATTATTTGTACCTATACCTATGCTGGCACCAGGCCGGCATCAAAATATTGGTAAAACTAATCTTCAAAGCACACACGCCATTGTTTAAATCAATGATATCATAAAACACATATTTTCCCATTTCAAAATATCATGTTGCAAATAGCTATTAATGTGGACGTTAATAAATTATATTATTTGTTTAGTGAGGAAAATAAACAGAATATTGTGAGGGTGTCACAATGGGTTGCGAACAAGCGCGAGTGTCACGCGAACGTGACAAGGCTGCCCACTGCACGGCTTCGTGACACACACACAAAAAGACAGAGAACAACTCATTTGAATACTTTTGTGAGCACCGACAGAAGCTTCTAGAGTAGGAAATGCGCAAGCAAACGCACGAGTTGATAAATTAAAATAGATTAAATTCGCATTCAGCATTCGTTCCGACCTTTACGTAGATGCAAATTTTGTTTTCGCGGTTTTCTTACAAAAGTTGATTAATTTCAGTCTCGTTTGACATTTTATACCTTAATTTTTTTGAGATAATGGCTGTCGTCACGCATTGAAAATTTGGAAGAACAAAGTCAACTAATTATAGAAATGGTCACCTAATTTAAATATAGCACTCTATTGAAGGTTTCAGATTATTTATATAGGTACCTATTTATTGCTGTCAAAGGGTACACAAAAAACGGGAATAACTAGTTAAGTTTTTCTCGCAGTGCAGATGTTACAATAGCTTTTAATTATAATTATGATGTGCTTACGTAACTGTTCATTATTTATTTGACTTATTACTTTTTTTCATTCCTGTTTCAAATGGATTTCCACAAATACCGGTCTTGCGCCGCCCTCATTCAACGATTCATGTTCATACCTATGTAGGCATACGCAAATAATAAACTATATAAGCATATTGTACCTACACTTTCTTTTATAATATATACTGATTAAGGATGACTCACGTTAGACCGGGTCCGGGCCGTAGCTTCCAGCGCTTCATTTTCTATGGAAAGTACATACCTATCACGTGATCACCAGTCATCTGTCATAGAAAGGTAAGCGCCGGAGCTCCGGCCTGGGGCCTGGGGGCCTACCGCGAAAACCGAAATTAGTAAATTGCGGGGATCTTTCTCTTTTACTCTCACTAAGATGTAATTAGAGTGACAGAGAAAAATGCCCGCAATTGACGAACTTCGATTTTCTCGGTAGGCCTCCTGGACCCGGCCCGGTCTAACGTGTCATCCTTTATGTAGCAAATATGTTCATTTGCATTCTTTTGGTTTTTTAAGTAATAGTTACTATTTTTATAAGCGTTTTCAATAAAAAGACACGTCAAGATCGTGTAGTCTTTTCTAATTCTAAAAAAACGAAGTATTTATAGCAAAAGTATGACGTTATATAATAATTACCTACACAAGTAGCTCACTCGGCTCAAAAAACAATCAGCGACATACCATAGATAATGGGAAGATTAGTGAAATTTCAAGGCCAGTACAACCCTGCGGTTATTTCCATATCATCCGTCCTCGTGTATCAATCAAGCCGACAGGTGACAGTCGGCTGTAACTCTTATAAAAACATCTCACTGATAACGGCGCCAGCCTTATCCGACTGAACTCGTTCTGAGATACAACCTACACGTACGTTTGATGCTTCCAATATATTATTTGCATTTATTGAGTCCAGTTTTTCTACATTTGTTTTGTGTTCGTTGTTTTTTTAACGGATCGTATATAGTAAACACCCCTATACTGGAACAGGCACCAGTAATCGGATCGTATAGCCAAATCTTGTAAAACAAGTATTTACCATCAGTTTTTAAAAGCTGACAACATTTTACCATAAACAAGAGCCAAAGAGCTGCTTAAGTTTAATTTTTCATTGATATTTGTTAGTTTGAAAATTAATGACGCCATACATCCCATTACTAGAGCGAAAAACCATAGTTTTAATTGGTTGATAATATTGAAACCAATTGCAGTAGCATTCATTGAATACAATTGGACATTCAACTTTGAAAGCATAAAGCGGTAGAAATTTTACAGATGTCGGTAAAATATCAAAAATACTCCAATTTTTCTCTTAAATGTCCCATGATTGGTGCCGTTAACATAAGTAGCCCTAGTTTTCAGGAAAAGGCTAATAATAGTTATCTCGTAATCGCAGTTATTTCTTCGGACTCTTAATGTTTTCCTTTCACAATTATCGTATAAAAAAGACATTTGTGTACAATTAAACAAGAGGAATCAATCGTAGTACATAATTGATCGTGTCCAAGCATTCGTACTCCTCTTACTTGCACTTGCGCTCACACTTTCTCGCAAAAATATTTAGGATTTGAACCACTAGCTTCATAGGGAGGGAGGGTTACTAAGTAACTAATTTCACTACGTTAATATTTTAATGTCAATATGTCTGTTAAATGCAAACAAAAAATGTTAAGCGAGTCCCGCAGGAAAGTAAAGGGCTCGGAAATTACAACGAACATTTCGCGAAATTCGCATTGAGATTGTTATCTATACCCATTTTCAATTTTGTTCATTAGTTAAGTGTATGGTTTGTTTGATTTTTGTTAAACTTGTTTACGATTTTATTTAGATTTAGGTAATTACACGCTGAGAATTCGTTTTTTAATAAACATTAAAAATAAAATGAATGAATACGTAAACACAAAACAAATACGTACTTCCGCCCGGTATGGGGTGCGCGCGGGTAAGCCTCTTACCAGTTACTACTTACTACCAGCCTTTGGAAAGGGGAACTTTTGTTCAAACTTCAGATTTTCAATTAGTTAGAATTTAATCCTTATAAACGTTGTTACGTATAAGGGAGAAATAGACACAAAAATACAAAATAATTTAAATGGAAGAATAAAATGAGACTAGTGAGCTAATTAATTGCGAGCTTTATCTCCACGGCTAAAACATTTAGTTTTTGAAAGAGCAACTTTAGATGCAAGTAGTAAGCAGTAAAATGTACTGTCAATGCTAAAAATATTTTTTTTTCTTTCTTTATTCATTCATTACGTTAGTTGGGCACATTTAGACAGTATTTGCATTTAATTTTAATGGAAAACCAAAAGCATCCTCTGATTATCTGAGCAAAAAGTAAGTACCGCTCCCTAACTTTTAATGCCTCTCCGCTTTTTTAATAAGGTAGTTACTTTATTTGGAAAAGGATCTAAATAAAAGTAGTATTTGTAAACTTGTGTCATTTGCTGGACACATTTCATCTTTAAATTTAATATGCTTTCTAAATGTGTTCCTATCGAAAAGTCATTTTTAAATGTGTGTCTATCAACTCATTTTTTTCTAACGGTCATCACTCGGCTTGAATGCTGTTTTTTATGTCGTTCGCTGTCATAGCCTCCCGTTTTATAAGTGGAAAACAAGTACCTATCCCAAGTCCACCCTCACTCAGGGCTCAAAGTTTCTCGACGCCAAATTTTGACCATTTAGTAATTTAACCCTGAAAAGGTAACAAGCAGATGAGACTATACTATACTATACTATCATAGGTACATAGAAAATTAAAAACGTCTCTCCTATCCCAGGAACCTAACTCTGGCGTCCTGTTTTACAGCGCCACGAACTATTTAATCGTAACTTTCGGGAATAGCAAAATAATAAAACTTTTTAACAAAAAATAAAACCGACTTCAAATATTACCAAAAGCGCCATACATGTACCTATAACATTTGAAGAGTTCCCTCGATTTCTTCAAGATCCCATCATCAGACCCCCGACTTGGTGCCAACGGGACCATCTCGGGGTTATACCCGTTCGATAAATAAAAATTGAAAATTCGAGACGATAATTTTACTTGGTTAAATTTGTGCATGATATTTGTACGTACATGAACGTACTTTTGTAATTATTAAGATAGGCCTTTTGCTAATTTCAGATTTCTGTACACGTCAGCGACATCATAATATATCGCTGTGCAATCGCTGTGTATCAGCAGTTTTATATTGTAGGTAAGTGTCATGACTGTGAGCACCAGACAGTGTATCACGTCACTGTCATTCTGCGAATCAAACGTCACGTCAGCGGGATCAGCTAATGTTTGTTTTACCTTTGATAAAACTTCCGGTGATATGCATGATTCTCTCCAACCTACCTGAATGTATTTTACGTTCTATCTTAGGCCACATAAAGCGTAATTATATCAAGCATTTAATATTAATACATATTATATAGTTAAACACTGACTTAAACTTTCACAATCTAAACTTAAGTCCCGTTTACATCCATCCATTACTTCATAATAAATACGTCCTGTACCTTATATAAAACAGATATATATCATTTTTAATACAGTTGCTCAAAAAGTGCTACTTTACGTAGCTGTTTAGCGTGCGGAAAGTTGGATTTCTCGAACTAGTGCTTTTTACTTTTCCACTTGTTCCAATTTTATGACTACTTATTGATGAGTGTTAATGTTAGTTTCCTTTAAAAGTCGTAATCAACATATTACTTACTTATAAAAACCTACTTTCAAGTAAAAATAATAAATATAAGCATATTCCATATTTTATTACTTACCTTTTCATCATTATGTCACGTTTAATTTTTTAATATTGAATATTGAAAAACCGTTCTTAATAAGTTGTCTGAATGGAACGGAATAGCTGCCGAAACGCCTGTCAAAGCAGAGGCGTTTTTTCTTACTGCAAGAATGTTTTAAGTTTCCAAAGGCAACATTCGATATTGTTTTCATACGATTTAAATATACGATACACAAATAATCGTAAATAATGATACTTTGATAATAATAGTAGAATATTTTATATTTACACTTGTTTCTGTCTTATAGAACATGCATAAAAAAGTACTTGCTGTTTTTCTTTTTCTTCGCAACCGTATTAAAAAACGTCGTTCGATACACGTGCGGAAATATCATTCTTCACTCGTATAAGGTATCTCGGTACTCGTGAACTAATGACATACTTTCTGCACTAGCATCAAAAGATATAAAGATTATAGATTATGAGAACATCGAGGCTTCTTGTTTGATGTCAAGTAGGTTAAAATGACGAAGCACATCAGAGATTTGTATTTCTCGTGTTCTATTTTTTTTATCCAGTTACGAAAAGTCTATATATTCAAAGTTACGGATATCTGAGAAGAAAGATAGGTAAAATGATGCCTTACTACTTTTATCAATATTTGATTAAGGTTAGGTGGGGTAAAATAAACTATGGGTGGAAAGACACGCTTGTAGGGAAAATAAACTGTTACAGATCCTTAAAGATATTAAAAAGTAAATTAAATTGTAAGACTGAAATCAAAACGAATGCATAAATAAGATTTACTTAAAAATACTGATATTGAAGGATTTTCTGTTGTGTTGAGAATGTTTCTCTTACCCCACGTAACCTTTATTTATATGATACTAACGCGTATTTACCAGTTAGGTGTTTATAGATCGTGTCATTCACGAGGACGCGTGTATTGGTTCGTATTGTCATGCCATTAAGGTTCGATTTGTCAAATTCGCGCGTCATCGTGAATGACATGACCTATAGATTAATTTCGGGGATATTAATCATTGATATTAATATTATTTCGGGGGCATTAATGTATCCAAGCGAACGTTCTTCACTCAGTTCACTCTATTATCAAGGTGGTTACTTAAGTATGGTCAGATGCTTTCAGCTCCTTGCTGAAGGCTAATGAAAGCGTTTTTGACAGTTAATCACGATATTGTATATTGTCTAATACGTTAAAATATACCTAGATAAAGCAAGCCGTGAGTCACAAATGCAATTCTATTTCATTTGTAGCGACACTACATGTTATCTCATCTGTCAATAGAGATTTTCACAAAATAATGACGGAACTTTGTGAACACTCCTTAATATTGTAACATAGTAAAACTAATAAATGTATATTCGATTATATATATATATATATATATATATATATATATATAGCTTGCATACCAATATTTACATTGTTATAACTTCCTTCCTTTTAATGTTTTGTCTCCATCTGATGAGAAAAGCGTTAAATCAGATGAAATAATTTTAAAGAAGCAATAACGTATAATGTTTTAATATGCTTTCTTTCGAATCTTGAGCGTGACGAGCTCAAGAATCCACATCTGGATTTAACACGTCTCTCTTGAAGAAATATTGCATTTCTACAATCTACAATTTCCGTAAGTCGCTACTCCACCGGCTTTACTCGCAGAGTTAGCTAAGCGATGGCGTGTTAATAGGATTGATCGCGGGGCTTCATCAGACGCGGCTAAACTCGGCTTTCGACGTCACTGACGTCTCCTACTACTTACGTATACAAATTGTTTTAGAACACAACCTGTAGGTACAAATATGGTCAGTGCCACACTTAAAAGGATTTTTAGAAAATACTTAATTAAACAAGTGCGAGTCGGACTCGCGCATGAAGGGTTCCGTACCATTTATGACGTATTAAAAAAAATCTACTTACTAGATCTTGTTCAACATTTTACCACGTTGGACACACATTTTACCACTTTGGAAGTGTCTCTCGCGCAAAATATTCAGTTTAGAAAAAAATGATATTAGGAACCTAAATATCATTTTTGAAGACCTATCCATAGATACCCCACACGTATGGGTTTGATGAAAAAAGATTTTTTGAGTTTCAGTTCTAAGTATGGGGAACCCCCAAAATTTATTGTTTTTTTTTCTATTTTTGTGTGAACATCTTAATGCGGTTCATAGAATACATCCACTTACTAAGTTTGAACAGTATAGCTCTTATAGTTTCGGAAAAAAGTGGCTGTGACATAATCGGACAGACAGACGGACATGACGAATCTATAAGGGTTCCGTTTTTTGCTATTTGGCTACGGAATCCTAAAAATGGTAAAATACTTAATAAGAAAAAGGAGTAGGCAATAACAAATATATATGGGGTGATAGTGATGATAACGTGTAGCTAAATAAATAAGTCCAAAAGCATAAAATTTAAACATATTATTAATAATTATGTTAAAGTCGTTAAAAATATAAAATAAACATATAGAAAGAAAACCCCGGTAACTATGACTCTTGATTTCAGAAACGAAAATTTACGTTACCTACCTGTAGTAGGTATTCAGTACGGGTGCCGATGCCGTTCAATTTTAATTATTGAAACTCATAATAAACATTATGTATAAAAACAAAACATATAAAGTGGTTAGTCATACTAATTTAATGACAGAATGCTCTATAATCATAAAAACATTCTTCATAACAATCCTTAGGAATAATTTTACTTGTTATAACATACATTTCGTATAACAATTAAAATATAGTACCTACTAAATTTTAACGAATGGTGACATAGTGCTCTATGATATGCTTGGTGTCAATCAAACTATTAAATTATACAACAATCTACCTTTTCAACTTTAAAGCTGGTCGCCGTTAGGTACGACGACGAGCGAAGCGAGGAGGAGTGTTAGGTAGAACTGTGACCATATGGGCAGAACCATATGTCTCGGAAATTGTATTTTTGCTTGTTCATTTTCACTAGGCGTTTATATGAAGTTTATCTGAATCCCTTAGGAACCACACAGGTTCCAACTCACACTGGCCGCTGCTTTGCGGTAAAATGATATATGTCGACAGACGTAAAGTACGGATGTAGGTAAGTTTGACGCTTAGAAAAATCGATTATGTTCCATGCAAATATTATGTTTAAGTTTTTTTATTAATTAGTAATTCAGTGTTGTTAAACTTTCAGCAAACTCAATCAAATAAAGTTTATGAACGATTTGCCGTGGTTTGATTGTGAAACAACACCTTCAATATTATGCTGTTGGTTTTCATGAATAAAAAACGTTCTGAGTATAAAATAGTATACAAAGTGAACATTATACTGGTTGCCTGTTATGCAAATACATTACTATGCTACTAAACTATAATTACTTTCGAAATTATGCAATTCGTTGTTATTGTATTTGTTTTTATACCAAATCATAATTTCTGCATTTCAAAATTATGCCATTCAAATTATGCAAAATGAAATTTCGCAAATTGTTATTATTAAAAACATTACACACCCATTCAGTACCCCTAGTGTACATTTATTCGATAGCGGAACGTGATGTACGCGTTTGCGTTAAGTTTCATTTTGTATGGGATTGTGAAACAGCGCGCCAAGCGGGACGTTTTGGAAACTCAAAATCCCATACAAAATGCGTACGTCACGTTTCGCTGTCGTATAAATTTACACTAGTAGTACAGGCCAACATTAATCAAAAGCGATAAGGGTAAAATTTCGACGTTCAACGAACACGTCAGTGACAAGATATCTGTCATGTTGTCGGAAATATCTAAAATATCTAAGATATGTCTTTGGATTTTCCGTAGGCCATGTTGCCTAATTGATTAGAAAAAAAATACTTTCTGCAAAATAACTCAAGTAGGTACAGTCACCATCAGATATATCGGAGCGGCCAGGGTTCACAAATAGATATTTGCCTTGCCCGTCTTGATAATAGAACGTTAAATTGACGTTACGTTAAAGTGCATGTTGAGATATTTTTGAGCATTGTGGACGCTCCGATATATCTAATGGTGACAATACAATGTGCTAAAAATAACATTTTTTTTGTTAAGTAGGTCTTTTTAAATTTAGAAATAGGATTCGGATTTCAGGGCTTATGCCACTGTTCTCGTGAAACTATAGGTTTCATGTAAATTAAATTTTATTAGCTATATATCACAAATGTTATCATTATCACGTCCTTATTACCCGTCATATCATTTATGGCGATTTTACTTGTCAATCGAATTCCGGAAATAGACAAGCCTGTACTGTTTCCGGTCAGTGCAGGAAACTATCCGGAACTCGGTATCTGTTGTTTGCGGACATTATATTGTGCACAAACAAGTAAACAACGCTATCGAGTTATGCGTAGTGACAAATTTCTGAGGAAACGTGTGCGGAATCCTCAATGAGTATGTGACATTAATTCGCTCAGGCAGCGATACTATTGGCAATGGCCGCAAACTAAACTATTAAGTGTCTACACTAGTCCAAGGTGCAATGGCGTGCCTATTGGGCATCTACTGCGAAAAATAGTAATCGAAGATTTTTTTATCTTCCATTCTAGCGCTCAAAAATCGCAAGAGCGATAGAGATGGATATACGAAACTTTGATTTTCGATGTATACGGTTGCCCCCATGTGTATATTCGCATTTTTTGCGCGAGCACAAGTATGTAAAATGCGTTCTTTGGAAAATCAGTGCAATATAGCCATAAGAACTGTAAAACTATGAGTAGGTAATCGAAGACCACACTTGTATTATTTCATTAGAACCCACGGAACATCCGCCGTAATACCATCGTCGAAGGAAATTATAAAATTAAAAAAAAAACGGAAAACTATGGTTAAGTAGATACCTATATTACATTTTTTTTCTTCTGTTTATGCCCTAATAGGTCAACATCTTTAAGATAGGTACGTCTTACCTTTGCTGTCTAAAATAAATCTGCTTACGGAAAAATGTTACATATATTATATTTCCTTGTCACATAACAGCAGAATGGATCCAATTAAGTGCATGAAAATCAATGGAAACTTTTATATAGCGAATTTTAACATTTGGTAAGTTATTTTCTATTGAGCGAACTTTAAAAAAATGTGTAATCATTTCGATTTGATTGTTAACATAGGAATCGGAATATTTTTGGTTACCTACACTTTAATTTTCCTGTACTTACGACTAAGTATCTTTTGAAGAACGTTATTTTGAGCATTTATTTTTGCAAACTCTTTTTCCGCTACATTCACGAAATAACAAGAATATATTGGCAATTGTTATGTGGGCCATAAGTCATTTTTATTTCGTAATATTATGCAAAGAGGTCGAGGCCTACACTTGCCGATGTATTTCCTCAAATCAAATTATTGATTCGAGGCGCGAACTTAGGCGACCGCGAAGAGGCGACCCTCTGTTACGTGGTTTCTTGTTAGATAATGTATTGTGATTGAGGAATGGTTTACTCGTACATATTATGGGCATCGTCGCACCGTTGTTAAACGATACCTTTACTCAGGGTGTTTGTTCAACACTGTCCAATCTCTTGTGATGTGAATATGTAGGTCATACTGAGCAACTTTTACTATGAGACCAGCCCCGAAATCACTAACAAGCCTATCGTACAATGTGAAAGAGCGCTTAGACTTACACACACACACACACACATTGTTCTAGAGGTCCAATAGCCTAAAGTCCGTTCAGAATTCCTTAACTATTAATTACACAGATTCACTAATTAGTTTGTCGGATTAATCAAAACTTTTCCAAATGTCTAATAGTATTAAAGTTTTTAATAACCTAGCATAATATAATATTCGCCGAGTTGGCTTGAAATAAAAGATTACGTTCCAATAGTCTTCGCATTCTGAAGAACACACACGACACACGTTGGCGCTTTTATTGAAGGCGGACCTTAAACTCTTTACTTACTTGTAAAGTTCTATAATGAGAGATGTGATTTTATTCTAAAACAGTCCATGGTTATTTCTAGAACTGAATCTCATTAATATTTATTCTTTGGGTCAACATTTTTTCGGTTCCTTGTTTTTGTCCCCAAAAAATGTGACAGGGTGGAGCTTTTTGTATGAGATATAATTTTGTTTTTAATGTTTCTAATGTAAAATATAATGTACAGCTAGAAAGACTCAGAATAGCACTCCATATTTTTTATTTATTTGAAAGAAGACGTAGATACAAGCGTGATAGAGTGGTCAGAAACAAAACAACAAAAAGAATTTTGACCCCTTTACATATGCGTAATAATTACCGATTACAGTGGCGAGTTCCTCATACTTTTTAGATTTCCAATGCCTAGTGCGTGCAAGTCGTCTAATATACACTATCTAGTGAGCAAGAGATCAGTAGCTTGAAAGGTTTGGGTGAAGATTCCATTAAATATCGTAATAAGGTCCCCTAAGGCCATACAAGTGACGTTCTGAATACACAATCATGTTTTCGTGGCACAGAATAAGAGGGTCGATCTATTTTCCATTCTAAATACGGCGGTGGCTTGCAATAATTCACTTGTTTCTTTTTCTATTGTGTCCTTATTTCATATAAACAACATATAGTAGATTAATAGTTCGGACGGGGATCGCGGGGACCATGATCTACTATGTCATCTGATACAAGGATAAGCCCCATGGCAACAATTAATAAAAGTGATGAAGTTTAGAAAACATAGTTAAAAAAATTAGAATTGACCGAAAACATGAAAAAAAGTACCACTTCCTGTTACAAAAAAAGTAAAATTTACGTCATCGGTACCCCTAGTGTAACTGTGATCGACATCATAACGTGACGAACGCGTTTGCGTTAAGTGTCATTTTGTATAGGATTTTGAGTTTCCAAAACGTCCCGCTTGGCGCGCTCTTTCGAAATTCAATACAAAATGAGACTAAACGCAAACGCGTACGTCACGTTTGGAAATCGAATTTATTTACACTAGGGGTACGGATACAAAGATGGTAACAAATATGAATTTACAGAAACCAATGTCTGCCAGTTCCTATATGGCCGGAAGTGCGTCTGCCCATGCCCGGGAAGTTTAAAGGTACCAAAAAGAGTGAAATTTACGTCATCTGTCAAGAGTGAAATTTACGTCGTCAATCATTTATTTTAAGATTATTATAATGTAATGTTTACCCAGGTATTGGCTGTTGTATTTATAAATGTTGTTATGTATTTTTCATGTCACTATATGATGTTACTATAAATGTTGTATTGACTTGTAAAAGAGCCCTTGAGGCCTACTTGCAGATTAATTTTTTGAATTTTGAATTTTAAACAATATTCAATCGCTCCTCTGATTATCAAACCACAAATGCGCCTATACTTATATAGGTAGGTACCTAAACTTCTTGTATGCTTAATTTGGTGTTATTATGTACTTTTTCTGTTCCAGCACGTTTGCATGCTTTGAGTTTGAAGTAAATATCGTGTTCAACTATGGGGTACTTGCCATTTATCTAGAATAACAACTACCTAGATGGAAAAGGTCGACCACCGACCGTAGGCAATTTTGGTGTCCAAATAAATCAATAGATGAACAGGCAACACTAGTCAGCCGTGATGGCGCCTGCAGTATTACGAGCTTCTGGTGGTGCAGTAACAAATGGAAGAGTTACATATTAGATGGATCACAGTACTCTTTCCTCTCTGACTATAGAATGTTAGCCATTAGGTGAGACTGTCCCTAACCGTACTTTAATACTTATTTTTCAACCACTCGCTCAAATCGACGTTTTTATTCCACCGATTTTTGGCTCATATGCCTAGATATTAAACACTCGTGCTTTTTCATTATATTATCCGACTAAGTTAAGACGGTAACTGATTGCTAATAATATGCATGGAAACGGAGCCTTCTTAATTTGGTCGAGTAGGTATTACATTTTTTTTTACCAACTATATATTAGGTTTCAAATGTTAGTTCAAAGAGGTTTTATCACACCAAACATAATTTATAGATTAAATTATCTCGTAAATTACATTAATGAATAAACATAGCATTTTATCGATTTGATCTCCATCCGTCGAATAGATATACGAAAATAATAGGGCTGTTTGTCGATTTCGATCGCGCCTTTGCCTTGCGCGCGCATTGGTATCGTGCGTAAAAACAGAATAGCGCGCCAGTCATTTTCCGTATTTGTCATAAAATTGAAATAGTTTTGCATGTTTTTAGTTTATATACAAATATCGTTTTCAAGCATTGAAAATGAATAACACATCAACTTGACGCTGCCAGTAATACTAATAGAAGTAAGAGCCTAGAAAAAATAGCCTTTTACCATCAAAATCGGATGAAAAATAATTGGCGGCATTTAAAAGGAAAATCAGCAAAAACGCCCAGTCTTTCATGGAAAACCTATTGGTAGCTTACTTCAATGAACTGGCGAATAAGTGCCTACAATCCCAGCACGCTTTGATGCAATTATTCAAAGTTAAAACTGTAAGCCACCATTTTGAAAATTGTACTTTTACTGTTTTGACAAAAAAAAATCCTTTTTATAAGTTTTGTTTTTTCCTCGCAAGTGTGTTGAAAAAGTAGGGAATGCAATAACCGGGCGTTTTTCATTACCGGTAATTTACCGACGCGAGGTCCCACTAACCGGTTAACCGGTAAATTACCGGTTATACGTTTATGAAATAAAAAACATTAATTTTGCATTACTATTGATTGTGTCCTTATTTTCGTCAGTAACCTTTAAAAGTAATCAACAGCACGTTATAGAAACATCGACAAAACAAAATAATGAAAATAAACTATAAACATTAAACAAGATATATTTACTAATCATATTAAATAAAATTCAAACATGTATCATTTCAAAGCGAAATGAACTTGTACATTAAATAAGCAACATCAAACTTTTTTAATTCTTTAAATATCGCAGTAATCAAAGGGTAACAAAAATTATAACTAAAGAGTGACAGTCGTCATTTAAATATCATACAAGTTTGCACTTACACATCTATCAATATAATATTGTTATTAAAGTAACTAAAACCGTAATCAACATTCATTAAAATCTAGTAAATATAAGAAAAAAAAATTAATAGCAAGATTAGTTTCATATCATTTTAACACTAGTTACTTTAAAATTGCACTTTAAGAGGCCGTTATCGATTTTAGTCGCAAAAATGTCAAATTGATAGATTGAGCGCATGAAATTGTACACCTTTTGTTAACTATTAAAAATAACAAGTACTGGTTTCTTTTAGCACGTCTTGTTATCTTTCATTATAATAAGTATTTTTTTTTTAAACAGACTCACTTAAGTAGTAATGATTTTTTTTTCTGATGGACGTTTAGGTAAACGCGCGAAAAGCAGTGATTTTGTCGATCTTATTTGTAAATTTCGTTAAGTTTGGACTGCTAAAAATGGTAACTTTGTATTACACATATCCTGTACTTCAACTTTAATAAACTACATTTTTGTTACTCTAAATTTGAAGTAGTGTAAATGAAAGTTAGACGAAATCAATTTTCTCCAGAAATTACTTCAAAACAAGTGACAATTTCTCAGAAAATTGACTTAATTTCAACGTAATTTTGATACTTAAACAATCTATAACATTTGCTGAAACTGTTCTTATACATCATTTTGTATAATTTACTACCATAATTAATATGAATTTTTAAAAACTATCCCTTCTCGTCACCTATTACCGGGGACGCACGCTTGCGACCTCATTATAAATAAATAAATATTATTATAGGACATTATTACACAAATTCACTAAGTCCCACAGTAAGCTCAATAAGGCTTGTGTTGAGGGTACTAAGACAACGATATATATAATATATAAATATTTATAAATACTTAAATAGATAGAAAACACCCATGACTCAGGAACAAATATCCATGCTCATCACACGAATAAGTGCCCTTACCAGGATTTGAACCCGGGACCATCAGCTTCGTAGGCAGGGTCACTACCAACTAGGCCAAACCGGTCGTCAATTATTAAAAGGCAAGATGAAAAAACGTGCTAATAGAAACCAATACTTGTTATTTAGATATTACGTAACAAAAGGTGTACAATTCCAACGACTAAACCTATCAATTTAAAATTTTTGCTCTAAAATCGTTACCGGGCTCTTAAGATAGGAGTTGGAATCTCCTGATTCTAACATGTCTAATTAAAATGTTCTAATTAAAAACATGTCATCATCAGATCATTCTGTTAATTATATATAAAATAATTGCGTTTTTTAAATATCTAGGCGATTAATTAGAACGTTGCTTAGACATTCGTGAACGATATCTTGAACACAAGTAACCAGCGGTAGAAAATGTTCTTTCGCATTCCACACTTGTCGGACACTACAGACTAAAGCAAAGGACACTGAACATAGTAAGGCGGGTCGGGTAGGGGTGGCGAGAAGGGAAAGGGCGAGGGATTAGCGACCACTCATTTGTCACAAAACATTGCTTCCTAGTTCCTACTCCGACGAGATCATAAGATGCAGAAAAGTAAGTATTTTAAGTGTCTCTTCGTAATCGTAAACCGTACGAAGTACGAAGACATAGATGGGCTAATTCAACAGGTTGTTACATTTTTATTTGCCTATACAACGTTCGGTAAATTCCCGGTTACGGCTGGAAATTACCGGTATTTTACCGACTGTAATATTGGTCAAATTACCGGGTAACCGGTTAACCGGTTAGCATTCCCTAGTTGAAAGCCGTCGTATGAAACGCGTGTGCATTGGTCATTGTCATCAACCACATAGGCTTTCTTATCGCCTCGTGTGTAATGGCCAGCTTAGCACACTTTTATCATAATGTACTTTAAAGAGCCATATGTACCTACTGTAAAACGTTGTACGATACAAGTGCAGAAAATAGCAAATTCGGAACGAGTGGTGATAATAAAAACACGACCGAAGGGAGTGTTTTAAATCGACACGTGTTGCGAATTACATATTCGCACGTGTAGAATATAAAGTTTTGACATATGAGCGGACAGTGCTCATTCCCGCACGCATGTGGGAAGGTAGCACAATATGGACTATAAAAAGGCAAACCTTATATTACTTTATCTTCGTGATATTCGTATTCATTTATTTCGATATTGCACACATACGTTACTACATATCAAAAACATTTTTAAAGACATTAAAATAACATTAGTAAATATTTACCTACAAATTACATTACACAATTAATAATAAAGAAAAATACATTGAAATACCATTTATTTGTTTTACAAGGGGGCATAAGTTGTAGTTTAACCGCTCGTACCCGAGGAAGCGCAAGATTCAAAAATATAACCACGAGCGTAAGGTTTCAATGCACGAGCGTTAAACAATTTTTTGCCTCCGAGTGAAACACAATTTTTCACCACACCAACGCGAGGAACTATAAAATATCAAACAAAATCAAATCCAAATGAACGTCATTAAATATTTATCATTTAAAAGTGACTTCTACCAGCCAACATAAGGAAACAACTCAACATTTGCATTAAGATTACTTTGCCACACATGTGAATAAAATGCAACTTTCTCACCAGCTTTTAAACAATCAAGAAAGCCTATACCAGCTGGTGTGGTAAAAAAAATTTTACTGCAAGTCTTCCGAAAAATGATAAAAATAATATCCAATCAGATTTGATCCAAGAATACCATTTTGAGTAATTAATTCCCAGCAAGCTGGAAATCGTTTTAATCCTTTCATTTGGTCCTAAATGCGTCTAATCCGAGTTTGCTCCCTCCCAGGAGGCGACTATAAATCCATAGGGTATCTAAATTTTGTCACATTTTGCCCTTTCTTATTTTACAAACCATTCTGATCGATCGGTCAGTAAACAGGGAAGCAGATTTCAAGTTGATGATAAGGTGTATTTATCTATCTACGGAAACACTTGACTCCTAGCGCCTGTCTACTCTACATCATACAAAGTACAGCAAACATGGTCATAATATACCAACTATTGAACAGGTTAACTTTTTTATTTTTTGCTAATTAGTAACCTTAGTAAGCAAGACTAAGCTAGCTACGGCATCTACCCATACGACGCAAAGCCCATATCGGGCGCGATTTCGGGATTTTACTCCACTACACACCCACCTGCCGTCGTCAACGTTTGCGAATGCCACACTAAAAACACATGCAGTGTTGTTATCTTATGGTGACCTCAAAGGATCAATATAGAAATTGCCCCAATCGCACTACACACATGGCAACCTAGCATGGCAACAAAGACTTTGTAGGGAGCTATCAAGCTTTTGCACTCCGTCCGTCCTGTGGCAGGGCCACGGTAGGAAACCGTCTCTATTTGTCTACATACATCCCAATAAAAGAGGCGATTTAGGGTTTAATTCGTTTAACTCGGGCATTTTCGGGCTTTCGTATGTCCGGATTTTGTCCTCTAAAGGTATCGATTCTTAAACGATTCTCGTGAACTTATGTGAACAGAAATTTTTCAAAATGCGGAATCTGGCATAAAGGACTTAAACGCCTATAGAATCTATGGCGCTTAAGATCATTGTAAGTTCACTGTGATAACGACTCAACGAACTAAGTATTATTCACTTCTACATTTTCTAAACTTAACGCGAGGTCTACAGCTCACAGAGCCACTAGTTTTACATATAATGGCAATTCCGTGTAGTTTTATAATTTAGAAGATCAAGTCTCCGCAATCTCGCCTTAACATACCATCTTACTCCAGCACGGCGGTTTCGAATCTGGGCTTACTTACTCTCGTAGGGGTAAATCAGCCATTTTATGAAGGTAGCAGAGCTGGTACTAAAAACAAATCACTAATTCATTGGAATAGGTATTTTTATATACGGATTAAATGGCTCATTAGATCTTACCTTTTTAACCGACTTCCTTCCTACCTATGTTTATTTTTATGTTTGTTACTTCATAACTCCGTCATTTCAGAACCAATTTTGAAAATTATTGTTTTATTTGATTTGATATATATATATATATACAAATTGGTCCCGTATTTGTCAACTCAGTTCCGATGATGGGATCCATGAGGAATCGAGGGAACTCTTCAAATGTGAAAGGCATACATATACTGATTTTTGTATTTTCATCAACAAATCAAACATTTACATTAAAAAAAAGTGAGATTTGATGAAGTGGAACTGATGATGCTCATCAGAATGGAACTCTTCAACCACACATAGTTCCCGCTTGGCGATTTGTCGTCTTCGTTGTGTTTGTTGGGCAAATTAAGTTCTCAAAGCAAATTTTTGTCAAGCTCGAGAACTGATGGTACAATCTATGAGGAATCGAGGAAACTCCTCAAATGTTAAAGACATACATACATACTTACTTATAGTGATTTTTGTATTTTCTTTAACAAATCAAGCATTTAAATTTAAAAATGCTTGATGAAGTGGAACTGCTGCTGGTGATCAGAATGGAACTCTTCAACGACGCATAGTTCACGTTTGGCGATATGTCCTCTTCGCTGTGTTTGTTAAGCAAAATAGATTTTCAAGAAAGTTTGAATGTTTCAAGTTTGAGTTCTGAAGATGGAGTCCATGAAGAATCCAGGGAACTCCTGAAATGTGAAATATATAGTGATCTTAGTATTTCCATCAACAAATCAAGCATTTACATTTGTAGAAGTGACATTTGATGAAGTGGAACTGCTGATGATGAACAGGACGGAACTCTTCAACGACGCATAGTTCACGTTTGGCAGTTTGTTCTCTTCGCATGTTTGTGAAGCAGTTAGGTTTTCAAGGCACATTTTTGTCAAGCTTGAGTTCTGATGATTGATCCCATGAGGAATTGAGGGTACTTCACAACTCTTTTAAGCAAACTTATAGCCATTTTTATTTTTAATATATTTTCTAATAATTTTCTGGTGCTTTATTTTATGCTTGGTGTGAAATAATTTATTTTAAATACAGTCACCAGTGTCGGATCTGAAATGTGTCAAGATGGGTGCAGCAAAAAAAAAACCTCCTTTTCTACATAATTAGGCCGTAGGCGTAGGACGCTGTCTTTTTAATATCATTGTATGAAATACAAAATCAACAATAATTTTTCTTTCGCCGGTCTCCCTCATGGAAGTCGGTTTTTTTTTCTTATTCAGGACACTTTTTAGGGGCAGGTTTTCAGTTTTAGAACGTTTTCACATTACTTACTTACTTACTGCTGTGGCGCAGCGACCCGAGGTGAAATTTGGCCTCCGACACCAAAAACCGCCATGCTTTTCTGTCCAAAGCCGTTTCTATCCAGTCGACGGCGCCGAGTTCACTAAGGTCTTTTTGCACTTCATCTCTCCAACGGTACCTATGGCGTCCAGACGGTCTTCGGCCATTTGGAACTCCAGAGTACGCCCTCCAGACTGCACGATCCTCATCCATCCGGACTACGTGCCCGAGCCATCGGAGTCTGGCGGCTTTCGTTTGATGTTCGCCTCGGACAACACATCTTCAATCTCCTGGTTCCTGCGGAGTCTCCAAGTTCCATCCTCTTCACGTGTGGGTCCTAGGATTTTTCGGTAGATCTTCCTCTTCGCTACCAGTAACGCGCGCTCTTACTTTTGTGTTAGTGTCCAAGCTTCGCATCCGTACATAAGGATTGGCCTTATGGCCGTTTTGTATATCCGGAGCTTAGTGTTCCTAGTCATTAGCTTGGATACTAACACTTTATGCAGGACAGCCGCACAGCGTAGAGCATTCTGGATCCGGACTTGTATCTCGCCCTCTCTCTGGTTGGTATCCGTGACTATGCAGCCAAGCTACTTGAACCTCTCCACGCCTTTATATGAGGTATCTCCCACTGTGAGATCTTTCCTACGAATTCTCGTGTTTTTGTATCTCTGCATATGAAGGTACTCAGTTTTGTCGTGATTAATTCGTAGGCCAGCTTCCCCTTCTAGATTCTGGAACGCTCTGCGGACATCCCTTTCACTTTCTCCTAGAAGGGCTAGGTCGTCGGCATATCCAACAAGCTGATGTCTGCCAATCAAATCCACTCCGCCATCGGGAATTCTGGCCTTCCTAATGACATACTCGAGCACTAGGTTGAACAGCATCGGGGAAAGTGCATCTCCTTGCTGCAAACTGGTCCGTTAGTTTTCACACTATCCGATCCGAATCTTAGGTAGCACTTAAATATATGTTATATGTACGTTATGTTCCGCTATATATGGGCATTATATACTGGGGTCAGAGCCGATAAATCGTGTCTTTTCCGTCAAGGATCTGGGCGTAGTGTTCGATGCACGGCTAACTTTTCACGAGCATATTTTTTCTCTCGCGAAGAGCTCCTTTCAAAGGCTGGGTTTTGTAATCCGAAACCTTCGCGATTTTCATGACCCGGTGGCCATAAAAATGGTGTACAATGGTCTAGTAAGGAGTAAGCTGGAGACTTCGTCGATCATTTGGAACCCCTACGAGTCGACGTATGCTTTACTGCTTGAGAAGGTCCAGAAAGCGTTTTTAAGGTTCCTTTATAAAAAAATATTCGGATTCTATCCGTACCTGTACCCGACAAAGTATCTTCTCGGCTCCCTCGGGTACAATTCCTTGGAGGTCAGGCGGAATTACCAACTCCTTGTCATGGCATGCCGAGCCTTGCGTGGGGAGTCAGACTGTCCCGAAGTTGTTTCTGGTCTCGTGCGCCTGTTTGTTCCGGACGTCCCGAGAATGGCCCTCAGAGCACGACAACGCGACCTGTTGGCCGTGCCGCCGGCGCGCACCGTATCGCGCAGGAACTCGCCGCTGCCCCGCGCCCTCTCACTGCTCAATGCGCTTCTGGCATCGACGCCTGAATGCGATCTATTTGCTTGGCGATGGGCGGCAGTGTATAGTGAATGCTTGAGATTCTGTGAGGCGATGGATGCTAGGTGCTCTACTGTCCCAATTTAATCTGTTAATGTGCCATTATTGTTTTATAATTGTTCATACTTATAATTATTAGTTAGTTTAAGTTTCGTGACGCATTGGTTCAACTGTTATGTCATGTAAACATTTTTATCAATAAAAAAATAAAAAAATAAAAATAAAAATGTATTAACATATTTTTGTGTATTATTTTATTCATTAAAAAAATCTGCATGGCAAAAAACGAGTGTTAACCCCAAAAAGGCAGACTTCACGCGACATGACACTCTGTAACGTCTGTCTTTCCAATATCACTTCCGATTATTTCAGAATGTCGGACCCCCCATCAGCAATCGGACCGGTAATTTTGTTCGCATGTATGTTTATGTGCATACTTATATGTGTAGGCAAAATGTTTGCTTTAGTGCGCCGCTGAAGCAGCTAGCGACGGCGCGGGCGCGTCCCAGTATACACCCCGCAGTCCGACATATGGGTGTAGTATCCTACGTCCGAATGTAAAAACGCTCTAACTATAATGAAAAGATAACCATTACTGCTCTAATAGAAAGCTCCCTCCAGGACTCCAAGAATCATCGACCTGTTTTGTGTGTACAAACAGCAACACTTAACTGTCCATCGGTGGACTTTATGCCTTTTGTAATAAGGTCCACAGATGGACAGTTAACAGTTTGGGCGATGGTACTATCTAATTATAAGCTTTTATTTAGTTTCATCTGTCCCGTTGTCTATAATCAAATCTTGCAAGTTAAATTTGATCCACTTCCCGATTTCCGATTGAGCTAAAAATTTGCATACATATGTAAGTCGAGTGACAATGCAATATTATGGTACCATCGAGCTGATCTGATGATGGAGACAAGAGGTGGACATAGGAACTCTGTGATAAAACAACGCAACCTAATTGTGCTTGGGGTTTTTAGAATTGGCTCGATGAGTATTAGTTGCCTGTGGAAAGAAAAGTACAGTCAGCGATAAAAGCTTGTACCAAAAATGAAATTTTTGCCAAAAACTTTTTCAGTTGTATAATGACTGTGTCTCGAAGTAACACATTCTGATACACGATCAAGAACAACTTTGTCTAACCCACTCAAACGAGTAGGTGGTAAAAGATATGATAAAACATAAGTACAATATAGCAACGTTTGGAAAACGATAGCTGCACACTATCATATCAGGCTTAGTTGGTGCATTTTGACAAGACTTAGCAGTAATACTGAAATATTGAAGAGGCACTTCATGGATATTCCATTATTTAAGTAAGCCAGCTCTTGTGATAATATTGAATTCAATAGCCTTGAGTTATAGGGTATATCCACAAAACAATATACTGTTTTCAAAGTATTTTATATTGTATATTGAAAAAGATATGCCATCGATTTTGATATTCAATTTATGTGCGACAGAAATAATAACTAAAGTTCGTCTCGCCAAAACATAGACTTAGTCTAAGTATTCATCTTATGGGACGGGACATAAGGCATCTTGCCTGCCACTTAAAAATCCATCTTGATATCTATCAATTTTAAATTTTCTACCAGAAACTGAAATGCTCAATAATTCTGCCTTAATAACGTTTACTAAACAAAATTAACGTGCTTAAATTAAATAGATAGCCAGCATTTTTCAATTCTATTGAAAGAAAGCTTAGCGCAGGATTTTATGAGCAGTTCATTAGGCGAGGGCCCCCGGGAGCGCCGCTGGAAAATAACAATCTGAAGCAGTCGACAGTTGTAACGAGCCCTCAACGTCAGCAGGGTTGTTATTGTGGTAGCTTACAGAGCACAGAGCGTTCGCCTCAGGGGCTCGCCTACCACCTAGACTCTGACTTGGCAGTAACAAATGCATACTCGGATAAATTACATGAAGCTGAAATCTGTTAATTTTTCCCCGTCAGGCCTTTAGCTCAGAGCCAATAAGTGAAATCACTAATTAGATAGGTAACTATTAACCACCAATTCGTACATAGCCAATACTCGAATGATTCTAAAGAATAAATGACGTAGTTTCTCAGGCGTATCAAACTTTAATGAAACATGGTGTACTCAACAATTAAATATTGGAAGTCAAAAGAACTTGTGAAGGGGCGTAGATACGAGTAAGAAATATTTAATTAAGCATAGAATGCGATTATTCGATAATACGAACTCAAATTACGCGTTACAGTTAAAGGCGGCTGCCAATCAAATTGGCAATATGATCAGAAATTAGATTGGCCTCAAACTTATCTAAAGTTCACACACAGGTACATGTCATTTAGTAGTGAGATCGACGAGACATTTTTTTATGATATAGGAGGTAAACGACCAGACGAATCGCCTGATAAACGATTACCGTCGCCCATGAGCACCCTCAGAGGGGTTGTAAGTGCGTTGACGGCCTTTTTTGAATTTCATTTTTGTGTTCGCACCACACAATCAAATTGGCAATTTAATCAGTTTGTGCGAGAAATGGTCCCGTCTGGATTCCACTTAATGGTCCTCTAGCAGCAAACCGGACAGCTCAGCAATTAAGTCCTAAGTAGTTACACTGCACAATTAATGTCCTGATGGCACAATTAATATCCTGACGTGATACTACATAAGTTAATATCTACCGCCATTGGTTTGCCAAATTTCTGGAGGGTTCTAAGCATCGATATCTGGAGGTTTCCAAAGTTTGCAGTAACCTTGGCATGGTCATGACCAAGCTCTCTCAGAGGATAAATCTCGGTAGGGCATGTGACGTCACCGTTACGCAACGCCATTAAAACAGCCAGCCTAGCCCAGCTACAACGGTGGCCTAGAAGTCAGAACGCTGATCGATGGTCACCGTCGAGATAAGCGAGATGAGCGATCGGGCCTTATCGTTATCACGTGTGGAAGGAATCTTGAACAGCCGCGGCAGCTCGGGACGCATTCGCATAGGACAGTCTGCGGAG